>NW_027040616.1:0-641329 GCF_037179485.1 Ochlerotatus camptorhynchus
GATTATATTAGATTAGATTAGATTAGATTAGATTAGATTAGATTAGATTAGATTAGATTAGATTAGATTAGATTAGATTAGATTAGATTAGATTATTGTGAAGACTTCGAACCTGTCGCAGATCCAAATTTCAGATCCAGCAAAGGTGTTGATGTCTTAGAAATTACCCATTCAACTTTAGGCTTATTCGCAGTCAGTTTTGTGCTTAATTAAAATAGGGGAATTTACGTATTCTCGTCAATCTAAGTAGCCTCCGCACTTCTTTTAGCATTTTCTCAGTGTCACGCACACATATGACGTGTCTGTTTGTTTACATTCATCTGCTGCTAGCTATTCTATCCATTCCAATCAACAAAACTGTCCAAAACGGTTTGAAAACGTTATTAAGGCGCTCCAAACTTCTCAGGTGAGTGTGACTATTGTCGGCAGCCTCTTTTACTTCGGCAACCTTTCCGTTTAAACTGCGTGTAAACCAGCTGTTCTATTATCGGCAACTCGAAATCAGCAGCATTTTGATGTGCTTATGTTTCTTTTGCAGAAACACCTGGCATAACAGGTTTGCTCAGTCGTAAAAATGTATTAGGATGGAAGTTGAAAGACTAAGGAATCGTTTAAATACATTCAGCGAAGTGTTTTAGTGAGAAAATACATCGAAATTAACGTTTAAATTGTCGTTGCCGAAAACAGTCGATGGCTGCCAAAGCCATCATTTACCCTACCTAAACCACGATAAATTCCAAAATTCCGGGAGAAAAACGGGAAAATTGCTAATCGAGATTTGCTGGTCACCATGAAGATGAAGGATATTTGGATTAATGTATGCCTCTAGGGTAGAATGCGGATCCTTTCCGTTCTTGGTAACACGAGATTTCTGTCTTTTTTGCACTCTATAAAATGTATGGAACGCTTTATTTAATTTGAAATTGTGCTGGACCACTCTTCATGGGTTAGAGGTCCGTGTGGTTTTTCATGGAAAAATGTCCATAAAGCACTAATATATTCTGAGCAAAGTTATGGCTGAGGGGTTTTGTTGACAAAACCGGGTAGGTACTGTACCTGATTTTGTTTTGAAAATTACTGGAAAATCAGGGAATTTCAGGGAATTTTGAACATTAGCATAAAGTGAATGTTTGATGAATTAAAGGTGTTTGAAATAATTCTTGATCAATCTGCGATCCTTAAAGAACATTTTGAATCATGATCTGAGTTACTGAACAATAGAGATATTCTGAATATTGTCTGATCAACAAGTCTTGCCTGCCGTAATATCTAAAGGACTTTATAAAGGTTTTTGATCATCGTTAATTCGACAGTTGACGATCTTCAGAATAATACCTGATCATCATGAAGTCATGAAAAGTTTCCAGCGATGCTCATCAATATTCTCGATCACTTGAAAGTCTCTGGAATAATTTCTTAGTTAGCTGGTATCATACGAGAACATATGGATTGGTGGACAGCAAGGTAAATCCAGAATACCGTACTATAATAGAATGGTAGCATAGGAGAATCTGAGGTGTGATTTTAATTGTTGGACAGTTGAAAATCTTCAAAATAATACCTCAATATCAAGGTCTTTGGCACATATTTATTTGACTAGAAAGTACAGACATGCCAATGTCATAGTCAAGCAGCACTTACTTTTCCTGGTTCGACGTCCCTCAGGATTGCACCTGCGTCACAATGTTACGCCAACTAAATAGGTTCGTGGCTGCTTGTCTCCAATTTCTTGACCGTCCCACACTTTCTAGATCTTGCTCCACTTGGTCTAACCACCTTGCTCGCTGTGCTACTCTGCGGATTCGAGGCAAACATAATTTTTGCGGAATTGTTGTCCGGCATTCTTACAACGTGTTGCGCCCATCGTACCCGTCCAGCTTTCGCGACATTCTGGATACTGGATTCGCAATAGAGTTGCGCCAGCTCGTGGTTCATCCTTCTCCTCCATACACCGTTTTCACATACTCAGCCAAAGACGGTCCTAAGCACTCGTCGTTCGAAAACACCCAGTGCTTGCTAGTCCTCCTCGAACATCGTCTACGTCTCGTGTCTGTAGAGAACTACAGGTCTTATCCGCGTCTTGTACATGGTACATTTAGTACGGGGGTGAAGTTTACCCTACCTCAGGGTATTATGGAGTCCGTAGTATTTCTCTGCTGCAGTTTTTATCTGACGTCACCAATGATCCGAGGTACACAAATTCATCCACAATAGGGTATCCCAAAATTGCAATATGTCTGGAAATCTGGAGGCTCACCCTCCAAATAATAGCTAAGGGTGTTACAAACAAACTTTTGTATGGCGGCAACTCTGGGAAATGTTGTTTGGAGTTCGCCCCGACGATATTTTTGAAAAAAAAAAAATCAATTTTTCATAGCTTTTATCCAATAAATATTTTTAGTTCTTTAAATTTCAGTGAAATCTCACCCTTTTATATTTTCGCAGATTACCAAGGGTCAAAATTATAAGAGAAAAAATTGCTACGGCATGTTCTGTGTCCAATTTGTCAGTTACAATTTTTCAAATTCTCTAAAATGATGTTTTTTGTTGTACATCACTGCATTCAATCATCAAAAGTGGTTATCAAACATAGCGCTTTTATCAATCAAATGCAGCAGATGTATGGGAAATTTTATAAGCAAAAACTTTATTCGATTCGATTAGATTAGATTAGATTAGATTAGATTAGATTCAATAAACGTAAAAATGTGAAAAAATAACGTAATAGGATGAATTGATAATTGAACAACGACAGACTTCTTTATCGTTATCATGGCAACCAAATGTTCAATTTTGACTGCATTCTGACAGCAAAAACCAAACATGAAGCGATATAAGTGAATTTCAAAAACTCCCTTAGTAATTCGCAAAAATCTTCAAACAAACAGCAAACCTTTTGAGCTACTTATATACCATTACCTATATTAAAAGAGATTTTTTTGATAATGAAATCTCCTAATGCACATATTCTCAAATTTGGTTTAAAATGATCTTGCACTCAAATTTACGCATAAGTTTCCGTCGTGTATTAGGGTAACTTTTGAAAAAAAAAAAGTAGAAGGGTCTGTGCCTAGGGGCACGAACGGAAGCTTGACGTAGGACCGCTAGTGAACGGAATAAATGTGAAGAGCATTTAGTTCTTTTAATTGATCAGTTATCTATTATCTCAACCTTTTTCCGCCTACAAATCAGGCGTACCAAATTTGTAGTAATTTTTTTCAAAGAGAAAGTTGATAAAGAGAATCAATCAAAATCACTTGCACCCCTGCTTCCAAGTTTGGTTACAATATTACAACTCAGGAGAGCATTTTGTGTGGTCATTGGGGCTTGTGGTTCTGAATATGGACAAACAAGCACAGATAAATTCTATTCCAACTATTTACTGATGTAAGCTTGTTGGCCCTGAAAAGGGCCGTTTTATTGAAGAGGACATCCATGGCCGCTTACGCTTGGCGTGTTTAGTGTAGGTGACAGCATCACGGACCTCATTTTCCAGGAACACCTTCAGGCTTCAGCACGCCTCGTAAATCAGACCGGAGATACGTTAGACACCGCCACGGCGAGCCAGACGACGGATGGTGGTTATCTCGAAGAATTTGCGTTTGGTTCTGAATATGGCGATGAGTGTGCAAAATATTACGCAATTCATCCTCCCTATTCGCACGCGCCCGAGGATCAGAGACGAATGCCACTTCGACTTGTTTCGTCTACTTACTACTCTCTGACGACTGTGCTGGGGAAGCAGCATATGCATGTAGGTAATTGGTGGATTTGTTAGTTAATTCGACGCTTTTACACAATGCTGGACATTTACCAGTTTTTCAATAGTTTCTTGTTTAAAATCAGCATTTGGAAGCATTGTTATCGATGCGTTGCCATATTTCTGATCGATTGGTCATAAAATTATTGAAATTGGACCAGGGGCAGCTGAGTTATTAACGTTCAAAATCTTTCTTAATTTGTTACATGTTCCATTTTCGGTTTTCACAAAGTATACCCCCATGTAGAAATCAAAGACGTAGTCCTACGTCAAAAAAACTGGAGTTCGCTAGTCAGTTTACTTTGGTTATGCCAGGAATAATCGTAGTAATAGAGAAAACTGTGCCTCGTAATAGATTCAGTAACCAAGAGTCATCCACGACACCATTATTTTCTCGAAATACTGATTTGACGATTCATCCTTTATTTTCCAACCCACAGGAAGACTAGCGAAAACGTTAACTAGGCCCAAAATCTGATTTCATTTGAAGCAAAAGGAATTGCTACTTACTGTTTTGGCCATTTCATTAAGTTATTTATTATTCACTGCTTTTTCCGAGTAACGATCTACAATTTTCGAAGATTTAATAACAACTTCTATTGCAATAAATCACACAACAAACGCTGTGCTCTATATATATATAATATATATGTAAAATATATATGTATATATATATATAATATATATGTAAAATTTATATATATATAAAATATATTTTCCAACATCCCATCGATAGCAGGAACAATATTCACACAACTCCCAGTGTACCGTTCCATCAGCGTAAAAGCTAAACAGGACAACAAACGCATCATAACGAAGAACCCATTTTCATTCTATAGAGACGAATTACTGCAACACGGTACGCTCAATTTACCTTGTCTCGCCGCAGGACCCACCCGCTGAATCTTTATCCATTGCCAAACCGAAACCGCACCTACAGTTATTGGCAAATGATGTAGTTTCCTGTTGCGAAAGAACTCTCTGAACAATCCGGATCCGCTCGCTGCGTGTTATTATCCTTTTGACACTCGAATACCACAGGGAACACTGATATTTGTCGCGGTGGGAATATCTAATGTTTTATGCATTAGCCTCTCGTTAGCAGTAATCAATATATTGACTTTCGACTGTTGCTGTGGGTGCAGAATTTACGACTGCAAGAAAGTAGGTCAACAGCATCCTCGTGACTCAAATCCAAATCGAGGAATTTATCGTTGGTTAATCACAACGGCACCACTAACCGATACTTTTCATACATTTACAAACAAGCTGGCACCTTGCACTGTTGTCACTTCAGTGGAATAACACCTCTATTTCAAACGGAAAGCTACCGAAATTTCACTCTGCACGATATTACTATCCACCCACACGGGTCATTAACAATTCAAACACATTCCATTCACAAAACTACCCCCGGTCAACGACGTCGTGCTCTCCGTGTCACGATAAAATTGCATTAAGCTAGCTAACCGCTTCCGACGAAAACGACGACGATGACGGCAACGCGGATCGACACGTAACAATCAGACTTCCTCCACCACTACCACCGCCACCAATTCAATAATAATAATCAACGCGATTCTGCTGGCCACGATGAGGAAAGCGCGAGAAAAGCCATCCGCATCATGTGATTCTGCACACCGTACTGAATCTCTGTTTGGTGTTTTCCGACCGAGGCGTTACAGTTTTCCACGCGCACGTTTGTCGAAAGCTCCGGAGCGGACGCCGGTTACAACAAAACGACCAAACACTGGAATCCCCCGAATAGCGCGGTGGGTGGTAACGTTCACTCATCGCAATTTCACGGCTATCCTCTATACATTTGGGGTGATTTTTTGTATGTGATTAGGGTCCCCCGTATCGCTCAATTGGTTGGAAATCAGTCAAGAAATTGTGGTAGGTGGAGAGGCACCACCCATCGCGCTATTCGGGGGATTCCTGTATGTGTATATCTGATGATGGAGACGGAGAGAGATGAGATTCGGTGCATGCCATGCCGTGGAACTCAGTCTCAGCATGTGAGATCCAACGGTACCCACGGCGAAAGCTTTCCGGTTGAGCTTTCGAACTGATGTTTGGCAATTATGTTTGATAGGGGGAATTAAGTTTTCCCGATTGTAAGGAGATTTCCAAATGTTAACTAAAGATGAGCGTAATTTGTCTGTAACAAGTTATTTTTAATTTTGATTTCAGCATCTTTGATAAAACAAAAGTTCGCTTATTCTAGAAATATTGTACGCCAAGAAATATCCCATAACGGCGGAAAAGTTCCAATGTATGTCAAAAGTTATCAACTGTGGTACGAAACGGCGGAAATAAATTATTCATTCCGTTTATATTCATATCAGGGGTTTGTATCTTCGTTGAAGTTGTTTATAATTAAATTGGCATTCTTTTAATAAAAAAATATGATCAGGGTTGTCTTCATTTTAACACAAACTAGCTATTTTTTAAAGTTGTAGAAACTATCATTTCAAGCAACTTTTCATAAGACATCATTTTCCTAGCTCTTCATTAGATCTAGTTTTTAACCTATTTAAGAATTATTTTGCTACTTAAAATAAGTGTGCCCAAAAAAAATCATTCTTTTATTCTATCTTTTTTGTTTAAGATGTTTTGAAAATAATGACGAACATATTTACTGATCAATTTATTTGGCATTCAAACGTTATTTGTAATTTAAACCCTTAAATCATGCAATCTTTAAAAGTTAAGATCACAAGCCTAGTTGAAAAGGTAATTGTATTCTTTATATGGCTTATAAAATTTATAAAATTTCTGCACGACCTGGATCAGCTTACCCTTGACGACACTGCTGAAGATCCCATCAACCGGTCAAGTTCCTGCGAAGAAACGTCATTTTTCGAGGTACTCGACGAAATCAACTGTACCATTGCTAAATCAGCGGAAAAATTCGTGTTCGGATCCAACAAACGTGTGCACATACTTCCGAGCAAGCCGTCCACCACACCAGCAGCTGACAAAAACAACAACAACGCGCCACGTATCAATGGTCCGACACCATCCGCTCAAACTCAGCAATCAAATTCTCACACTGCTGCTGCCATCAGTTCGGATCCCAGTAACACTGACTCTCGCGTTGAAGATAACAGGTCTCACATCGATTCTGCTACTGAAGCTGGCGGCAACTCCAGACCGTACCTGAGGGTTGCAACGAAAGATCAGACTGACAACGATATGCTATCCTTCTACGTGACCCCCTTCGCACCGGACCAGAATCAGAACGAGTTGTTACAACATGTTCACGACATCACCAATGTTGATCTGACTCAAGTGAAAGTCACCAAACTAGTCCCACGCGGAAAGAGTCTGGATGATCTTACATTCGTCTCTTTCAAAGTGACCGTACCCAAAACGGCATCGGAGGTGGTTGGTGATCCGTGGTATTGACCTGAAGGGATAACTGTCCGCTTGTTCGAACCTAACCAAAAAAACGGACCCGCAACGCATCATCAAAGATCTTCATACATCGTCGCTCTCTCATCCCAGGACGCACCGTATCAGGCACTAAGGAAGTTCCCAATCCACCTGTCACAGTCGGGCTGCATCCTGAGCTCCACTACCAACATCGAAGTCGTCCTGGCCCTGTGTTCAGTTCTGGAGTTGGGGGCTTCCAAACTGCCCTTTCAGGCAAGTATCTTTCTGATCATGTTTCATCTGACGAGAGCAATTTTCCTCCGGTAATGCCTGTCGCTTTTAGCTGTTCAACCTCTACCTCTTACGAACCGGTCACCCATGACGGATGCAATACTGAAGCTATTGTCGAAAGCGTTCCTGTTCTCATGGATTCTACTCGTAATCACTCTTGTATGAAGGGACGGATACCATCAGTGTTCATCGAGCCACCGAGATGCATGCCTGCAAGCTTCATGGAAGCCCAAAAACCCCTCGTCACAGTCGAGCCATTGCGGCCAGCGCCCTGCAGACATCCCGGTCCTGTGTATGAGTGCGGGGAAGGGGTCTTCCAAGCCGCCATCGCAGGCAAGTATGCACACGTTTCAAACAGTTTACTTCCCGTGACATTGGTCGATTCCAGTTGCCGCTTGTCAACGAATGTGGGCTTATCTGCCAACCAACACACCACGGAAGCTCTCGGATCTACCTCACCAGTGAAGAGCCGTTCGAATGGCGTGTTATCTGACCGGTTGTTGTCGGTATACTATCAGAACGTTAGAGGCTTGCGTACCAAAATCTCCCGTCTTCGCTTGCTTTTATCGAGCTGTGATTACGATGTTCTCGTGTTCACTGAAACTTGGCTCAGGTCTGATATCGACAGCGCAGAAATTTCGTCCGAGTATACCATATTTCGTTGCGACCGTAGCACATCGACCAGAATTCACTCACGGGGAGGCGGAGTGCTGATCGCGGTCAAAAGGCACCTACGGTGAACCTACTTCGCCCATAAATTGTGAGCAACTCGAGCAAGTTTCAGTTCGTGTGAAATCTGAACGCCGCTCACTCTACATCATTGCCATTTATCTTCCTCCCAATTCGTCCCTCGACCTGTATTACGCTCATGTGAACGCAGTGTAGCTAATTTCGGAAAACTCGTCAACAGCTGATGTGATTCTGACACTAGGAGACTACAATCTTCCAAGTTTACGGTGGCAATCAGACGATGACGTGAACGGCTTTATGCCGTCAAACGTTTCCTCAGAAATAGAACGTTGCCTCACAGAAAATATGTTTGCCTCTGGTTTGCGTCAGGTCAACGATGTTGTGAATACTAATGGCAGACTCCTCGATCTTGTGTTTGTCAATCTACCGGAGTACTTTGACCTCATTGTACCCTCAACTCCAATTTTACCATTTGACAACCATCACGCACCAGTTATCTTGCTTCTTGACGAAAGCTGTAATGGCATAATCACAACGGACGATGGGGATGTGAGATTCAACTTTAATTTTCAGTCGTGTGATTTTGGTCGTTTGGATGACGTGCTTTCAAACATCGAATGGGATGCTCTACTGCGACGGGAATCATTGGACGAGTCTGTATCAGCTTTCTATGATAAACTTTACGAAGTTCGTAGTGACCAAGTACCTCAAAAGAGACAACGAGTTTCTTCAGTCTAAAGGGTGATACAGTCAAAATTTGGTCAAGGGAAAACGCGTGTAAATCGGTGAAATCGTTTATTTAAAAAATCAAATTAAATTTCTTTTTCAAGTTCAATTAGTATAAAATTCAGGAAAAATATTCAGTTAGGCTTCCGCTTTTCCAAATCCGAATTGCCGGGCCTTACGCTTGACCCCTGCCATCAGATTTTGTACAGCCACCTTGTCCACCTTCTTCGCCGCAGAAAGCCAGTTTGCCTTGAACTGCTGCTCGCCCTTAGCAGTTTTTTTGGTCTTCTTTAGGTTCCGCTTGACAATAGCCCAGTATTTCTCAATTGGGCGGAGCTCTGGCGTGTTGGGAGGGTTCTTGTCCTTGGGAACCACCTGCACGTTGTTGGCGGCGTACCACTCCATGGCCTTTTTACCGTAATGGCAAGATGCCAAATCCGGCCAAAACAGTACGGAACAACCGTGTTTCTTCAGGAAAGGCAGCAGACGTTTATTCAAACACTCTTTCACGTAAATTTCTTGGTTGACAGTCCCGGAAGCTATGAAAATGCTGCTTTTCAAGCCACAGGTACAGATGGCTTGCCAAACCAGATATTTCTTTGCGAACTTTGACAGTTTCATGTGCTTGAAAACATCTGCTACCTTTCCCCTTCCTTTTGCCGTATAGAACTCCTGTCCCGGAAGCTGCTTATAGTCGGCTTTGACGTAGGTTTCGTCGTCCATTACCACGCAGTCAAACTTCGTCAGCATCGTCGTGTACAGCCTCCGGGATCGCGCTTTGGCCGTCGTATTTTGTTTATCATCGCGATTTGGAGTCACTACCTTCTTGTAAGTCGATAGTCCGGCTCGTTTTTTGGCTCGATGCACGGTTGTAGACGATACACCCAGCTTATTTGCGGCATCTCGGAGAGAGAGGTTAGGGTTTCGCTTGAAACTACCGGCAACTCTCTTTGTCGTCTCAGCGGCTTCCGGTTTTCGATTTCCCCCCGATCCAGACTTCCTGGCTGTCGGCAAACGTTCCCCAAACACTTTAATTACATTTGTAACGGTTGATTTGGCAACTTTTAGCGATTTTGCCAACTTTGCGTGCGAGTAGCTCGGATTTTCGCGATGCGCGAGCAAAATTTTGATACGCTGCTCTTCTTGCTTGGACGGCATTTTGACAACTGAAGAGTGAATTCCAAAATCAAAATAGGAGCAACATTCTACACACACACACCTTCAAAATGAGGGGTGTTCAGGTTTTTTAAATGCAAAATTGAAAGAAATACGTCAAGTTGATATTGACCAAATTTTGACCGTATCACCCTTTACAACAAGCCATGGTGGACCTCTGAGCTACGTCATCTACGAAACGTCCTCAGGAAAGCACGCAGCCGTTTCTTTCTGATGAAGTCAGATAGTGAGCGGAATAACCTTCAGGAAGTGGAAACAACGTACAAGGCACTTCTCTTTTCCACGTATGAAAATTACATGGCTAAGATTCAATCAGATGTCAAGCAAAGTCCTTCATGTTTCTGGAATTTTGTCAGAAGCCAAAAATCGGCTACTCGCCTTCCAACTAACGTTAAATACGACGAAACCATCGCTAGCTCTAATTCGGAAGCAGCAAGCCTATTTGCCAAGTTCTTCGAGAGCGTATTTAGCAAATCATCGCCTGTTCCTCGCTTCAACCGCTTTGCCCATATTGCTTCACCAGACATAAATCTCCCCGACGTTCAGTTTTCCGTTGTCGAGGTAGTGAAAGCCATTGAAGAACTCGACGTTGATAAAGGACCTGGAATGGACGGTATACCACCCTTGCTGCTGAAGAATTGCTCCACCGCACTTGCATCTCCCATAACATCTCTATTCAACCGTTCGCTGGATGACAGGATGTTCCCAGTGGCTTGGAAATCAGCTTCTATCATTCCAATGTACAAATCCGGCAACTGTAATCGAGTCACGAACTATCGAGGTGTTTCTGTCTTGTGTTGCTTGAGCAAAATTTTCGAAAAACTGGTGCATAACGTTCTGTATAACGCCGTATCTTCATTAATCTCCGGCAGCCAACATGGTTTCATAAAACAACGCTCCACGACTACAAATCTGATGTGTTACGTCAACACCTTGTCTCGCGAAGTTGAACATGGAAAACAAGTTGATTCGATTTATATAGATTTCGCCAAGGCCTTCGACACTGTACCACATATCTTGGTCATAGACAAAATGGTACACATGGGGTTTCCGGAATGGATAACGCAGTGGTTGTTCTCGTACCTGTCGGACAGAACCGGTTGTGTTGTAGTGAATGCGGCACAATCCCAGCCGTTCAACATCACGTCCGGTGTACCCCAAGGAAGCCTTCTTGGGCCACTGATCTTCAATATCTTCGTAAATGACTTGTGTATGCTGCTCTCTTCTTTTAACCTTTCTTTTGCCGACGACTTGAAGATTTATCTTCTTCAGAAGACTGCATGGCGTTGCAAGAGGACATAAACGTTATGCTCGTTTGGTGTAGCGATAATGGAATGCGCGTGAACAGGGACAAATGCAAAGTTATTTCGTTTACGCGACGCACCAGGCCCATTGTCCATCAATTTAAAATGGAATCCGTCATACTGGAGCGAGTTCTATCGATTTGTGATTTGGGCGTTACTATTGACTCAAAATTGAAGTTTAACGAACATGTAGCTATTATAAGCGCCAAAGCATTTTCTGCACTCGGATTTATTCGTGGACATGCTTCAGATTTTACTGATGTGTACGCCATCAAAACGTTATATTGTTCGTTAGTGCGAAGTATCCTGGAGTATGCTGCTCCTGTATGGACACCATTCTACGCGACGCAGATCTTAGCAATTGAGCGTGTGCAGAGGAAATTCATACGATTCGCTCTACGCCAGCTTCCCTGGAATGACCCAGTAAATCTTCCTTCTTACCCCGACCGATGCCGATTGATCAACTTAGAAAGTCTGTCATCTAGGCGAATTAAAATGCAGCGTATGTTCGTGTTTGATGTCATCACAGGAGGTATTGACTGTCCTGCACTTCTTGAGCAGATACCGATTAACATTCCTCCACGTCGCTTCCGAAGTTCACCTCTACTGGCAATTCCGTACCACAGGACGAACTATGGGCATCACAATCCACTTGATTCGTGTCTCCGGGCTTTTAATGAAGTTGACGACAAATTCGATTTTAACATGTCCAAAACTGTATTTTCACATAGGATTAGGAATTAAGTCTATACAATAGTATTAGGTAGTTCAGTCTGTGCGACTTAGTCGAAGGCGATGATCGTAAATAAATAAATAAAAGGTCACACATAACGCTACATTGAGTTAAAAATTACGTGAAGGACATTTTTTAAATAGAATAAATAAGTTTTAAAATACCAAACCAAATAATTCGAAAAACACGTGCAATTCATAAACGCCTCAATAAAGCATTAAGAGCTGGCTGTCCGACAATATACAGATCTTAGCAAAACGGTATTTCCTATTAGGCACATATTCATTCATTCAATGATTGTCCCATTGGTACAACTTTACTGGAATGTAGAATTTGTTCCTCGCTGACCGTTGTTAACAGCAGTCTTAAAAATTGGATTTGTGGTTTTCACCACAATTTGAACATTTAATTTTTTTTTTAATTTCTTCCTTTACAGGACAGTCGTCCTTTGTGGGAGAGGAATCACTACAATTCATGGATTTAGCTGGTATGTAGCAATTTTTGGGCCCGTTACCCCATCCCTAGCACTTACGACACTGGGTGAGGTTTCGGAAATTTCCTCCAGTCTTCCTCAAGTGTTCCCACTTCACTCGGATATGAAGCATAAGGCTAGCTTTTTCTAAGGCCTTAAGGTTGTTTAGTTAACCAGACTTGAAGTGAACTGAATACAAATCATTTGAAATCCCGTTACGTAAATCGCCAGGACAGGATTTCAATTTCATTTTTATTTCTTGGACAGGCTCAACTCGAAGCTATTTTGTCAATTCATTTTTGATCTGATCCAGAAATTCACCACTGAGCCGACTTTTCAAGGCAACCTTGAACAAATGTTCAGTTTTGGTGTCATAAGTAAAAAATGTGTGTTGCTTCTCAGTTAGATGCTTGAGATGACGTTTGAATCCGTCCAAGGTTTCAGCCAATACACGGAATTCACCCCGACGGCCAATTAGAAGTGAAAATTTAAATTGAACGTAGGTCGAAGCAAAGAGCATGGAAATCGGACGTGGTTACCACAATAGGGGGAATCTTTTCCGTTCTGACATTAACCCGGAAATGATTAATAGTATTTTGACTGAATGATGGATCATTCTCATTATCCGTAAGCATATCAAATTGATTGCTCAGTTAAATTCCATAAGAAGGGGGATCAAACGATTGCCCTTTTCTTTTGCGCTTAGGCGCCATGGCGGCCATGGTTTCTTCAAATCAACTTCCAAACAAATTACTATATGACGATTACCTCGGGTAAGATCCAAACAAGAATCGAAGAGGAATAAGATCAAACAAGGTAAAGCCCGATTCAAAGTAAATTTGGACGCATTCAAGTGACCATAACTCAAGAATTCAACAACATACACGGTTGATCAAAACGTCAAACAAAAGGGTATTTATTCAGCTTTCAAACGGTATGTAACAAAATATTACATTTCACCGTTTCGAACGAACTGTCGCACTTTACTTGTGATCGATGTCATCATGATCTGCACAGTCGCTGGCGACACTGTACCGGCGAACTTATTCCACTTTAAACGCATTTGTTGTGAATTTGTCACTTCTTTACCGCATCCTCGAAAATTTAGCTTGGCAATTGCTCAATATTTTTCGATCGGTCCGAACTCAGGGTAATTGGGAGGATTACTCTCTTTGGCGACGAAATTAACATTGTTTGCAGCATACCAGTCTAATACCTTCTTAGGGGTGCACGACGTTAGGCATAAGGTCGTTAGGCATAATGGACGTTGGGCATAAAGGACGTTAGGCATAATGGACGTTAGGCATAATCTACCGGATGAATTCCAGAAGGATGATAATGGAGACCGTCTATTGATTGCTGACTTCGGTGACAATAATGAAAGAGCCTTAATTTTTGGAACTCATGAACGACGTCTTGGACAGGCAAAGTATTGGGTTACAGATGGTACGTTTGCCACAGTTCCTTGTTTGTTTCGGCAACTCGTCACTGTTCATGGAAGTATCGCTCCCTCACATCAGCAGACGGTTCCGCTAGTTTTCATTCTGATGACAACAAAATCAGAATCGTTGTATCGAAAAGTATAGCAGGAAATCCTGGAAGTAGGAGGTATGTTTTTTTGTTATTGAATGAAAAACCACAGAATTAACCATTCTTGATTTCATGAGCTGTTCTTTGGCATCATATTTTATTCAACCTTGGCTGTTTTTTTGTTATTGCATGAAAAATCACAGAATTCACCATTCTTTATTTCATGAGCTGTTCTTTGAGGAAAACCTTTTCTTCTTTGACTTTTGCAATATGTGTGTAAGAATATATTACAACAAATGTGTGATTTTTTTTATTTCTAGATGCGATTGATTTCAAGATATAGTTCAAAGCTAAGCTGAGTTTTCATTGTAAGATTACTTAACCACTATCGCTATTAATCATGGATCTAAGTAAATATGTAGATACGTCACTTATGATATGATAAATAATGGATTCCAAACTGTGCTTATTAAATAAACTATGTTTGTTTAACTTGTATCATTTTTTATTCAACGCTAAGCCTAATTTAAGCATTGTTTACAGGTTTACAGGTTAAGCAGGTTTCTAGAGTTGCACAGCAGCAAGGTATTTTATGCCTAACGTCAATTATGCCTAACGTATATTATGCCTAACGTCCATTATGCTTAATGACTTTATGCCTAACGTCCGTATGCCTAACGTCCGTATGCCTAACGTCCGTATGCCTAACGTATTTATGCCTAATGGGGTACACTCCCTTCTTAGAGTGGTGACAGCTAGCTAGATCCGGCCAAAACAAAACATTGGTCTTGTGTTGCCGAATGAAGGGTATAATCCGCTTTTTCAGACACTCTTTAATGTAAACTGCAGATTCCTTGCCAAATCATTAGTTTCCGAGCAAACTTATCAGCAAAAACAAATTTATACCTGGAAGCGATATCCCCACGACCAGTTGCCAGGTAAAATTTTCGTCCGGGGACTTGTTTATAATCCATTTTGACATATGTTTCGTCATCCATTAAAATACAGCCATAAAATTTCGTCAAAACTCGTTCGTATAGTACTCGTGCTCGCTTTTTGGCCATTAAATTTTGTTTCAGTGAGCGATTTGGATGTTAACTGGCACAAAAAGACTTATATCCTTCTCTTGAAAGGATGTTACGCACGGTGGAAAAGTTGGAATCGGATTTCTTTGCCAAATCACGTATGGAGACACCTGGGTTGCTTTTCACGTACCTCAACACCTTTCTCCTCAGCTCCCTAGTGTCACATTTATGATAGATGCACTGTGCTCTATCTACACTCAGAGTATCCTTGTAACGTTTGATTACAAGACTCACCGTTGACTTTGGGAATTTTAACACTTTTGCTATTTTTGAGGCAGACCACGAAGGGTTCTCTAGATGTTTGTGCACAATTAATGTTCTTTTCTCAAGTTCCATGATCCGTAATTTCGGGATGCGTCGATCAATCGAGAAAAACTTTTCACCAATTTCTTCGTCAATGAAACATCAACAAATGCCTGTCAAAAGTTTTTTGTTCCAACCACCAGGAGTGCGGTGGTGTATTAAACCGTGCGTCCAGTCGTCCAGATTTACTTTGAATCGAGTTTTAGACATTTTATAGGTAATACTGAGCAATGACAAGTACACTGTTCGATAAAGTAGTGTAAATTTCTGTTCAGTATGATCAACCGGTGGAAACTAACGATTTTGAATTGGCTCACTGAGTAGCCTATTGGTCCCAATTAAATCTATAAGCGTACCCCATTCTAGTTTGAAATTCTAGTACTACACTAAGTTTTTTTTTGATTCGCTATACGCGATTTCAAAACTACCCAAATATGGGTAGAATCCACCCAGATCGGTCAAAACTTAACCAACCCAAAAATGGGTAAACTGTGTTAGGATTGACAAGTTGACAAATGAACAACGTTGATCGGATTCATATCAATGTTGTGCATTTGTCAACTTGTCACTCTCAACACAATTTACCCAATGTAGCAAATATTGTATACAAAAGCCCATCTTTGTAAACAACATTGTTTTCAAGTTGCTCGGTTGCGTGAAATGAAATACAACTCTACGGGACTAAATGTTTACATCACAATTAAAATACAGAATTTTTATCTGTGTAGTACATGTCGAAGGTTGAGACTTTATAACAAATCAGGCATAACATTTGCATTTGATAACGACACAAAAGCATTTGTAAACAAACTTTCTAAGGCCCTTTACACGCGAACCAAAATACGCCCACGCAAACAAACAACATCATCGGATAGGGGCAACTATCACCTTTCCTAAAGTGGTATTGGTTTGCTTGAGCGTACTTTGGTTCGCGTGTAAAGGGCCTTAGAAAGTTTGTTTACAAATGCTTTTGTGCCGTTATCAAATGTTATGCCTGAAATGTCCAACAAAATAATTAATATTTTTATTTTTATCTCTATTAAGGGTAAAATTATACGTGTAGTTATGCATCACAAAAAATATTTTCATTATTTTTTCAGCTGAATTTTTAAAAACACGTGAGCTACTGATGATGCTGATCTTCTGAATAATCTGGTACATCACAAATTTGTGCTGATATTGTAAGCAATATATGGCTTTATTTATTTTAGACTCGATTTCAGATCACTTTTAGATATTTTGGTTTAACCCATGTGTCATAGGAATCATCCGCGAAGCATGTTAAAAAGCACATTGGAGATCTCTTCTCAGCTCGACACAGTCCGGTCTATTGCTGCCAGCGTTCATCCTGCTGTCGAGACTGTAGTTGAGGTCCTCCAGCCTGCTTTCCCAGGCAAGTACCATTTTTTTTTATAAACTCCCACTTCCTGATCTTCGTTCCGATTCCAGCGTATGTCCGTTCGAGGACACTATTTGTTGCAATATACCAACGCATAGCTCTTCATCACTTTTGAACGCTTCATCTTCAACAACAACAAGCTCATCGTCATCTGACCCGGGACGCCCTACACATCGCAGTACGGAAGCCCCTGACCCGCCTAGCTCAGTCGAGCCCACAGCCTTCATTGAAAATATCTCGCAGCTTTCTCGTTCCTGCCAACCCAGTCGTCCCGGCCCTGGCGATGGGGGTCTTCCAAGCTGCCTATCATGGCAAGCTGGGAGGGAGAAGCAAATACTACACACAAAATCTAATAAATCAATCACAATATTGCGCAAGAAAATTCTTGCAAATAAAAATTATCAAGTAATTTGTTCCCATAATGAGGGGTTTCGGTTTTTCGTGTCTCTGTTGTTTACGTGTTACCGTCGAATGACTTAATGCTTGTGTAAAGTTGGAGTTGAAAAATCACTTGTAGAGACTCGTAGTGAATCAGCCAAAATGAAGTGTCAGGTGAAATACTGCGGCCGGAACAGCAGGAATTATCCTGGATTGGGTTTTTTGCGCTTTCCTACTGATTATATCACAAGATCCCAATGGATTAAGTTCGGTCGGATGGATTCCGGAACCGGCGAAATTAAACCAAGCTCGCGAGTCTGTAGCGTGTGTTGACGGTACAAGTGTTTTTCATTTTATCAATGTTGCTATGATCTTTTTTAATTATTTGCAGGCCCATTTCTTAGAGGACTGCTTCCGCGTCGATAAAAATGGGAAGAAAACGAAAAAAAGATGCCGTTCCGTCGATTGAAGCTTTCTTGCTACCTCCTGAAGACGAACCGGAAGAGAGCGATCGGTTGTTGGACTTTTATAAATCCCGTCCCCTCTACTCTTCGCCGGCTCTTCTGGATCATAACTACGCGAACTTTTCTGCTGTGGTGCCTGAATGGGTTGCTTTTGGTGATGAAAAAGATGATCACCGAAGAGGCTTCAGACCCGGTAGTCGTCAAAAATTCTTTTTACAACATGCACGACAGAGAATATTTGTCAGGATTTATGGATCACTTGAACAACGCAGAGCAACCTTCTTCAACGCAATCTACAGCGATCCTGGAAGAAACTCTTGATTTTTCGAAAGCTGAAATATCAACTATGGCGAAACAGATCCTTCTAAATTTGAATAATGCCGAAACTAACGCCTCATTTCACATTGCAGGATATCTAATGGGAAGCATAAGAAAGAACAGCACTTCATGCTCCTACTGTATACAAGATTGTATAGCTGTGATTCCGTTTGATAAAAGTTATGGCAAATTCTCATGTTTACTAGCAAATGCGAGCGGAAGGCCTCATGCCTATGTTTCGAAAGAAATATTTTATTTCTTTGCGTGTATGGACTCAATTTTCAAAGAAAATTTCACTGACAAGGCATCAACTAACAGAAGTGTAATCCTTCAGGCACAAAAGACATTGATGTCGCTGCCGCTGCAAATTCAGAATTGCCATAATATCAAATTCAAGCTTGTTAAAAGATTTTTGCTCTTCAAAATTAAAACTAACAGAGTTCGTAAAATGAGGAAAAGAAAATTTGATAGCCGAAGTATGTTGAGTTGATTTGAGCTGAAATTTTGTTGTTACCAACTGTTATGAAATGATGAATAAATGTGAATATTTTAAGCATTTCCTTTATTTGTCAATAACAATACATCACATTAACAAACAATCCCATAAAGATGGTCAGATATAGACATTTGAATACCCGAACCAAACCCGTACCCAATTCATAAAAATTTCAAGAACCCGAACCCGACCTGACCCTTGTAATTAATGGAATTAATTTAATTACGGCTACTTCCTGTGACGGAGTTGAAGTTTTTGCGTGCCCCTCGATGCTACCCGTACCCAAATATACCCCTTACCCGATCCGAACTCAAAAATATTATCTTCGTATACTCGTACCCGACACGAACCCGGAAATTTAGAGTAACCGTACCTGAATATCTCTACAACCCCCTCCATTTTGAGAAAACTATCAAATTTACGTTATAACATGCTTGATACACTACAATTTAGCTAAATTGCATACCGATTCCTGAACTGAAGAAACGAAAATTTTGCAGTGCAAATTGTTTTTAAGCAAGAAAATATTTTGTATTCGATATCAATATAGCCGGCGCCGGTGGTGTAGTGGTAAGCGTGACTGCTTCCTAACACCCCGATGGGTCTGGGTTCAATCCCAGCCGAGGTCGGTGGGATTTTTCTGAGGCATAAAAATCTCTGGTCACGTCTTCCTTCGGAAGGGAAGTAAAGCCGTTGGTCCCGGCCCATGTGTGTTGAATGGGTGCGATATCCTACGCAGGTGTGGAAGCTGCCTTCCTGCACATTCGATTGTCGTCAATGGATGGCAATCGATGTCCGTCGGTGATTGGCACTAGATTGCGGAACAGAGACCGACGTTAAATAAAGGAAAGAAGAAAAGAAAAAGATATCAATACTTCCCATTGATTGATGTTTTGTACTGCTGGCTCCCACTGACAGTTTGTGACAGCTCATTTGTGGCTTCCCTTCACGGCGAATGAGAACGACTCAAATTTGAGTTTAGTTCACTCATAATCGCCAAAAGTGCAGGAACTCAGCGATGAGTTAATTTGCCTCATGTTTTCCCAGGTTTTTCCAGGATTTTCCAGGGAAAAATTCCCGAATTTGAGAAAAGTAAAGATTGGATTCACTCAGTCTATTGGTACTACTCCGAGACTGAATAAAATTTTCGTCAATTTCCTCATTTTCCGGCAGATTTTTTAGGTTTTCCACAGGAAACCATGAGACAAATTTTACTCATCACTGAGTTCCTGCACTTTTGGCGATTATGAGTGAACTAAACTCAAATTTGAGTCGTTCTCATTCGCCGTGTTGACATTCACATTTTCCGAGTCTGTTTCTCCCAGGCCAGTGACAAGGCCTATACCAACAGCAGCGTTTGACAGTAGGTAGCATGTCCCGGGCTCAAATCGTTTATTTTGCTGTGCTGGGCCCGCTATCACGGTATAACTTGTTGCCTACGCGCCTGCCACTGGGCTGGTTTCTCCCTCCCAGATGGCAAGTATTCTTGCAGTAACGGCAATTCTCGCTCTGAAGAAATCTCGGTCCCTAGGAGTTTCAATACCATCGATGCCTGGATTTATTATCAAAACGTGAGAGGTTTGAGGACTAAACTGGACGACATTTTTTTGGCATCTCTGAACAGTAAATACGATATAATTATGCTGACGGAGACAGGAGTAGACGACAGCATCAATTCCCTGCATATTTTTGAAAATTCATTCAACGATTTTCGTTGTGATCGTTCTTCTTTGAATAGCGACAAGCGCTGCTTTGATGGTACGCTAATAGCCGTTGCCGAACGACATGGAAGCTCATGCATTGATACGAACAATGGCAGGAGGTTGCAGTAGGTGTGTGTTTCTGGCAATATTCGTGGTCGTCGATTCCTGATGTGCAATATTTACATTCCACCGGACAAAAGCCGTAATGTCGATCTGATTGAAGAACACATCGCCACCGTTCGTGAACTCTGCCACAACGCTTCTCTGGATGACATTGTACTCGTGTGTGGCGATTACAAACAACCTCGTCCAGCCTGGTCTGAGGATGGAAATGGCATTCGTCTTGCTTCTTCGACGCTTTTGACTCCGGCGAGTACAGCGTTATTTGACGGTATGGACTTCTTGAACCTGAATCAAGTTAACGTACAGCTGAATAATTTAGGTCGCACTCTCGATTTGGTTTTCGCTCCCGTGGGTAGCTCTTCTGTAGTATATTCTGCAGATGATCCATTGATGCCAGTAGATCTGCACCACCTCCCACTTAATATTCGCGTTAATGTTGTCGAAAGAGCACTTTTCGCACTGAGCTTTTCGCTTACCTGTCAGGCCTCGACTAGACTGTTTTCCGTCGCTACCAGTGACATTAGAACCATCTCTACCAATTTCCAGTTTGATTTTTGTCGGGCTGACTACAGCTTGTTAAATGATGCACCAATAACAATACATAGATTGACAATTCTTGGATTCTGATCGGGACTTAGACGATATCGTAGGTATTTTCAATGAACAGATTCGGCAAATCATCGAAGCACACGTACCGATTCAGTGGCCTCCACTGAAGCCTCCTTGGGTGAACAACTTCCTCTGCCATTTGAAGCGATGTAGACGGTCGGCACTTTGAAACCGTAGTAGCAATCGTTCGCAGCAGTCCAGGCGTCGTTTTGTAGTGGCCGGTAATAAGGACACTCGGTATAACCGTCTTTTGTATGCTCGATACGTTAATCGTTTGCGAAGAAATTTGCGGTCACATCCCAAACAGTTTTGGTATTTTATCTGAACTAAACGCAACAAAGATGGATTGCCTACGTTTATGTATTTTGGTGACCGATTTGCTAGTGAAGCCGCTAGTAAATACAAGCTTTTTGCAGAACACTTCAAGAATGCCTACTCATATAAGATTGCCACGCAAGTGCAGAGTGATGCTGCTGCTCGTGATACACCGATAGACGCTTTCAACTTTAGTATTTCCCAGTTCACGGACGAGCACCTCGAGCATGTTGTACAGAAGCTCAAGCCTTCCTTGTCATCCGGTCCTGATGGGATTTCTTCATCTATGCTGAAAATCAAACTTTTCAACCTATTTTTCGCACGTAAAACATTTCCGTCCGGATGGAAAACTTTGTTTCTGTCTCTGTTTCATAAAAAGGTAGACAAATGCTACGTTGTCAACTTCCGTGGAATAACTTCTTTGAGCACTTGCTTTAAGGTTTTCGAGATCAAGGTGAAAAATGCTCTCTTCGAAGCTAGCAAGAATTACATTTCAGCTGTTCAGCATGGGTTCAATTCAAAACGATCTGTGACTACTAAAATCGGTCAGTATACTTCACTCTGCATTCGATCAATGGGCGCTGGTTCGCAAGTAGACGCCGTATACACGGACTTCAAGGCTGCATTCTACCGTGTGAATCATGCTATGCTACATCCTACAGCCTCCCTCACCTTAGTCGGTAAAGACGCAGCTACAACACAAGACCACGCTGGAGGTGGCTGGGTTCAATTCTCGGTCCAGTCGATGAATTTTTCGGGTTGGAAAATGTCTCGACTTCCTGATTGTACTTGCCACACTTGCCAGAGGTTGTAAGATTTGTTTGAGAGGACTTGAGTAAGGGAAATCTTCTCCAATTATGTATAGCCAAATGCAACACAATTTCGTTCAACAGAAAGCTTCAACCGATCAGTTTCAACGAATGCACATGTGGCCAAATCCTTGAACGCGTTGATCAGGTTAGGGATCTCGGTATAATATTGGACCATGAGCTCACCTTCCGTCCACATTATGAAGATGTTATTTCGAATGTGAACAAACAGCTCGGTTTCATGTTTAAGCTTACTCACAGATTTCGTGATCCACTGTGCTTGAAATCTCGCTGTTGTGCCCTAGGGCCATCTATTTTGGAATGATCAGTGCTGGTATGGTGTCCGTATAAAAAACTGGACTGACCGCATCGAGGCTGTACGGAAAAAGTTTGTGCGATTAGCTCTTTAGGTTTGAATGTGTTTATGGCATTCTTAGTACTCCACCAACTTAATGTGTCCATCCTGCCGCGGATAAAAATTTTATTTCGCAAAAATGCTTCTCCATTTCTCTCATGGTTCCATTTAACCCACGGTCTCTAATTATGTGGGGTAAGTGGGATTTATGATTATTCTATTTTAAAACCTCACAATATCGCAGTTATTCATCAGAATCAATTAAATGATCCATTCGGATTGCCAAAGAAAACATTCTGCAAAATTGTTTTTTTTTTTAATAATCCTTTTATTTGTCAAGGCTCAAATGCGTTAGCTTTGCGGAGCCGAATATTTTTTACATTATTGTGTGTGAATATCATTTTCTTAGAACTAAAGTTAGTAGAACGGGGGCCGATTACTCGCGGTTTACTCGAGATTAGGGATTAAATTTATTGATCATTTGGAGGGAGGACAAGGGAAACCATTTTGAACTAATTTAAAACTTAAACATAAAGGATGACTAAAACACAAAACATTAAACACATACATCAACAGATTTAAGAAAGTCGTAAATAAGCTTCATAAAGTCGATATCACGGCAAGCCAAGACGCCTCTAATTGGCTTAAAGGGTTGTTTTCCTCGGTCCCTAAGGGAATCACACAGAACGGATCTCGCCGCATGATGCAAGGAGCAGGACCAAACAACATGCTCGATGTCGTGATAACCGTTTCCACAGGTGCACAAGTTGCTGTCGGCAAGCGTAATATGGAAGACGTGGGCGTTTAACGAACAGTGATTGGACATGAGCCTGGACATTACACGAATAAAATCACGACTCATATCCAACCCTTTGAACCAGGATTTGATCGACACCTGTGGGACAATAGAATGTAGCCATCTTCCCAGATCACCATCATTCCACTTTTGTTGCCAGTTGGCGAGGACTTGCTGACGAGAAATCGTGAAAAATTCGTGGTAGGCGATTTGTCGCTCGTAAATATCGCCCACCTTGGCCAGCGAGTCCGCTTTCTCATTGCCCGGGATAGAGCAATGAGAAGGGACCGATACCAAGGTGATGACATGCGATAAAGCACTCAATGACGATCGTATTTCCTGGAGGAACGCATAGCCTCCAGGGAGCTTAGGCTATCCGTAAAAATTAAATAATGGTCAGGTGGAAGTGAGGCAATACGCTCTAACGTGTACGATATAGCTGCTCATTCAGCAACGTATACCGAACACGGCTGTTGAAGCTTGTATGAGGCGCTATGAAGATCGTGGAATACTCCAAAACCAGTGGAAGCATTTATCACCGACCCATCTGTGAAAAATCTCTTCTTGGTGGGGACAATCAGAGAACGGTGAGGCTCTGGAATTCCTTGAATCTCCTGCCTCATTGTGAGATCGAATCTCACGGAAGAACAACTGAAATGATGGGAGACAGCGCGATTGGGGTTGAACGAGGAGGGGCCGATGTCCAGAGTCATGTACTCGTAGTACAAGTTCATGAATCGTGTTTGAGGATTCCGCTCTAGCAGCTTCTCAAAGTTTTCGATCACCAGCGGGTTCATGACTTCACAGTGGATGAGGAACCGAAACGATAAATCCACAAAACGATTTGTTAAGGGGAGGACGCCCGCAAGAACTTCAAGACTCGTGGTATGCGTCGATTGCATACAACCTAGCGCGATTCGAATGCAACGATATTGAATCCTTTGGAGCTTCAATATGTGCGTCCCCACCGCCGATTGAAAGCAATAGCTACCGTACTCCAAAATCGAAAGAATGGTGGTCTAGTAGAGTCTTATCAGATCTTCCGGATGGGCTCCCCATGAAGTGCCGGTAACGGAACGAAGGAAATTGATTCGCTGTTGGCATATCTGCCTCAGATACGCTATGTTTTTTCCCCAAGTGCACTTGGAATCGAACCAGACACCTAAATACATAAACGACATGCTGTGAGTGATTGTTCTACCCATAAGTTGAAGCTGAAACTGTGCTGGATAAAGCTTCCTAGAAAAAAAAACAACCATCTCTGTTTTCTCCGGAGAGAATTCGATACCCAGATTCATTGCCCAAGTAGACAAATTATCCAAGGTATCTTGCAATGATCCTTGCAGGTCCGGTGCTGTTGGTCCAACCATGGAAACCACGCCGTCATCTGCAAGCTGCCTTAGCGTGCAATTTTCGGCCAGACATTCATCAATGTCTTTGACATAGAAATTGTACAGGAGGGGACTTAAATATGAGCCTTGTGGAAGACCCATGTAGCTGATACGTGCAATTTGCGAGTTGCCATGAGAGAAGCTCATTCGTTTCTCGGACAACAAATTAAACAGGAAATTGTTGATAATCACAGAAAGCGCACTCGCATGGAGTTTGTCCGAAAGAAAGTCGATGCAAACAGAATCAAACGCCCCTTTAATGTCCAAGAAAACTGAACCCATCTACTGTTTTTCAGCATAGGCTAATTAGATTTCAGTTGAAAACAACGCAAGGCAGTCGTTCGTCCCTTTGCCCCTACGGAATCCAAATTGTGTATCCGAGAGTAAGCCATTCGCCTCAACCCACTTGTCCAGACGAAGAAGAATCATTTTTTCTAACAGCTTCCGAATACACGACAGCATCGCGATGGGACGGTACGAATTATGATCCGACGCGGGTTTACCGGGCTTCTGGATGGCGATAACTCTCACTTGTCTCCAATCATCCGGAACAACGTTGAGCTCAAGGAATCGATTGAACAAGTTCAACAATCGCCTCATTGTGACTTCTGGGAGGTTCTTGAGCACACAGCTTATAAAAAGTAGTGTAAATTTCCGTTACTATGATGCACATAAATGGAGCGTCATAAATCATACAAATTTACATTATAAATCGTGTAAATTTATGACACATGTTATGCAATATTCCATATATTGTATGCAACTTTCCATTTTTGTTTGCAACATTTCTTGCAAGCTGCTAGTTTACGTGAAAAGGAAGTTTACATGCATGAATGTTTGCATGCATGGATGTTTACATCACCAGTAAAATTCAGATTTTTTTAGTGTGCAGGTTGAACTTGATTCGATCAATTCCCGGAGCCGAGTTATTGCATGAAAGAAGAGCAATTGAGAATTCTACCATCGAAAACGGGGAGTTCATGTCATCGTTTTCCAGCGGCAGATCGCGAGTGTTGCATCGAACCGGAACCGAATCGGGACAAACCTTACGCGCGAAGTCGAAAATCCACTTGTTAGAGTACTCCATGTTCTCGTTGACCGACGATGCCGCGTTGCGCATTCTCCTGCCGACATTCCAGAGCGTTTGCATGGAAGTCTCTCGCGATAGCCCTTCGTCGAACCGACGCCAGTAACCGCGTTTTTTGGCCCTGACCAAGCTCTTAAGCTTTTCCTCTAGCTCCGTATACCGTTCAAAGTAAACGCGGTAGACTTCTCGTTATTCACGTCGGTGCATTCCTGGTCCCACCACACAGTGGGAGGACGTTTGCGAATGGTAGTGCCAGGAACAGGCTTCGTTTGTGCTTGAAGCGCGCAATCCACTATGAGCCGCGATAGGAAGGAGTACTCATCCAATGGAGAGAGAACGTCGACCGATTCTGAACCGTCACCGACCGCGTTCGCGTATTCTTCCCAATTGATGTTTCTCGTGAGATCGTACGCGATGTTGATTGGACACTGTGAAGATGAACCGTTGGAAATCGAAATTTTGATGGGCAAATGATCACTACCATAGGGGTCTTGGATTACCTCCCACATGCAATTGAATAGTGAGTTCGAACAGAGTGACAAGTCTAGTCTGCTCTCTCTTGTTGGAGGTTTGGCTATTCACCGGTGTTTAGAATGGTCATATTGAAATTGCTTCAGAAAAGGTTTCACGATTGGAAGCATCATGTTAATGATGCTTCGTAGAGGGTCAGTGATGTTGAACAGATCGAGAATGCTGTCCACAATTCCAGAAAGCGTGAACATGGCGTTCTGCTGTTCTGGTTGCGAAACTGGGACATCTGGGGTTTTAAATGTTCCCAGAAGCCCCGGAAATTATTTGTCATAATCGACAGGCTTAAAACCCGGTGGATTGGGTTTCGGTTTATTTCCGTGACCTCTTGATTTATCCAAAAATTGGTTTGTTGTCCTATTTCTTACACAAAAGAAGTATGGAAGACTAAATTTGAATTCATGATTTCCTTTCATTCCCTTTATGCACCGATTATTTTCAAGGCTAATCATCAGCATTGCTTCATATCAAAGATTTCCAAGGATTTCACGGATCCACAATGTCTGAAAGCATTGTATTGTTCACTACGTTTATAGCTAAATAACTCAACGGTGACGTCGATTGCATCCTCTGTCACTGCTTGATTTCCGTGCTACAAGTAGGATGTTACGTCAGCAATCCCTCATGCAACCGAGCTTTCATCGAACTCTCTATGGCTACAACCAGCCTATTTGTGCAATTGTTCGTTTGTTTGTATCTGCGTTTGATTTTGGAATGTCCACACCTCAATTTGTAAATAGAGTAAGAAGACTCAACCTTATTTAAGATAACGAATGATATTTATGACATAAAATAAAACTTGAATGAATGTGAACAACGTGTTATAATAATTGATCTGAAAGAACTCGAAAATATCGAAACATTCGGTAAATGGCTATGAAAATCAATACCATTTGTCAGAATATTCGTAAAGAAATACAGAAAGCTTGGTAAAACTAAAACCAATTAACCCCAAAATTTCACAGAATTATTGGTAGAAAAATTACCTAGCGGTTCGGTAATTGTGACAAAACTCGATTCTGAGAATAATAGATTTTAAAGAGATGAACTAGCCCCAGGCTAAAAATCTCTATAATAAAGACTAAAAAAAAAAAAAAAAAAAAATAATAGATTTTTGATTGTAACGGGTGTTCAATAAAAAAAATGAGAATGATTTCAGTGCCGTCCAGCGCTCTTGTGAGAGCATCGCGACTAAGTTGCGTCGTACGGCTGACCAGTAGATTGATGCAAAATTTGAAATTTTTGCTCCACAGTGCTCAAACGATTCCAAAATGGGCCCTGATTAGCCTCCCAAAATTTGAACTCATTTAGTGAGAAACTGACTTGTTACAAACCATTTGAAGTTTATATGGGGATTACTATGGATAAACCATAATTTCGGTTCATATCTATCTCAAAATTTACCAGTTTACTCTACTTTAAAAAATGATAGCTGAGCTTGTTGACAATTTTCTCAGCTACAACTTTGTTAAAGACCACTTTTCGATCAAATGTAAGGAACACAAATAATTAAGGATTCAAGTCACTGATGTCTAATGATAATGCTCAATCAACTGTTCAGCAGGCAACATTGGTGTTTATGGCGCGTAGAATAGAGGACAACAATCATGGCTACTATGTCACACTGCAAAATACAGTGTTGCCCACAATACAGTTGCTTAATCTTGCAATAAGATCATCAATCTCTGAAACAATTAATAACTATTTAATTTGACGTTTGGCTGAAAAACGATTTTCTGAAAAGTTGTAGCTGATAAAAATTCTCATAAGAATAGCTATAGAACTTTTTAACAGTACAATATGTCAAACGGCTAAAAGACAATGAACAAAAAGTTTTGTTTTCCAATAGAAATTTCCATATAAACTTCAAATGGTTTGTGCCAAGTCAGTTTCTTATCAAATGAGTTTAAACTTTCGGAGGCTAATCAGGACCCGATTTGAAACCGTTTGAACACTGTGGTGCGAAAATTTCAAATTTTGCATCAGTCTACTGACCAGGGTCCCTTCTACGATATTCATTGACGTTTTTTTGAAGAATAAACATTATGTTTTTAATGAAAAATACTGAATTCGTTGAAAAAAAAATTTACTAGCGATATGACGAAAAAAATTCTCATTTTTTATTGATAACCCGTTAGAAGAAATCACCGAACTAATTACCGAGTGTTCAGTTGTCGAGATTTCAAATCAACTTAACAGATTTTTGCGTTTAAGGACCAAAATGTTGACTGGGTTATTACGCCATAGTTTGCTGCTTACTACGGCTTGATATTCATTAGAATGTCACACACGGGCAATTCCATATATGCAGATTGTTGATAGTCGTAAATTATTCACTGTCTCAAAAACTTTCAGATATGAAATTATGGGACAGCTGTGTCCTGTCGTAATAATTTTCCCATATTACATCAAATGATACGTAGGTAGCGAGTAATACTTAGCAGGGAGCAGCACGAGACCTGCTGCAAATTTAATATCGTTCCAGTTGAAACACCTTCTTTGTAGTGCAAATATGCTACAGTACCTGAATAATA
The DNA here is from genome assembly GCF_037179485.1 of Ochlerotatus camptorhynchus. Taxonomy (NCBI): domain Eukaryota; kingdom Metazoa; phylum Arthropoda; class Insecta; order Diptera; family Culicidae; genus Ochlerotatus; species Ochlerotatus camptorhynchus. The sequence continues at coordinate 28,754 of NW_027040616.1, forward strand.
CCTTGTCCTCACGCAACATCAGGCCATTCTCATGCCATACTAAGGAGAAACGCGATTGTCGCATTTGCACTTTTTATTCACACATACATTGTAATTGACGAAAGAGAAAATCAATAAGGTGCACTTGGAGCAATTTGGACTTGGGGTAAGTGAGATCATTGGCTTGTGTGGCAGAAATCTTATTAATTTTAACTGATTTTCACTAGAATGTGAAAGTTCGTGTTGCATTCTATCCAAGACATTACATTTTGGAAGAAATTTTAGTTAAAATCTGCTATACCGATATTTTACAAAATCATCATTATAGAATCATGCTTTCACATTTAGTCTTCCATATGTCTTTTGTGTAAAAATTAAGACAACAAAACCAAGGTTGCAAATACTCAGTTCAGCTAAAACAATGTTTTTTTTTAATTATGAAATAATTAGATGCTATGATCATATTTTGAATTGGTAAGATACAAGAAGAGGTTGCAAAGAATGTGTTTGACATATTAAACCTGTTTATTTCACTTCATGAGAGTCACAATCAGCGATTTTTCACACACTCACTCACTCACTCACTCAGTGATCAGCAAATTGCTGATTGTGCAAAATTGGTTTTATTATTCAGAAAAACAATATTTTAGCTGAAATGAGTATTTGCAACCTTGAACAAAACCAATTTTGCTGAAATTTTTCTATGGCAATCAAAATAAATCATTGAATCTATTTCAGATGAAAAACTTAAATATAATAATCATAAATCAAACTTGCCCCACATAATTATTGACCGTAGGATATAATAAGTGATAATAATAATAAGTGAAAACATTTGAGAAATGGAGCTTTGATGAAGCGTTTGTGCTAAATAAAATTGCCCGCGGTAGGATGGACACATTATGGAGTACTTAGAATGCCAAGCTTTTTCTGTACAGCCTCGATGCGGTCAATCCAGTTTTTTTTTATTATATGGACACCACTGATGATTCCAAAATAGATCTCACCAGGGTAAATAGAGAGATTTCATGCACAGTGGATCACACAATCCGTGAGCAAGTTTAAACATGAAACCACGTGCTGCTTTCGAAATAGCATCTTCATAATGTGGACGGAAGGTGAACTAGCATGATTCACACGTTCCAGTCTTGAAGTCCGTGTATACGGCGTCTACTTGCGAACCAACTTCGATCGATCGAATGCAGGTTGAAGTAAGCTGACCGAGGTTAGTAGTCACAGATCGTTTTGAATTGAACCCATGCTGTGCAGTTGAAATTTAATTCTTGCTAGCTTCGAAGAGAGCATTTTTCACCTTAATCTCTAAAACCTTTAAGCACTTGCTCAAAGAAGTTATTCCAAGGAAATTGACAACGTAACATTTGTCTACCTTTTTATGAAACACAGACAGAAACGAAGTTTTCCATCCGGACGGAAATGTTTTACGTTCGAAAGATAGGTTGAAAAGTTTGACTAACGGTTTCAGCAGATCACTCGAACAGTTTTTCAGCATAGATGGCATTCTAAAAGATGCAGCTGATAAGCCACAAAAGAACTCTGGCCCTATGAACTTATGAAAAGATCCGAGTCTTGCTAATGCATCAGTTCTTTCATTTCCGTCAATCCTGCAATGACCAGGAACCCAATATAAGTTGACTTGATTATGACAAGACAATTTTTGAAGAAATTGATCACACTCCCAGACAAGCTTGGATGTACATGTCGCCGACTTTAAAGCATTTAGAGCAGCTTGGCTGTCGGACATTATGCATATATTTGAACTCTTATAGTTTCTATGCAATCATAAAATAGAACACTCTAAAATTGCTTGGATTTCAGCTTGGAACACAGTTGGCCATCTGCCCACTCATGATCCCATCTTGAACCATCTTTATAAAAAACAAACAATCCTGGACGAAGAATCGGACCACCAAGTTGCCATGAATTACGGCCAGGTTCAAATACCTGACTGGTATAAAGTCGATTGAAATTATATCTTTTCTCCTTCCAGTTTTCGTTGTTCCTTCCTAGAGAGTTGATACTAACAGTTTTTAGAATCCTAAGATGATCTCTAACGTCTCCTTCAAAGAGTTTCACTGACCTTATAATCCTTAGGCCTAATCGGCTTCTAATTGTACAAGCTGATGCAATGGTAGCATATAGCATATAGCATTCAATGCCTTCGATGGCATACTTCTCATTGCCCCTGTTATTGAGAGAGTTGCTAACCTTTGGAGTTTTTCTACCTTTCTCTGAGCAATAACAAAATAGAGTTTGTTTTTGGCCACCAGCTTACCGTAGAACTGAACTTGCAAAGCCCGCCACCAGATGGACGATAAACTGTCTGTTGGGAGCCCATAAACTGCCTGTTGGGATAGGTGGTGATAGAGATGGTCATTTTGAATGGACGATAACGGGCACGACAAACTGGCGATGAACGACGAATGGCGATTGAGCAGTGACCCAATGACTCACTCAACTTTCAAATTAAAAATCACTGATCGTAAGACCACCAGCAAAAACGGCTGATCATAGCAAGCTACACACTTAGAAATACCTAATTTTACATGTGACGGAAACCATCTTTGACATAAAGGATGAGACGAAAACAAACATGTCATGTAAGATTAAGTGCTCCGAGACTGAAAAGTTCTTCACTCGACGAAAAGTACGTTTGATTGAGCTGAATTTCGCGTCTATTATGACTCAATTTTATGTCAAAATTGACGCTCGTATATGTCAGTCTCAGAGCACCTAAATTTGCATCAATTTTTCTAAGTGTATAGCTAAATTTGAATAGTTAACCAACTTTCGAAAAAGGAAATTAACAGTGGAAACCAGTGAAAAGTGTGAGGAGAGAGTGACGAATCGAAAGACAGCAGCAGGACCCCGCTGTATTTAGTTCAGATCCACCTGTATGAAGTTTTGGTAGACGTACCGGAAGGTTATACTGTCGCTGCCTGCCGGCCCGAGTACGTCACCAACTCGTAGGACAAGGACGTGTAACCCGGTGCTCGCCATCGCCACTCCGTACAACTACAGGAGCGCGCGGAAAAAATACGAAGAGGAAGTAGAGAGGAAGCGATCGGCGACCGAGGACAAGCGGTCGACGATCGAAGACACTTGGTGGAAGTGCTGCCCCCGACGAAGAAAGAAGGTTAGATATATTATAAGAAAGTGAAAGAAGAAGTAAGTAAGTAAGGAAACAAAAGAGGGAGAATGACGGGTGTTCAAAAAAAAAATGAGAATGATTTCAGTGCCGTCCAGCGCTCTTGTGAGAGCATCGCGACTAAATTGCGTCGTACGGCTGACCAGGGCCCCTTCCCTAATATTCATTGACGTTTTTTTGAAGAATAAACATTATGTTTTTAATAAAAAATACTGAATTCGTTGAAAAAAAAAAATTTACTAGCTATATGACTGAAAAAATTCTCATTTTGTATTGAACACCCGTTAGAAGGTGTGTGCTTGTGGAGTTTTTTCTGTGTGTCATGTGCGAACATTCCCTGCCCCAGATAAGCGTGCCGACCCCGAGGCCATTGGAGTCAGGAAGTAGCAGAAGTGCTTCTGACTTAGGTTATCGAGACTTAAGCTGGGCTTAGACAGGACAGGGTCAGCTGAATTCAACTGACTTGAACGCGAATTGAACGTGTAAACCATGCCATTCAACTGACTTGATCAACTCACTTGAATTGAAAAAAGTTGAAACAGGCTCAACTTTTCAAGCCAATTGAATTCAACTGAGTTGATCATTTGACTTTCCTAGTCTAAACCCAGGTTTACCCCTTTTTTCACTCTAACATGTTCAGTCGTGTTCAGCATGCCGTCGAAGCAGAAAGAGCTGCGCGCGTGTATTGTACAATTCTTTCAAGCGAACGAAGATCGTGTAAAAAAGTACACGGTGGACCATTTTAAGGGGGGAAATGTTCCAGCATCCACCATATACCGTATACTGGCAACTATGGCAGTAACCCAGAAGATAGGTAGCGGCCATTCAACGAAGATAATGAATAAGAAGACGCTCCGCTCGCTGCACAACATGTTCAACAACATTGATTCGGTAAGTCAACGGGAAGGGGCCAGAAAGTCCCGTTGTTCGAAGTCACACTTCTGCAAGACTCTAAGAAACGAGGGAATAGTGTGTATAAAGAAAACCTGATTCCCAGAGTACACTGAAGAGCAAATCCAAACTGTGAGATCCCAATGCCGCTGGATAACCCGGAAGTACGACGGAAAGCCAAAATATACCATATGTACCAAAAGACCGGAATCCGACAAATCTGCCGCAGTGCCGTCATATCGAGGATAATTGGAAGGCCAAGGACACCAAGCAACTCACCAATAACTAAGCTGCGCCGCACAGTGGACCACGGAACGTATACCTATATTCACTAAGCTCAGACTTTAGTTAACCCCTTGTATGAAATAAATAGCCCCGTAACGTGGGTAGATCCCCTTTTCGTGGTACGTTACAGGATGTAAGATCTATCACCGATTCCTAGTCCTGACTACTTCAAACTAGGGGAACAGGATTTTTCAGTAATCCAAGGAACACATCTTAGTCCTTGTTACTTTTTATGCCTTGTTGATAGTGACAACAGGGTTGCTTCCACTCACTTGCTATAAAAAGATGTTTTTTGGAATTGTGCAATCAGTAGATGTTATAATGGTATGTTGTACTTTTAAGTAACAGAAAGAGGGTGTAAAGTATGTGTATGATTCATAAAACCTGTCAATTTTGCTTTCAGAGCATCACAATCGGCGATCTTATGATTCGTGAGCGTTCACTCTGAGTGAGCGCTCACGAGTCGTAAAATCGATAATTGTGACGCACTGGAAGCAATATTGACAGATTTTATGTGTCAAACATATACTTTATGACCTCTTCTTGTAACTTACAAGTACTAATTGGCATTATACTTTTTCATGATTTCATAATTCCGAAAAACATCTTTTTATAGCAAGTGAGTGGAGGCAACCCTGAGTGACAAGACTCGGCTTTGTCCACCGAGGATGATCTTGAAACAAGGAAAAAAATGAGTTAGTTTGTCTTCATCTATGTGATTTCTAATCTTCTATTCGTTGTTCCCTAGTTTGAAGTGGTTAAGACTAGGGTTCTGATGCATGGTCATTATCGGTGTCATACCTTAATTTTGTTGCTAAGGAATCCAATTTTGACTGACAAAGGGGCGCGCCTTTGGAGGGTGTTTCAACACTCCGAAGGGTATAAATAGCGGAACCTTTCAATTAGAGTCGGATTCTTGCGATAAATGCAAGAGTGGCAACTGTAAAAAAATCGAATACTTCATCATTTCTCAATAGTGATGGAGTAATACGACATGCACTAAACTAAGGACACGGGATATACTATAATAAATCAATTTACTGGTCGCAGTAGTGTTAGGTCCCGAACTGGTCGCAGTAGTGTTAGGTCGAGAACAGAATCTTCACTGGTGTTTTTCCCGACCCGTTCTTTTCATTCTCATTTTTTAGTGGTCACCCGTTAGTCTCCGAACAGAAGAACAATGTCGTGAGAAAATTTTACTGGAGTGTGCCTACCCGAGCAAAGCTGAAGATCAAATTGAAATCAAAATTTGCTGTTATGATGTAACTTATTTTGAATACTCCAGTTGATCTCATTTTGGTTGACTTAACGGTTAACACAGCAAAAATAAGAGCAAAATTTTTACACTGTTGAAGCAAACGGAAAACTAATCCTGCTTTCAATGAAATCAATTTGATTACTGATTTTGCATTCATAATGTTTAACTGAATACGGGCCTAGAGTAAATGGTTACCATTCATGTTTCTCAAGCTGAAAGACTTAGGCTCCAATCTCACCGCGGGCAAGTCACGAATGACCTTAAATGTGTTAAACAAATCAGATAAACGATAATCATTAGTTCAACGACAGATGAATTTCAATTTAATTTTAAACAAGACGTAAACAGCAGAACTTCAAGTTGAGTTGCTTTCATTTAAAACGTCTTGACTGCATAATGAAAGCACAATATGATATCAGACTTATGTCGCAACATTTGAAATCAAAATGAGTTTTCATTATGATAGGAACTGCACACTTTAATATCGATTTGCTTTCATTTTGTTAACCGATTTTGCTCGGGTAGGAGGGGCCTGTACCTTTTATTGTTGTTGTGTTAAAATACAGTTCATTTGAAATTCTGGAGCTATTATTCACTCAAAAGGCGTCAAGGGTATTTATTAGTGTATTTTCCTGTTCGATATATTTCCAACTTGTCCAATATTATGACCTATAATGGCAAGGCTTACTATTATTATTATTATTTAGCTTTATTTAGGAGGCTTTCAGCCTTAGGCTGGTTCGCCTTCAAAGGCTTACTATTATGTTAATGGTAAAACATTAAGTTTTATTATATTTTTTTCAAAACAACGCTTGGGGAAGTCTTCAAAGCTTACTGGTTTTGAACAAGCAATGATCACTTGTTTAAAGAATTTTGTAGAGAAATTACATATTGACTGGATCTTATAAGGATTTTAAGGATCACATACATAAGAAAATTCTCATGTTAGAGTTAGATAGCTAGATTTGTTTACGATCTTCTATATGTAATCATCATCTAAATCTCAGAAATACGTTCCAACATTAAATTCTAGGACATTGGACTATAATTTTCAAAATTTCTGATTTTGAAAATTTTAAACATTGACGATTTCTAAAAATGTTCACGATACATGTCAATGAACAATTCTTAAAAGTCTGAGAGTTGTTTTGAGATTCAAAACCCATATGTTTTCAAGATTTTGTAACTAAAAAATATATATATCTCTGATACAGCTTGTAATTATAAATTCAAATGTTAATACATAAACGCAAAATTTAATCAATTATCATAACTCTAAAACAGAGATAAAAATGCAGATCCTTCCTAAACTGTAATTTTATAAACATAGTTGTAGTAGTAATGCAAATTTTTCTCATTAGAATATTTCAAGCCAATCGATTAAAGAATTTTGGCAGCAATACTAACTTTTTGTGATGAAAAAACGAGTTACATGAAAGTTGATTAATCCGCCTCTTCGGATACGTGTGCAGGTGAAGTAAGCAGTGGGGCCTCAGTCATTATAGGAGAAATTGTGCAAAACAACCTTAAATTTTGGCGTGATTTCCTCTAACCCCAAAAGGCCTGGATTCAATCCCAGTCAGCGCCGCCGGGATTTTCTGGTGCATAAAATATCTTATAACGCCTAAGTATAGCCGTTGGTCCTCGGTTCATGAGTTGTTGGATCGATAGGTAGGGTGCAGGTGTGGGAGATGCCTTCTTGGCGTCGCACAATGGGGAAACATATTCGGAAAAATACATTTAAATGTGTACCACTGAAATTCGCTGAAATAGAAATTTAGTGCATATCATTTCGGAATCGAATGGAAATGGTTTCATCCAGGGGAGAATGCAGAAATTTTTGCTTTTCTTTTCGTTACTAAATTTTTTTTCCCCTGCGAATAAAACAGCCAAAAACCCTTACTTCCTGTATTCTCCCCAGGATGAAACTATTTCCATTCGGTTCCACAAGTTGTTCACAAAGAAAAATGATATGAACCATATTTTTGCTTCAGCGAGTTCGGCAATGCCACTAAATAAAATGTATTTAATATAAGTTTACGTTGTTTGAGGTGGCCATGTTACTTTCGAAAGTTTGAGAGCTTGCGACAGGTGTGTTGCAGGGATTGATTGAAGGGTTTTATGGCTCTTAAAGTCTTGTAGTGCAGCAAAAAAGGTATATTGCTTTAACACTCCGACTTTTCGGTGATATGTTTCACCATTTTCAAGGATTTAGAGGCTACGTTTTTTTGTTAAGTGCATGCGTGGCTTAACATAAATCCGTCTTTGATTGTTGATGTGTCTATCTTCGGTAAGCGCGTTTCCACAACTCTGTAGTTTCCTGTTCCGTTAGGTTTTTTGCTTAGTTTTAAAAACACTACCTAAGCTACTGTGCTTTCTGAGATAAAGTTTTGCGATCGGATTGGAAATTCCTGTGGCAATTGTGCTGCTTCTCTCACGAGAAAGTGATTCCTATAAATCTCTAAACCACGTCTCCTCCGATTGAAAAGTGCCACTCCCATCAACACATAGTGTACTATTCGATTGTCCTATACACGAGTAACACACGTGCAGTCCAACTGCTCTCACCCAGGTAAATCTCTTCTTCTCCTTTGTCTCTTTCTCCTACCAAAGATAAGAGACACGCTCCCGTATTTGAGAGCAGCACAAGTATGTTTTGCACCACTCTGAGTTTATAGCCCATCCCTGTACAAAACTCCCTCAAATTTTACAAAATCTCCTCAACTTCTACGAAGTTTTCTGAATTTATTCCAAATTCCATGTTTTTGTTTCCATCTCTCTTAATTCTACGAAGATCTCTGATCATTTTTGAACTTCTAGAAAAACCCCCAGCATCTACCAATATTTTTGAACATCTGCAAAGTTCATTGAAATTTAACAAAGTTCCCAAGCACTTCAAAGAAGTTCATTGAGCTTTTTTGAAAAAAAAGAGAGCTCCGACAGCAAACTGAAGCGAGGAATCCAGTGTTTAGTAGTTTGCTGAGCTATTTTTAGATCCTCTACAAAATTCCCTGCACTTATATGAAGTTTTATGCAGCTCCTCAAAATGCTTCGAAAATCGCAAAAAATTAGCGAAATTTCTTGAAATTGACCTTAATTCCCTGAACTATTCCAAAAAAAGTGACTTGAAATTATATGAAGATCCCTGAACAAAAAATGAATTCCCTGAAATTAAATAATGTTTAACTTCTTCGAAGATCCCAAAACTAAAATAGAGTTCCCACTTCTATGCAGATTTCTTAACTTATCCAAATCTCCCTTCGTTAATTTTTTCGATTTTTCCTGAATTTCCCTGAAATTTTACGAAGTTTCCTGAGGTAAAAGAAAAATTCCCAACCCTTGGTAATTTGTAAAGCCTGAAGAATAAAAATAAAATAGTAACCTCGGAGCTGCTTTAAAAAACACCATCGTATAAGAAAAGCACCCAATATTCCTTGAGGGGCTAGATAATTCTTGAGTGGTCCTGGCCCCATTGGTTCACCCATTACCTATGCCAATGTGACAGATCATCTTTACAATCAGGTGGCAGATAAAGCACTCCAACGCTGATATCACAGTTTTGCAACATGATATTGTTCCAAAGCTGCTCAAGAGCACTGCTTATCGAAGCTGGATCAAAACAGCTACACAGTGTTGAAGTGACGGCTATCGGTACACCTCCACCTCGAGCTTTTCGACTATTGCGAGAGCTGCGATCTGTTCTGAATACAGTGTTTTTCGTCGTGTAAATTCATAAGTACAGTGGTTTTGTCCCTGGTAGGTGGATGGGACACCTATCAGGTGGACAGTGTTTGTCCACCTTTTTTGATGTGTTACTTGATCTCATTTTCATAAAAATTCTGATCCATCTTTTGGAATGTAATCAAACCACGTAGTCCCACTTATCCCATATTCGAGGGTAAGTTGAAAAATCGACCACTTTTCATATTGTAAGCCCATGTTTAATATATCAACATTTTCACAGTAATTTTTTTCCTGCCATTGTTTTTGGGACTGATATGCGATTTTTAAATTCGACACACCAAATTTTGGTACAGCGAGCTTTGAACACTTCAATTGTAAATTTTAAAAGAACGAACAATCAACCGAATGAAATAAGTGAGACAAGCATGTTGATGGCAAATGGAAATATTTTTTGGTTTCACCTTTTCCCATTATTACTTTTTACAACGAGGATACCTGTCGTCATCCCCACGGATGATGAAAATAATTAGCAAAATTGGTTTGGATGTTTTTACCATCGTTCACCGTTTTCAGTGGTAGAGAGCATCAAAAACCGACTGGTATGACATTAAAAGTCTCACAAAGGGCATCGCGGGTAATTACTCATAATTTATTTATTCGTGGTTTACCTGAGGGGAATTGAAAGCTGAAACTTCTGTCATGCCGGCAAGGAGGGGGTCATTAATATGCGCTTATGTAGGAAATGGCACTTGCTTTCTTTTGTTGAGATTAAAAGTTCGAATTGTTTCTGTCTGATTTTTATAAAACCTGTCAACTGTACGGGACATTGAATATGGAAATGACAGGTAACAACCTTTTTCAGGTATCCATATCAAACGGTTTAAAAATCAGGCACAGCTTCTCAAAAAATGTATTTTGTACCTACCCGACTTGATTGCCCCTGTAAATGTACCTATCAACGATATAACATAACAATTTGGAGAAGAACCGATCATTCACAAAGTTTAATTTGAACGGTAAACGTGTCTGCTTCAAACTGTTATCTCAAATATGGATCCAACAATTCAATTACTGCCAGAAACCCCAGCGGATGCATACTCAAACTTTATCGAAACCTCCACCAGCGTAAGTTCCAGCGGTTCAAGTTCATTAAATTCAACATTAAGTGCCCACGAAGGTAGTATGGCCGAGGAAGATGTCGCAATGGGACGGTGTTCCTCCCCGGATCGTCATCAACGGTGCCTGCACTGTGAACGGCAGAGTAGCGAGTGCATATGTCTCGACAGCGAAGACGATGACGACGATAAAGTACAGGAACAACCTTACACCGAATGGAAGCTACACCTGAGGGAATCTTTCCAACCGCCAGCAAGCGAAACCATCATTCCGGAAGCGATATCGGGGAATCAGACACCTGCTTGGTTTCCCAAGTACACAAGTAAACAAAGGGAAGCACAACAACAGCAGCAGTGTGGAGTGCATCAGCCACTACCAAGTTTCGAACAATTGCTGGCTTCCCTTGGCTTAGCGGCTGGATTTGTGATCTATCGCAGCAGACATCAGTGAGTTACGTGTGGTTGCAAATTGCGGAATGTGTGTTTGTAAGAATTAGGTATGTGCGAATCATTGTAAATAGTGTCATGTTTCAAAGGAAATAAATGCCTGCGATGTCTTACGAGAATGATTTATTTATTCAAAATCAACGTCCTGAAAAACATTTCGCGTCAACGTGTTTTTTTTTTGTATCGAATGAGTTGGTGTTGAACTTATGCACAATTATGGACACTGTTTCATCCATAACGATAGAGATTACATCTATGGGAGATTTATCATTACAGTCGCTATATGTATAGTCTGGCGGAGAGAAAAACCAAAACATTTCACCGTAAGTTCTAATAATGGAAAATATTGCTGCTGGCCCATGATTCTGTAAAAAAGTGCAAAGTTAAACAAGGCAGCTTTTTCAGAAAATTAATCCGTGTTGAACATCATCAAAATAGTTGTACATATTCTAATATTGCTCCAGCCCCGTAACGTAGGTAGATCACCTTTTCGTGGTACGTTACGGGATGTAAGATCTACCACCGATTCCTAGTCCTGACTACTTCAAACTAGGGGAACAGGATTTTTCAGTAATCCAAGGAACACATCTTAGTCCTTGTTACTTTTTATACCTTGTTGATAGTGACAAGACTCGGCTTTGTCTACCGAGGATGGTCTTGAAACAAGGAAAAAAAAAATGACGTGATTCCTAATCTACTACTCGTTGTTCCCTAGTTTGAAGTGGTTAAGACTAGGGTTCTGATGCATGGTCATTGTCGGTGTCATACCTTAATTTTGTTGCTAAGGAATCCAATTTTGATTGACAAAGGGGCGCGCCTTTGGAGGGTGTTTCAACACTCCGAAGGGTATAAATAGCGGAACCTTTCAATTAGAGTCGGATCCTTGCGATAAATGCAAGAGTGGCAACTGTAAAAAAATCGAATACTTCATCATTTCTCAATAGTGATGGAGTAATACGACATGCACTAAACTAATGACATGGGATATACTACAATAGATCAATTTACTGGTCGCAGTAGTGTTAGGCTCCGAACAGAGAAAAAAAATATTGCTCCAAAAGTTATGGCTCGATCACTTTACTGGAATCACTGCAATATTCAGTGCTGTTCAATTGGTTCCGCTTTTTGTCGGCAAAAATTTATTCCGGAAATTCTATCCGCCAAACTATAAATATAATGTCTATAGTTTCATGGGATAGCATGGGATATAAATCAGCATTTATCATATTGTAGATCGCAGAAATTCAGAGAGTTAAATCACAGATACTTTAAACTATTACAAATATAATGAAATCAATAATAACATTTTTTACCAAATTGATCAATTTGATATAAAATAAAATAATTGAACTCTTAACGGAATCCTGCTGTTAATTCTAATGAATAGCTTTAATTATTTCGGTGCTTCAAAACCATTTACGATCTACAGTACGATTTTCTGTAATTTCAGAAGTAATCAACATGGGTCAATTTGCTCTTAGCTGTTGAAGCACCACATGTTCATTACGGTGTTGATCACGCTATCGACAGTAGTTGTCTATTTCTTTTGGTGAGCTTTGTTCATTGCCTGTAGCTAGGTCAGTGCCTTTGTCGTCGCCGCTGGAAACAAAAAAAATCATCGGTTGAAATAAAGTACACCCTTTGTTTTGCCTATCCAAATGGAAGTGCGAAGCCCACCATGGGTGAGATTGCCAATTTCGTGAAATAGCTGGAAGGAAATCCCTTTGACATGGATCAAACGTACCGGATTGCGGAGGAGAAGGTGATATTCGTCAAGTTCAAATCTGAAACAAGCATGCAATATGCCACCCAAGTTACACAAATTGATAGAATTATGTTGAATAAACTGCTTTACAACCAAAATCAGTCATATGAAGGTTTTATAAACTGTTATAGAACACATGTGCTTGGGCAAGCAAGAGCAGCCGGAAATTAAGCAATTAAATTTCCATTATGCTAATTGAAAGGAAGTGAGGAACGAATACCAGTCTAGGGTTGTCAGTACTGGACACATTTTTTCCAGTATCGGTAATTTGGCACTGAGGGGTACAGCACCGGTTATACCGGCAAATCACCGGTACCAAGGGATTTTAAGAAAATAAATATATATCGATAGAAAAAACATAGACAAATTAATTATTTAAAGTAGTCCGTCCTAGTGTAGCGCTTCACATCTATTCCTCTCACCGTTAAGGTCACATCTTTAAAAAAATTAAAAGGTTGTGTTCTAGACACGACCGCAGTATGACGTAGATCTACGCAACATTGATATAGAGCCCATACATAAATTCAGCAATCGACTAAATTTTCAATAGCGACCAAAATATCCATTATCTCCGTCCCAATGACGCGTTCATTTAGATAAAATTTATAATTAGCAGATTTTCAGCGATGGGCCCAATCTTAGATCCATAGGCCAACATTAGAGCCATTTCCCCTTTGTCATGCATTTTTGACTAATATACTTTATCTTAAATTTTTCAAGTATGTCAATGTTTTGGTTGTGGTCAGTTCAGCTTCGAACCTGTTCGGATACGGTTGTGTATAAGTTTATTTCTGTTTTGTGCGTGCGTTCGCTGATTTTGCCAGATTAGCGCTGGCACTCTGCCTCCCGGACGGTTATACGTGTGTGATTGGTGGTTTTCTCGCTTTCCGAGAAGTTTTGGAATCGAAAAAGAAAACGTGATGCATCATGTTTGCAGGCATCAGAAGAAGTGTCGCTATCTGCGTTGTTTGTTTTTTTTCTTCGCTTGTGCTCCCGGTACAGAAATTTGTGGCGTCGCGTGTGATAGTTTTTGATTTCAGTCTGTTTACGCGTTGTATGATTTTGTGAGCGGTCGCTTCGTGTTCGCGTCATGGAGCAATCGACTACATTCGACCAGATGATTGAACTACGTAGGGCGGGTCTATGATCGGAGCTTCTACACCAAGCGTGACATAGCTGCTTGCAAGGGATTCAGTTGGACTGATTTGGTGAGATTGTTCCATTTTTCTACTTTTGTCTATTTAAACTTAATTTCTATGAATGCGTATCGTTTGGAATCATTTGATTCGGATGAGACTCTTAACTTTTATTTGTTTACATTGTGTTTCAATTGGTATTCTTAAGAACTTCATAAAATAAGGTTTCAATATTTAAATTGAGCAGATCGACTAGCCTGGTGTCTGCCGCTTTTGCTTACTGAGTAGAAGACCGTCGGGGATCCACATTGTAAAGATTCCCTATTTTCAGCTTTTTTACAGGCTGGAGTTGTTGTTTGAACCATTTAGTTTATCAATTTAATTTATCTGTATAACAATTATTCACAAGCATTCTTCCAGGTCAATTCAAGAATAGTTTGATGATGATAAATCTTCCTAATATTCACATTACAGTTATGACCCGATCCTGTCAATCTCTCCGCGCATCAGACTGTTATTTTTCAATAATTCCACATAATTGTAATTTCATACCTTCCTCCTTCAAGATGAATGTTTAAGATACGCATACTTTGCTAGCTGACAAAATGGGGTCATTGCTGTATAATTATTCTCTTTTTGCAGCCTTCATTCAGACTGGATCTATTGATTTAAATTATTTGAGTTTTCTTCCAGCTCTTTGATGACGGAACATCACTAGATTTATACTGTAATGATTCACTCTTACAGCTTTCACCCTGGTTTTGTCTGTTGATTTGATTTGTTTGAATTGGTTTTCAGCTCTTTGGTGTTGGCAGTCGCGGGCGATCAATTTTGCTCATGCTCATGCTCTAAGTTCATTTTCAGCATTTCGATGATGGAACGTCTTCAGATTTATATTATAAGGGGGCTTATTACGGATGTCACATCACGGTGAAAAGTTGTCACTTGTCGTCACGGTGAAGTGATTCCCATTTGATTTGTACGGTAATCACGGCTCTTATTCTGAGTATCACTTGCTTATCACCGTGTAGTGACACCCGTAATAAGGCCCAATGATACACCATTTGGTTTTGGCTTCGGGCAAATCCAAGTATAATGCATGATAACACTGATTCATTTAAAACCATGGTCGCATCACTTATCAAGGTGAATCCTGATCCAACGAACCCAACTTACTAACAAAAATCTCCTTTTCTGTGTCTTTTATTGGAAATTTCAGGGTTACATCTTCCTTATTGGGAGCTGAGGAGACATAGAGCTGCATCATATTGTATGTAAAATAATTATTATTTTCATTGCGGAATACCAGTTTTTTTTATCCATATAAATATATTTTCATTATTACGTATTTTAATGTTCTGATATATTTCATTTCTCCATTACATATGTTTACTATATATATAAATAAATACTGGGTTGGGAGAGAGCATCAGGGTATCATTTGACCTGAAACTGGACGATTGGAGTGGTATGACAACCGGAGTCTAGGAGGGAATAAACACTATCATTTTCTTTATCCTACCGATTCGATTGTGATGGTGTGAATTCTACTCCAACAGTTTCAGTGAGATTGACGCGCCTTTCTTAACAAACCATCCTGTAGGAAGCTTAATAAGTATTGCGAATTGCGTTATTCGATTTGTTGGATCGTATCGTTGGAAGGAGATTCTTAAATTCCCGTGGATTTCGCGTAAGTGCCTCTGCTTACGGGTCCACCCCACCGTTTTTGGCCCTTCATACAGCGATATTGTGAATTCAGATCGGTAGCTCAAATTGATCTTGCTATTAAGTGGAGCTGCATACAAGACAAGATCTTCGAAGGGATGGTGGCTACCTTACATACATACATACATGTCAATGTTTTGGTTGTGGTTCACTCAAAACAATGTACACATTTGTATTGACAAATTTCCTATGTGAAATTCGACGTGATTTTCATTTGATCCACCAAAAAAACGGAATCCAGTTAGAAGTACACATGAAATGTATACGTCAAATGAATTAAAATGTGTGGTCACGCATGGTTTTTATATGTACACATGTCCGACACATAGATATCATTTGTTGATCTCATTGCAACAATTCATGTGTGGGACACATAAAAACAAAATATGAAATTTTGTTAGTGTTCAATACTTTGACTATATGTTTTGTATTACTTCTGCGTGAAGTCAACGATTTACATAGTTGAAGATGCTAATTTCAAATAACAGACTGAAGTGGTAATTTGTATACGATAGAGTGAGGAAATGAAAGTATTGAATTGATAGTTCCGTTAAGAGTACGGCAGTGTGAAATTTGCATAATTGCATGCAATTTTCACACTGCCGTACTCTAATTTTTTTTTCCCTTTCTGCTTTATTAGAGAGATTTTCAGCCTTGGGCTACCGTACTCTAAACGGAACTATCAATTCTAGACTTTCATCTCCTCACTCTATCGTATAAAAATTACCACTTCAGTCTGTTATTTGAAATTAGCATCTTCAACTATGTAGTGTTCAATGTTGGTTCCAGTATTTCCTCTGGAATGTAATAAATTATGAAAATTCAAATGTTGGGTCCTAAACAAGTCGTTATATATTTTGGCGTAGAAGGGACTGTTTGAATTTCCATTATATGCAATTACATTTTAAAATCAACTCTTTTAATTACATGTGTGGCCTTTAAAGGGCCGTTTGATGTTGTTGTTCAGAAAAAACCGTTGGTTGATATTTGTCATCGTGATCGTCAAAGTCCATATCTTTTTCGGGTAGTCGTTAAAGGGGGGGGGGGTGTTTTGCATATATAACTTTTTCCACGTTTCATTTTAGTTAAACGGGAACCAACCCAAGTAACAATTTCGGTTTTATAAGGGTTCTGTAGACCATGATTTAGACTTGTAGCATGCTTTAAACCCTCTATAAAACTTGCATTGTTACTAGGGAAGTCTCATTCCAGCCCATCACTGGTTGTGAGAAGGTGGTCACGCCGCGATCCACCTTTACCCGCTGACTTGCTCCTGCTTGCTGCAGGACCAAGTGCCACGCCGTCCGAAGCGGTAATGAGCAGAGACACGACAGCAGTGCTATTTTATATCTTTTCAGGTTCAAGCAGAACGATGTGTAACCAAGTGATACTCGATTATGACGACTGGGTTTGGGAAAAACATATTTAATTGCATAAAAACAGCGATAAAATTTTAATTTGAACATTTTTGTAAGGTTTTTTTAAAGAAAATTGGAAAAATATGTGATTCAGCAGATTTGTAATGTTATATCCTATCGATTGGCGTATTTGGATTTCAATTTCATTTATAAATGACAATGCTACAAGCGTTCAAAACCTAACACTATTTCACCAAACATAGTTTTTTATTTGCACCCCAGTATAGTCACCAATGACGTAGTTCTACGTCAAAATACCAATACAAGTCACAAATAGCCTAAAAGTATTAAAGGGACTACAAAAATTATTAAATCTCCTGACTATCCTGATATTACTTATCAAAATATACGAAGTAAATTCAAAGAATCTTCTCTCATATGAGAACGAATTTAAGCCATGAAATTTCCAGACACAGAAAAAGAACAAATTTTGCCAAGTTTTCACAAAAATAGGCTTCACCATCAAAGTTATAAAACCCGGAGAAACTGCCTCTAACTGATTAGACCTATTTCTTTTGGTGCGCTTTGTTCATTGCCTGCAGTTCAGTCAGTGCCATTGTCCTCGCCGAAGAACACAATCAAAATGACAACGGTTTAAATAAAGCATGCACCCTTTGTGTTGTCTATCAAAATGGAAGTGCAAAGCCCATTATGGGTGAGATTGCCAATTTCGTGAAATTGCTGGAAGGAAATCCATTTGACATGGATCCAACGTACCGGATTGCGGAGGACAAGGTGATTTTCAACAAGTTCAAGTCTGAAACAAGCATGCAATATGCATATGCGAATTGAAAGAGGAAGTGACTTTCATAGATATAATACTAGAAACGCGGTTGAAATAAGAACACCACATTTCTTGACTTGTGCTTCACAAAATTCATTAAATTATAAAGGAATAAATGTTTTCAATTCGATGCCTAGACATATCAAACGTTTAGCAACACTTACAGAATTTAAAAGACACTGCATTTCACACGTTAAAACTGTCTTTTGAACAGTTATCCAGTGATTTTTTTTTATGAATTGACAAATTATGTATCTTGACGAAGTTATCTCTAACGGATTATTTTATATGGATAGCTGTCATAACGACTTTTTAATAATTATTGTAGCACTGCAAAAACTATTTCTGTTCGCCACGAGGGTGATGATGGATTTTTAATATATGATTTTATAGTAGATTAATTTAAAAAAAAAAAAGTAGTCTACAAAGGTTTGAGCCTCGCGCGCGTATTACGGATATAGAGGACTGAATTTAACATTTGATAAAAAAAAAAATGCAATTTTGTAGCTTATTTGGAAGATACTTTGAGTTAGTAGTAAGTTTTCTGGCAAATGTTGGGGGTTCGTGAGCATTCCTGACATTGCTGAAAATTATGATAGCATCAGATTGCGGGGTTACTAGTGTAATAGGATGCTTTGTTGATTGTTCATTAACTCTTGATTGCTTGTAATACTTATGAATATTTTAGGTGGACAAAAAGGCGAACTAAGAGGTGGACGCCTGAGCTTTTCCACATTTATATCGCTGTGAAGCAACTGTAAACTTTAGAGGGAATCTATATCTGTAACTGAAACCAGTTCGATTTTGTTTGCCAACCTGGTTAAAATGTCATATTCAATTATCTTAAAGATAAATCGTCCAGCTCAAACCTTTGTAGGGGTAAGAGGTGGGACCATCATCATCATCATCATCATCATCATCATCATCATCATCATATGTAAAGTTTCACGCTAAGGCTTCCTTAAAAAAATCAATACAAGTCACAAATAACCTTAAACTGTTAAAGCGACAGTAAAAACATATTTATTTATTAAATCTCCTGACTATCCTGATATCCCGATTATTCCTGATCAAAATATACTTAGTAAATTCAATGTATCTTCTATCATATGAGAACGAATTTCAGTCATGAAATCTACAGACAAAGAAAAAGTACAAATTTTGCCAAGTTTTCACAAATCTGGGCTTCACCATCAAACTTAATAAAACCAGAGAAGCTGTCTCTAACTTCTAAGACCTTCTTTCGAAAGATTTATTTATTATAAGATTATCGAAAGCATTGCCATCTCCTTCATCAATGTTTGATGATTTATAATTTACCACGTCCTCGTCCTCGTTTCTAGTATTCAATTGCTTGAGTATTTTATCAGCTGACAGTTCACAAAATAGCAAAGGATCTTTACATCTAGAAAGTGCAACATTTTAAAAAGTGAACATTAGCGAAGCTATGTGTTGAAATAACGCTTTTACTTGCAGGCTGGCAGTTGATCTGACTGCTTACGAACAGCATATCTCTTACTGTTTCACTTTTTTGCAGGTTGGTTCACGAAGATTTATAAAATATGCTAAGCTTGGTAGTCCGAGACGTTTTATAAAGTATTCACTTTCACAGTGCTACTAAAAAAATACTTTATACATATACACTGAAGTCTTTTTTTACACGGTTTTTTTTACGCGGTTTTTTTTTACACGGTTTTTTTTACACGGTTTTCCACGATTTACACGGTACGTTTTTAACGATTTCTCGACAACGATACAACCTATCGACTTGATTCCAATCACATTATCCGTTTCAAGCTATTTGTAATCGAATGGCATACTTAAAAAAAAATCACAATTTTTGGTGTAAATACAGAAATTTTTAAAATATGTCTATATGGACCATAGAAGAGATGAACTAGCCTCAGGCTAAAAATCTCTAAAATAAAGATTTAAAAAAAAAAAATATGGACCATATCATGCTTTAATTACAAATGGCATCAAAATCCGATTTTTTAAAAACATTTAAGCATGCGAAAGATCAAAATCTCGTAGGTTTTTTTTTACACGGTTTTTTTTACACGGACCGTATCCCCCGTGCAAAAAAGACCTGAGTGTATTTAAAATCCAAAATTTAGCGTACGATCACACTGCTGAGTGCCGCCTACAGGGTACTCTCCCAAATTCTATGCTGCCGCTTGCCACCAAGAGAGTTCGTGGGGCAATTTCAGGTGGGATTCATGGATGGCCACGCTACCACGCACCATATTTTTGCGATTCGGCAGATTCTGCAGAAATGCTGCAAGTAAAACGTTTCCGCACATCATTTGTTCATCGATTTCAAATCACCATACGACACAATCAATCGAGCTATGTACGAGTTTCCGGATAAACTGACGCGATTGGTCAAGGCGACGATAACCTGGGCTATGCTCGTGGAGGACGAACGTGTTCTTGATGTTTTCGACTGGAAGATGTTGAGGATTATCTACGGTGGAATGCAGATGAATGACGGAACGTGGAGGAGGCGAATGAACAACGATTATTCTAACTACTGGAAGAACAATCCATCGTCCACACTGATAAAACTGGGCGACTACGGTGGGCTGGGTACGTCGTAAGAATGCCGGAAGACGACCCAGTGAAAATGATTCTCGAAAGCGACTCAACAGGAACAAGAAGAAGAGGTGCGCGATGAGCACAGTGGATCGACCAAGTAGAAGGCAACCTGCGGGCCCGTCACAGACTACAAGGTTGGCAACGTGTGGCCATGGATCGAGAAGAGTAGAGATGACTTCTTTGGACAGTAGAGGACATGAAGGCCTTATTGGTGATGTAAGTATCAAACATTTAATGTATTTAAAATGCCAGTACCGGTATTTCAGTACAGGAATATCACCTGGTATTACCGGTAACACAGGTACCAGTAGTACCGGTAATACAACCCAAGAAATCACGTACGGTCTATTATGTATGAATGTATGATTTCCCACAATCAGGTTATTATTTGAAATTCGGAAAATACGAGATTATAAAGCGTGTAATTCCTGCGCAGTAGGGCCTCAACAGGTACACAGATGTGCGAGGTGTATATATGGACGTTAAAAATGAGATTCTCTCCTAGCTGCATTTCTTCTTTCGAACGGGGGATATATTTATGATGGTAAGAAGGATATATGCTTCCTGTGTAAGACGGAGGGGCTCCGGATGACATCCTGCCCAATGGAATTTTTTGGTTTTTTATCATATGTATTTTTGTCTGAAAAGGCGATCTAGCTTCCTACAACTTTGTCTGAACCAGCATTTCGATTATAGGAGTCGTTTTCGTGCTATGATCTATTGAAAATTATCGAATACGCAATGATGAAAAATTAGGCATAAGTCAAAATGGCCGAATATCAGCACAATGTTGAATGATTGCCCATAGCAATGATTGATGGATTTCGAAGAGGGTAAAGTTTGATCAATTCGTCAGTCGGCGTGGAGCCACTGAGTAATCCCATGGTTCAATCACAGGCCCGTACAGTTGAAATATGTATAGCTTTGATAAATTTCCAATACTGTTATGGCTTATACCCACCCTACTAGCAAAATTCCACCGCTCTGTGGCGCTTAAGGAGTATTTACACCTGTGATGATTCACATGCTAGTGAGCCTTCGCAGGCCCATGGATATTAGCATGACAAAAACAGTTTTTGGTGCTGAATAACATTAGCACATCGATTTCTGGCTCAAACTTGATCGGATTACACCAATTTTGATTAATCAGCATTATGAACCAGCAAATATGTAAACAGGCCGTTTAACCCGGTTTACATTAGTGTTGATTCACTAGAGCTGATAAGCCAGCTGCTAGCGATTGTTGGTCAGCAGCATTATGTAAACAGATTTAATGAGCTGATTTTTATCAGTACGCTAATTTCAGACACTCCTGAATTTGTAAGCTATCTGACATTTTTGTTCTGAACATGATCAGCTTATTCGCATTGTGTCCACACTTACTTCGTGCTGATGGTGATTTTTGACAAGAGATCAAATAGAAGAACACAATTTGCCCGATTTACATTAGGGCTGGTTCAGTAGCACTGATGAGCAAATTGCTAGGGAAAATTGTCACCAGAGTAGGTGCACGCCAACTTAAAAATCGCTTCTATTCCTCCGTCTCCGAATATCATTAAACTTCGCATAATTAACCATTTCCAAAGCTGTTAGTTTTTTTTTTCACAAACGGCAACGGTAGTGAAGAAATGTTTCCAGTATGGGAAAAGATCATGTATTGATAAATCTATCAGCAATTTTACACTTATCTGCAAAACGAGTTATTAACAAATTATCAACATTTGCCAGTATATAAATGGAATGCATAAGTGCCGTAGTTTTTGTGTAATTGATAAAAAACGAACAATTTCCATACATTCTCAGATTCGAAACTACGAAGCCCATTTATTTCAAGGCCTCGTACATGTGACTACCGGCAGAAGCGGCTTCCATCGATTAATTATTTACTAGGGGCAATGATCGAAGTTTGTACTAGAATTCAGCCATTTTGGCTCACACTTAATTTAAAAAAAGGCGTAATTTGTTTTCATTAAATCATAGCACGAAAACATATCATCTAATCGAAATGACGTCTGAAAAAAAAAGTTAAAGGAAACTTGATTGTCTTTTCACAACAAAATACACACTGAAAAAAAATAACTTATTTTCGTAAAAAATAAAAAATATACTTTTAAACATTTCGATGACAAAAAAAAATTAAACTGATGTTGAAAGATTATGAAAAATGCAATTTTTTTAAAATTGACACAATGGATACAAAAAACTGACCAAAAACGTAGAATGTCAACTATTAGTTCAAATTCTGAACTATGTATCCTTTCCTTTTATTTTAACGTCGGTCTCTGTTCCGCAATCTAGTGCCAATCACCGACGGACATCGATTGCCATCTATTGACGGCAATCGAATGTGCAGGAAAGCAGCTTCCACACCTGCGTAGGATATCGCACCCATTCAACACACATACACATGGGCCGGGACCAACGGCTTTACTTCCCTTCCGAAGGAAGACGTGACCAGAGATTTTTATGCCTCAGAAAAATAC
This sequence comes from Ochlerotatus camptorhynchus, assembly GCF_037179485.1. NCBI lineage: Eukaryota > Metazoa > Arthropoda > Insecta > Diptera > Culicidae > Ochlerotatus > Ochlerotatus camptorhynchus. The sequence goes on from NW_027040616.1 coordinate 51,488, forward strand.
CACCGACCTCGGCTGGGATTGAACCCAAACCCATCGGGGTGTTAGAAAGCAGTCACGCTTACCACTACACCACCGGTGCCGGCAACTATGTATCCGCATATAATATTCATTGTTTTCTATGCTGAAAACTTTCTTCTTCTTTTTCTTTCTTTTATTTAACGTCTCTGTTCCGCAATCTAGTGCCAAACACCAACGGACATCGATTGCCATTGATTGACGGCAATCGAATGTGCAGGAAGGCAGCTTCCACACCTGCGTAGGATATCGCACCCATTAACAACACACATGGGCCGGGACCAACGGCTTTACTTCCCTTCCGAAGGAAGACGTGACCAGAGATTTTTATGCCTCAGAAAAATCCCACCGTCCTCGGCTGGGATTGAACCCAGACCCATTGGGGTGAGAAAGCAGTCGCGCTTACCACTACACCACTGGCGTCGGCTATGCTGAAAACATTTTTTTAGTCCAGCAAATTGATTCCTTTGCATAAATCTCGTAGGGTGTGACGCGCGTGAAAAAAAGTTAATTTGTTTTATCTTAAAGTTAATGTTTTATGATTTTGGTCAATTTTGACGTGTCCATTGTGTTATTTTCTGAAAATTTAGCATTTTAGAAAAGCTGTCAAATAAACATTAGCTTAAAAATCTTCAAATGCGCTTCGCTCATTTTCAATTTCTATTGAATTTTCATACTGCCGTACTCTAACGGAAATATCTACCTACCCTCTTCTAAGACCATTCTCTAGCTTATAAATTATCACACTAAAGCTTCATATTGGATAGCATTTCCAACCAATTCTGAAAATCACAAACTTCGCGTATGAAGTAACATAAAAACACTTTGAGCGCTTTTATTGTTATTGAAATTTTCAACTATTTTTTTTTTATTATTTGACGAAAATTTGTTATTTTTTTCGTCAGCGTGTGTTCTTTTCTGAAAAAGCAATCCAGTTCGATTGATGAGCCGTTGTCGTGCTATAATTTATTGAAAAATATTGAAAACGTCATTTTGAAAACTTTGGCGTGTTTCAAAGTGGCCGAATTCCAGCACGAATTTCAGTTCATTGCCCCTAGCGAGCAATCAAGTGAAGTTTCATGGAATTCTACGAGGTTAAATATGTTTTCACTAGTTGGCGTGGGACTGCTCATCAGAATTATGTTAACAGTTGTCAGCAACTGATCTTTATCAGCACGCTAGTTTCAGGTGCTCCTGAATTTGCTAGCAGACTGAAATTTTGGGTTTCATCATGATCAGCTTGTTCGCATTGTGTCAACACATACCTACTTCATCCTGATCGTGAATTTTGGCAGCAGAAAAATTATCAGCGCTAGTGAACAAGCAACGCCTGTCTCAGCATGCAAAAGGATATTGAGAATACAGAATTCGAACAAATAGTGTAAATTGATTGTCAATATCATGCACATAGTTGTGAGAGATTTAATGAAATATTCAAGGGGTGGTCACTCTACACACTTATTTGGACAAATTTTTTCTCAACGTGTCTCACGTATACCGCAGCTGTGCCAGCAGTGCCGAAAGTGCCAGTCATCGTGCTGACTTTTGTTGCTTATGAATAATGGAATGTTTGGCAACCCGTTTAATTTGAAAGTTCGAATGTTTTGTTTTGAAGGATCAACACAACAAGCAGTGGAATCCGTACCAAGGCGATGATCCAGAGACTGGACAAACTGACCCGATCGGAGGATCCCCTCTAGAAGGTTATGGAATTCCAAAGCAAAGACACCATCGAAATGCATCTGATGGCATTCGAAATTTACAGCCGCCTAGGAAAGCTGCTGCTAATGTTGAAATCGCTGGAACTCTTTCGGGTATCGAAATCGGCTGCGGAGACCAGAAGGCTAACTGGCAAAACGTGGATGCACGATTTGAGGTGGCCAAGGTCTTGTACCTTTTAAAGGATGCGACAAAGGTGTTCCGCTGCTAAAGGCTGACTTTGTCATTGGTATCACCGGCAGGCAGGTGGATGCATAAAAAAAGTGCTGAAAAGTGATTCCGCTTGCGGTTATGTTCACTTATGTTGCATTTCACCACCACTCAGTATTCAGCGACCGTCACTGCCAGTGCCATCGGAATGATTATGTGTCCATGGCACGACAGTAGGGGAAACTAAACTAAAACTTGCATATCCGAAACGATACAGAATACCTAGTAGTGACGAGCCGTTTATCTTCTTTATTCCTTCCTTGGCCGTTTGGCATTTTTATCATATCATATCCGGTGTTTTTTGGAATGTGGGATTGATGGAGTGGAGTGTAATTATACATGCGATTTTGATCATCAGCCATAAATCTGATTTTGGTCTGCATTGCGTGGAATGAATTACTGTTCGGACAGGCATTGTACACTGTTGAGGGTTCCCGTGGGGCATCCAACTCGGTTTTGGGGAAGCAAGTGAAAATTACAGCGTTGGTTGGAAATCATATCTAACATGAAGCTTTAGTGTGATAATTTATTAGCTAGAGAATGATCTTAGAAGATGGTAGGTGGATAGTTCCGTTAGAGTACGGCAGTATGAAAATTGAATAGAAGTTGAAAATGAGCTTAAGGCCATTAATGCGACAGTACAAAGTCAAACGCACATCTTTTGCCTAACCCGTACGATGTACGTGGAGATTAGAAGTATGTCTTCAAATCTACAGGCAAAAAAAGCGCCCCCGCCTTTGCTCATTACTATCTGCGGCTGTGGAATAATTCTAGCGACGTTTCATCACTACCTAGAGCCCCACGTTTCCGAGAGCATTTCCAGTCGATGGTGTGTTATAATGCAATTCTTCTTTACCCAACTATTGTGTTGCTCCTCTCGTCATGACCAACGTAGTCATCTCAGAGAGAAAGCAGTAGGGTGGTTGTTGCGTGCTGTACCATCATCAGCATTGTTGACGGCTACTCCCACCTTGAGTTGTTACATTCAAAGTGTTTTGACGTAGGACTACGTCTTTGACTTCTATATGGGGGTACACTTTGTGAAAACCGAAAATGGAACATGTAACAAATTAAGAAAGATTTTGAACGTTAATAACTCAGCTGCCCCTAGTCCAATTTCAATAATTTTATCACCAATCGATCATAAATATGGCTACGCATCGATAACAATGCTTCCGAATGTTGATTTTTAACAAGAAACTATTGAAAAACTGGTAATTGTCCAACATTTTCCAAAAGCGTCGAATCAACTAACAAATCCACCAATTACCTACATGCATATGCTGCTTCCCCAGCACAGTCGTCAGAGAGTAGTAAGTAGACGAAACAAGTGGCATTCACCTCCGATCCTCGGGCGCGTGCGAATAGGGAGGATGGAATTGCGTAATATTTTGCACACTTATCGCCGTGCGCGTGCGAATAGGGAGGATGGAATTGCGTAATATTTTGCACACTCATCGCCATATTCAGAACCAAACGCAAATTCTTCGAGATAACTACCATCCGTCGTCTGGCTCGCCGTGGCAGTGTCTGACGTATCTCCGGTCTGATTTACGAGGTGTGCTGAAGGTGTTCCTGAAAAATGAGATCCGTGGTGCTGTCACCTACACTTAACACGCCAAGCGTAAGCGGCCATGGATGTCTTCTACGTTTTGAAGTGACAGAGACGCACTCTGTTTGGTTTCGGAGGTTAAAACATCACCAACTTTGGCAACAAAACGGCTCTTTTCAGGGCCACCAAGCTTGTTACAGTAAAGAGTAGGAATAGAATTCATCTGCCTGTTTGTCCATATTCAGAACAAACGATCACACAAAGTGCTCATGTAATCAAACTGGAAGCAGGGGTACAAATTATTTTGATCAACTTTGAATCGCCACGGCCGATGGAAGAAGCAACAATCTAGCATCTAATTCGACGAAGACGGCAGGAAACATTTGTGAAGCCGAGTTATTTACGAAAGAGAGTGTCGATGAAGAGCATCGATCAATGTTGATAGGACCTTTAGTATATAGGAGTTTAGTTATCTCAGAAATAAGAAATAAAGTGCAGGAACTCAGCGATGCGTAAATTTGCCTCATGTTTTTCCAGGTTTTTCAAGGATTTTCCAGAGAAAAATTCCCAAATGTGAGAAAAATAAAGATTTGATTCATTCAGTCTATTGATACTACTCCGAGACTGAAGAAAATTTTCGTCAATTTCCTCATTTTCTGGCAGTTTTTTTAGGTTTTCCACAGGAAACCATGAGACAAATTTACTCATCGCTGAGTTCCTGCACTTTATTTCTTATTTCTGAGATAACTAAACTCCTATATGCTAAAGGTCATATCAACATTGATCGATTCTCTTCATCGACACTCTCTTTCGTAAATAACTCGGCTTCACAAATGTTTTCTGCCGTCTTCGTCGAATTAGATGCTAGATTGTTACTTCTTCCATCGAACATATCCGGCCGGGGCGATTCAAAGTTGATCAAAATAATTTGTACCCCTGCTTCCAGTTTGATTACATGTGAACTAGTGAACTAAACTCAAATTTGGGTCGTTCTCATTCGCCGTGTACGCAAAAGGAAAAGAGCCAGTGTCGCTACTTGATAGCAAACTACTCATAATGGGAGGAGTCTTTGTAGCTTTTATACCACTTGGTTGCACATCATTCTGCTTTAACCTGAAAATATATTAAAGAGCGCTGCTGTATGGCATTAGCTCATGAACCAACACGCTTTTGCTCATTCTCTGCTTGTACGTCAAGCAGTACAGTTCGGTCTTTGCTCGCTCTGTCGAGTTGTTCTAAAGTTTCTAGTTTGTTCCAAACATTCGCAGTTTAATCGCGTCGTCAGTAGTGTCGGTCGCTTCGTGTGATGGGAAGACAGCGCTCCCGAAGTAGGCTCCGAGAGAAAACGGAGAAGAAGAACAGCGGTGAGGGTAGCTTGAGTGTACCTATTTCGAAAAGGTACGCTACTCTTCCCACCGATGTAGGGAATACCACCTCAGCCACGGTGAAGCGGTCAAAGAAGAGGAAGAAAAATCAAGGCCAGTCCGATGGTGCGAGTGGACGGGACGATGCCACCGCGACGAACGTCAGCGTCATTGGTGATTTCGGCGACGCCGTCGACAACGAAACTGCTGCCACCCCGAGTGCAGCAAAAATGAAGCTTCCTCCACTGGTGGTGAAGCAAGTCCCACTCAACACGCTGATTGGCGATCTTTCATCGCTGGGCGTTGCAGCTGAGTTTAAGCTCGGCAGGATCGGCACCAAGGTGATGCTCCGAACAAAAGCGGAGTACGAAGTGGCCGTGAAATATCTGAAGGATACCAAGGCGGAATTCTTCACGCACGACATCCCCGGTGAGAAGCCCTTCAAGGTAGTCATCAGGGGTCTACCAAACTTCGACCCCAAGATGGTCGAAGCCGAAATCAACCGGTACAAGCTAGCCCCAATCGCTGTCTTCCGAATGACAAGGAGAGACGAAAACGTGAAGACGTACCCGGATTGTCTTTTCCTGGTGCACTTCCAGAAAGGGACGGTGACGCTCAATGCGCTACAAGCCATCCGATCAATCTGCTCCATCATCGTACGGTGGGAGCCATACCGTGGCGGCCATCGTGATGTAACGCAGTGTATGAGGTGCCTCAATTTTGGACACGGTACCCGCAACTGCAACATCAAGCCACGCTGCAGCAACTGCGCTCAAGAACACGCCACTTCCAACTGCCCTGCGGATGGAGCCGTGGCGATAAAATGCGCTAACTGTGGTGGTGCACATCAAGGTTCCGACAGACAGTGCTCCAAACGCGAGGACTTCAAACGCATCCGAAAGCAGGCGTCAAGCAACAATCAACCAGGACGCAAGAAGGACAAAACCCCAGCATTCAGGACGGAGGATTTTCCGCCTCTTCGTGCTCCCCAGCAAAGGCAAGCGAATTCGCGGGTGCAACCCGCCCCTCCTCAAGAAGCATCCGGTGATTTTGCTGGCCAAAGCTCTCCATCCCCCCCCTGGATTCTGGAGACAACCAACAGCGCAAAACAACAACCCCGATCTGTTCTCAGCGGATGAACTGATGGAAATTTTCGTCAACATGTCCGGTGCTCTTCGTAAGTGCCGCAATAAGCCCGAACAGATCCAGGTGCTCGGTAAGTTCATCATCCAGTATGGTGTCTAAACCGCTAACTATCGTCACCTGGAATGCTTGCTCTGTAAGAGCAAAAGAGATTGAGCTTGCCGACTTCCTCCGCAAGCACAGCATCGACGTGGGCCTTCTAACCGAGACCCATCTAAAGTCCGGCGACAGCTTCTGGTTGCCTGACCACAACATTATCCGGCTTGATCGCACCAGCTCCAGGGGGGGTGGTGTTGCGGTCGTCGTCAAGAAAGGAATAAAATACCACACTCTGTCCCATATCCGCACCTCTATCATCGAGGCCCTTGGTGTGGAGGTGGAGTCGTCGATTGGATACGTCCAGTTCATCGCCGTCTACTGCCCTCGACAGTGTGCCACCAGCAGTGGACTAGCGGCTAAATTTAAGAAGGACCTGTCCACCATCACCCGTACCGGTTCCCGCTTCGTTGTTGGAGGAGATCTGAATGCTCGTCATGAGGCATGGCGGAACTACCAGCAGAACCAGAACGGTCGTCTGCTGTTCGACCATTCGCAGCATGGGCTGTACTCCGTTTGGTTCTCGGACGAGCCAACATTCATCTCACCGGCAGGCAACCCATCGACGCTAGACCTGTTTCTTTCAAATACCGGCTTGTCCAAGCCGGTAGCCTTAAACGAACTCAGCTCCGACCATCAACCGGTGGTGGCTGAACTGGGATACAACGTAGCTGCTGCTCCAAGCCTGCGCAAGGACTACCATCGCGTAAACTGGGCCCAGTTTGGACGCGCGGTAGACAGGCACATCATCGACAACCCGCCGCTTGACTCCGTGGAGGACATCGACCGAGCGTTGGAAGTACTCCACCAAGCCATAACCGTGGCTGACGAGGCGTGCGTCCGACGAGTTCCTGTGAGGGGTAAGTTTATTGCCATTGATTCCCACACCCAACTCTTAATTCGCCTGAGAAATGTTCGTAGACGCCAGTTTCAGAGGACTGGAGATCTAGCGAGGAAACGTGAAATGGCCAATCTGAACAAGGAGATTGCTTCCAGAATGGTCTCACTCCGGAACGAAAGTTTCGGGCGGCTTGTCCAGAATCTGGACGACCGCTCCAGACCATTCTGGAAAGTTGCCAAGGTCTTAAAGACGCACCCTAAACCCATTCCGCCACTAAAAGATGAAAATGATGACGATCGGCTCATAATCACCCCTCAGGAGAAAGCAAATGCGATTGGTGAGCATATTGCCAAATCGCACTTGCTTGGCTCCAACATCCAAAGTCCGCTCGAAGTTCAGGTTGAGCAATGCGTACTCAACCTTGATTCCTCCCCTTGTGCCATCCCTCCGGAGGATAGAATCACAGTGGAACAGATTTGCTCAGCGCTGAAATGCACCAAAAACATGAAGGCCCCCGGGTTTGACGGAATATTCAACCTAGTGTTGAAAAATCTCAGCATGAAGGTTCACTCTCTGCTGGCTGCTGTCTTCAACAGATGCTTGGAACTGCACTACTTTCCAAGTATCTGGAAGACAGCGAAAATCATACCTATCCGCAAACCCGGGAAGGACCCAACGCTAGCTTCAAGCTACAGACCAATCAGCCTCCTTTCAGCGCTGAGCAAATTGTTCGAGAAACTCATTCTCAATTGTTTGCTCAAGTTTGTCGAGGAAAATAACATTCTCCTTCCGGAACAGTTTGGGTTCAGAAAGGGGCACTCCACCAATCACCAGCTAGTGCGGGTGATGAATAACATCCGAAGTAACAAAGCTGTATCCAAGTCCACAGCCATGGCATTGTTAGACGTTGAGAAAGCGTTTGATAATGTCTGGCACAATGGGCTTGTATACAAGCTTTGTAACTTCAACTTTCCATTACATCTGGTTAAAATCACCCGTAACTACCTCCAGCAAAGGTCGTTTAAGGTATCGTTGAATGGTTGTCTTTCCGACACGTTTTCCATCCCAGCAGGAGTCCCGCAAGGCAGTCTGCTGGGACCCTTGCTTTACAGCATTTACACTTCCGACATTCCTCCCCTTGGAGACGGTTGTGTGTTTTTCCTGTTCGCAGATGATACCGCAATAGCCGTCAAAGGAAGGATGCCTCGCGAAATAACGAACAAACTTCAACGATGCCTTAACGCCTTTGCTGATTATGCCACCACGTGGAAAATCAAAATCAATGCTTCCAAAACACAAACAATCATGTTCCTCCATCGACAATCACCCAAACTAAAACCGGCTCCCTCTTGTACTGTAATCATGGATGGCACAAGGGTTGAGTGGTCCGCCGAAGTAACCTATCTCGGGATGTTGTTTGACGAAAAGCTCCTATTCCGCTCGCATGTGGAGAAAACCGTAGTCAAGTGTTCCGCCTTGGTTAGGAGTCTGTATCCGCTGATTTGCCGCAGATCCCGCCTCTCAAGGGTGAACAAACTGGCCGTCTACAAACAAATCGTAGCACCTGCGATCCTCTACGCAGCTCCGGTGTGGGAATCATGTGCACAGACTCAAAGGAACAAAATCCAGGTCGCTCAGAATAGAGTGCTGAGGATGGTTCTTGATCGTCCTTTCGACACTAGAATAACAAATTTACATGAAGAGGCAGGCATTGCCAAAATAGATTCCAAAATTAACGAAATTAAGACTAAATTTGCACAAAAATGTAATTTATCAGAACATGCTTTGATAAGCAATTTGTATATAGTAGGTTAGGTGTACATAGTAGTTGTAGGTTAGTTGTAGTTGTAAATAGTAGTTATAAGTAGTCTCCTTTTTCCAATTCAAATCAAACCAATCCCACCAAGGTGGTCATACTTTAAAATAGGCCTGATAGGACTAGGAACTGTAAATAATAATTAAAATCTCAAATGTACCAAAGTTGAAAAGACGCATCTGTGTCACTTAACAAATTCATACATGTTAACCACACAATCACAAGAAATAAAGATCATTTAAATGGCAATGGCATTAGCTCATTTTCGCTTCAGACGGCGTGGTGAACAGCAATAGCAGCAGTAGGAAGGTGGTGGCTAGTCCACTCCTTCACATCTAACAAGCAACAATTGACTGGTCTGGTAAAGGAGGCGCCAAGCGTCATCGCAAAGTTCTTCGAGATAACCGCCATCGGTCGTCTGGCTCGCCGTGGTGGTGTCACACGTATCTCCGGTCTGATCTACGAGGTGTGCTGAAGGTGTTCCTGGAAAATGAGGTCCGTGATGCTGTCACCTACACTAAACACGCCAAGCGTAAGTGGCCATGGATGTCCTCTTCTATAGCACGGCCCTTTTCAGGGCCATCAAGCTTACATCAGTAAAGAGTTGGAATAGAATTTATCTGTGCTTGTCTGACCATATTCAGAACCACAAGTCCCCAACGACTCCAGAGTTGTAATCTTGTAACCAAACTTGGAAGCAGGGGTGCAAGTGATTTTGATTGATTCTCTTAATCAACTTTCTTATTGAAAAAAATTACTACAAATTTGATACGCCTACAATTCAAAAACGGAAAGAGTTGAGATAATAGATAATTGATCAATTAAAAGAACTAAATACTCTTCACATTTATTCCGTCCACTAGCGGTCCTACGTCAAGCTTCCATTCGTGCCCCCAGGCACAGACCCTTCTACTTTTTATGTTACTTCATACGCGAAGTTTGCGATTTTCAGAGTTGGTTGAAAATGCTATCTAACATGAAGCTTTAGTGTGATAATTTATTAGATAGAGAATGATCTTAGAAGAGGGTAAGTGGATAGTTCCGTTAAAGTGAAAATTCCAGATTGCGTTTCATAATGCAATAACATTGATTTGTCAACAATAGAGCTTGTTGACGTTTAATCAGCGCACATTAATGCACCATTTAAGTTAAAGTAGTGCGAGCAAGAGGGGAACAGATTAGTGGGCAAACAAACCATCCATTCATCCTTATGTGGTAGATAGAGAAAGACGATTAAACGTCAAAAAGGTCTATAATGATTTGACACATGCACTGAGCAGGCGCAGAGAAAGTACAGTGTTGCCAGTAACTCCAAAGACCATGAATTTTTCTTACCATGAGTGCCAAACTGTGTCAATTAGTGTGCCCAAATCTGATTATGGCACACTTTGCGCAGTGACCAACCCCTTAGAAATATTACAAATATTGTATGCAACCGTCCACCTTTGTAACAAAATTTCTTGCAAATTGTTACTTTCAGCGATAAGAAAAAAAAACAAATCTACGCGCATGCATGTTTACATCACCATTAATATTCAGAATTTATTTCTGTGTATTTTTATACCTAATGTCGGACGTTTGGTAAAATGGGTATTTCGTATAACCTTCTTTAAATGGTAAACATTTAGCAAAAACAGTACCTTGTCTTCTTTCAAAAGGAAAGTAAAACCATTGATCCAGGCCAGGGTTGTTAAGACCACTAACGCCGTTACCGTCAGCGTTAACGTCTTCAATGAAAATTCCCATTGATGGCATTAACGCAGACCCAAATTTGAGTTTAGTTATCTCAGAAATAAGAAATAAAGTGCAGGAACTCAGCGATGAGTAAATTTGCCTCATGTTTTCCCAGGTTTTTCCAGGGAAAAATTCCCGAATTTGAGAAAAGTAAAGATTGGATTCACTCAGTCTATTGGTACTACTCCGAGACTGAATAAAAGTTTCGTCAATTTCTTTATTTTCTCGGAGGATTTTGTAGGTTTTCCACAGGAAACCATGAAACAAATTTACTCATCGCTGAGTTTCTGTACTTTTGGCGATTATGAGAGAACTAAACTCAAATTTGGGTCGTTCTAATTTGCCGTGTACGCAAAAGGAAAACAGCCAGTGTCGCGACTTGATAGCAAACTACTCATAATGGGAGGAGTCTTTGTAGCTTTTATACCACTTGGTTGCACATCATTCTGCTATAACCTGAAAAGATATTAAAGAGCGCTGCTGTATGGCATTAGCTCATTTTCGCTTCAGACGGCGTGGTGAACAGCAATAGCAGCAGTAGGAAGGTGGTGGCTAGTCCACTCCTTCACATCTAACAAGCAACAATTGACTGGTCTGGTAAAGGAGGCGCCAAGCGTCATCGCAAAGTTCTTCGAGATAACCGCCATCGGTCGTCTGACTCAGAAAATGAGGTCCGTGATGCTGTCACCTACACTAAACACGCCAAGCTTAAGTGGCCATGGATGTCCTCTTCAATAACACGGCCCTTTTCAGGGCCATCAAGCTTACATCAGTGAAGAGTTGGAATAGAATTTATCTGTGCTTGTCTGTCCATATTCAGAACCACAAGCCCCCAACGACCACACAAAATGCTCTCCAGAGTTGTAATCTTGTAACCAAACTTGGAAGCAGGGGTGCAAGTGATTTTGATTGATTCTCTTTATCAACTTTCTCATTGAAAAAAATTACTACAAATTTGGTACGCCTACAATTCAAAAACGGAAAGAGTTGAGATAATAGATAATTGATCAATTAAAAGAACTAAATACTCTTCACATTTATTCCGTCCACTAGCGGTCCTACGTCAAGTTTCCGTTCGTTCCCCCAGGCACAGACCCTTCTACTTTTTTAACTGCAGTAGGAGCTTGTGTTTTGTGTAGGAATAGGAATTTTAGCGGGGTTCTCTCTGCAGGTAGCTGCGTGTGTATATCCTTTAGTATGACTATGATTGCCCTGAAAAGAACCTTTTGATATGAATTTTAATTGGGACATGTTCAGAAAATTAACTCTTTTGGAAAATGTTGGTCGCGCTGAAAAGGGCCGATGGTAGTACAGACTTAAAGCCTTTGGAAGATGATGATGACGTGTAGGCAACTGCGTGTTCAGCACACCTCGGGTTTCCTCGTACATCACACCGGAGATGAGCTTGACACCACCACGTCGAGCCAGACGACGAATGGCAAGCCCTGGATGTTATCACACGATGACACTTGGCGACTCCTTAACCAAATCCTTTGCCACGACCAGTCATGCCTCCTGGTTGTTTACCGTTGAACGGGTGAATCGCAACTAATTCGAACGCGTAGTTAGCTACCTCTTGCATAGACAACCAGCTCTGCCAGTACCATATTTTCTCGCTTCCTATTGGCTATACACATGGTCGAGTAAAGTAGTCTACCTTGGTCTCACCCTCGATAGGAAATTGGTATTCCGATCCCATGTGGACAAGTGTACATCTTGATAATCTTGATCAGGTCGCTCTATCCTCTGATAAACAGGAAGTCCACAAGCAGATCATTCTGCCGGCTATTGAGTATGGTATGCCGATCTGGTAGAGTTGTACTAAGTGCCACCACATAAAGCTTCAGAGGATCCAAAATAAGATTCTCAGAATGATCCTTAACAGTTCACCGCGAACTCGTAATTCTGAGATTCACCGGTCTTCAAACACTCGAGGAGCGAAAGACCTCCACGCTGGAAAGGTTCAGAGTCGCCTGTCTGTGATCAAACCACCAGATCATTCGTGATTTGGCAACCTAGTGTAAGTAGTTTGGTGCTCAAGTAGGTAGGTAATCAAATTTTTAAATTCAAACCAAAACAATCCCATAAAGGGTATCCTGTAAATTAGCGCTAAACGCAATCATCACATTAGAATAACCAACTAGAACAAAGATGAAGAGCCAAAGGCAAACCAATTAAAATGTTAAACCAAATGTTGAAACATAAAAACCAGAAAATAAACGTAAATTTTACTACTACTACGCGTTTGCATTAGTTGCGATTCACCCGTTCAACAGCATATTGAGATATTGAGATCGTGAGGGTGAATTTCCTCTTTCAAATTTGAATTTTTTGGCTCTCTGGGGATTGGTAGTAAAGCGGTTAAAAAATGTATGGAAAAAAACCTTCTTTATTTAATTCTAGCTTATTTAACAAAAAATTCCAGGAAAAAACTGAACGACAAAGTCCATAAATGATTTCTTTAGGTTGTCGTCAACTTTTTTTGGAAAGCTATGTGAAATTCACATGAATTTCATGCATTACATATGTGATATATTTTTTGAGTCTATCCCCTGTTTCCAAGTTTGGTTACAAGATTACAACTCTGGAGAGCATTTTGTGTGGTCGTTGGGAGCGTGTGGTTCTGAATATGGCGATGAGTGTGCAACATATTACGCAATTCCATCCTCCCTATTCGCACGAGCCCGAGGATCGGAGGCGAATGCCACTTCGACTTGTTTCGTCTACTTACCACTCTCTGACGACTGTGCTGGGGAAACAGCATATGCATGTACGCAATTGATGGATTTGTTAATTATTTCGACGCTTTTGGACAATGCGTGACATTTACTACTTTTTCAATATTTTCTTGTTGAACATAAACAGTCAGAGCATTGAAATCGATGCGTAAGCGTAGCCCTGATCGATTGGTGATAAAATTATTGAAATTTGTTCAGGGGCAGCTGAGTTATTAACGTTCAAAATCTTTCATAATTTCGTTACATGTTTCTTTTTCAGTTTTCACAAAGTGTACCCCCATATAGAAATCACAGAAGTAGTCCTACGTCAAAATAAGCTCGAAATATAGAGGCAACGGGTGGGTTTTGCTTAGTAGCCCCAAAATTTGATCTTAGCCCTATTTATTTGTTATAAAAAATACATTAAATTTTAAGCATAAATTGGATAGATTTATGTCACTAAAAATCTCAACAAGCCAAAATATAAAACAAATGATCCTAAGAAAACTTTACTTATAAATTCTATAGACATGCCACATTTCAATGTCACGTGCAACCCAAGCTACAGATAATTGTGAACTCAAAAACAAAAACACCGAAAAACTGATATGAAAATATAAATTTTACCTGACGTAATACCAGCACTTGTTTCTTATGACTTTCCACAATTCACGCACGACCCATAAAAAAAAACCTCTCGTAGGGTAATTTTCCACTTCCGTGAACCGTACTGAGAGATGACTATTCAATCTCATTCCCACTTTGAAGTTTACGGCTTCATTCACTCTTAACATGCCAAGCGGAAACTATTTGTGTGTTCGCTAGACCATAACCGAAAACGTATGGTATGGAATGTCACTGAAACCGTCAGCTATCCTCAGGAACGATGAAAACATGTTGGATTGCGTTTCTTTTGCGGGCACTGCAACTGAGGCAATATAGATGAGTAATGACCCGCTCTAGAATTGTTATGCATATCATCATGGTAGGATTGAACTTGGCGTTGATAAATACACTCAATTCTGTTGTTATACGATTTTTTTTGGCACGTATTTTTGATCATGTGAACTCAAATTGCAACCAAATTTAATACATCTTGTTTCAAAAATCAAAGAAAAACATGGTGACAGTGAAAATGTTGTACCCATCCTGCACACTATTGTTATTCTGCTGGAAACAGTGGATTCTGCTGGAAACAGTGGTGTAAGCGGTCGCAGTAGTCGAAGTATTTTCTGCGATAATCCATTGCCTTTCCATCTGGCTCTCGCATCATAGCTAACAACATACAATACCAAAACTAAAATGTCATTTGCCATGGCTCTCGTACGACCGTATCGCGGAAGAATGTCACGCTTTCGTGTTGGTTATGTTTTCCCATTATGACAGTTGCTCATACCGTGCTTGTGACAATTAACAATATAATAGGTACACCCAACCCGAGGATGTATGATTCGCTTGCAATTATGTGGGATTCATCATCCGAGGATGTTAGTGGAGACTGCATGAACCGAGAATGCGATATACTGAGCTGCGGTCCAGAAAAATGTCGAGTGAAATTAATCATGTCGAAAAAAAGGTTGTCGATTGCGGAACTCGAACCACGAACGTTGTGATTATCAGACCTGTGCTTTATCCGCTGACAGTTTTCATTTTACGCGAATGTTGTTCTATGGCTCGTTCTGTGTGAGAGAAGTAATGGTAGAGCGTGAGTGTACGAAAATAAGAAGACTATAGCCCATGACAACGAAGCGAATGTAGTTAAAAAGCAATCGCCGTTTACACTTCTGACTGGAAGCCCCAGCAATCAACTTTGCTGGATATCCAGAAAATATTTTTTGACAGGAGTTTGCTGGAAAACCAGAGAATTTTCATATGAGACGAACCAAGAATTATACTGAAAATTCAGCAATAAATTCATACTTTTTCCTATGCTTTAAGATCGATTTTTTTTTTTACAAAATGGCAGTTTACTTTTTATTTGAAATTAAAGGTGATTTTAATTCACGAATTGTCCGAGAATGGCTATGTGTTTTTCTCCGCTACGAGCTTTTATTTTATTTTATTTTTTTGAGTACGGACTGTTTTTGTGCTGGGGCCACAATGCGCATTTTGAAACGAAAAACTTTTTTCATACAAGCGTTCGTACAAAAAGTCTTTCGGTTCGAGATTCGCAATGTGACCCCTGGTGTGGAGTTTTTCGGGCTCGCATTTGATTAGTTTTGTGTCCCAGGTGCGATAATTTGGAAAGGTTTGTGCTGATGTCTTCCCCCTGTTGCTTAGGTGGTTGGTGTGCTCTCGTTTCCCTTTGTTGCCGGTGTGACTCGAGCGCGCTGATCTATTGTTAGGTTTTTGCGATGTGCATTGCTTTTGGGCACAGAGTGATTTGGAAAAGAAACGTGATTTTTAGTTATTTTGTGGTTGGAATCGCTGGAGGAGGAATTGTTTAAAAAATGAATGGAGGAAAACATGCGTGGAAGCATCGGGAATGCGCTTCCGGATATATTGATTTGGTGAGTACGTTCCAGTTGAAGATTGTTCTTATACATTTCTCGATTGCATTTTCGAGGGGACGTGTCTTGCTTTTTTGGGCAGTGCGTTTGATGGTCGGTTTGGTGTGACTGGTGGCTCACCCTATCAGGTAGAGGAAAATGTCCCCTATCTGATGGTGGTGTTGGCGTGCGTGGGCGGGATGCCAGTTGCACTGGATGGGAGCGGATGCATTGTTTGCAGGATGTGTCCCTTGGCGGTTATGTGCCTACGAATAATGCAATATGATTTTTTTATTCATGTTGAAGCATGATTCGTTAAGAAAATAAATGTCACGATCTTACATGCAAGCTTGCCACATGACCGATTAGTATGCTGGGTGTGTCCTTAATTAGTGTTCGGGTGTGTCCTTAACACGGTTGTCACGTTGTCCGTCACGCATAATTGCTTTATTTGTTAATTTGAATATATTGGAATAACACCAAATCGATTATTGGTGTGTTGTAATAAAAGGAACTCGTTGATGAAAGTGATCAAATAAAAAATGCAAGTTAATTTGACAGTTCATTTTAACTGGTATCCAGCAATAAGTGATTTCCTGGGTTTTCAGCGGTTTTCAGTTATTGAAAATTTGTTTGCTGTGTTTCAGTAAATATAATTTTGCTGGACAATTTTCAGCAAACCATTTAGCTGGAAGTAGATTTCAAAATTTAGTGGGTGCATGAGTGCAATAATCGAAAATCGTGTGAAAATAGCATGGAATGTTTAGGGAAAATACATTCTGGGTTCGACTGTGGTTGACTTTTCAAAATAAAAGTTTGGTATTTTTGGCATTCAGTCTCACATAAATTGCGTAGACTGCTAAGGACTGTTCACTTTATAAAACAGACGACGAGGTAAGTTCAAAAGTCTTATGGAAAGTTCATGGAATTTCATGGCAGTTCCACGAACATGCGGAAAATTATGGAACCTTGAGTCAAGTTCCAAAAACTTTAGGAAATTTCTGAGAACTTCAGGTCAGTTTGATTGTCTTCTTAATAATTATAGAAACTTTAAAGATTTTACTGGAAAAAAAAAATCCAGAAATTTCAAGAATATATAGTAAGTTCCAAAAACTTTGTGAGCTTTAAAACTTGAGATTTCAAGAAAGTTTAGAGAACTTAATTAAAGATAAAAGATGTTTAGAGCAGCTTCAGTTTACTTTAACGTAAGTAACGTAGCTTCTAGTAGTTATGAGAATTCAAGGTAGTTTCAGGATAATCATGTAAATCAGGAAAAATCCGAGAACTTCAGGTAAATGTTGAGTACTTTAGAGCAGTTCCATCTAGAAGTTCCATAATTTTATGACAGTCTTGAGAACATCAGGAGGTTTAGAGAACAAAAAAATGACAGAAGCTACAGAGCAAAAAAAATCACTGTACCGCAGAATGTGTCGTGAACAAGTCTATAGGGCAGTTTAATTAATTTCAAGGTAATTCCAGCAACATGATCTGCAGAGTAGTGAGAGCTCAAGAAAATATAAGAGAACTTCAAGACGGTTAACAAAACTGGTTGGTTATATCCAGAGAGCTTCAGGAAATTCAAGAAAACTTCAGCAAAGCTTAGAGAACTTTAGAAAAAAAAACTACCGGAAACTTTAAAGAAGTTCTGAGATCTTCAGAGAAGTTCGGTCTAGAGATTATCAGGGATCTTAAGGCTGTCATAATAGCTTCAGGGACGTCCAGACTTTCGGACAAGTTTAAATATATGTGAAAGTTAGATTCGATGAATTAAGGACAACACCGTGAACGTCAGCAGCATTTTGAGAAACTTTAAGAAGTACCAGAAATTTCAGGGAAGTTCAGAAAAGTCCTATAAATTCCAGAAAAAAAATTGGACATATTTTGGATATTTACAGAAGTTAAGGGATTTTCAGGGAAGTTTAAAGAGTTGCAGGACACTTCCATTTATTTCTAGAAACATCTTCTTCAGGAGCATTGTAAGAACTTGGTTTTGACAACCTCCGGGTAGTTCAATAAGCTTTAAGTAAATTGCAGTTCCTTTACAGAAACTCGGAATGTCCGAAAACTCCGAAAAGTTTCAACATCTTCAGGGAAGATCAAAGTACTCTAGAGAAGTTTTAAATTGTTTAAGCCGTTTCATTATTTTCAAGGATGCTTCGAGTATTTGGGGGAAGATCAGAGATCTTCAGAGTAGTTTCAGTAATGAATTTCAGAATCTTTCAAGGAATTCTGAAAAATTATTGAATATCCGACAATTTGAGGAGTGTTATTAAAAATTCTGTACTCAGCAAAAAATCAATTATAACCCAACCCGAATAGCACACTTTCATCACAATAAGCTACAGCAACTTGTTTATGACTGAAATAAGTCATATATAAGTTTCTACAATTGATTTGTGACAAGCGTGCTACTAGGGAAGCAGCACACATCCATCAAAATAAGTTGCTGCAACTTTATTGTGACTGAAATAAGTTACATACAAGTAATCAAAACTGTTCAGTGACAAGTGTGCTGCTAGGGAATATTACATCCAGCAGGATGCACTTCTTTTTTATTTTTAATAATGCGTTTATTTTTCCAGGCTGATTTGCTGTAGCTTTGTGGAGTCGATATTCATTGTTTAAGTAACAAAATTACTTAAAACTAACGTTAGTAAAGCGAGGGCCGATTACTCGCGGATATCTCGAGGTTAGGGGTAACAAATTGTAACAAATGGATGGCAGGGTAGTGATTTAGAACACAAGGTTTGGAGACTGGAAAATCAGACAAAATTGTGAAAGCTTCAGGATGGATCAAAGAACTTCAGTGCCGTTCAGTAATCTTCTGGAAAATTGCGGAAACATTCAAAAACCTCTGTGAAATTCAGGTCTAGAGAACATTATTGATGTTCAGAGATCTTAAGGGCAGTTGCAAACACTTCAGGGAAGCTCCGATAAGTTTAGTCTAGACTTTCGGGGAGCTTTAAAGATCTTGAAAAATAAGCTGTTTTTTTCAGCTTTCATCTTCACTATAAAGTAAAACAATGTTATCATCATCAACTTTTCGATCCAGGGATCGGAATCTCCATCTGGCCTAGTTTTAATCGTAAAGAACTTTGAGCTGAACGAAAGATGCTACAACTTTAAAAACGATGTTACGATCGATCCTCTTAAACATGACGCATTTCTTTTAATGGAGCATTTAAAAAACCGGAACACCCCTGCGTCGTGTACATGCAGAATGATGCATCTATTTTGATTGTGACATTTGCTCTTCAGTTATCAAAATGACGTCGAGGCATGAGCAGCAAGGCATCAAAATTTTGCACGAACTAAAGTTGAAGTCGAAAAAAATCCGGACACATTAAAAACACTGCCACTAAGGCATTGTTTGAGTAAAATTTTTAATATTTAACTGAATCAAGCTAATTGTGTAAAGAATCACAGTAGGCATTGGTTGTCAGGATAAGTTCATTCGTTTACATCATGGACAAGAATTTTATACCTCGGTTGAGCGGAAGAGTGCCCGGGAAGAATTTAAAATAAAAAAAGAAGGCGAAATTTCCCAAAAAGTTCCATGTCTGGCAAGTAATCTTTAAGCTGAAAAGTTAAACTTTCGTTACTTCTGGGACCATGCACCAGCAAATTTACCTGGAGGAGTGCCTACGGAAGAGACTACTGCCTTTTCTGGAGCAACGTGAGGTGGATTTGCACTACTCAAATTCCACAGTGGTACAGCGAAAATGGCGTTACACTGGTTTCCAAGGAGATGAATCTGGCCAATTGAGGAATACTGGTCGATTGTGAAGCACATACTGAAGTCAAAAGGGTGGAATTGCAAATGACCTGAAATATTTTAAACGGAAAAGGAATTTGGCATCTAACCAAGTGGGAACAGGGCTCGTGCAAAAGATGGCGGGCCGTGTACGAAGAAAAGTTCGAGCAAAGGGATATGGTAAGAAGGAAGACTGAAACAATGGTCTTTCAATAAGCATAATAATTACTTATATATAGTTGTTACATTGAACTATGGAAAATAAATTGGATTTTTAAACCCCGACATGGTTTCCATGTCCGCATTTTTTCTTGTTCAACCGCACTACAAACAGACTTCAAACAGCTTCCTGAGCAGGAGTTTTATACGGAAACCCGAAGAGGAAAGGAGCCAGACACTTTCAACCATATGAAACTGTCAAAGTTCACTAAGAAATATCTGGTTTGGCGGGCTATCTGTACCTGTGGCTTGAAAAGCGACATTTTCTTTGCAGCCGGGACCGTCAACCATGAAATTTACAGGAAAGAGTCTGGAAAGCAACACGATTGTTCTGTGCTGTTTTGGGCGGTTTTGGCATCCTACCATTACGGAAAAGGCCATGGAGTCGTATGCCGCCATCAACGTGCAGGTGGTGCCCAAGAACAAGAACCCTCCCAACACACCAGAGCTCCGCTCAATCGAACAATATTGGGCCATCGTCAAGCGGAACCTGAAGAAGACCCCTAAAAATGTTGGAAACGAGAAGCAGCTTAAGGCAAACTGGCGTTCTGCCGCGAACAAATTAGACGAAGTGGCTGTACAGAATCTGATGGCAGGAGTTAAACGAAAGCCCCGGAAATTCGGACTCGGTCAACCGGAAGCTTAGCTGAATAATGTTTCTGTATTTTAAAAAATACGCCGATGGTGTAGTAGTAAACGTGATTACCTCTCACCCCAGCAGGCCTGGGTTCAATCCCAGTCGGCACCGTCGGGATGTTCTGAGGCATAATATCTCTGATCAGGCCTTCTTTCGGAAGGGTAGTAAAGCCGTTGGACCTCAGTTCATGAGTTGATGGGTCGATAGATAGGGTTCAGGTGTGGTAGCTGCCTCCCTATCTTTGGTAGCATTGGTGCTCAGCTAGGAAAACAAGATCGATGGAAAACATATTAAGGAAAAAAATGATAAAAGAAAAATAATTTGATTTTTTTAATGAAATTTTTTTTCATTTAAAACGCATTCTTGTTTGACCAAATTTTGATCGAACACCCTTTATCCCCTGAATAAGGCCAAGTTCAAATACCGAAATGTCAGACCTAAAACATCTTAGCGTTTTAATCAACCGTTGAACTGAAAAGCCAATATACGTTTAATAAAATACTTTTAAGTTTTATGGCGATCCTAGAACCCGTATCCCCATTGATTAGAAATAGAGCTTCATACTTGCCGAAGAAAGCATTCAACTAAGTAGACAACCAAAAAAGTTGTGGCTGAAAGTATGTGTGTGTGTCCGTTTTGTAAAGTGAACAGCCATTATTCGATCATCGCCAACATTTCGGTCCTTTTATGGGACCATCCTCGTGGCTTCATACAGGGGAAATATGTTCCTTGCATCCATATCATCAGAACCACCACCCAACGGCAATGCAAACCAAATTAGCTCTGACAAATCATCATCACCATGAGTTTGCTAAAACGTTTATTTTACCGGGTTAAAGGAGCTCACGATTTCTCAGGATAACTTGCGACTGTTAATACCGTAGGTAAATATGTGTTCCATCATCCAACCGTTTCATCGCTAAGGCAT
Organism: Ochlerotatus camptorhynchus; assembly: GCF_037179485.1. Classification (NCBI taxonomy): domain Eukaryota; kingdom Metazoa; phylum Arthropoda; class Insecta; order Diptera; family Culicidae; genus Ochlerotatus; species Ochlerotatus camptorhynchus. The sequence continues at coordinate 72,722 of NW_027040616.1, forward strand.
GCTTAAATGGAGCAATCTTAAGCAAACGAAAATGTTCACTCACACATGCGAGCAGTCCTTCTGTGTAAATGACGCATTTAACGTGGGCCTAACGACACATCACCCTCACTAGTCCTGTGTATACGGAAGCAAAGAAAGTAAACACGCAGAAATGTAGAAAACACAAGTGCCTGGAGGGGAATGGGAGAAGCCTTACGATTTTAATGATCACGTGATACAATTGAGACCCTGTTGCGCTTTTCTTCCGGCGCCATATGAGGTGTATGAATGAATGAACTCCGGACAGCATTTACAGAAGGCACCACATAGATGGTAACTCGTTCTCTATAGAAAATATGACCATTACTGCTGTCAGATGAGCCAGACTTGGCAAATTGTTATGTTTGCCATAAACGTCTATTTGCTCTATTTCCCAGAAAAGGATAAACTCAGTTTCATCTGAAGGCATAAATCCTCGATTATTTATTTGGAGCAATATTGAATGGGACAAAAAAAAACTATCCCAGCATCCCAAACACCAATATTTGCTCACAAACACATATAAATCATCCTGCAGGATTTAATCTTCAAAGCATTTGGTGATTGATGGAGCTTCCGTCTATCACAGTAAAGCCCTTTATCGGTACGAAGAATTTCAATACCATTAATCAGCAACAATTGTGTCCAAACCCGTAGATCCTTTTCAGCAAAATAATCAAACTCTGCCTATAGGCCTATAGGTAGCTCATACCCATCATTCGGTACACATAATACTGGCAGCCATTCACCGGACGATTGAAGTTTGCTTTAATTTTGGTCTCACGAAATTCAGCTTCAAGGGATTCCAGCTATTGATTATGTTTCAGTTTTAGTAAAAGTTCAACATCAATAAAGATTAATTATTGCTAAGACTAGGAATAAGCAAACGGATGAGTTTTAATAAACTTACAACCACTCTCTCTCTCTCTCTCTTTCTTTCTCTCTCCACCATACCATTTCACAATGAACAATTTCCATGGACTTCTTCTTCATCACTTCACCAATTTCATACAGAGGCATATTCTGAATCAATGGCAAAATTTACAGAATGCCTCGATATTCCATCAATACGATGATTTTAAAATGTGGCTCAGCAATAGCCCCCTGGTTTATTATAATCAAAGTAATCAACTCTGCACACTGTGCTGAAACACATCATGGCATAATTTTCGGCACCTTAGGGTTGACAAAACCACAAAAAAGTAGAAGGGTCTGTGCCTGGGGGCACGAACGCAAGCTTGACATAGGACCGCTAGTGGACGGAATAAATGTGAAGAGCATTTAGTTCTTTTAATTGATCAATTATCTATTATCTCAACTCTTTCCGTTTTTGAATTGTAGGCGTACCAAATTTGTAGTAATTTTTTTTCAAAGAGAAAGTTGATGAAGAGAATCAATCAAAATCACTTGCACCCCTGCTTCCAAGTTTGGTTACAAGATTACAACTCTGGAGAGCATTTTGTGTGGTCGTTGGGGGCTTGTGGTTCTGAATATGGACAAACAAGCACAGAAAAATTCAATTCCAACTCTTTACTGATGTAAGCTTGATGGCCCTGAAAAGAGAGTGTCGATGATGAGAATCGATCAATGTTGATAGGACCTTTAGTATATAGGAGCTTAGTTGTCTCAGAAATAAGAAATAAAGTGCAGGAACTCAGCGATGAGTAAATTTGTCTCATGGTTTCTTGTGGAAAACCTAAAAAAACTGCCAGAAAATGAGGAAATTGACGAAAATTTTCTTCAGTCTCGGAGTAGTATCAATAGACTGAGTGAATCCAATCTTTACTTTTCTCAAATTTGGGAATTTTTCTCTGGAAAATCCTTGAAAAACCTGGAAAAACATGAGGCAAATTTACTCATCGCTGAGTTCCTGCACTTGATTTCTTATTTCTGAGATAACTAAACTCCTATATACTAAAGGTCCTATCAACATTGATCGATGCTCTTCATCGACACTCTCTTTCGTAAATAACTCGGCTTCACAAATGTTTCCTGCCGTCTTCGTCGAATTAGATGCTAGATTGTTGCTTCTTCCATCGGCCGTGGCGATTCAAAGTTGATCAAAATAATGTGTACCCCTGCTTCCAGTTTGATTACATGAGCACTTTGTGTGATCGTTGGTTCTGAATATGGACAAACAGGCAGATGAATTCTATTCCTACTCTTTACTGTAATAAGCTTGGTGGCCCTGAAAAGAGCCGTTTTGTTGCCAAAGTTGGTGATGTTTTAACCTCCGAAACCAAACAGAGTGCGTCTCTGTCACTTCAAAACGTAGATGACATCCATGGCCGCTTACGCTTGGCGTGTTTAGTGTAGGTGACAGCACCACGGATCTCATTTTTCTGGAACACCTTCAGCACACCTCGTAAATCAGACCGGAGATACGTCAGACACCGCCACGGCGAGCCAGACGACGGATGGTAGTTATCTCGAAGAATTTGCGTTTGGTTCTGAATATGGCGATGAGTGTGCAAAATATTACGCAATTCCATCCTCCCTATTCGCACGCGCATGGCGATAAGTGTGCAAAATATTACGCAATTCCATCCTCCCTATTCGCACGCGCCCGAGGATCGGAGGCGAATGCCACTTCGACTTGTTTCGTCTACTTACTACTCTCTGACGACTGTGCTGGGGAAGCAGCATATGCATGTAGGTAATTGGTGGATTTGTTAGTTAATTCGACGCTTTTGGACAATGCTGGACAATTACCAGTTTTTCAATACTTTCTTGTTAAAAATCAACATTCGGAAGCATTTTTATCGATGCGTAGCCATATGTCTGATCGATTGGTGATAAAATTATTGAAATTGGACTAGGGGCAGCTGAGTTATTAACGTTCAAAATCTTTCTTAATTTGTTACATGTTCCATGTTCGGTTTTCACAAAAGGTACCCCCATATAGAAGTCAAAGACGTAGTCCTACGTCAAAATATATTATAAAATGAAATCACTGTCAAGCGCTGACGTCTTGCCAATCGTTGCAAAGGATGAATACTTTATTTACTCCATTGTAATGCCCAATAAGTTTGATCAACGGCACATCTTGTATCATATTTAGCAACCACAGTCCTTAAGCATTCTTGAATAATTAAAAAAAAATCTGAGTATATTTTAACTGGAGCATCAGACAGACACATTTTCAAATCTCATCCTCGCATAATCACGAGGGACCTAACATTTATTTAAGTGACTATAATACTAAGGGAAGGGAACGCTCCATTTTAAAGCCTGGCACGTATCTCATATAAAAATTGGGCGGATTTTAAAATAGGATCATGGCAAAGAAAAGAAGTGGACCTCGTGTAGAAAACCAGTTGTTCCTACTATCACGAACAGTAGCGACGCCTGGCGGTAGCAGGCAAGCTTTTTACACGGAAAATATGTATAATGTTTTAAAGTTTTATACAAACCAACTCGTATAATTTATGCTTCAACTTTTAAACAGATTTGCCAGAACTTATTTCCGAATATTGATAATATCACCATAGCAAATCGGCAATATCGATAAGCGAAATATTTAGTACTATCGGGTAATACTTTCCACCTTCCAATTTGACAGATGTCGCCCTGCCAGTAGTGGATAAACAAGCTTAATCAAATTTTTCGAAAAATTATGTGTAAGAATTAAAACTAAAATACGTTAGAAACACTAGCGCCGCCATACGGAATGTTGCGACTCAAGTTATCACTTTTACGATTAACTAGTAAATTGAACAAAAATTTGGGTAGATCTTATTGACCGTGTATCCAAATTAACTGTCAAATCAGTTCAAAACAAACAAGACAAAGCAACGGAAATCAATCGAGTTTCTGCGGAACCATTATTTTCGAATAAAAAACTAAGCTCTTTAACAGTTTCCTGTAGATCTGCAACTGTTTTTCAACTGGGCATAGGGTAGAGCGCTACTTCGTCGTATTCGCCCATTTCCGTTCTATCGATCAGAAAAGATCAATAATATCAATGATTTCACCGTGCACAAATCAAAAATAGGTTTGTTCCGATGCGTTAGTTCATTAGGGGCTGTCCATAAACTACGTATACAGTTTTAGGGGGGGGGGGGGGTTGACAATTATCCACGGTCCATACACATTTTAATTTTTTTGTATGGACAATTGTCTACGCAGGGGGAGGGGGGGGGTGAAGAATCCCAAAAAACTGTCTACGTAGTTTATGAACAGGCCCTTAGCTACAACATAAATCCTGTTAGAGCGCATTGTATGAATATTTACGCTCATTGTTTTCAAAAAAAAGAAGCGCTCCTAGCGAATCCCCTTTTTCTACGTTTATCCGTAGGACGAAGAAAATCTAATGGCGTTTCAATGCGTTTGGACGGAATTGAAACTCGTAAAACGAATTTAGAATCAAGAAGCAGTATTAGATTTTAAACAATATCTCAACAATTTGTCACTCTTTATCGAATTTAACGTATGGAAAGGTGAATAAATTTAGAAGTCATCTTTGACAGAAATTTTCCATCTTTAGTTAAAACTCGTTCAGAAAAGAGAGGTAAAGTGCGTGTTGTGCTTAGTAGGACGGAAATTAGATTAAAAACCCTAGTAGTCAGGAGAAAAACTGACTTTTTTTAGTTCACTGGCGACGTATCTTCAAATGATGCAGTGTGGGTGTGAACAACCGGTGAACACTCGCGTTTATTTCAGTTACCATGGAGACGTAATTTGTGATTAGCCCCGGTCCCTTTCAAATTGTATCATTATTTATGAATGGCCTTATATTTGAAATGACGTTTCACATTCATCTAGTGATGTCCGATTTTCATTCGATTAATCGTTTAATCGATTAACGAACCGAAAAGTAAACTATTTATAATCGGTTAGATCATGCCGATATAAGCATTAACATCTCCACAGGATCATCATCGATCGTTTCAAACATGTGCTGCACTCTCATTGGTGGAAAAATGGCAGCACAACGAACAAAAAATAATCGATTAGTTGTTAATCGAGTAATTAAAAAATGGGACATCTCTGATTTTGGTGTGATTGTTTTGATAAAAATGAACGCAAAATTTCATCTCTTCCGAGGGGGCAGCAAAACCACAAAATTACCTTGAATACGGGGGGTTCTCATTGGATGAAAGGGACCGTGAAAGAAGACACTAAAATAGAAAGTTTTTCTTCCGACAGTTTCATCTTAGTATTCATCTTTGGTGTGAACTCCAATTAGCTCTCATTTAAATTCAGAAAAATGTGGTAAGATTTGAACACTGCTTACCCTGCATCCGTTCTTCCAGAAATTCGAAAAACCTCCGGGGGAAGTGGTCGGAACATAACTTTTTCGTTTCAAACGCTTGGACTCCACGTGAGAAGAAAATCTCCTGTAGTTTGGACAATTCACCATCCTTAGGAAAATTGTTAAAAGATTTTTGGTTGATAACACCATAGAGGTAACTCTAAGACCAGAAGGTCCCGAAGAAACGTGTTCAACTTTTTGGCTCAGCTCTGGTACTAACTTCGGTCCCAAGCTAATCGATGCGCCTCTCGAAACATAGGAAAATCCACGAACCCCTCATTTTATCTGTCAAATTTTCATTGCGAATCAAAACAAACATATTGTTGTATTAGAATTACGACTAAAATGGGGTACGTTAATCGATTTGCTTGGGACCAACAGGCTAGTCAAGTAGTGAGCCGCTAGTTTTACAACATCCAGACCTGCTAGTCTTTCCCACGGTTCATATTATGCAACCGCACAGCGGGTACATTCATCAAATCAGCCTTCGTGATATGTTTTTACTTTCTCAATTAAAAGGTCTTTCTATGTTTTATTTCATTTGAATAATTTAAAAGAAGCAAACAAAAATCAAAGAACAAGTTTGCCAGGAATACGGCTCATTTGACTAATAACTATAGAAAGTTTAGAAATTGTAACCATAGAAAATTAATAATGATAGGTCGCACCCGTTATGCACTTGATTGTGCTGAACTGGTACAACTCAGATGTAAACAAATATGATACACTCATATTAAAAAAAAAAACATCAAAAGGTGTTCCCTTTTGGAAAACCGTTGACAAGTTGCTAGGTGCCAGCATTCTCTAGATCATTTGTTCGAAGTTCCACTCCTGTGATATGGGATGAAAACCCAAGTAACACTTGCAACATCTTGCATGAAAAATAAAAATAAAAATCCAGTTTTAAATAAGTTAGGTATACATTAATTGCTTTTTAAACATCTTGTTTTAGACGCGTTGTATTGTTGATTGTGAAGTATTCAACCTTTCTGACAAGCACTTGTTATCTTGAAGTTATAATTCGATATTGCATGTCTCAATTGCCAGTTTATAACACATTTATAACTGATTGTATTTGGTGAAAACTGGCTAGCCTTATGTACAACATGTTTTCATATGTCATTATTAGAAACATGAATACATCTGAGATATAACTTATTGATAACATGTTATTAAAAAGTTATATTTCAGTTGTACTCATGTTTCCAAAAATGACATATGAAAACATGTTGTATATAAGGCTAGCAAGTTTTCATCAAAAACAATCAGTGATAAAAGTATTATAAATACGCAATTGACAGTTGCCATACCTAATAATAACTTCAATATACGATACAAGTAATGTTCTTGTTTTTCGTGTTATAAACATGTTTTGATAACAATTATGAGATTTATCAATGCATTCTACAAACTGCACTACAATATGGCTGACCAATGAAGCAATGTATAGAATGAAAAAAACATTTATTTGTGCGTTCAACATCACATGTACGTTTTGTAAAAGAGAAAAGTAAGATAATTAAAAAAGAAATTTTATATTCTATTTGTTTTTGTTTTTTGCAAAGTCGGGGAATTTTATCCTGGATTTTTAAGAGCCAATGAGTTTTTTAGAAGTAGAATGTATAGATTTACCATAAATTTGCAACCGCATAAATGTTTGCAGTACGGAATCTCAGTTTAGGCACTTTATTCGCACGATGAAATTCCTCAGAAGAATAAGTTGTGTAAATTGATGATAAACAAATTCCATTCGTAGGAAGGATGAAATTAATTTACAGCATGTCCAATACAGTAGGTTGCGTTATAGTCATAAATAAGTTGCGCAAGTCAAGCATATGTTATATAGATCCAACCTCTTGCGCTTTTTTCGGTATAAATAAGTTTTATATAAGTGACTAGACGTAAATGTTTACCGCTAATATTGTCATAAATAAGTTATGTAAACCCGTTTATGACAAATTGAGTTGCTTGAGAATAGGTCCCTATCCTTTGATGGCCATAAAAAAATGTCTAGATCTTGAACTAACCCATAACATTTTTTTTTCATTTCGTTTTTAAATTGATACCCTAACTGTAGCTCAAAAGATTTTCAAAATCATACTTTCATCACATGTGTTTCTTAGAATTTGTATGCTCGTTTGACAATTTTACAGTATGGATTTATGTTTATATGTGCCTGTGACGAAATAAAGTACATAAGTCGTATTTTTCTACAACCACTGCACAAAAATTAACAAACCCAGTGCCAAATGTTTACAAACTTCGATCGCTCGAGAACATGACTGAGAACACTGAACAGTGAACTACACTTGGCTGCCTTTTAAAATTTCCTTGGCCACTTGCAATTAATTAGAACTCGGGTGAATGAATTTGCCAGGTACATGTGAAATATACGCCAAGAACGATGCTCATTTAGGGAGAGAGGCTGAATGTCACAGTAAAAAATATAGGGTTTAGATCTAATTTCCGTCATACTAGGCACAATCCGCACTTTACCAGTCGACTATAGCAGGCCGCGCTTGAACTGACGTGTGAATTTATGCTGCGTATGTTTTCCACTGATTATTTAAAACATTTCATTGGGTTGTGATTCGCCTGGTTTGGGGCTAGCCCTGTGTCTCCTGGACTGTTCATTTTCCACTCGTGAAATCAGAATTCAAATCATAAACTCACTCTTACCACCAGAGTTGCTTCCACTCACTTCGAAATTATGGGATCATTGGATGCTATAATGATATTTTGTACTTGTCAGATACAAGAAGAGGTATGTATTTGACACATAAAACCTGTCAATTAAGCTTCCAGTGCGTCACAAGCAGCGAATTTATAACTCGTGAGCGTTCACTCAGAGTGAGCGCTCACGAATCGTAAAATCGATGATTGTGACGCAACGAAAGCAATAATGACAGGTTTTCTGTGTTAAACACATAGTTTACAACCTTTTCTTGTAACTTAAAAGTACTAATTATCATTATAAAACCTAATGATTTCATAATTCCGACAAACAATATTTTATAGCAAGTGAGTGGAAGTAACACTGCTTACCACTACAACACCGGCGCCACTGGGGTATATTCATTGGTTCAGATAAATTCATTTAAATAATTTGTTGTTGAGTACATATAATAAGACATAAACAACCCTTTCGTCAACCCCTAATATTATAATCTTTGATAATCTTTTCTAAAATAATACATATTCCATGAGAAAACAAGATTTTAAAGCACCCAAACAAAATCATAAAAATTTATGTTATCCGTGAAAGAGAGTCAAAATAATAGGAATTGTTGTGAGAAATAATTGGAACATTACTATAAATCATATATTTTAAAACCTTATATTATAAACTGGATAAGGGGGGGGGGGGGGGGCGCAGCCTAAGGGAATCAAAGAATTTGTTGACTGGACGAGGGTTCGTAAATTTGCCAGTCCCTTGTCACGTGATTACTGATGGCCATCTGGTCGATCTGTCTTCCAAAGTTGCTGATTCACCCTGCTGCAACAAACCATCAGGCAGAGCTTTACAACCGGTAAAGTATCTGCAGGCATTGGTAATCCTTGCACTGATGGTGGGTTCCATTCACATCACTTCACATCACTAGGCACAACCCGCACTTTACCTCTCTCGTACGATCGGGTTCGAACAAATATTTGAAGTTTATCAAACTTTATTTTTTTAATTATTCCCCTTTCCATACGTTAGATTTGACAAAGAGTAACAAATTGTTGACATATTGATAAAAATCTAACACTGCGTCTTGACTTCAATTCAATCACAACACATTGAAACGCAATTGAATTCACTTCTGCATACTAATGAAGGGAGAAAAATGGATTAGCTAGGAGCGCTTCTTTTGTTTTCGAGAAGAATGCTCGATGAACATTTCAAATGGTCCTATCTGTTTTGAACGATTCTCTTAATCGACTTTCTCTTTTCATAACCACTGCTATGCAAACAGATTTCACGCTAATTCTACCACAAATGTTTAATAAAGGAAGTTCTTATCTAGCGTCCAAAACTTCAAATACAACAGGGAAAGGTTTTGAAGCTGAGTTATTGACGAAAGAGAAAGTCGATGAAGAGAATCGATCAATGCAGATAGGACCTTTTGAAATGTTTATCTAGAATGGATGTGAATATTCATATAATGCGTGCTAATCCTTAACGAACGTACGATTGATTCGTTCACGTCGAAATCATGGATGTATTTGATGTTTCTGTTCGATGGGACGGAACTGGGCGCTGACGCCGAAGTAGTGCGCTACCCTATGTGTTCGTCATTACTTTTCAGTCCGCTTCGTGTATGGCACTCTGCAAATCAACCATGCCTTGGTGCGGAACAAGTGAGGGGATTTCCTGCTGCCGCATGATTCACACGTGTTACACCACAACATCAAGTTTTAGCTTGGAAAACGACGAGCCAAAACAGCCGCAAGGGCTCTAATCAATCAAAGGCGTTGGCTTTTACGAGTAGAGAAGCTTGCTGTAGGAACCGTGCATGAGAGTACTGGAGTTTGTTTTTGTATACTCCCAGGAGCTGCTCGTGTGTTATTATTAGCGAGAGCATAATTAAATTCCTGCTTTCACAGCTCCATGCCACCAATCCCGCCAACGACAACTTGTCACTAATTATAACGACCCATTGTGTTGTTTATGCTACTACAGATTGTATCGTCAGTACTACCTGCTGCAAAATTAGGTTGACATGGATCATGAAGTGTTTATCGTTTTCACACATTGTTTTAACCATTATTTAAAATGTGAGAACGGTTTTGATTTTAACGCTAAGTTATAAATTGTTCTTTCTCTATATCTTAATCGGGACAATTTCACAGTTCCATACGTGAGAATAATAAATAATCTTAATAAATGTCATCCTAATTCTCGCAGTCTTCTTTAATCGGTACCGAACAAAAACGAAGGCACTTTTAAAAACAGCAAAAAATCATGGAGCCCCATTTTTGAGCAACGTGACGTTCACCAGTTTATTTTTTCACAGAGTTCAGGAACAGCAAAAAGCATCGACGTTACTTCTTTCCTCTACGCAGCACATCGTGCATGAAAACGGCTTGGATGACTGGGCGAATCGAATTTCCAATGATGCTAGAAGGTTGATGATGTTCTTTTTTCACCAATTTTCACATTCCGACCCGGTCGGAAGCGTGTAATCTCGTCTCGGAAATCCGTGGTCAGATGCGTGTAGAAAGAAAAACCAAGCAGCTGGAGTTTTGTAGATAGGATACAAATTATAACCCGAACCTTTGTCTTCCGGAACGATGAGACAAAGTGTGAGACGTGAGATAGACTGTTGTACGGTGGATTATTCAATTCTTGTGCTGGAGATTTTGTATTACTATACATGGTGCCTCTACATATTACGTTGGCAAAAAATTCAATGAAATCACCTCCGAAAGGGTCCTACAAAACAAATTTTTGTTTTACTGATTCGGGCATTAACCAGAAGTTATATACACTTAACACCAGACAATGGATAACACATAAACACCGTGTACCGTATGCGTGATAATGTTTGCACCAATCTACAAATAAGGTTCCCGTTTCACCTGTGCATACAATGCCTTGGTTTTCTTTGCATGCACGTAACCTATAGCTCATGCCGTAGTAGGCTGTGTATAAAAGAAAATGATTTACTTAGTTTGACAGAGTTGCACCATGACGAAGTGGCAGTGTATTCGTGATTTGTCCCACGCGCAAATGTCGCAAAAAGACATTTCAATCGCCGTGGGAGTGTCCCGGTGGACCGTCAAAAGGGTTTTAGACCGAGAAAAGAAAGGACAACTATCCGCGAAGGTGGCCACAGGTCGTCCGAGGTCAGCTCGGGTTCCGAGGGTTATCGCTGCTATCAAACGGAAGATTCGGGTGAATCCAGTGCGTTCAATAAGGAAAATGGCAAAGGAACACGGGATCACGGCACGGAAGATCGTAAAGGAAGATTGCGGGGCGAAGTCGAGGGCACGGAAAAATAAACTCACATGATTACCAACCGCATCCGGGAGCTACGAGTCGAACGATGCCATAATATCTTGAACTTCCTTAAAAACGTTAATCCTGTTCACGGACGAGAGCATATTTACCGTCGATCCCGTATCAAATTCCAGAACCGACAGGTATATTAGTTCTCTTCCGGTAAAAGACGTGACAAGAACGTGTATCTGACCAAGCATCCTGCTAGCGTTATGGTGTTTGGATTGGTGGCTTCCGATGGCAAAAAATGGGGCTCCGTGCCACACCTTGAACCGCACTCAGAAGTGGTTGCAGGAACATCTTCCGTTCTGGGCGAAGGATATGTGGCCGTCATCCAGTCCCGATCTTAATCCACTGGATTACTCAATATGGCGCGTCATGTTCTAAACGCCACCCGAGTACAGCAAGCCTCAGACAAACATTGACCCGTACCTGGAGAGAAATGGATCCAGACTACATTATTAGAACCGTGCCGTGCATTCTGTAAGCGTGTGGAGGCCGTAATTGCAGCAAGTGGAAACTCGATCGATGATTAATATAGTTTAAGACTCTGAGAAACATGCCCCCTTTGAATTAATAAAAAAAAACTCGAAAACGTGATATGGAGCAAACATTATCACGCATACGGTAGACCAGTGGGTATGGTTTAGTTACTAAGCTTGACGTTTGATTTAATATTTTCAATCTTCAGTTTAAAAACAATGAATCCAGTTTCCTACATTCCATCAATCGTTGGCAATACAGTCAATTTTCCCTATTTTGATATTGAAATGATCATCAAGTTGTGTTAAGCAAGCACCACACGACAATACTGAAAAGTATTGACAATCATATTGATTGAAAACGAATATATTGATGAGTATATTGACGAAAAATATAAATAGTCTGATTTCATGTTTCAATATTTCGCCTGATTTCCCGTTCCGTTTGCCACCCTTAAATTTTGGGTGACCAGCCATGTAAAAAAAGAGTCAAAAATCGATAGCTCTACTGCAGATTCAGGAACCCATTTCAGAATGCCTGGCAATTCACGTCCATTCCGAGGTTACTTTCACATACAATAAGCCCCGCATGTAAATACTACCGTTGTCATATGAATAATGGTACTGCAAACATACGCCCAGATTTCGATATGTGAAAAAATCTTCTTAAAACGTGATAGATCTTAATTTACACTTATCCACACGTGAAAACTAATATTGTTTTGACACGTATTTAGTAATAGGGGAATGGAAGTAATGTCGGCTTAAATGCCCCTAATTGAGGCCCTTACACAAAATCATCAATCGACTAAATTTTCAATAGTGACCAAAAATATCCATTAGTACCACCCCAATGACGCGTTCATCTAGATAAAATTGATAAATGGCAGATTATTAACGATGGGCCCAATCTTAGATCCATAGGCCAACATTAGAGCCATTTCCCCTATATGGAAATATGCATTAATTGTTGATTTATAATCAGATGGATCTCACCAAATTCTGCCTCCGAAAAAGCACCGGTTTGTACACTCGCGGTAATCGAAAAAATCTTCACGTTGTTTTTACAACCGAAAGCAATATTTTGAATCACATGCGAAGTTTTTCATTTGCACCGAATTTTTGCCTAATACCTTATTCACGTGCATCCTCCGGAAGGCAGAACGCCAGCGCCAAGAAAAGCCACCAAAAACAAGCTAAAAGAAAAACCGACCAACGCGACACCACAGCAACACAGCTATTCGAAGCAAATTCTGGTCCCAAAGTTTTCACGTTAATTAAAATATCACAAAAAATCTTCTTAAAACGTGATAGATCTTAATTTACACTTATCCACACGTGAAAACTAATATTGTTTTGACTTGGTACAATTGAAAAAAAATATGCGGAAACAGATTAAATGAGCGCCAACGAAAACAAAACCAACCGTTCAGCAAGCAATCTGCAGTTGTGGGCTTACTTCTGGGACCACGAACCAGCAAATTTTATATTTAATGCCTACGGAAGAAACTACTGCCTTTTCTGGAGCAGCATAAGGTGGATTGCCTATTCTAACTGGACTTAGCAAGCTGCCACTACTCAAATTCCACCAAACTTACGAGAAAGTACAGCGGGTCAACCAAAAATCTAAAATTGCGACCGTCACGAGAGGTGTTAGGTTTTGAACGCTTTGAACTTTGACATTTATAGATGAAATTAAAATTCAAATACACCAATCGATAGAAAATAGCTCTACAAATGTGCAAAAGTAAAAAGTTTTCCAATTTTCCATAAAAAAAAAACTCGAAAACATGCAAATAAAAAAGTTATTATGAAATAAACGTTTTCCCTAACCCAGTCGTCATAATCAAGTACCACTTGGTTGCCCATCGTTCTGTTTAAACCTGCCGCACTTTCGCTCATTTTTGCATCGGACGATGTGGTGAATGGATCGCTCAAGATATCAGCAGCAAACAGTAGGAAGTAAGCGGTAAATGGTGGAATTTCCACCTGTCTCTGCCGTAAAAAAAAACTTTCTCGCATCGAAGGCGTGATGAGTGGATCACCTTGCCAACCAGCGTTGAGGTGGAAGGAGACTCTCCTTTTCAACGAGCTGTTTTTACATTAAGCTCAATCCACACCTACCCGATATCATCCGATCCGACTGTTGGTTTTCTATATTAATTTCGCTCTGTCATTTGTGGAGAGTCGATCGGATGATTTTGGACAGGCGTGGGATGAGCCTTAATTTAAGAACGGTGTTTTACCTAATCCCATTTTAGCATCGGACAACGTAGTGGACAGATTATATGATGATGATGGTGATGGCCCCATCTCTTACCTCTTCAAAGGTTCGAGCTGGATGATTTATCTTTAAGATAGTTATGTATAACATTTTAACTAGGTTAGCAAACAAAAACGAACTGGTTACAATTACAGCTAGCAGAAGCACTCCAACTGTAGGATGTCGAGCCTTCTGACTCCGTCGGAGCAATCGATCCTTCTCAGGACCAGATTTTTATACAGAAAGATTTTAACTCATGTGATAAGTCGGCGTAATTGACCGACTCTCAGAGAGGCTACAGTATGATTTACTCGCGATCAGAACATTTTAGCTTGAAATGTTGAAATCCCTCCAATAAATTCTCGGTGTATTTTTATCTACGGATTTAGTTAAAAAAATTTAATAATGTTTTTTTTTTAGATTTCGTGCGTTTGGTGAACGCACTGCCATTATTTTATATAAGAAAAAGGGATTTTTCTGAGGTGGGAATAAATGTAAATATCGATGTAATGTCGGCCTAAAAGCCCCTAATTTGGGCCCATACATAAATTCAGCAATCGACTAAATTTTCAATAGCGACCAAAAATATCCATTAGTACCCTCCCAATGACGCGTTCATCTAGATTAAATTGATAAACAGCAGATTTTTAGCAATGGGCCCAATCTAAGATCCGGCCAACATTAGAGCCATTCCCTCTATATATAAATAGCTGAACAAATGTTCAGCACTCAAAATAGTTTTGCTTGCTTTTATTTGTGATTTTCCTCCATCGTGACATTTTCATGGGAAACATTGTTCAGATTATTGTATATATGATTTAGTGAGATAATCATCATTATTATTTTCCTTAATAATTTTTTTCTATGAGCCTTGGTTCATGAGATAGGAATTTTCAAAATACGGGAAAATCTGAAAACTTCAACTAAAGTTTTCCGGGAAAATGAACCGCCTGATATGTTAGGAATTTGTATATATGCATATATGTTCATTAATTCTACCTGTTCGTGAAATTCCATAGCATTCTGAAAATCTTCGGCGCCTTTTTTCCGATAGTAAATAGAATCCCCTTAAACACTTCATTTATTTTTGAATTCCGGACTTAATAGCATTTGAATGATTCTGAATGCTGGAAATCATTTCTGTCACTTCAAATAATTATAACGGCGCCGGTGGTGTAGTGGTAAGCGTGATTACCTCTCACCCCAGCAGGCCTGGGTTCAATCCCAGTCGGCGCCGCCGGGATGTTCTGAGGCATAACATCTCTGATCACGCCTTCCTTCGGATGGGAAGTAAAGCTGTTGGTCCCCGGTTCATGAGTTGATGGGTCAATAGGTAGGGTCCAGGTGTGGGAGCTGCCTTCCTGGCACGTCGGTAGCATTGGTGCTCAGCACGGAAAACCAGATCGACGGAAAAAAAAACCAAACTTCAAATAATTGTGATAACCCAAGAAACACAAATTCGTAGAATTATGTTGAGCAAACTGCTGTACAACCAAAACGAGTTATACCAGGGTTATATATTTTCAATGGCACTTCTTTCATCGAATAGCTCTGCTCCGGGAAGCGATATGATCAAATTCGACCTTCTAAAAAACCTCCCCGATATCGCTAAAAGACGATTACTTAACCTATTAAATTCATTTATGGAATTCAATATAGTTCCACCAGCATGGAGACAGGTTAAAGTAATAGCTATTCAAAAGCCTGGGAAATCAGCGTCTGATCACAATTCTTACCGTCCGATCTCTAAGTTATCATGCCTGAGGAAATTATTAGAAAAAATTATCCTATTAAGACTTGACCATTGGGTTGAATCAAACAATCTACTTTCAAATACGCAATTTGGTTTCCGGAAGAGTAAAGGAACAAACGATTGTCTAGCGATGCTTTCATCTGATATTCAACTGGCCTTTGCGCACAAGGAGCAATTGGCTTCAGTCTTTTTGGATATTAAGGGCGCATTTGATTCGGTTTCCATAGACATACTGTCAGACAATTTGCACAGTAGTATAACTTGCTGTCAGAAAAACAAATGACCTTCAATCTAGGTCAACTGACAACTTCTAGAATTAGCTACAAAAGCTTACCCCAAGGTTCATGTTTAAGTCCCTTACTTTATAATTTCTATGTCAAAGATATTGATAACTGCTTAGATAATCTATGCACGCTTATACAGCTTGCAGACGATGCCGTGGTTTCCCTGAGAGGTCCACTTGCGGAAATCTTGCAAAGACCATTGAAAAGTTCCCTAAATAATCTGTCTTTCTGGGCAAGAAATTTAGGGATCAAGTTTTCACCGCAAAAAACTGAATTGGTAGTGTTTACAAGGAAGCGGTTTCCAGCCCAACTACGTCTAAATCTTTTGGGCAGAGACATTACCCAATCTTTAACCTTCAAATACCTTGGAGTCTGGTTTGATTCAAAATGCACTTGGGGTACCCACATTACGTATTTGAAACAAAAGTGTCAACAAAGGATCAACTTTCCACGATCGATTTCCGGGACATGGTGGGGTGCTCACCCGGAAGACCTCATTAAACTATACAAAACGACTATTCTTTCAGTTCTTGAGTATGGCTCTTTTTGCTTCCTCTCGGCAAGAAAAAGTCACCTACTCAAATTAGAACGTATTCAATATCGTTGTTAACGTATTGCCTTTGGCTGTATGCATTAAACACACAATATGAGCCTAGAGGTCCTAGCGGGCGTAAAACCCCTGCAGAACCGAGTCTGGGAGGACTCATTAAGAATATTGATTAAATGTAGTGTCAGTAACAACCTTGTAATTGAAAACATCGAAGAAATGCTCGAATTGAGCATCCAGTCTAGATTCGTGCGAATCTATCTTAATTATATGTCATCGGATATTAGCCTTCCTTGCTAAAGGGCGAACACGAAATTATTGCGACACATTCAACAGGGCATAACTTTTTTTACCATTGGGTAAAAATCAACCAAATTTTGTACACTTTCTCATTGATGTGTATTGTGTACATGCTGTCAAACTCGAAGTCGTGTTTTTCGATTCAACGAAAATGGAGGTGAACCAACGCGAGTTGAGAGAACAAATTCTTTCCAAACACCTGGAATTTCCTGACCAGTCGCATCGGCAGTTGGGAAAAATGTTGAACATTCACCATTCAACCGTCTTCAGAGTGTTGAAGCGGTTCCAGGAGCGGTTGACGTTGGACCACGGCAAAGGAGCTGGAAGAAAACCGGGACCGGAGAACAAAAAGACGGAGGGAAAGGTGAAGCGGATGATTAAAGCAAATCCCAACGTCTCAAGCCGTGATTTGGCTAAAAAGATCGGCATGTCGCAGAGCTACGTCCAGAATGCAAAGAAGAGAGCTGGACTACATACATACAAGGTACAGAACTTCCCAATCCGCGATGAGCGGCAACAATCGACGGCTAAAACTCGGGCACGGAAGCTCTACGAGAAGATGCTGACAAAATATGGCTGCTGTGTGATGGACGACGAAACGTATATAAAAGCCGATTTTAAGCAAATTCCGGGGTTGGAGATTTTCACCGGCAAGAGCAAGTTCGATGTGGACGACAAATTTAAGAAGAAGAAAATGTCGAAGTTCGCCTCCAAATATCTCAGGGCACAGTAAATGGCGAGATCTACAAATCTGAGTGCCTCGAGAAGCGCCTTTTGCCGTTCTTGCAGCAGCACGACGAAGCTCCGCTATTTTGGCCAGATTTGGCATCATGCCACTATTCTAAAAGTGTCCTGGAGTGGTATGAGGCCAATTCTGTCCATTTTGTTCCAAAGGACATGAATCCGCCAAACTGTCCGGAGCTGCGCCCGGTGGAGCAGTACTGGGCAATAATGAAGCGGGAACTTCGGAAGAGCAAGAAGACAGTCAAAGACGAGAAGGACATGTTAAGAAAATGGAAAAAAAAAACTGAGAAACTGGTACCGGATGACACTGTAAAGACTTTGATGGAGGACATCAAGCGAAAATGCGTTCAATTTTACACTCAAGGCTCCATCGATTAACTTTTCTTTTGATTTTTGAAGTAAATATATGTATAAAACTACCCTAAAATTTTGGTGTGATTCTAAACATTATAAGAAAATTGGCATGACATTTCCGGTGTCGCAATAATTTCGTGTGCCCTTTATAACTCCTCTCGTGTATGCTTTACTAACTACAGTTCCTCCATTGACTATGATCTCTCCATGAAACAGGCTATTCAAGGAGTTCCAGATCAACTTCGACCTATCTCAATTCCCCGCATTTTAGCTGAAAAGTACCAACAAGTCAATTGCAATGGAAGATTTTTAACTGATGGATCACGCATTGATGGATCCACTGGCTTCGGCGTCTTCAATGAATACTCAACCGCCTTTCGGAAACTTCAGGAACCTTGTTCCGTTTATGTTGCTGAGCTAGCAGCAATCAACTTCGCATTAGGGATGACATCCGATATGCCCATAGACCATTACTTCATCTTCTCAGATATTCTCAGTTCGATTGAGGCTATTCGGCCGATGAAACAAGGTAGGCACTCATCTTATTTCATTTCAAAGGTAAGGGAGCAGATGAGTTTGCTAGTCGAAAGATCATATATGATTACCTTTGTATGGGTCCCCTCACATTGCTCAATCCCAGGCAATGAGAAGGCAGACTCTCTCGCAAAGGTGGGCGCACAACAAGGCGAGATTTATGATAGAAGAATTTCACATGATGAATTTTTCCCATTAGTACGTCAGAGTTCTCTTTTAAGTTGGCAAAACGATTGGACAAGTAATTCTCTTGGGCGGTGGTTACATTCAATTATTCCAAATGTTTCTTCGAGAGCGTGGTTCAAAGGTCTGGATGTAAGTCGGGGATTCATTCGAGTGATGTCAAGACTTATGTCCAACCACTACTCGCCAGACGCACATCTCTATAGAATAAACCTCGTTGACAGCTACATATATATGTAGGTGCAGAACCGGTTATGATGACATCGATCACGCAGTTTGGTATTGCCCGGGTAATGTCGCCTTCAGAGCACGACTATTGGATACCCTAGTGGCCCAAGGTAGACAACCCTTCCGTGAAGTAAGAGATGTATTGCGAACACGTAATCTTCCCTACATGCAAGCGATCTACGAATTCCTTTGTTTGTCTGATGTTAGAGTTTGATGTGACTATCCCCTCCTTTCCAAACAATTTCCTGCCATTGTGTCCCAGTCTTATTATCTTATGTTGCTGTGCTACTTGCCCCTGCCCAGCCAGGATTCGAGAGTAGTTTCTGAAGGAGGCTTCAGAAACCAGTTTCCTACCTATGTCCTTCCAATCGAAATTGTTACCCATTAACCTCGAGCCCGTCACGAGTAATTGGTACCCAATACTAACCTAGAAATACTGCTATATAAAATGTAAATCAAACATTACTGATTTTGGCTCCGCAAAGTGTCACACAAGACTGAGCATAGTAAATAAACGAACTTGTTAAAAAAAAAGGTTATATATGCTGTAATAGAACTTGTTTGTTGCTTGGGACCTCGGACCATATTAAAAAATTTAAAGTCCTGTTTTAAATTAGCAAATTTTCGGATTTGATCAATTGTGATACATTATTATACTTTAAAAATGTTTATGTTTAGTAGTCAGAACAAAATTTCGAGCTCAAGGCAGTTTTCAAAAGCTTGGTATGGGATAAAATTTTTGAAGATCCCTTATTTGGGTTTTTTTATGAATTTGCTCTTGAAAAATTTAGCATGATCTATGACTTGATACAATTTACATTTTGGAAATTCGAAAAAGAAATTTTGACCTGAGATGTGTAGAAACAAAAAGCTTCCGTGACTTAGATTTTTCAATGAATTTTTAATTGACCTTATAACTTATTTGCCAGAGATGTATGAAGCTGTTTAGTTTTAATTTTGTTTATTGAATTTCCTATCTTAATGCTTATTTGTGATTAGTTTTTTTTTATTCTTATATTTATTATTTTTACCAGCGGCGCCGGTTTTATCGATCACCTAAATTCAAAATAAATATTTTTTGTTTCATTTAAAAGTCATTCAGAAGTGAAATATTTCGAGCGTTTTATAAAGTTCAATATTGAAATTACGCATTATTTATGGTGTCCTGGATAAAACTTTGATATATTTTGCTATAAAAAGCTCATCTTGACAGATAGAAGCTTTTATTGCACATGCTTTCGGAAGGCGCCATGGAATATTTCGCCATTCGTTTAGATTGGCGCAATTTTTAAAGAAAGGAATCGATTTAAAAAGGCGACCTTCATTTCAAAAGAAGAACGTCGTTAGAAACTTTCTTCCCCGCGAAAGGTACTCTGACTCGTCCATTTCGCTTTCGTTATGTTCACCAAGTGCGCAAATTAACTTCTCGTATAAAATCGTTGTGTATTTGGCCTTGCCTTAAAAAGTATTTAAATATAGTGAAGGAGTTTTTATTTTTCAGAAGCAACGTTTTTTTTTTCTTTTACGCGTGGTCTGTTCGTTTTATTTTATTAGTGAATTTTGTACAAAAATGTAATAATTGAATTTAATTTATAATGTAATAGGGGAAATGATGGCTTCGGCATGACGGACTATTTTCGGCAACCCAAATTGAAACACTATTTTCACTGGATTTTCTTACGAAAACACTTCGCTGAATGCATGCAAACGATTCTTTATGCTTTCAGCTTCAATTTGACTATATTTTTACCACTGAGAAAAAGCAATCTAGCAAGGTTTTCTTGAAATGCAACACACGCACTACAAATTGTAGCTGATTTCGAGTTGCCGATAATAGAACAGCAGATTTACATGCAGTTCAAATGGAACGGTTGCCGAAGAAAAACTGGTTGCCGACAATACTCGCTCTCACTAGAGAAGATTGAAGCTTTGTAAAAGCGTTTCAAAACAGTTTTTGACAATTCTTTCGACTGAAATTGTTAGAGCAGCTGGCAGCAAAAGATTGTAAACAAACCAATACTGCATATGTGTGCGTTCCTTAGAGAAAAAGGCTATAGAAAGAAGGTCGCTGCTTAGGTTGCCGAGAATACGTAAATTCCCCTAATATAATTAATGTGGGTTCGCATTGAATTTCCAGCGCATTGCGCTTTTTTTTTTTGTACGGGCTGGAAAATATCTTCGATTCGGCTGTCGCAAGGCCGGGGGTTTTGTTTAAGTGGCATCTTTCCCGTCATCCGTGTGAAACGGACCATCAGAATCGTGCGCCCAAGTGAAGGCCACCTGTTAAAGGTAGCTAAACGGAGAAGAGTAAAGTTCACTATTCCTCGGAGCGAAATTTTCCCGACGGTCGTCAATCAACCATCGACGAGATCCATTTCCCACTACAAACCCCGTGGACCATTCTGTCCAAGAGGGCGGACCGTTTGAGTACGTAGCCAAGAGCGTACCACGGTCCGGGATTCGTTTCATCCTGGGCGGTCATAGCGGAGGCTTAGTACGCGATGTTAAGTTGGCCATCTTTTCTCTACGGAGCGCATCTCCCGGGAAAGCACGACTACGGTCGATGCTCAGCTCTCGACGAAATAAATCGGAGGTCTTCCGTCCAGCTGCCATTCCCTCCGCAACTCTAGTTCGGCCATATTGCGCACGGGTCACCTTGCACCGCTGCTCACCATATTGCAGCTCTTGTGGGGCGCCATCACACCTCGCCGCCATCGCCACATGAAGGTCGAGTCCCCACCGTCAGCTTTCATCGAGCCGTCGTTTGTCGCATCGGTAAACCTGCGCAGGTATGTTAAAGCATGTTTTTATTCATGGCCATGATTTGCTGTTTTCCGTTCACCAATCCAGAAGTTCAACCCGAATAAACGAACTCAATAAAGATTTAAAATTAGTTTTAATGCTTTAGAATGTTATTTTCCCTGGAATAAAAGACACCCGCTATCATACGTTCAGTTTTTCCTTTGGTTCCCGCTCAGTTGATTAAGCATTCCTTCTTTCTTTTTTCCGTTTCGTTCATATTTTGGGTAAGTCAGAGTATTTTTTTTTTCGTTCCGTTAATACCTGCGGATCTACAGGACTTGGAGTTTTACCTTTAATAAAGCTAGTTGTGCCATTAGTAATCGGAAACCGTTCAAGAGGTTCTCTGAGATAAGGTCTCATAAATCGGGCAAATTCCAAACATTACCAGTGGTCTCTCCTAACCGAGAGTGGCGATTAAGCCACTGTGTTTTACAAAAACCTCGACGAAAATCCATGGACGGTTACATGGTGTAGTGGTAAGCGTGATTACCTCTCACCTCAGCAGGCCCGGGTTCAATCCCAGTCGGCGCCGCCGGGATTCTCTAAGGCATAGAATCTCTGATCACGCCTTCGAAGGGAAGTAAAGCCGTTGGTCCCGGGTTCATGAGCTGATGGGTCGATGGGTAGGGTCCTGGTGTGGGAGCTGCCTCCCTGGCGTCGGTAGCATTGGTGCTCAGCACGGATAAGAAGATCGACGGAAAACAAATCAAGGAAAAAATACTGTAGACTTGGAGACATAGGGGAAATGACGGCTTCGGCATGACAGACTATTTTCGGCAACCCAAATTGAAACACTATTTTCACTGGATTTTCTTACGAAAACACTTCGCTGAATGCATGCAAACGATTCTTTATGCTTTCAGCTTCAATTTGACTATATTTTTACCGCTGAGAAAAAGCAATCTAGCAGGGTTTTCTTGAAATGAAACACACGCACTACAAATTGTAGCTGATTTCGAGTTGCCGATAATAGAACAGCAGATTTACATGCAGTTCAAATGGAATGGTTGCCGAAGAAAAACTGGTTGCCGACAATACTCGCTCTCACTTGAGAAGATTGGAGCTTTGTAAAAGCGTTTCAAAACAGTTTTTGACAATTCTGTCGACTGAAATTGTTAGAGCAGCTGGCAGCAAAAGATTGTAAACAAACCAATACTGCATATGTGTGCGTTCCATAGAGAAAAAAGCCTATAGAAAGAAGGTCGCTGCTAAGGTTGCCGAGAATACGTAAATTCCCCTACTTCAAGTCTCCGCGTACATCGTACGGGTTAGGCAAAAGATGTGCGTCTAACTTTAAACACTGTCGCATTAATGGCCCTTCGCTCATTTTCAACTTCTATTCAATTTCCATACTGCCCTACTCTAACGGAACTATCCACCTACTCTCTAGCTAATAAATTATCACACTAAAGCTTCATGTTAGCATTTCCAACCAACTCCGAAAAAAATATTATTATTCTTCTTTTCATTATTATTATCTTTTTATTATTATTATTATTATTATTAGTATTATTATTTTTATTATTATTAATATTGTTATAAATTGGTTATTGATTGAAATCATTATCCCACTTTACTAAGTAATTCAGAACAGCACTCTAGTAAAGTAAACCATGGTCCAGTTAGTAATGCATATCTTTTGCTTATTACAACGCTCCTAGTGGTCGTTTTCGGAAGCTTTTGACGTCTATTTCGTTGTCGTTGATAACAACAATAACAAGAGGAGCTTAGAAAAAAATCGTGCACAGCCACCTGGAAAATCCATCGTGGTCCGCGTCCAAGGTGGCTAAAATGTTGAATTTTCCTAGAAACACCGTATGGCACGTGCTCAAAACCTACAGGGAAACCTTAACGACGAATCGGAAGCCTCAAAGTAAGTGCC
The DNA here is from genome assembly GCF_037179485.1 of Ochlerotatus camptorhynchus. NCBI lineage: Eukaryota > Metazoa > Arthropoda > Insecta > Diptera > Culicidae > Ochlerotatus > Ochlerotatus camptorhynchus. Next base: position 96,336 of record NW_027040616.1, read on the forward strand.
GGAATTGAACTGCCAACCGCCAGCTCCATGGAAAGGTGAGGTCTACCAGAAGCATCCCAGGTATGTCCGATTGCGATGAGGCATACCGCACCAGTGGGCGAATACTCAACCAGAATACCGTAGCTAGAACCCGTACTTGAAAGCTGTATGACTACTTGCTGACCAAGTCCCGTGGGTGAATACTAATGGATTTCATTTCTTTTATTTAACGTCGGTCTCTGTTCCGCAATCTAGTGCCAATCACCGACGGACATCGATTGCCATCCATTGATGGCAATCAAATGTGCAGGAAGGCAGCTTCCACACCTGCGTAGGATATTGCACCCATTCAACAACACACATGGGCCGGGACCAACGGCTTTACTTCCCTTCCGAAGGAAGACGTGACCAGAGATTTTTATGCCTCAGAAAAATCCCACCGACCTCGGCTGGGATTGAACCCAGACCCATTGGGGAGTTAGAAAGCAGTCACGCTTACCACTACACCACCGGCGCCGGTTTTAATACTAATGGATGATAAAACCTAAAGATGTAAAGGCCGACTTCGGACAGCTTCCAAGACCTTAATTTTACAAGACAAAAACTTGAAAAGATGTCTCTGGCAGATTCAAATTTGTTTTGGCGGATAAATTCGCACGCAAATATATGATCTGGCAGGGAATTTGCAGCTGCGGCCAGAAGACAAAGGTTTTCGTCACTGAGAAAATGATGAAGGGTTACAAAACCGAATGTCTCCAGAAGCAAATTCTGCCCTACATCCAGTCACTTGGTGGTCCGGTGACAATTTGGCCGTATCTTGCGAGTTGTCACTACAGCCGGGAAGTTCAACAATGGTACAATGACAACGGAGTTCAGTTTGTTCCGAAAACCTTCAATCCGCCCAATTGTCCCCAATTCAGGTCCATTGAAAACCACTGGGCAATTATGAAGAGAAAACTGTTGGTAAAAGGTTCAGTCATCAAAACGGTAGCTTAGATGAAAAATGTGTGGGATTAAATCGCCAAAACAGTGGACGAGACCATTGTGCGCCGCTTGATGGGTCGTATTAAGGGAAAAGTTCGATAATTCCTTAGAAACTGCGGCGAATAATTCGTTTCGTATTTCTAACTTAAAAAATAAGGAATAGTATGCACTTAAGTGAAACCCGTTTTCAAATGATGTTGTTCCATTACAAAGTGGGCCATGCTTAATTATCAGATCAAAAAGTGCTCCACTTACATCGACCTTGTTAACAAAATCCCAATGGAGAGTTTTTGGAGTAGATTTTGAAATTATGATGCTCATAAATCCGACAATATTCATTATATATTCATGTGCCATGAATCTGAGTCACTTGAACGCCCAACTGCAACGTAAAATAAGTTTCAAAAAAATAAATTGTATTGTGCACTCTCCTGACTAGAGTTATAAAATGAAAATTTAGAATATCATTCCGACTCCTCTTTCCATGAAATTTCCTCCTACTAAATCTCCGACACCCCGACTCCAACTCCACAGTCCTGCATTCCATATCTCAATATGCGTTTATTTTGTCATTAATTGTCGATGGTTTTCAGCCTCATCCAACATTTGGAGGGAGAGCATACAGTGAAAGCGAAACTAACTCAGAGTCACTTTTACTCATTCGCGTGGAGACATTTCTTAAAGCTTAGGTCACTCAGCGCATGAGTAACCTACGCTTTTAGAAATATCCCCTTGCGAATGAGTAAAAGTGGTTCAAGCTCTGAGTAAGATCCGTTTTCAGTGTATATGTTTACTTACAAAGAGTTATTTTAGGACATCCTACTAGACACATTTGTCCAAGACAAGGTACGTGCCAACGGTGCATGGTAGCAGTAGGATGCCAGCAAGCTCTTCTGTCAAGGGATAATTAAAAGCCAGTACGACATGATTGCTAAACAGCCTGGCAGCGAACGTGTCGTGGAAATGAGAGATTTTACTTTTTTGTCCGTGTATCCCCTCATTTATATTCTTTTATGCATAGACTGATTTGAGATATGGTTATAGAAACACGTTCTTCTGTCTGGCTTTGGGAAATATAATAAGAAGAATATCGTCTTTCCGTATTGGTACTGAGCAAATTGAATCCACGCGACATATAAGACATTCATGATTAGATTGATTAAAAGCTTTAAAATTCGGATGCTATAACATTATTTCGTTCTGAATAACAGCTGCACTTTCAACCAACATTTCATCCCCATTAATTCGATCCATCATGTGATGTCCACTTTATGTGAGCTTTGTTAACTTAATTACAAACCCCTTAAATGCAATAATCTAGAAAAGTTTCGCTTGACAAATTCAAGTTGGTGAACTTTATCTCATCGGTTGGGATAATGGGTACTTTTCAACTTAAAGCAGCGCGGACGAGTGGATGGAACTTTTATTTTAACTTGAATGAAACTCGAGCGTTAGGGACACTGTCCTACCTTTTGCAGCTGTTATGGTTATCATCGTTTTCGTACCTGTAAGTATAAGAAGAAATACTGATTAATCCTTGGGATGTAGGTCGCTTACAGTCAAGGGCACTTTTATAGCTGTACTTTGACTGACTAGCTCTTCCCTTTGTTCCATTCCTTCGACGGATTTTTAGTCTCCTCCATCACGTTCGTTCATTTCAAATAGATTTCCAAGTAGCATCATTTATATCCTAGCAAAACGAGCTAAATTTACGACCCCTCAGGGAATGTCCCCCTCCCCGATACGGACTTTCACAAACAGATGAATGTTTTTCCTCATACCTTGAAAAAGAAAAAAAAATCTTGCTTCTAACTTTTTACCAAAAACTGTCTACCATCATTTTTTTTTTTTTTTCATTTGAATCCAGCAATCTAATTTTCATGCCGACTGCTGGAAACGAAACATATTGGAAATAACATCCAATCCATCTTGCTTATTGTCACTTCAACCCATCGTCGGATCCATCTCGGACACATCCCTCCACGATACAATCTCGCAATATCCTCAATCGCTCCCACCTCTCCTAAGCCCAACAACCGAATCGAAAGTTCATCTCACATTCATTCGATTCCGATCAGCCCAGACTGACAACTGGATAACTCTTCACCATCTTCTGTACGTATTTTAACTAACTTTTTTTTTACTTATTCATTCGATTTTCCAACTTTCCCGATGGATTTCCCACCGTACCATATTGTTGTTGATGTACATTCTATTGGTCGTGAACAAAGACACGCGGTGTCGTCATCGACTATGGAGAGAACGAGCTTGAGTGGTAGAATCGATTCGGATACAGTTCAAATATATATAATGCGATTTAGATACAATGCCGAATGAGCAGCAGCCAAGGGAAATTGGAAAAAGTTGAACGTCTGCGTTGGGATTTAGCCAATCGGCATGGAACAGAGTTCTGCAGGCCGCAAGCCATTACCATAATCCGCCTCGTGGTTGAAATTTTAATAAGCAAAAGAGGCACATCAGCAAAAAGTTGTGGACATTCACCGCAGGTTAGTGGAATGATTTAGGTATAAGACTGGCTTTCTTAGCAAAGCTTTCGTCGGATTGCTTCGGGATTCGAGAATCGAGAACGGTGACGGTTTTCATCAGACCTGGCCACAAGTTCAAGTTTGTTTTGAAAGACACCCACCAATAGTGAAGGCAGGAGTTTCAGCGTTTCTCAATCTATAAGTCGCGACTAACCGGTGGGACGAGGGCTGTCATTAGATGGGTCGTAGGAGCGTAGGCAACTTGGTCATACGTTTTTATTGATGTCAGAACATTAGGCTGAAGTACGTTAGGTCGATTGGGTCATTAGGCTAAAGTTTTGTTTACAGAAGAAACATACTGTTCTTTTGATTTTCGGCACATTAGTTCTTTTTTATTTCATGCATCATTTCAAAAAGTGTTTTCCTTCTTTTTAACATGATCAGTTCTATTGCCATCCACACCTGCGTAGGATATCGCACCCATTCAACACACATGGGCCGGGATCAGCGGCTTTACTTCGCTTCCGAAGGAAGACGTGACCAGAGATTTGTATGTCTCAGAAAAATCCCACCGACCTCAGCTGGGATTGAACCGAGACCCACTGGGGTGAGAAAGTAGTCACGTTTACCACTAAACTACCGGCGCCGGCATGTTTTTTTTTTTTTAATAATTCGTTTATTTTTCCAGGCTCATTTGCTGTAGCTTTGCGGAGCCGATATTCATTGTTTAGATAACAAAGTTACTTAAAACTAACGTTAGTAAAGCGGGGGCCGATTACTCGCGGCTATCCCGAGGTTAGGGGTAACAAATTGTAACAAATGGATGGCAGGGTAGGGATTGTGAACACAAGGTTTGGAGAGCAATGTGCTCTTGATCTCGCACTAGGCGACACTCTGATGAAAAAGACAAACATGGGGGTACACCGATGGGTAGCTAACAACTTGGGAGAACACAAGATGACACTAACTTCTAAATCCTCAAATCTATCCGTTTTAAAAACACATAAATTAAATTCAAATAGTCAAGGTCTCGGCTCGCCAAGACATCTCTAACGGGTATCGCGGGTTGTTTTCCTCGGGCCCTGAGGGATGTGGATAACTCAGATCTGGCAACACGGTGTAAGGTACACGACCAAACAACATGCTCGATATCGTGATAGCCACTGCCACACGCACATAAATTGCTGCCTGAGAGCCCAATTCGATAGAAGTGCGAATCTAACGAGCAGTGATTGGACATAAGCCTTGATATAACGCGTATAAAGTCGCGGCTCATGTCCAACCCTTTGAACCATGGTTTGTTCGACACCTGTGGGAGAATAGAATGTAACCATCTTCCTAATTCACCATCATTCCATTTTTGTTGCCAACTGATGAGGACTTGCTGGCGAGCAATGGAGAAAAATTCGTTGAAGGTGATTTGTCGCTCAAAAATATCGCCTTCCATATAGCGCCCACCTTAGCCAATGAGTCCGCTTTCTCATTACCCGGAATTGAGCAATGAGATGGGACCCAAGCTAAGGTGATAGTATAGGAGCAGTTAGATAAAGCACTCAGTTTAGTTCGTATTTCAGGCTCGTATTTTACGAGGAGTGCTTCATCGGCCTCATTGAACGAATAACCTCCAATGAGCTAAGACTATCCATAAAAATGAAATAATGGTCAGAAGGTGAGGCAACTCGCTCTATTGCGTAAAATATAGCTGCGAGTTCCACAACGTATACGGAGCATGGTTTCTGCAGTTTATAGGAGGCGCTATGAAATTGATTAAATACACCAAATCCAGTGGAAGCATTTATGGTTGACCCATCTGTGAAAAATCTTTTATCGTTACTTACATGGTGGTACTTGATTGCAAAAATTGAGGGAACAACCATCGACCGATGGTGATCTGGTATTCCATGGATTTCTTGCATCATGGTCAGATCAAAATTTACAGAGGAACTATAGAAGGCTTGAAAGCAATCACGATTGGAGATTAATGAAGAAGGACCAACCTCCAGCGTCATGTACTCATAGTACAAACTCATGAATCTTGTTTGAGGATTTTGGTCGAGCAGCTTCTCAAAGTGTTCTATTACCAAAGGATTCAATACTTCACAACGGATGAGAAACCGGAAAGACAGCTCAGCGAAACGATCTGTCAGTGGGAGAACACCCGCGAGTACTTCGAGGCTCATCGTATGCGTCGAGTGCATACAGCCAAGCGCAATACGAAGGCAACGGTATTGAATCCGTTGCAGCTTAAGAATGTGTGTTTTTGCTGCGGATTGGAAGCAAAAGCTGCCGTACTCTAAAACCGAAAGGATGGTTGTTCGGTACAACCTGATAAGATCTTCCGGGTGTGCTCCCCACCAAGTTCCGGTAATTGTACGAAGAAAATTGATTCTTTGTTGGCATTTTTGTTTTAGATACGCAACATGTTTTCCCCATTTGCATTTGGAATCGAACTAGACACCTAAATACTTGAAAGATATACTTTGAGTGATTGTTCTACCCTTTCGTTGAAGCTGTAACTGTGCAGGATGATGCTTCCTAGAAAAAACAACCAACTCAGTTTTCTCCGGAGAGAATTCGATACCCTGCTTCATAGCCCAAGTAGACAAATTGTCTAAGGTATCTTGCAATGGTCCTTGCAGGTCCGGTGCACTTGGCCCTATAACGGACACAACGCCGTCATCTGCAAGCTGCCTTAGCGAGCAATTTTCATCAAGACAACCATCAATGTCTTTAACGTAAAAATTATAAAGAAGGGGGCTTAAACATGAGCCCTGGGGGAGAGCCATGTAACTAATTCGTGAAGTTGTCGAGTTTCCATGAGAAAAGCTCATATATTTCTCAGACAACAAGTTGCTCAAATAGTTGTTCATAATTGATGAAAGTCCACTATCGTGGAGTTTATCCGAAAGGACATCAATACAAAGCCGGCATGTTGTTCTTCTGATTTTTGGCATTTAAGGTTTTTTTTTCATGCATAAGTTCTAAGAGTTTATTCTTCTTCTAAACATGTTTTTATTGTTCTGCTGATTATTGGAACTTTTTTTTTTATTTCTTTATTAACAAGACTTTCAGCCCTAGGCTGGTTCGTCTCGAAAACCTCCAGAGGAAAGGCTCTCAAAAAAGTAGGGGTGGAAGTACCAGATGGGAACTCCTTTAAACCGTATTTTACAGAGTATTTTTAAACAGAGTTTTTGTTTTGTTACTATCTCGTTTCGGTTAAGGGCTTCCTGATTCCGGTTGGTCAGTTTACGTTACGTTAGGTCTGGTGTAAATAGAGTTTGTGTTCGTTCGGGTCGTGGTGATATTTCCGCTCTTTTTAGCTCCTTGTTCATTACAGTTGGTCATGATAGGGATTTTAAGTGTTATATTTGGTTGAAGAGTTCGGCTTCACGTGAACTCATTACCTAGAGCATCGTAGATATTCTCGGGAATGTTGTAACATGTTCTAGCTTCTCAATACTTTGGACAAAGACATTTGAAGTGTTCCACAGTTTGCGGCGTGAGGTATAGATTGCATATCCTTCTAAAAGGCCCATCTCCATTGTAGTTGTGGGATATTTTTGTATGGCCAGTTCGAAGACGGGATATCACGACCTGCTCCCAGTGTAGTGATGGGTCGTCCCATCTAGTAATATTATCTTTTAATTTTCCAATAGCTGGTGTTGGAACTTTGATATTTTTCGTGATTTATTCCTAAAAGTTTTTTTTTTGATTTTTCTTCTTTTATATTTGAGTTGTTGTTTTTTTCGAGCGCCTAGAAATGTTCTGGTACCCACGGGGAAGTGACCAGTTTCTGACATAGACCAAAACCTATCATGCGACACCTCAAATCACATGAGAATTCATAACCAAGATCAATGGTAGCTATATAAAGTGCACAGGACCGCATTCATCTTGGCTCAAGAGCCTTTCCAGGCCAAACATAAAAATCTAAATTTTAACTTCTTACTAATTTAATTGGCCCTTCAAATCATGATGTAGGTGTTAATCAAAGAGATAACTGCGATTAAAGATTTCGAAACAGCAAACCCCGATCAAATCGCGATTAAAGAGATAAACGCGAATGAAGATTTTGAATCCCCAAACATATCTCAAATCATCTTTTAGGTCTTAATTAAGGTGATAAACGCGATTAAGTATTTTGAACCGCCAACCGCGCCTTGAATCGCGATTTAGGCCGTTATCAAGGAGATAAACGCGATCTATGATTTTGAACCCCCAACCACCCCTTGAATCGCGATTTAGGCCTTAGTTATGGAGATAAAGTTGATTAAAAATTCACCTTGGATGATAAAAGTGATTAAAGATTTCGAACCCACAAATACCCGGCAACCCAGGTAACAATTTGATGCTTAACAAGTGTTGTTCAATTGATTTTAATTCAGCCTTAGTTTGAATAATTGTTGTACATAGACCACATTAACCTTTGTCCAGCTTTTATACATCTAAATCTGATGATTTTAATCAGCCACAAGTTTTTTTTTTTTTGTTGGGGGGTGTTAAACCACTGCAGTGCACTGCGTCCATTATTTGAACTTTTGTGGTACCCCTGCTTACTGTTCGTATCATGCAAGCTGACCACCATTTAATGAGTGGACAGCTAATTGCCTTGACACGTCCTTTCCCAGTCAGGTATGATATGGTTTATGAAACCAACTAACATTCCAGGATTAGCAGACCAAATTCCACTAGGTTGTAAGATAACACTACGAAGAAATTTAGATCTACGCCTGTGTAATGCACCGCAACTGCAGAGCAGATGTTCCGAGGATTCACGTTCTATGCTACAGAAACGGTAGATATCGCTCTGAACCCGACCAATGTTCTTCAAATGATATCTACTCGGACAGTGCCCAGTTACTAGGCCAGTGTATATACTAAGAGCCCGTTTATTGAGCTCCAAGAGCTTTTTGGTATGTGTTACACTTGGAGTTATAAGTCTTTTCGACTGGTTGCACTTCGTGACGGCCATCACCCTTTGTTCTTCCCAGCGTTTGAGTTCCATTTTACCTTTGTTACTAGCGTAACATAGGTATTAGAATCGATTTTCACACGTCTTGCCGTCTGCGCCCGATAGCCATCCACACAAGCTATCTCACCTGTATAAAACATTCCCAGTGATGGCTTATCCGATCAATATGGTTGATACGTGCATGTCGGTTAACCCCTGTTTTTCTTTTTTTTTTTTGCAGCCAAACAGCGTCGGATGGCGGGACCAAGAGTGACATAGGTGCACGAATCAAGAAGGCTAAGGCTACCTTTGCGAGTTTACGAAACGTATGGAGATCAAACCAGATAAGTCCGACTTTTCAACTCGAACGTGAAATCTGTGTTGTTATACGCCAGCGAGACGTGGTGTGTATCAGCGAAGAACACTCAGAAGCTGCAGGTCTTCATCAACCGATGCCTGCGTTATATAATTCGTGCCTGGTGGCCTCACAACTGGATCTCGAATGCCGAGCTCCATCCTCGATGTCATCTGAAGCCGATAGCAACAGAAATTCGAGAGCGAAAGTGGAGGTGGGTAGGCCACACACTTCGACAAGGCGGAAACGAAATCTGAAAGCAAGCGCTAGATTGGAATCTGGCAGGACATCGCAGCAGAGGCAGACCCAGGGGCTCATGGCGGCGGAGCCTCAACAAGGAAATAAAGCAAGTCGATAGGAATCTGACCTGGGTCCAGGTCAAGACAAAAACGAGCAGCCGCCCAGGATGGAAGTCTTTCGCGTTGACCCTTTGCACCTCCGCTGGTGTACAGAACCCTTAAGTAAGTATCCTTGGTTGGCAGCCTTGGTTCGCAAGGTTTTGTGTGTGCCCACCACCATCATACCAAGTGAACGAGTTTTTAACATAGCTGGGATGACCGTATTTGCATGTCGGGCAGGCATCCACCCTAACAATGTGGATAAAACAATCTCCATTCATGACAATTACAGTATTTGCAAAAATAGAGTTATGCAGTAAGCAGTGGCTGTTATGTAATGCAACAGATTGCTATTATATACTATCCTCCCCTACATAACGTACTTTTCTTATACTTAACAAAAGGCTTGTAACACTTTGTCGTATGACTCCACCCCCTGCAATTTTAACAAGCACTTGACATACTTTTATAAACAAATTCTGCATGCACGGCCAATGAAAACGCTAAAAATTTAGTAAGAGTTACTCATATTTGAGTTTAGGTTACTCAAATTCGTGAAAACGTAGGTCACTCATACAATGAGCAAATTTCCCCACATTTTTCCGAGGAAAACTTCTCGAATACGAGGAAAACTGATTGTGGTTTTAGTCTGTCTACTAGTACACTTCTGACATGTGTATAATTTTCTTAAATTTTCCCCATATCCGAGAAGTTTTCCCCGGGAAAGTGTCGGAAAATTTACTCATACTATGAGTGACCTAAGTTTTAGCGATTTTGAGTAATCTGAACTCAAATGTGGGTAGCATTTTTTGCCGACGTGCGATTGGTTTCTGAAGTATTTTTTTTTTCAAAATCATTAAAAATAAACTCACACCGACCAACGCCGCCACACCGCTGCAGCCGAAAGCAAACGGCGTGACGCCGCCGGCAGAAAACAACATATCACGCCGCCGCCGAATATATTTTGATCGGCGCACAGGTCTAACCACGGCAACATAAACGAATTTCTCAGTAAGCTCACAGGATAGTTCAACATAAGATGATGTTAGCTGTATAGTCGCTATGTTCATAGCCTGGCGGAGAGAATCTTAGGAACCAATTGAGCTGTCAAATAGCTGTTTGACCAATTTAGCTGTCAATTCACGACCAACAACAGAAAAAGGCACATCAGCTATTACGAACAAAACTTCCGGAAGCCGTTTTCTCGTGACTTAAGCCTCACCTACGCAAGCTAACACAAATTTCCCCTATCCGATAATGCGTTCGATTGGCGAGGAAAGCATAATCAAAGTTTTGTTTATAAAACTTGATAGTACCATTTCAATTGTTGGTCTACAAATATATTGAATTGGTTCCGCTCTTTGATGGATCGAAATTCGATCCGCCAGACTATAAATATAGCGACTATAGTTAGTTTGCGCCTGAATTAACACACTGAATGGGAAATTCAATTGCAGTCGAGTTATTCACGAAAGAGAAAACCGATGAAGAGAATCGGGCTGATTGATTATTTAACTTTATTGGTTCGTCACATATTGTTGTAATATAATAAGATTGTATATGATAAGATTGTGCTTAAAGTATGTAGAGCACAATAAAGCAGATTAAGTATAAAGTCATAAAGCTCTGATTTATGATTTGGACTCTAATTCAAACTAGCAATTGCTGTTTTGTTTGCAGCAATTGAGCAGTGCAGAAACTAAGACTAATAAAAAAATATCCATTAAGGCCTCGTATATATATGGACAATATCAAAAACGAGATTATACTGGGTAACAAAGGTTCTATTCACCTGCCCGGTGGATCAATATGGGTTTTACCGTACAGTTTGATATTCGACAGTATGGTTCTGGGCCAATAAACGGTGAATTGGAACCTAATTTTGCGAGATCGTCTGCCCTTTCATTCCTTTCAATTCCACAGTGTCCAGGAGCCCAATTTAAGTTCACTGAGTTCTGTTTGCACAGCTGTCGCAACAAGAGAATACATTCCCAGACAATCTTTGATGTACATTTGTAAGCACGAAGCGCTTTTAGTGCTGCTTGACTGTCAGAAAAAATACAGATATTTGCACATCTATATTTTCTCCTTAGGTAAACACTTACACATTCAAGTATGGCCACGATTTCCCGTTTGAAGCACTGTTGGACAATGTCCCATCGCTACTGAAATATTTGTCCCAGGGCCAAAGATTCCTGCACCTGTTTGTGTTCCAATTTTTGAGCCATCTGTGAAAAATATGATTGAGCCTTGACGAACGCTAGGACCACCGACTTCCCAATCCGAACGCAACATTTCACATACGTTGAAGGGAGTGTCATAATTGTCCTCTGGTTTCATCCAGTCTCCATTCACACTCATCACTGGTCCTCTTTGGAAGTATTGTAAAATGCTTAGGTGATCAACCAGGTCTCCAGGCATGACTTTTTTAGACCTTTTGAGCCTTAGAGCACTTCTTTGCGCTTCTAGTTGCACGTATTCATGCAAGAGCAGTAGATTGAGAGCTCCCGTTATAGCAATACATGCTAGACGTTGTAGTTTTGCCAGCTTCCTCTGTGCGGTAGCCTCTTTCGTTTTTGGCCACCACACTAACGAAGCATAAGTTACTTTTGGACGGATTACTGATGTGTAAATCCACATTGTCATTGTTGGTTTCAAACCCCAACAGTTTTGGAGCATAACCACAGGGCACTGGTTGCTTTGTTGATCACAGAATCAATCTGAGCATTCCAATTCAACTTGGAATCCAATATAACTCCTAGGTATTTGACCTGTTCACTAAGATGGATCTGTTCTCCTCCAAGCTTGAACTCCTTTAGATTGAACTTCCTCTTTCTAGTAAAATGAACGATTACTACTTTTGAAGGATTAATGTAAATGATTGGGTAAACTTTAGAGCCTGTTGCATTCTTTCTAAAATGATAGCGTCAAACTTTCCTCTAACTACGATGACTATATCATCCGCAAAGCCCACAACTTCGAAAACTTTCGCCTCTAGGCTTCTTAGAAGATCATCTACAACTAAAGACCACATTAGTTGTGAGAGGACTCCTCCTTGAGGACAGCCTTTCGTTGCCTTTACTGTTATAGATGAGCTTCCCAGCCCAGAAGTTACTTTTCTTTTTGCAAGCATAGTATGAATCCAGATGACGATGTGCGTGTCGAAATTCCTTTTCTTCATGGCGTCAACCATAAAAGAACAGGATGCATTGTCAAAAGCTCCTTTAATATCCAAGAAAGAACAAAGTGCGATTTCTTTAACTGAAAGTGATTGTTTACGATTGATACGCAAACTGAAAATTAGATATTGGATGCGTTAACATGTAAGTTGAATTGATGAAGTCATTCAACACCTTTTCCATAGTCTTCAGTAAAATTGATGAGAGTCTAATGGGCCTAAATAAAATAAATGCCCCGTAACGTGGGTAGATCACCTTTTCGTGGTACGTTACGGGATGTAAGATCTACCACCGATTCCTAGTCCTGACTACTTCAAACTAGGGGAATAGGATTTTTCAGTAATCCAAGGAACACATCTTAGTCCTTGTTACTTTTTATGCCTTGTTGATAGTGACAAGACTCGGATTTGTCCACTGAGGATGATCTTGAAACAAGGAAAAAAAATGATGTGATTCCTAATCTTCTATTCGTTGTTCCATAGTTTGAAGTGGTTAAGACTAGGGTTCTGATGCATGGTCATTATCGGTGTCATTTCTTAATTTTGTTGCTATGGAATCCAATTTTGACTGACAAAGGGGCGCGCGCTTTTGGAGGGTGTTTCAACACTCCAACTGGTATAAATACCCGAGCAAAGTCGATTAACAAAATGAAAGCAAATCGATATTAAAGTTTGCAGTTCCTATCATAAAGAAAGCTCATTTTGATTTCAATTGTCGCGACAGAAGTCTGATATCTTATTGTGCTTTCATTATGCAGTCAATACTTTTTAAATCAAAGCAACTTAACTTAAAGTTATGCTGTTAATTTCTTGTTTAAAATTTGATTTAAGTTCATCTGTCGTTGAGCTAACCATTATTGTTTATTTGATTTGTTTAACGTATTTTAGGTCATTCGTGACTAGCCCGAGGTGATATTTGAGCTCAAATCTTTCAGCGTGAGAAGCATGGATGCTAACCATTAACGACAGGCGCGTATTCAGTCAAACATTATGAATGCAAAATCAGTAATCAAATTGATTTCATTGAAAGCAGAATTAGTTTTCCGTTTGATTCAACAGTGTAAAATTTTGCTCTTATTTTTGCTGTGTTAACCGTTAAGTCAACCAAAATGAGATCAAATGGAGTATTCAAAATAAGTTACATCATAACAGCAAATTCTGATTTCAATTTGATCTCTAACTTTGCTCGGGTAGCGGGACCTTTCAATTAGATTCGGATCCTTGCGATAAATGCAAGAGTGACAACTGTAAAAAAAATCGAATACTTCATCATTTCTCAATAGTGATGGAGTAATACGACATGCACTAAACTAAGGACACGGGATATACTACAATAGATCAATTTACTGGTCGCAGTAGTGTTAGGTCTCGAACATAGGAAAAAAATCGGCCTATATGCTTTTCACTGCGTTTTATCACGCCTCCCGTTTTTTGGTATGAATACAACTTTTACTAATCTCCATTTTGATGGAATGTAGTTTAATATTAAACTCGCCTTATAAATCTTAGTTAGAGACGGAATCAGCATTGCTTCACTGAAGTAGTGCCGGGAATATGCCATCCACACCCGCAGATTTAAAAGGCTGAAAAGATCTCACAGCATTCTCCACTCTGGCAATTGTGAAAATTTCATCAGCTATATCTGGTATGGTGTTTTCTGTTCTCTGAGACACTGGCAAGGTGTCTTTAGAACACATTTCACCAACAGAATTATCTGATTTCACACACAATACCAAACCTGGAAAATGTGTTTCCATCATTAAATTTAAAGTTTCAGAGGGAGATTTGGTAAAACCTCCATCATGACATTTAAGATTACCAAGTTCAATCGTATGGTCTTTCGCAAGAGTTTTCTGTAATCTCGCGACTATAGGAGTACTGTTTATATTTTCCACATTTGAATCCAAGACCGCCTCTAAGATTTCCGTATTTCATTATTATATTCAGATAGGGTTTTCTTATATTGAGTCCAACCAGAAGTGATTTTCGCCTAATTGAACATCTTACGTGAAACTTTTCGAAGGCGTTCCAATTTCAAACTCCACCACGGCACATTAAAAGACGGCCTGTTAGAAGACGGCCGTTTGATAGAACAGCTACTGTTGTAGGAATTTTCTTGGCGTCAAGTAAAGGTTATATTTATTCCGAAGGCTAATAAAAAGGATAAAACTTCTTCTAAATTCTTCAGGCCGATCAGTTTATCATCCATTATGCTAAAAATAATGGAGGAAATAATAGATCAGCATATAAAATCAACGTACTTGATTACAATTCCTTTGAGCAAATATCAGTTTGCATATCAAGCTGGTAAATCAACAGTAACAGTGATTCACATGCTTGTTACAAAAATAGAAAAATCTTTTGAATCAAAAGAAATGCCACTAGCAGCGTTCATTGATATTGAAGGAGCATTTGATAATGCATCTTAAAACTCCATGAAAAACAATTTGTTGAAGCGTGGATTCGACAAAAGCATCGTTAGAAGGATTAATGAGATGCTTTCTAAAAGAGAAATTTCATCAAATCTTGGAAGCTCATCCATAACAGTTAGAGCTGTAAAAGGGTGTCCTCAAGGAGGTGTTCTTTCACCTCTTTTATGGTCTTTAATAGTTGATGAACTTCTCAAAAACTTAGAAGCAAAGGGCTTCGAGATAATTGGCTTTTCAGATGACATAGACATAATAGCACGAGGAAAAGTTGATAATGTCATTTCAAATAGAATGCAAACTGCTTTAAATTATGTTTCGTCGTGGTGCACTACAGAAGGGTTGAATAAAAACCCTTCTTAGACCACTATTGTACCGTTCACACGGAAAAGGAAATTTTCTATAAATAACTTAAAATTGAAATAAACTTCTTTAGAACTTTCACGAACAGTCAAGTATCTGAGAGTCATTCTTGACAGTAAACTTAACTGGAATTCACATATAGAGCAGGTGGTAAATAAGGCAATAAATGCTCTTTGGATAAGTAAGAAAACTTTTGGTAGGAAACCAAAACTGATCCACTGGATCAGTGTTGGTTTCCTACCAAAAGTTTTCTTACTTATCCAAAGAGCATTTATTGCCTTATTTACCACCTGCT
The DNA here is from genome assembly GCF_037179485.1 of Ochlerotatus camptorhynchus. NCBI lineage: Eukaryota > Metazoa > Arthropoda > Insecta > Diptera > Culicidae > Ochlerotatus > Ochlerotatus camptorhynchus. The sequence continues at coordinate 111,691 of NW_027040616.1, forward strand.
CTATATGTGAATTCCAGTTAAGTTTACTGTCAAGAATGACTGTGACAGTGACAGTGACTGGATTTATTTGATGATTGTAAGACCCAGAATATCCTACGCATCATTGGTTTGGTGGCCGAAAACTAATGAAAAATCGGTTCAGAAGAAGCTGGGGAGACTGCAAAGACTTGCTACTCTCTCAATAACTGGTGCAATGAGGAGCACACCGAGTCACTAGATGCTCTACTTTATCTGCTTCCGTTGCATCAATTTATCCTATTAGAAGCTGAAAGGAGTGCTTTATGGGTTCAACAAACAAAATACTTCCTTGAAGGTGATCGTACAGGACACCTTAGTATTTTAAAAATGTTTGAACTTGAATCTCTCGTATTAAAAAATTAAGACTGGATGGAGAAAAAATATAATTTCGATAGTTTATACAATGCAGCAGAATTTGATCGTAATGTTAGGGAAAGTGGGGAACCAACTATCAGACCAGGTTCAACTGTTTTTTATACAGACGGTTCAATATTGTACAATCGCGTGGGAGCGGGGGTAACTGGTCCAGGGATAGATATCTCAATATCCAAGCAGAAATTCAAGCAATTCTTGAATGCTCTGTAATATACTTACGAAATTATAAACATTCAAATATCTGCATTATGTCTGATAGTCAAGTAGCATTTAATGCTTTTGAAATCAGCAACATGCAATTCAAAATTCGTATGGGAATGTTCAATGTCACTTCAGAAATTGGCTTCTCAAAACCAAGTAAACCTATATTGGGTTCCTGGCCAATGTGGAATTGAAGGGAATGAAAAGGCCGACACGTTAGCCAGGCAAGGATCATCTCCGCAATTCATAGGACCAGAACCATTATGTGGAGTTTCTGCTTGTTCTCTTAAAATGGAGATCAAGAAATGGAAAAAAATGAAAGTGGAGACCAATTAGAACAACACTTCCATTGCTAGGCAGTCGAAACGGCTCATAATTCCGAATATTTCAATGACTAGCCAAAATCTTGAATTATCAAAGAAAGATCTCAGTGTCTATACTGGTTTGATAACAGGACATTGCCCATGTACATATCATTTGAAGTTAATAGGAAAACTTCAAGAGGATATGTGTCGATTCTGTGGCATAGAAAAGGAAAACTCTGAACACCTGCTATGCTCTTGTACAGTAATCTTCAATAAAAGGCGTATTTTTCTGGATAAGGAACTGGCAGAACCCTTTGATATTTGGAATGCAGGTCCCAGTCAAGTAGTACATTTCATTCGAAATGTAATACCTGGTTGTGAAAATGCTTTTGGTCAGTCTATGTCGGTCGCTTCACAAAATAATGATACGACATAACTGATAAAACAATATAAAAACGGGGAATATCACAATTGATCAAAGTAATGGTCGCAGTGATGAATATACCCAACACGGAAAAAAACACAATGGGGACACAAGTGCGCGATTTCATTCGATGGTCATGTGAAAGCTATTTTAGTGCCATAATTGAGTTATATTTTTGGAATTCCGTCTGAAAATTCAACGCAATATAGCAGTCAAAGCACAGAAATTCAAATGTTAATACTTCCGACGTCGTCGCAGCCCACTTCTACCTGGAGCTTTTTCTGAAAAGCGCCTCTATCTTGCCTCTACTGCTGCCACTGCTTGGGATTGGAAAGGTAGGCAGTAAATTTTGAAGAACTAAAATGCCGGAAATGCAACGACTGACACGAACTACATTTAACAAATCAGGCTATCAAAATATTATTTTTTTACTGATCTGTGGAGAAGTGTTAAGCTTAAATAAAGCTTGTTCAATATTTAGGTCAGCTAATTTATTGATGTTGAGTTATGGGGATACAATCAGCTTCATGATCAACTGAAGCTTCACGATTCACTGATTAACTATATATTCAGCCTGCTGTTAATCAGCTTTGTACATCTTAAATTAACCAATAATCAGCTTCTGTTCTCTTCAGCTTGAATTGTGACTTGGGAAATCTCGATTTAGGCCCTAATTAGGGAGATAAATGTGATTAAAGATTTCGAACTCCCATGTACCCCTCGAATCGCAATTTAGGCCTTAATAAAAGAGATAAAGGTAATTAAAGATTTCGAACTCCTAAACACCCCCCAAATCGCGATTTAGACCTTAATTAAAAAGACAAACGGAATTGGATTCGATCCCCGAAATATAACTTGAATCGAGATTTAGGCCTTATTTAAGGACATTAACGCGATTGAAGATTTCGAACACCCAAGCACCCCTCAAATCGCGATTTAGGCCTAAATTAAGGGCATAAATGCGATGCAAGATTTCAGCAAGAGAACACCTCTCAAATTGCGATATAGGCCTTATTTAAGAAGATAAACGTGGTTTAAGGTTTGGAACCTCTAAGCACCCCCTCAAATTCCGATTTAGGCCTTAATTAATCAAAGATTTCGAACACCTAAACACCACCTTCAATCGAGATTTAGGCCATAATTGAGAAGATAAACGTGACTGAAGATTCCAAAACCCCAAAAACCCGTAAAATCTAGTTTTAGGCCTTAATTAACGAGATAAAAACGATTAAAAACTTGAACCCCCAAACACCCCTCGAATCGCGATTCAGGCCTTAAATAAGGAGATAAAAGGAGATAAGCAATTAAATATGTCGAAGCCCTTCGTCCAATGGCGATTACGACCTTAATTAAAGAAATAAACGCGATTAATGATTTCGAACCCCCAAACACCCCTCAAATCGTGATATAGGCCTGATATTACCCCACGAACTCTCTTGCAAATGGTGACAGACGGCGGCATAGAATTTGGGAGAGTACCTTGTAGGCGGCGCTCAGCAGTGTGATCGCGCGGTAGTTGTAGCAATCCAACTTGTCGCCATTTTTGTAGATTGGGCATACTACACCTTCCATCCACTCCTCCGGTAATATCTGCTCCACCCAAATCTTGGCAATCACCCAGTGCAGCGCTCTAGCCAGTGCTTCACCACCGTATTTTAATAGCTCACTTGGTAGTTGATCTACACCAGTTGCTTTTTTGTTCTTCAGCTGACCGATCTCCTCCTCAACTTCTTGAAGATCAGGGTCCGGTAGCCTGTCGTCTTCTGCGCGTCATAGTACTGCTTCCACCTCTCAATCACCTCACACTCGTTCGTGAGAAAGTTACCGTCTAAGTCCTTGCACATATCGGCTTGCGGCACGTAGCCTTTGCGCGAACTATTTAGGGGCTTCTCATAGAACTTCCGTGTGTCGTTTACGCGGTACAGATTTTCCATCGTCTCACGATCTTGGTCTTCCTGCTGACGCTTTTTCCTTCGGAAAACCGAGTTTTGTCTGTTCCGCGCTTGTCTGTATCGCTCCACGTTCAATCTCGTGCAGTGTTGCAGCATTCTCGCCCGTGCTGCATTCTTCTCCTCTACTAGCAGCTTGCATTCGCCGTCAAACCAGTCATTTCTTTGGTCCGGGATTGCAGTACCTAGTGCCGCTGCAGCAGTACTACCTATGGGTGAACGGATGTCCCTCCAGCCATCTTCAAGAGAAGCTGCGCTAAGCTGCTCTTCCGTGGGTAGTGCAACTTCCAGCTGCTGCGCGTAGTCCTGGGCAACTCCGGCGTCCCGTAGTTGCTCAATGTTGGGTCGCGGCGTTCGACTTCGACGTGTGTTATGCACCGTCGAGATATTTGAGCGCATGCATACTGCAACTAGGTAGTGGTCCGAATCTATGTTCGCACTGCGGTACGTGCGGACGTTGATAATCTCGGAGAAGAATTTCCCGTCGATTAGAACGTGATTGATTTGGTTTTCTGTGTGCAGGTCAGGTGATCTCCAGGTGACTTTGTGGATATCCTTGCGGGGGAAAAAGGTACTTCGAACTACCATACCCCGAGAGGCTGCAAAGTTCACGCATCGTTGGCCGTTGTCGTTCGATACGGCATGCAGGCTGTTTGGCCCGATTGCCTCCCATCCTACCTGTGCGTTCATGTCACCGATGACGATTATGACGTCCCGTTGCGAACAGCCGTCGTACACCTGCTCCAGCTGCGCATAGAACGCTTCTTTCTCGTCGTCGGGTCTCCCTTCGTGTGGACAGTGCACGTTGATGATACTGTAGTTGAAGAAACGGCCCTTAATCCTCAACTTACACATCCTCGCGTTAATCGCGAACCAATCACGCGTTGGCGCATCTTACCCAGCACTACAAAGCCGGTTCCCAGCTCGTTGGTGGTGCCACAGCTCTGGTAGAAAGTAGCCGCTCGATGCCCGCTTTTCCATACCTTTTGTTCCGTCCAGCAAAGTTCCTGCAGTGCTACGACTTCGAAGTTGTGTGGTTGAAGTTCGTCATAGATTAACCTATCGCAACCCGGGAAGCCGAGCGATTTGCAGTTCCATGTTCCGAGTTTCCAATCGTAGTCCTTATTTCGTCGCGTAGGTCTGTGTCGATTGTTCCGATCCGTATTTCTTTCTTCAGTATTTGCAACTTTGTTTTTTTCAGGGCGGCTTGTTGGGCCTGCCCCAACCCCCTGTCTCGCCGGGTGACCATCGTGCATAGCTCTATTTCGAGTCCCACGCTGGCACTAGGACGGTGATCAGCCGCTCCTAACATGGAGAACAGACACCGTTTTGAGCCGCACCTCCATGATGAACAGACGCTCAGGTTTGGTGAAGCATTTTCTCTATCACCGTACTATGGTTACCGCGCCAGTGTGTTCGCGTCGCACCTCTTCACTTTGTTATTGCCGGACTGGCAACATTGCCCAGGCTACGCCACCCAGCTGTGTCCATGTTTCAGCTGGTAGTCTTTTGTTATCATATGACTCGAGGAGGCGTGAAGTAGGAACTTGTGAGGACCGGGGCTACCCAACAAACAATTCACAGTCACAAATAAGCATACACATTGAATAAATGCTGTATAACAGTGTACATTGCTAAATAAAACAGGATGTCGAATTATGTACTGAAAAAAGCTCATTGTGATCGAAAGATGCGCCTTTATTCCGCCGTTTGCTCTGATATGACTAATTTATTTATTAAAAGCTTTATAAACGTTGACTGTCTTCCTGATTCAGAACCAGAAGTTTGATCTAATAACAAACTGAATAAGTGTAATTTGCACTTACATTTACGCTTTAATTCGACTGTTTTCAATTGATTTAAAAAATGCTTTATTAGACGTCTTATAAAAGTTTTATAGCTCCATTATTAGATTTCATTGTATTGCTTTACAATATTGCTGTATAAAGGTGAATACAGTCAGCATAAAAGCTTTAATACGCGTCCATGTTTTAATTTCATGCTCTGTAAATGCTTTAAAAACGGCGTATTCATTCATTATTCCACAGCGCTGCTTCAGGCTACCAACAAAACGATATTGGTAGCATAGTGGTTACCGTTTCCGCTTTCCAAGTAGAAGGTCGCGAGTTCAATCCCAACCTAAACCCTTTTTATATTTATTTTCTACGCCTAATTTATTTAAATCGTAATCATAGATCGTATCACTCACGACAACCAATTCATAGATCAATCTAAAAGAATAGCCCAGCATCCTTTCCATCGAAATTAGAAAGATGAAGAGGTAACATTGGTCTCATGTAAAACAACTTTTAATGATTTAATCATTCTCACATCTCCTTGAATTAGCTAGAGTTACGACAGGGAGTGATGATAGGTATTCAGATTCAAGCTTTTATTGCTTATTTAGCTGCCCATATGATGTATTCTAGGATAGCTCAGATGGCAAGGCAAGCGGCTGGTGATCGGAAGGTCAATGGTTTGAATCCCATCTAACGACATGTGTGTATATGTATGTATGTTATGTATGTAATAAATTTTCTATGATCTATGTGTGTGGGGAGGGTGCGTGCTTCGACAGAAATAAAGAAATGTGACTAGCGAATCCAAACACATAAAGCAACCAACGATACAGACAAAAAACGGTTGCTACGACTTCCATGACAAACTCGCTCTGTAACATAGCTCGATCCGAGTGGTAGAAGGATAATGATATATTGCTTGCCAATATATCATCATCGTGTATTGCATCATTATACACGGATGAGGACATAGCTTGATATGAATCGAGAAAACACATAACAAAAAAAATCCCATTAACAACACACGTGTATCATGTTCGGTTTTACTTCGTGAAGCAGCTTGCCAACAATTTGCTCGTTTCCTTCTACCGCCCCGAGTGAGTTGTGTCGCACGAGCTGCTTGTCATGAAAAAGAAGGAAGAAGATTATATCATTATTGCTTTGCACTTCTGACATAGCGTTATTATTCGGTTCGTTAATCGCTTGTCATTTTGTCATTTGGAGATATTTTTGATTCCTTGAATGTGACACAACAATCACTAACGAGAACTATAATAACCATGCTCCTCTCGTCCCGTTCTTATTTTTCGGATTAATTATCCCGTATTGAATAATCGTTTAATAAATGTATAATAGTGACTAATTAAACATTATTTCACATGAGAATTAAGCGTCTAAATACACCTTTATACAATCGCTCATTAAGGAAGAAATTGATGTCTAGTAAACGCTGAATAATCTAAAATTTGTTCGAATAAAAGCTCTGTTACAACTTTTGTAAGTCGAATAAAAGCTTCTCGACATACCTTATTCAACACCAAATATTTCGATGTTGAGGTTGAATAAATTCTCCAGATTTGTGAGAACAAAGCCAGATCAGAAGTTATTATTAAAAATAGTACAAGTATTATTAAGCATGAAGTGGAATAAAATCATCAAAAAGTCGTTTCTTCAATAGTCAATTGTTTGATGGGTAGGTATTCCGCTCCTTCCAGGTTGTCAACTCACCATTTTGTAGCCCACCTATAGTCAGTATTGTAAAATTTTGACCATACACGGTGATATTAACAAAACAGCTTTCGTCGCGCACTCGAGCTAAACATCATCCTCAAGGCAAATCATGCCAATTGTCAGTGATATATGCAGTTTTAGCTAAATTGTCTTAATTTGTAACGAAATTAAATGAATTAAGCTAAATAAATTCATGGATCCGTCAGAGCAAACTACCATCTACGTTTGTAAAGGGTGATACGATCAAAATTTGGTCAAGGGAAAACGCGTGTAAATCGGTGAAATCGTTTATTTAAAAAATCAAATTAAATTTCTTTTTCAAGTTCAATTAGTATAAAATTCAGGAAAAATATTCAGTTAGGCTTCCGCTTTTCCAAATCTGAATTGCCGGGCCTTACGCTTGACCCCTGCCATCAGATTTTGTACAGCCACCTTGTCCACCTTCTTCGCCGCAGAAAGCCAGTTTGCCTTGAACTGCTGCTCGCCCTTAGCAGTTTTTTTGGTCTTCTTTAGGTTCCGCTTGACAATAGCCCAGTATTTCTCAATTGGGCGGAGCTCTGGCGTGTTGGGAGGGTTCTTGTCCTTGGGAACCACCTGCACGTTGTTGGCGGCGTACCACTCCATGGCCTTTTTACCGTAATGGCAAGATGCCAAATCCGGCCAAAACAGTACGGAACAACCGTGTTTCTTCAGGAAAGGCAGCAGACGTTTATTCAAACACTCTTTCACGTAAATTTCTTGGTTGACAGTCCCGGAAGCTATGAAAATGCTGCTTTTCAAGCCACAGGTACAGATGGCTTGCCAAACCAGATATTTCTTTGCGAACTTTGACAGTTTCATGTGCTTGAAAACATCTGCTACCTTTCCCCTTCCTTTTGCCGTATAAAACTCCTGTCCCGGAAGCTGCTTGTAGTCGGCTTTGACGTAGGTTTCGTCGTCCATTACCACGCAGTCAAACTTCGTCAGCATCGTCGTGTACAGCCTCCGGGATCGCGCTTTGGCCGTCGTTTTTTGTTTATCATCGCGATTTGGAGTCACTACCTTCTTGTAAGTCGATAGTCCGGCTCGTTTTTTGGCTCGATGCACGGTTGTAGACGATACACCTAGCTTATTTGCGGCATCTCGGAGAGAGAGGTTAGGGTTTCGCTTGAAACTACCGGCAACTCTCTTTGTCGTCTCAGCGGCTTCCGGTTTTCGATTTCCCCCCGATCCAGACTTCCTGGCTGTCGACAAACGTTCCCCAAACACTTTAATTACATTTGTAACGGTTGATTTGGCAACTTTTAGCGATTTTGCCAACTTTGCGTGCGAGTAGCTCGGATTTTCGCGATGCGCGAGCAAAATTTTGATACGCTGCTCTTCTTGCTTGGACGGCATTTTGACAACTGAAGAGTGAATTCCAAAATCAAAATAGGAGCAACATTCTACACACACACACCTTCAAAATGAGGGGTGTTCAGGTTTTTTAAATGTAAAATTGAAAGAAATACGTCCAGTTGATATTGACCAAATTTTGACCGTATCACCCTTTAGCTACCTAGATGACAATAATGTGAAAGAGAATGCATGAAATTACAATTTTTGTTACCAGTTGAATCTTTGTTATTGGCGAATAAATAAATGAGTTTTTGAAGAAAGCTTTGTGAGAGTCAATTCTTCCTTTTTTTTCCTTGATTTGTTTTCCGTGCTGAGCACCAATGCTACCGACGCCAGGAAGGCAGCTCCCACACCTGGACCCTACCTACCTATCGACCCATCAACTCATGAACCGGGGACCAACGGGAAGGCGTGATCAGAGATGTTATGCCTCAGAACATCCCGGCGGCGCCGACTGGGATTGAACCCAGGCCTGCTGGGGTGAGAAATATTCACGCCTACCACTACACCACCGGCGCCGCTAATGTCAATTCTTCCTGTTACAATGTCAAAAATAATTTTGTCAATATCCCGTGAATACTTTCAATTCTCAGTACAGCACTATAGTAGTACAGTTGAATCAAGCAAACATCAACTGGTAAAAGCTATGTTAAAGAAGCTAAGATTATCCGCATCATGTAATTCGTTTTGATTCCCTGAGCAGGGTAAAAACATGAACCTTATTTACGAAGAAAGTTGAGAAAACTCGCGATAAAGTTTATTTTTCCATAAGCTAATTAAATCTAAAGTGAAATTTTAAACTTCTTTCGTGGGGGGCGACTCCGGCGTAGTGGTTAGCATCCATACCTCTCATGCCAGAGTCACGAGTTCAAATCTCACCCCCGGACAAGTCACGAATGACCCAAGAGTGTTAAAGTGACTATAATAAAAAAAAAAAAAAAAAACTTCTTTCGTAATAGTCCACTCAAGCTCTCAAGCTTGATACATCTGAATCTGCAAAGTTTTGCAACTGCAAGTCCAAAGGCAGTACCGACCTCCCTTGCGTGTGCATCGATCGTAATTTATTTGTTATCTCTGGCATCTTCCAAAAGCACACAACTCTGCAATCCTTCTGCCCCCGAGCACATAGTATAGGTCCGGAACAATGTTACAGAAGCAGGGATAATTATTTTGCACCGCACAAAAAATGCACTTAGCACCATGAAACTCGACGAATAAGGCTTATCGGACTCATAACAATTTGGCATGAAACGAGGAGTATATATATATATTTATTCCAACTAAACATCAAATTTTATGATGCACATAAAATGCTGCCGTTAGATGTTGAAAGTGAGCGGAAGAAAACAGAGCAAGCGACAGCTGAGTAAGTTGGAATGACAGACATGGTGGTGAGAAACACTGTTCCTAATAGGATTAGAGAACTGTTCCTTTTGTTCGTCTTACGGAAGGGTTTGGATTCTCGCTTTTATTGTAGCAGGTCTTATGTACTTCACTGCAAAGTCACTTTCATCTCATCCAAAGCATCCCGTTTGCCTAGTCAGTAAAAATTTGACATTCTATTTTGGGGCAGCGGGTGCAATTTCCGTTCCAGGCAGGATTTTTTTAGGGTTGGAAAAAGGCTGGACTTCCTGGGCTTACCAAAGAAAAACTTGTATGCAGCAATTTTAGCTTTCAATTAACAAAGCGCGCAAAGTGCATTGTTATTGCTTTTGCAAAACACATCTAGTACTCGTGTAACATCTGGTAGTTTCACGTTTTGGGCGAATGAACATATTTTAAAATAAACAACAACCAAAATCCTCTTACTCAAGGAAACCAAACACAGTCACTAATGGAATGCAAACTGCATCTATGTAGCAAGCCATTCTTCCAAAAACGTTGCCACAGACAAGACCCAAGCACGTTGGTAACTTACACATTTCCATCCTAGGTTTCCAGTAGAGTTCAGAAAAATTACAGTGTCTTATATAAAAATAGCTAAAAATGACATTTCATCTCCTGTTCACGAAGTCCAACGGCCAATCCTGTTCTGCACCTGACCTAGCTACAAAACCCTGTAAGGACGATGGCGACTGGCTATCTACATTCTGCATATATGCTCCTTTTAACAGGCAAAATTTCCGTACCATATCATACGACAGAAGCACCTGCGTGACAGAGCCAGAAAACACGTTCACTTGCCCACGGTCTAGTGCTCGAAAAAAAGTTCATTACAACTTGTGCAGGTGTGACACTTGGTTGACAAAAAGTTGACCGTTTGCTTGGTGCAAAGGTTTGATTCTAACGGGTCATGAGGTGGGGGTGGATGGTGGTAAGTCCACAATTGCCAGGACACTTTCTGAATCGTAAATAATCGACCTTGAATTGGTACTGCCTTCCGGAACGGATGTATGTACGAGAACTTCCGCATGTAGCACAAGTGCGACGGCCATTGCCCGTCCGTGATGATGCCTGATGGGGATAACCCGCATCGGGAGGCATGGGCTCGGAAAACACCCACTAAAGAGATTCCAGCAAAGCCAGGCACGTAGGGCCGGGCTGTGATTCTTTTTCATTCTTTCGACGAATTCTATTACTTCTGGCGTTTACTTGTTATTGAAAACATGCCGAGCGTACGCATACAGAACACGACTTTTGCTGTAGTGGAAGGAGCATTTCAGGGGGGCGTGTATAGAGTGAATCAGTCTATAACGGAACCATTGGATGATTAGTTCTTTTGAACTCAATATTTGCCTGATTGAAATAAAAGATTTCTGTTTTCTTTTGACTAACTTTTTTCAAAACATTGTATTATAGCACCAATGAAGGAACGCGCATTCAATCTCAGCTCTGCCATTTAACGCAGCTTTAATATTGAAGGCTTCTCTCTAAGAAAAAAGCAGAGCTCGCAAAGTGAAATACATATAAGGATTCCATTCTTAAGGTTAGACGCGATTTTTAGGGAGAAATTTCTGTAAAACGTAATAACGCAAGATGATTGAAAATAAATCAATTTTTGCCGTGTAGCATCGTAGCTTTCGGCGAGGGATCAACTGGGTGCCTAGCCGGCCAAAAGTTTGCTCTCTAATACAACATTGAAGTGAACAATGCCTTCTTCGTATGCTTTGAAAGATGCTAGGCCCGGGATTTCTACAGAGCCCAACAGCGATTATGGATCACAGGGGAATGAAAGTTCATCACAAATGTGAATACGGTGTGACTTGAATTTATGCTATATATGACACGGAAATTTGGAAGCCTAAAAGTTATAATTTGATTCTATTTTCAGTTTACGCAGAGTGTTTCTAGTGTCCTTCTTGTGTTGCACTGCTTAACCTTTCGAGGCCTAATGATTTATAGAAATAATTCCGGGTAAAATTACTTTCGGCAAATTGCATTGTATTTCGATAATACTCAAGTAACCATTGAGTCATGTCACCTTTTTGGCTATATACAGCTGAGAAACGGTCATACCATTGCACAATGGTTCGAAACGTAAATTAAGCAGGAAAAAAATAATTGGAATGCTCTATCTCTAAAATTTTGAGCGTTCATAACGGGCATATCGCCGTTATAAATTAAACGTTTCTTAAACATGACCATAACGTTAAAAGGGACGCAAATTATTTCACTTATCGAACAAATCATCTTGATGGAGCCGGCAGTGGCTTTTTCATCATTGTTCGTAGACGTATAAAACATCAAATTCTTTCTTAATTTGAAACCAAAGTTTTTGTAACTTTGGCAGTTTATGTCGAAACAAAATTTGGACAACCTACGTTTATAGCTGCCTATTTGCAATTCCAATGCGTAGGCCAGCAAAAGAATTACTCAATGGTGACCATCAGATACATTATTGGTGATTTTATTGCAAACACCGCTCATGGAATAATCCTCAAAGCAATTGCAATGATAATATTACGTTCGATGATTGTTCTGCAGGTTATTACATTGTTCAATATGTTTTTCTTCAGTAAGAAATCCCTCAATTATTGATTTGATCTTAACTGATTCATGTCAAGTATGTAGCCAATTGGTTACCCATGCTGACTTCGGATCTGATCGCCTTCCAGTAAGTTTTCAATTACCATAGAGCTGTTTGGGAGTAATATTGAACATCTATGGTATATAACTTTAATCCAAATATTCCTTTGCAAACCAAAGATGATATTTAACACGTTCTTGAATCTCAGACTTCTTCTATAGTTGAGGCAAGAGCTGCCTCAGTACCAAAATGCGAGATTAAATTTGATTCAATTATAATAGACGACGATCTTCAGCTCTTGATCCACCTGAAAAATGTCCGTAGGAGGCAATATCAAAGAACACGGGATCCTGCCATGAAAGGAATCTGGCGGGATAAAAAAAATTAAAAAGCGAGGAACAAAACTTTTGAAAATAATGTTTCGAAATTAGACCCTTTGGAAACTAACAAAAAATTTGAAAAATACCTCAGAAGTCTATCCTAGCGCTTAAAGAAGGTGTTAACATTTTGATCATAAATTCGGTAAAAGCTAAGAAACTTGCTCAGCAATTCGAGAGTTCCCATAGTTTCAGTTTGGGTCTTACTAGTTCTATTGAGAATCAGGTTGCTTGGGATTTTCTGGGATAATTCGGGATAATTCCTGGGGGACTGATTTGGACGAAGTAAGATCTATAACTAAAAAGTTTCATAATATGCAAGCTCCAGATGATTATGAGATTTTCTATATCCTAATCCAAAGCAAGAAGTCAGCCACTGTTTCCATTTGGCATTCTTTCTTGATAAATGGAATAAAGCAAAAGTTGTTCCAATTTTGAAGCTGGATAAGAATCCAGCTTAAGCTTCTATCTACCGTCCAATAAGTTTACTTTCTTAACGGTAAAAGTAAACGTTTTGAATAGACAAAAAAAAAGGTATTCAACAGTGTTTGACATGATGCAGGTAAATTATCGAAATTCAAAATCTGAACGACTACCTGTTAGAGCTAGAGGGTAGCATTATAGGGCCTAAATTGTATAACATTTTCAATTCGGACCTACCTGATTTACCTCAGGGCTGCCACAAATCATTGTTCGCTGATGACACAGGCTTTTTCACTAAAGGAAGAAGTTTTCGTGCAGATAACACGAAAAAAGACTGCTGAAAAGTTTAAATATGTTCTCCCAACGCTTCCATAACTTAACTATTAATATTTCCACATCAGCCAAGAGCTTTCTATTTGAAACCTAGTAGTAGTCACATAGCCACTATGAACGGAGTTTCAATTTCTTGGTCAAGTCAAGTGAAGTATCTTGGTTTAGAACTTGACCAAAAATTAACTTTTAAAGATCACATTGAGGGCATTCAGCCAACTGTAATACATATGGGCCATTCCAGCTCAAGTGGGTACACCACCTGTGGTCGATGTCACCGATTTGAGCCGAACTAGGCCAAAACGCTTATTTTGGCATTCTGAACAAACGCCTTTTTTGATTTTTCTCTGAAGTGCCCTGATCCTACTCGGCTACAACCCTGGATTTTCGAGATTTTTAAAAATGTCATCTTTCAGAAGAGATTACTTCACAACCAAATAAGTTATTCGTGATCTTATAATATCAATTTGAAGGTATTTTAATGTAGATTCTTATGTATGTACTCAAATTTTGTTTCTGCTAAAGTAACTACAGTAAAAAGCCGAAAGCACAATAATATTTTTATGTTATTTTTGACATGTTCTGGGCAGGATTTTCATTATATGAAATCATAACTACCTTTTTTTTGTTTAAAGAGACTTTACCCTTCAAGGGCATTCGTCTCTGAAAATTTAATAATAAGTGTTCACAAAATATATACATTTCAAATTTTCTTATACATTCTAATTTTTTTCAAAAAACTTATTACTTTCACTTCCGCATCCTTATTGTTTCTTAATACGTCGTCGGGAAAACCCACTTCGTGACGCTGTGAGTTGAACTGCTGACAGCCGATGAGGATATGATGAACAGTTTGGTTCCTGTTACAGGTATTGCAAACTTCTTGCGGTTTCCTTTCGAACAAATGGTGTTTTGTTAGCCAGGTGTGTCCGAGTCGAAGCCTCCTAAGACCTTCTGGTCCATCCCAAGTTGACTGATGTATTTTCCATATTTCACTTTTACTCCATTCGATAATATCGTGTGCTGGAACATTGTTTGTAGCTTTATCTCGCTGTCAACCTTTATTTGCTGCTCTGTCAGCCTCTTCATTTCCGGTTATTTTCGAGTGACCGGGAATCCAGCAGTAGCAAATATCCTTTTCTTCTGCTTCCCTCTCGATAGCTTGAACGTACGGGTTCTTGGACTTTCCTGCTTCTAGTGCTTGAAGGCAACTATCAGAGTCGCTAAATATAACGGACTTGCCATTTGCTTCACGAGTTGCCCATAACAAAGCTGCAGCTTCAGCAGTGAAAACTGAGCATTGTTCACGAAGACTAGCTTCAATTCTAGTTGTAGGACCAATTACACCGAAACCAACTTTACCATCAGCCAAAGATCCGTCTGTAAACCATCGGTTGTGCTCTTGGTATTTGTGATCTACTAACTCACGGAAAGCTTCCCTTGCTAGCTGAGGTGTCTAGCTTTGACTTTCGCTTTGATTGTCCAATCGATTGGTGGTTTCCGGTTGTGCCAAGGTCTATGCTGAATAGTTATGAGTTGTTTCAATGGCGGAAGCGATTTACCCGTAAGGTGTTGGCTTTTTTCCATAAACCGTTGCACTTGTAGTAGCACGGAACATGATTTCATAATTAGTGAGAGGGTGACCTTGTACTGGAAAGGTAAACATCCCGATTCCACGGCCAGAGGCAAGATAGGGCTGGTACGAAGGGCACCTGAAGCGATTCTTAGAATTTGGTTGTAGATCGGGGCAAGGTTTTTGAGGTTCTCTTTCCTGAGAATTTCCATACCATGGAAAAGTTTTGATGTTATTGTTGCATTTCCTATGTAAAGAAGGGTCTTACGGTCTGCTTTTTTCGAAATAGCTCTTAACAAATTCAGACGGCTTCTGCAATCCTCTTTAAGTTGCTTCGTATGTATATTAAATTTACATTTCCTGTCAAAATGAACGCCCAAGATTCTTGTAGACTTGGTCTTAGGGATAACGGAGTCCCCCAACAATATCTTAGCCCCTTCTAAATGCCAGTTTTTATGACGGATAACCTTGCAAAAGTGCATGGTTGAAGACTTTGTAGGAGACATCTCGAAGCCAATGCTAGTAGCCCAATTTTTGATTGCTGTAACTGCTTTTTGAAGTCTACGACGAAGAAATCTTACTCGTTTACCGGTGGCGATGATAATGATGTCATCAGCGTATAGGAAGACCTGGACATTTTTTGGTATGAGCTTCTTAGCAAGGAGAAAAAGAGATACTGAAAGAACCGAGCCTTGAGGGACTCCATTTTCTTGATGGGTACTTTTGGACAAGTGCCCAGCAAAACTGACTTTATCTGAACGCTGCTGCAAGAAGTTGGAAATGAAGTTGTTCATTTTAATTCCCAGATGATTTTTCACTACCGCTTCCATAATGTTTCGATGCCAGACTCTGTCGTATGCTTTTTAATATCCAGGGTTACGATCTCACAGTGTTCTCCTTTTCTTGCAGCCTCTATCATAACTAGCTCATTTATTTAATTCTGTCCATAATTTAATTGTGGTCCTAAAAGTGAAAAATACGATCCTATGGGATACAGCA
Organism: Ochlerotatus camptorhynchus; assembly: GCF_037179485.1. NCBI lineage: Eukaryota > Metazoa > Arthropoda > Insecta > Diptera > Culicidae > Ochlerotatus > Ochlerotatus camptorhynchus. The sequence goes on from NW_027040616.1 coordinate 127,539, forward strand.
AAAACGTTGCGCTTTAGAAGTACGATGAAATCAATATTTCTTGCAAGTTGCTAGTTTACGTGAAAAGAAAGTTTACATGCTTCAATTTTAGCATGCATGGATATTTACATCACCAATAAAATTCATAATTTTTTGGAGTGTGGGACATAAGAAGAGGTATATTTTCAAATCCAACCCACTCACTATGGCGAGTATCCAATGAGACTTGATGATGGTCAGTTATTGCCTGATGTATCTGTGATTTCCAGGGAGAGCAGTCGTTCGATTCCTTGCCGCAAGCAGGACGTCGTGATATTCTACCAAAACGCCGGTGGAATGAATTCTGATGTTGAAGAATACCGCCTAGCTGTATCGGATCGTTGCTACGATATTATTGTCCTGTGCGAAACGTGGCTCGATTATCGAACGCTTTCCAGTCAAGTCTTCGGTCCTGACTACGAGGTCTTTCGTTGCGATCGGAATCCTAACAACAGCCGTAAATCTACTGGCGGAGGTGTCCTTGTAGCTGTCCGTAGCGGGTTGGAGGCAAAGGCCATCGAGAACGATTCATGGAACAATGTGGAGCAGGTTTGGACAGCCATCAATCTGGGTGATCGCACACTATTTCTATGCGCTCTGTACATTCCACCTGATCGAGTCCGCGACAATGAACTCATCGATACTCACTGTCGGTCAGTTTTCACAGTTGTCGAAAGTTCCACTCCAGTTGATGAGATATTCATTTTTGGTGACTTCAATCTGCCAGGCGTTTCGTGGAGTCCATCTCATAGCGGATTCCTGTATCCAGATCCTGATAGATCTACATTTCACGCAGGAGCTATTAGCCTTCTCGACAACTACAGCGCAGCGACGCTTTCTCAAATTAACCATGTAGTTAATGAAAATGGTCGTAGTTTGGACCTCTGCTTCGTGAGCACACAGGACAGGGCTCCATCAATTTCCTCGGCTCCTTGTGCACTAACTAAGCTAGTTCCACATCACCCTCCTCTAATTGTCACTGTTGAGGACAAACTCGTGCGTGATTTTGGCGACTATACTGCTACGGTTTCTTATGACTTCCGTAAAGCTGACCACCGTAGCATCATAGATGTATTGTCTAGCATGGTATGGGAGAACATCCTTGATCCAGATGACGTTGAGGCTGCAGCGCAAACCTTTTCACATGTCTTGGCATATGTCATTGACAGACACGTCCCGAAAAGAACTCACCACAAAGTGTCTCACCCTCCCTGGCAAACGAGAGAGCTACGTAGGTTGAAGTCAATCAAGAGAGCAGCATTGAGAAGATTTACGAAGTATCGCACACTTCCTCTGAAACTACATTATGTGAGGCTGAATCACATGTACCAGCGAGTCAGTCGTGAATGCTTTTCAAATTTCCAACGAGGCATCCAGCGCAAACTTAAGCTACACCCGAAATCCTTTTGGAACTACGTGAACGAGCAACGCAGGGAATCCGGCCTCCCATCGTCTATGGAATTCAACGGAGAAGTTGCTGCCACTGTTCAGGTTATATGCCACCTTTTTTCCGAAAAGTTTTCCAGTGTATTCACTAATGAGACACTAACTGACGACCATATTAACCTGGCTGCCAGGAACGTTCCAGTAAACGATCAAACGCTGGGTGCAATTGATGTTAATGCAGAAATGATTTCTAAGGCCGCGACTCTGCTCAAGTCATCCTTCAATCCTGGACCTGATGGAGTTCCATCTGTATTTTTGAAGAGACATATTGCTAGCTTGTTAATTCCGCTTCTTCGCCTGTTCCGAATGTCTCTCTCAGGTGGCATATTTCCATCTTGCTGGAAATTTGCGCACATGTTTCCCGTCCACAAAAAAGGAAGGAAACGAGCTGTGGATAACTATCGAGGAATTACATCGTTAAGTGCCGTTTCGAAGCTATTCGAGCTAGTGATTATGGAACCGTTGCTGTCCCATTGCAAGCAGTTTTTGAGTGCTGATCAACATGGGTTTACTGTCGGCCGCTCTACAACTACCAATCTGCTGTGTCTCACATCGTATATAACCGAAAGCATGTCGGATCGGGTTCAAACGGACGTTATTTATTCAGACCTATCCGCAGCATTCGACAAGTTGAACCATGCTATTGCGATTGCTAAACTCGGCAGGCTCGGTGTATGCGGTAATCTTCTGAGTTGGTTTCGATCATATCTTACCGGTCGGCAACTAAAAGTTGCCATAGGAGATTGCAGATCAGCTAGCTTCTTCGCCACATCAGGTATACCTCAGGGAAGCCACATGGGACCGTTAATTTTTATACTGTACTTCAACGACGTGCATCTGGTCATCGAAGCTCCTCGGTTATCATATGCAGATGACCTCAAAATCTTCCTACGAATCTGCTCCATTGCTGACTGTCACTTTCTTCAACGTCAACTGAATGTATTCGCTAGTTGGTGCAGGTTAAACAGAATGGTAGTGAACCCAGCCAAATGCTCCGCTATTACGTTCTCACGAAAACAACAACCGATAATATTTAGCTATGACCTGCTTGGCTCGACAATCGAACGCGTGAATCAGGTGAAAGACTTGGGTGTGATCTTGGATTCGCAGCTTTCTTTCAAGCAACACATTGCATATGTTGTTGATAAGGCGTCAAGAACTTTAGGGTTCATTTTTAGGATAGCTAAAAACTTCACTGATATCTACTGTCTAAAATCTCTCTATTGTTCGCTTGTTCGATCGACGCTTGAGTATTGTTCAGCGGTTTGGAACCCAAACTACAACAACGGTGCCGAGAGAATTGAATCTGTTCAACGTCGCTTTCTTCGTTTTGCGTTGCGTAGATTGCCTTGGAACGATCCGTTTCGATTACCAAGCTACGAAAGCCGTTGTCAACTTATCGACCTAGAACTTCTCCGGACTAGAAGAGACACAAACAGAGCCCTTACCGTGGCCGATATTCTACAAGGAAGGACAGATTGTAAGGCTATCCTGAGGCAAATTGACCTGAATGTTCAACCCCGACCGCTTCGTAATAACCTTATGCTAAGACTGCCTCTACGTCGCACAAATTATGGAGCGTACGGTGCGATTTGCGGACTGCAGAGAACATTCAACAGAGTTGCATCCGTTTTCGACTTTCATCTCTCCCGTGATGCGCTTCGTCGAAAGTTTTCTTCTGTTTTTCGCCGGCAGGAGTTAAGATATTGACTATAAGATATACGTTTTTTAATGTTTTTTATGTTATGACCATGCTTGAATGTATTTTTTTTTTACCATAGTTGATAAGGTTTAAATCATTGGGGCTTCATCCAGCCTGTTGATGTAATTAAATAAATAAATAAATAAATAACGTTGGGAGCACTACAAAAATTATTTCATCTCACTTGGCTGGTAGCAAACAGATAGTAATCCAAACCCGAATCGAAAGTGTGTAAAATGAGTACCATCCTCCGAATAGCGTGGGGGGTGGTACCATTTTCCCATCGTTATTTATCGGTTGTCCTCTAGCCAATCGTACTGATTAATTGTAGATGACTAGTTTAGAGCACTATAGCATTAGTAAAGTTGTGGAGTAAAAAAAGTGAAAGTTGAAATTTTTAAATATCTCGAAAATCCAGGGTTGTAGCCGAGAAGGATCTAGAAACTTTTGAGTAAAATCAAAAAAGGCGTTTGTTCAGGATGCCAAAATAAGCGTTTTGGCCAAGTTTGGTTCAAATCGGTGACATCGACCACAATTTTTTTAAATTCTGCACCCACTTGAGCAGGAATGAACCATATACAAAATGTTTGTATCCTCTTATAAATAGGAAATCCAAACTTTGCCTGAAGAACTACTAATATTTAAACAAGTTTTTAGACAAACGGTGCTTTACGTTGTGCCAATATGGTCTAGTTGTTGATAACCAGGAAAAAAGCGCTTCAAAGGATTTAGAAGAAAGTTTTGAAGTTGATTTTGAAGTTGCCTCCCTAGTACACCACTACCAAGGTTTTCGAATGTGGAGACTTTAAAACAAATGATCATAAAAATAAATAATAAAAAGAATAAACAACGAGGCATCATGTATTTCCAACTAACCATTACAATAACCAACCATTTACTAGAATTTATAATTTAAATAAAAATATTTTATTTAATCATGAAACTAGAAACCAACCAAAACCCACAAGAAAAATGGCAGGCGAGTCTTGCACTAATGGTGGCTTTTCATCACATCACATCAAAACAAAACTTAACACTTTTTTGTTTTATTTTTTATTTTTTGTGAATCTCATGTTAAATACTTAGTAAATTTGTAATAAATGTTCCATTCCATTCGTATATTTAAAACCATTCATCAACCGTAGAAACTATTTGCATTATTGCGTATCTGTGTCGTTCGTTACATACCAAGCGAAAACTTAATCGTGTTTTGTCGTAGAGCGTTGTGATTTTAAGATGCTCGATGACCCTTGAGCGATCGTTTTTGCTTACTGAGCAGAAAATCAGGGGTGTAATCATAAGCCGCTCAATCAACAGAGTAAATCGACATCGTTGGGTTTCTAGAGTATAAAGCGCCGTAATAACCATAAGTTGAAATGTTTAAATCATTATTACATTGGAGCTATTCCTTAACTCTCCGTAGCAATGAACCTTAAAATGCACAAACACTAAATAAAATGAAAATACTCTTTCGGACGGACGGCTGTTGAACACATAAACAACATATACTTTTGGTCGTATCATCAGCCTGAGGCGAATCCTGCGCTAATTTCCTACCCAATTCTCCAAATCCGCAGCACTTATGAGGATGTCGCTAAGCCGGTGGCCTCTCGTTAAGTAAGTACTACATCAACATTTTTTTTTCCCTATCCCTAGGTTCGGTACAGGTAGGCGTGGCTGTGAATATCGACAGTCATGCTTTTGAAAAGCTTGTTTAAATTGGAATCCCAGCATTATTCCTGAAAGCAGTCTGGCTGAGAATTTCAAAACAGATCTACGAGGTATACCGCAACAACGCTGACGCTAACGCTAACGATATATCAGAATTTCGGTGGGAAGAACGAGCTCTTAAAATAATTAATATTCGAGTTTTAGGAAAGGCGTATTGATTGGAAACCTATAACAAATCCTTCTTAAGAGTAGTTCTTATCGTCGTCGGTGAGGTAGCCGCCGGGATAGAAATCTAGTTACAGCAAAATGAAAAGGTACTTGATCGTAATTTTTTTTGGAAATGAAAAACGAATATGATTTGCGATTTTTTGAATGGCTGGAAGCCAAATAATTCGACTCTTTCAATTCAGGAATGTAAAAGGGGTCTGTGTTTTCTACTCAGTAAGCCAAAACTGTTGGACTAGACAACCGAGCCCCTTCATAACATTACATAACATAACCAACGAAGATTGTTGATGTCCGTCAAGTAGCTATTCAAATGAAATGATGTCCTGCATCAAGCATATGTAATTTTACTGATAAAACCATTTGTTCACCGTTTCTACCCAGTTCTATCTCACTAACAATTGTGTACGTACCGACGACAATGGTCACAAAATGAAGCATTGACCATATAAAGCGAAAACCGAATACCATGTTAATGGATCTTGGGATTACAATCCATTCTCAGTGTGCAAAATACGGCAAATCATTACTTTTCAGGTCAGTAACCCGTTGCTACTAGATATTGAGTTTACCTCTGCATTTACACGGTTGTCACGGAAAGGACGTTTTTGTTAGTGGGAAGGGTGGATTAGATATTTATTTACATTGGAAAGTGATCCGATCTCTTAAATCATGGTTTAAGCAAACAGCGTGACTCTATCAACTCACTAAAGGGACTTGGGTTCTAACCCGCGGTCTTCTGCTCAGTAAGCAAAAACGGCTGCACTAAAGCTATTCTGTCCCTGACATCACAATAAGCTACGACCAACGATCCTTTAATTAGGGATGCAGAGCTTAATGGTCGATCTGAAGAACATGTATGTTTCTAAATTGAAAATAATTAGTAAAATCGACGTTTTCCAAGGGCGGCCTTATTTTTTCGATGTAATCAAGTACATTCCACATAAGATTTAATATGGCACATAAAACTAGTACACTTTATTAGAATTATTTTAATAATTTTGATAAATGATTCACTTTCGAAATTCAACTGTCAGTTTTTAGTTTAAGATGATAGATTTCAATTTTGATTGATGCTTTTCTAATGGATTAAGCAAGGGGAAAAAGCTCAAAATTGTACCTTAAATAAGATTTTCAAATAGTTCTCAATGCGCAAATGTAAACCTTTTTTCCGAGGGGGGCGTCACGGCTAAATCTGAATTATAGATGCTCAGAGCTTCGAGAATATACGCTTCAGCACCTTCTCCAGGATAGGCCAAATAGACAGATTCTAGTCTTAATGAGGCGTTGGTCGATGCAACAAAGAAAAAACAACCTTGACTAGGGTTTTATGAATGATGTTTTATTGCAGCTTTGCTGTACTACATAAAACTTAAAATGTTACTTGGGCATGCTATCTATTCTTGTATAAAATTCAATCAGCTACAACTTTGCACAAGACAATTTTTTGATTGGGGGAGACCGACAGCAAATTTAGTTTTTGATTTCAATTCGAAATCTTTTTTCCTATTACAGTAACATAAATATTGTTCGATAAAGAAGTTCACAATGTTTCATTAAATGTTGATGTTCTACGATTTCTGTCATTTTTAAAGTGTCAAACTAAGGGCTGGTAGCCATCACTGCTGTCAAAAAAAAGTAATTTTAATGGTCACTAAGGTTGAAGAAATAAGTGACTAAATAGTTAACTATAGTTGTAAAAATAGTGACCCTGAATTGAATTAAAAATAAATTTCATTGAAAACTCTTAGGAATTTCTGAAGAGCACAAGTCCTGTGAACTTCAAAGGAAAATTCCAGTGATATTCTGAAGATAATTTCATAAAGTTTTGGGAGAAAACAAATTCGGAGCATAAGTCCTGAATTTTTTTTTTTAAATACTAAAAGAAGGATTACAATTAAATCTGAGAATAACTCCAGGACACCTTCAAAGCAATTCGGAAAATAAATTCAGGAGAGTTTGCCAAACAAATTATGAAAACAAATGTAAGAAATTTGTAAGTAGAAATGCCAATGAATTCTTAGGAGACTTTCAATGTGAGTAGAATTCCAAGGGAAGGTGTGAGAATCAAAAGGAAATCTGAAATGAATTCAATTAATATTCTGATAATCTTTCCAAAGTGTCTTATTGTGGAGAATTTCAAAGTAATTTCGAGGAAAACTTAAAGAAAATCGAATTCAGAGGAATACTTCATCGAAATTTCCTGAGAACTTCCCAATTTTTTCCTGAAGTTGATGAACTGCCTTGAAGTTTTTCAGTAGTTTGAGAAACTAGCCTGGTGCTCACAAAACTACTCATCAAATTCTTAAAACTCCCTGAGCTTTATAGGACTTCCTAAAGTTTCCTTAATTTTTCTAACGATAACGAATCGCTTCTGAAGATTTAAGAATTCGCTGAAGTTCTCTAAACTTTTTTAAACTGTATGTGACTTCTCTAATGTTAACGGAACCACTCTGAGGTTTTCTGTTCTTTTCTGAAATTCTCAAAACTGCTCTTACGTTTCGCAGTTCTCAGGAAGCTTGTTGTACTGCACTGAATTTAATTGAACCGTCCTTAAAATGTTTAAGCTTCAGTGAACTTCTGATCTTATGCAAAGACCTCAATTAAATTGTTAACGTCTCTGAAGTTATCTGAAAATCTGTGAACTGCTTCAAATTTCCCATTACCCTCTCCCTGAAATTCCTCCAATTTTCGGAGCTTACTAAACTTCTCGCAGATGCTCCCGAATTTTGCTAATGTTCATAAAAATTCCTCAATTTTTCGGATCTCCCCTTAAGCTCCATAGATTTCTTTGAAGTTCTCGAAATGTTTCTGAAGACCATTGTCCTTCTGTGAAGTTTTCGAAGTTTTTCTAAATTTCTGGAACTTTTGTGCTCGCACAATTTTCATGGGATTAGAACGAAATAATTAATATAGTTTAAGTTACCATGATTTTCACTGAAGTTCTCATGATTTTTCTGAAGTTCATGAAACTTCCATCAAATTATCGACACTAATTTAAAACTTCTTCAATATTCTAGACTTTCCTGGTGTTATTAAAACTACCTGAACGACTATTGAATTTCTTTAAAGTTCTCTAGACAGCCCTGAATTGATCAGTATATTTAAAAACCCACAACTTAAATTCAATAAATTGGTTTGCCATGAAGTTTTAACAATTTTTCTTAAGTATTCTTATAATTAAAAACACTCAATTATTTTCCCTAAACTATGCTTACCTGAAGTTCTCTAAATTTATTTAATAATCCAACAAATTTCTTATACATATTCAAAATTCCCTGGCGTTTTTGGAGCAATCATAGAATTCTTGGAATACCCCATAATTCCACAGAATTCCTTGTAAGTCGCTGCAAATTTGCTTAAGATAATGGGATTATTCTTAAACTTTCTGGTCGTCCTCGAAGTACTCAAAACTTTGCTGAATATCATGAAACTATCAGAATTCTAAGTTCTCTGAAAATTCTTGAAGATATTTATCGCTAGTTGCTAAGTTCTCGAACTTTTTTTTTTAATTAATGGAATTTCGTTGATATTCTTTAATCAACTTGGCTAAATTTTTGCAATTTTTAAAGTTCTTGAAATCTCCCTGATACAACATCCTTGAAATACTACCACGTTTTCTGGATGTTCATATAATTTTATCACGTTCCAGAAGTTCTATCGGAGCTTTGCTGAAGTTTCCAGAACTTCTTTAAGGTTTCTACAATTTTCTTGAAATTATTTGAACTGCCCTTTGATTCTCTGATCTGTCCTGATGTTTTCGAAGCTTCCCTAAAGCTCTCAATTCTATTGAAGATAAATTTCCTTGATATTCTTTGGACTTCTGTGAAGTTCCTGAAATATGTCTGAGGTTTTCATAAATTCTTTGATGGTCTCTCTACTTCCCTGAAATTCTCGGAACATCTTAAGGGTTATCAATTTTTCAAATTTGCGATTATAGAGCTTTAAACTGCCCCGAAAAGTCTAAACAAAAGTCATGGGAACTTCTTTTTAGATCTGAAATTCTCCAAAGATCTAGGTTTTTTTTTTTAAATTTGCATAATACCCCTCAAGGTTTCTATATATCACAAGTTCGCTTAATACCTGTGATGTGCTCTGAAATTCTAGGAACTTCATAAAAGTTCCAGACAATTTTCAGATATTAAAAGAACCGATTTGATGTTCCCCATAATTTAAGTGTGTTAACTTCCCTTATGTAACCGCAGTTTGTTTATGGAGCTTCACTAAAAATCTCAGCATTTCCTTTCATTCCTCAGAACTTCTTCAAAGTTCCTACAATTGTGTGAAGTTAATGGGACTGCAATGAAGATCTTTAATCTTTCATAAAGTTAATTACGAACTTGAAATAAATCATTTAATGCTTTCCTTAATTGAGGCACTTCGAAAATTTTCAATATCTTGAACGTATACATGGAATACGAAACTACAAGACATTGAATATTTTTAGATCTTGGACGTACGTTTTATTTTAACATTATTAAAGTGAGAAATTAAGTAAGTGCTGAACTTCAACATTTGATGGATTTGATTGTGAAGTTGTTTCTTTAAAAACTGATTGCCATGTCTTAAAAATGTTTGGGTTAATTACTGTTGTTTTTGATCTTCCAGAAAAAGCATATTTTATTTTATTTATTTGTCGTCAATCAGTGTAGACCGTTTTACAATTGCTGTCTTAAGAGCTATGTTTACAATTTTGTCTTTGTTTATGTATTTTTTTTACAATATGTCTTGAGAACAAGTTAAAACATTACTTCTAGCTGACGTTATGCGAGTAATTAAAATATTGCTTTAATTTGGTTTTTGTCATTGTAATGTCAATGTTATCGCAGTGCTTATTATATGTATCCATCATTTGGTTCAAGGGTCCAAATTTGGCATAATTCGTACGGTGACGATTTGTAACAAATATATTTCTATTTCGTAAATGCCTAGATGGTGTATATAAATTTAAGGATGACAATAGTTCTATTGAATCAATTCGATGTGATACGATATCGTTTACGAAAGAAATCATAGCAAATTCACGACGCTCTTTTAATGTTTGGATATTTATGAGCATACACCGAGCTGTGTAAGATGGCAGAGGAAATACAGTCCAACCTAACTTGCGGAGTGCATACAATAGAAACTGCTTTTGAACGGACTCTATTCTTTCTTCGTGTTTTATTGAAAAAGGGGACCAAACTATGCTGCAATATTCTAATATCGATCTTACATAAGCAATGTACAATGTTTTTATCGTATACGGATCGTGAAAGTTGTAGCAGAAACGTTTTATGAAACCAAGCATGTTGTTAGCTCTGTTAATAATTGTGTTATAATGATCGGTGAAAGTAAGTTTTGAGTCCAAAATAACACCTAGATCCCTGACTCTATCACACTTTTCTACGATATGGTTTCCTAAAGTGATTTTTATATCGGGTAGGGTTCGTTTTCTACTAATGGTAATTGAGTTACATTTTTTTATATTTAATTGTAGCAGGCTTTTTTGGCACCAAGTATGGAATATCTGTATTTCCTCTTTGAATGTGATGATGTCTTTGGTATCTTTTATTTCCAAAAAAAGTTTAATGTCGTCAGCATAGATTAAAACTTTCAATTTCTTAATAATGAAAGATATGTCATTGATGAAGAGAATAAATAAAAGCGGTCCTAAATGGGAGCCTTGAGGAACTCCAGAAATAAAATCAACGGGATTTGATGTCTTTCCTTTGTATTTTACTATTTGATGGCGGTCAGTTAAATATGATTCAAGCCACTTGAGGAGTGCGTAATGAATTCCCATTTTTTGAAGTTTAAAAAGAAGCATGGGTATGTCAATTCGATCAAACGCTTTGCTGAAATCTGTATACAACACTTCTACATGGTTTCCGTTATCCATTGCATTCAAGGAATAATTAATTAATTCGAGCAAATTCGTAGTTGTTGAACGGCCTTTAAAGAAACCATGTTGCATAGTAGTTATTCTGTTTTTAATTTGAAGAAAGAGTTTTTCATTCACAATCGCCTCGAAAAGTTTCGGAATGCAAGAGATAATAGCTATACCACGATAATTACCTATGCCAGATTTAAAGATAGGCACTAAAAACGAGTTTTTCCATATTTTAGGGAAGTTTCCGGATTCCAGTGACATATTGAAAATCCAAAATAATGGAGCAGTAAGTTCAGTTCCTAAAGCTTTCATAAAAACTGGCGGAACACCGTCAGGGCCAGGACCTTTAGATGTGTCTAAATTGTTTAAACCCTTTAAGATATAATGAACCTTGATTTGACTTACGCTGATGTCACTGGAAAATTCTGGATAAGATTCAAAATATTCACGGTCACGGTCCTCTTCTGAAAACGTAGTATAGATTTCTTGGAAGAAATTTGCAAACAAATTGCATATATCATCCGAGTTTTCACCTACCCTATCGTCCAAAGGCATCTTTGATGGATGGCAAATGTCTAAATAGTATGCCAAAGTTTCTTCACTATTATATTTTTTATAAAATTTGTGCGCTTTTTGCTTTTGATTTTTAAATTTTTCAGTTCCCTGTTGTACCAAACCGGATGTTTTGCATGACTCTGACGTCTTCTTCTTCTAGTTGGCACTTCTTCAAGTATTATTTCAAGCAACACATTGTAGAATACGTCCACTGCACATTCAACATTTCCTGCAGTTCTTAATATTGCTTGCCAATTGACAATGTTCAATCTATTTCTGATGTTATCATAATTTGCTGAATTGTAATCAAAGATTTCATCAAATTCGCAGTCGTTGGTTCTTTCATTTATGTGAACGAATAAAGAATATTCAATTGAAAAAAGGTTATCTTCCATTTAATTCCACTTAATTAATTTTGGTATCCATGACAGATACGTATTTCGACTACAATGTGCAGTCTTCATCAGTGTCATTCCCACTAAAGAACTTATCAAAATCTAAACCCCTTAAGTACTTTTGTTTACCTAGGAGATGAGTACTTAAGGGGTTTAGATTTTGATAAGTTCTTTAGTGGGAATGACACTGATGAAGACTGCACATTGTAGTCGAAATACGTATCTGTCATGGATACCAAAATTAATTAAGTGGAATTAAATGGAAGATAACCTTTTTTGCTGTTTTATTTAGCATTCCGCTAACAACCCAATTTCATTACTTCAATATTCTATTGCTGTGTGAAACATTTCATTTCTCCATATGGGACTTAACGATTCAGTCACACAGAAATCTTCATAAGTATTTGTTAATAAAAGGTCTAAATAACAATTTTGTTGATTTTTCACATGGTTAATTTGATTAAGTCCTAAATGTGCAATTTCGTCAAAAATGAAATGAAGTGTTTCATTTTCCCCAACGACTGGAAGTACGATGCTTTCATTGTCCATATCAGAAATAAAGTCAACATTGCGTTGGTCAAAGTCCCCATATACATGTACTTTTATTTCAGGGGGTAAACTAGACCAAATTTCTTCCGCTTTTCCAAAAAACTTATCATACGTGTCCTTATGAGCATTGTTCGGAGGAAAGTATACCGAAGCAAAGACATGAGTTTCATCTGCTACTTGCGCTTTTACCCATACATGTTCGAATTCTTTAAATTTAGTAGCCATAATGATTTCTGAATTCAATTTGGTCGAAATCGCTATTAATACTCCACCTCCCGATTTTTTTCCAGACCATTGAAAATTGCGGTCGTCTCTATAAACATTATAATTGTTACCAAAAACTTCTTCACTTCTCACACTATCATCCCAACTTGTTTCATTAGCCATTATGACAGAGTAAGTAGAACTTAATATATTTTTGTTAATTTCATTCATTTTACCGGCGCTTCTCATGCGGTTAACATTTTGGCAATATACCAAAATTTCTGTACTGGTCTGAAGATTAGGTGAAGAAGTTGATGGTAACTTGTTATTCATAAAACTATTATCAAAATTATTTACCCCTGATCCATGTTCCGAATTTGTTTCGTTCTGCAAAGTGTCGTGATCTTCGTTATTTTCTTCCTCTATGGAGTGTGTCAGTTTTGTAGAAAAAACGAGTACCTCTCCTTGATGTAGAGAAGTCGTCAAGTCCTGGATAATGTCGGGGTCTGCCGGATCATTGTCTTCCTCCAAGGGGTCCATCAATTTCGTACAAAACACAAATTCCTGCATACAGATGCCTCGCATGATGCAGTTGCAGCCATCCCGTTATGCAAGTGCGCTGGAACGGTACGTGGGTAAACATCTCACGCCGGGTAGGGGTTTAAGATTTCCCCTCGTTGGAATTGCATTGTGGGTCGATAGTTAGCCTGCGGCAGTCTGGAAAAGCGATCTTTCGCTGCCGCAAGAAGCTCTCGGTCAGGTGGCAGTAGGTTGTTTCTATTCTGACTAACACTGCTGTGGAAACTGTTACGGTTAGTGTTGTTTTTTCGATAATTGTTAGATATGTTATTGTTGTTGTTGTTGCCAAAATTGTTGTTGCTGTTGTTGTTGTTGTGGTTGTTGTTGTTGTTTTTGTTGTTGTGGTTGTTGTTGGCGTGATTGGTGTTGCAGTTGTAGTCGTCGTTGTTTCTGTTGTAGTTGTTGTTGTTGATTTTGTTGTTTTTGTTGTTTCTTCTATGATTGTGTGAGTTGTTGTTTTTGTTGAACATTTTTTGGTAGGCCCTTTTCTGCTTTCTCCGCTTACTAGCCTTTACAGCCAATTTTTCCTGGCTCAGGTGTCGCGATTTTCGAGCATCGTACTCCGTCCAATCAGCTTTCCACACCTTCCTGTCGCCTAAAACCCTCCAACCGGAGTCGGCGGCATCATATCGGTAGTTTTTGTTGTTCAATTCGCCCATTAGGCTGGGCGGAGACGGCAAACGTGCGTCCATAGTATTAATTACAGAGGCAAGGCATTTAATTTCATTCAAAATGTCCCCACATACTGCGTCGGCAAGACAATGCTCTCCAGTCAACACATTTGAAGTAGAGCACCGTTCAGTGCATTGCGCAGCCATGTCCATGGTTAGACTGCTCAAATTTGTCACTTCATCACATATTTTCGTTAGCTCACGTGAAAAATCCCCCGTAAGATCACGAACGTAGTCCTCGATGCGGTTTCTCGTCGTATCCATGGATATATTGAATAATGAATAATGAGGTCAGGTGGTTTTTAATGCCAGCGACCTCATCGGATTTGTTTAAAGAGCTGACTTCAAGACCGCGCGACAATGTCGACACCGCATTTTTTACTTTCGACGTTGTGTTGTTATTTACATTTGACACCGATTCTATTAAGGGGGACAGTGAACTTTCCAGGACTGCGATCGCTTCGAGAATTGAATCAGATTTTTCGTTCTGGCTTGCAAGTCGATGCAAAACTTGCGTGTTGGTATCCAGGCCTTATGCTGATCAATTAGCAATCTAAGATCAAATTCCAACGTGACGAGCACTTGGCAAGAACTGCAGCACGGTAGCACGTAAGATTGAACATCAATCTTTTTGTCCCTTTTCCCTAGAGAACCACGTTGAACTGAGCCCAAGTAACAATTCAGTAACCATTTAGCATCCACTCTGATTTATGATGGTTTATAACGGCAATGAAAAATCCATTTAGTTTAAATATAGCATTTTAAAGTGTAAAACATTCCTGCTTAGAAATTCAGCTTTTTGCTGTTTTAAAAACCTTTTATAGTCTGGCAAGAAAGTCAAAAATTGCCTTGTTTTAAAAATAAATTCAAAACAGTTATCAATCCACCCTTAACACTGTTCTGTAATTCAAGCATAAACATCATTAGCAATTGTTTATTAATTTCATGATAAAATACTTTATAAACGTGTTCTATCATTATAAAAGCAACCATAAAACAATTAGGTTTTGCATTAGAGAAAAAAGCATTTATTGTTGCTTTTTAGCCTTTTTAAAAAGCATCATTAACTCCCCAATTACTTTGTTTTCAAATTGAGCTTAAAAGATGGTTTCTCATAGTTAATAAATGCCAAATTTATGACAAGGAAATCTTGAAGGATAGACGAAGTAGGATGAAAAATTCAAGTCGATTTCAGCAAAATTTACTTCTTTAGAAGAACCAGCACACCAAAAACGACTAACCATCTGTCGGAGAAGAGTAAAGTGAGCGGGGCCCTCGAACTCATAAAACATTGTCTTAAGTTGAAAAACATACCAGCCTTCTCCAGATCTTGCGATGACAATCGAAATAACAATCGACAGCAAACCACTGAAACTGTTCGTTAGCGGAGATCAGCTGGTTTCCGAAGCAACGCAGCGATTTTATTCGGCGAAAGATTCTTCGAAAATTTCATTCAACCGTACATCTCTGCATCATTGGATGGTGCACTTCTGTAACCATCCGGAAGAAGGGGATCTTTTTCAGGAACGATTGCGCTTCCAGCTGTTCGAAAAGCGAAATGTTGTAAAACTAGTATCGCAAATTATCTGAGTAACTGCTCCCAATCCATACGGAGAAAACCGCCTGGAAGAATCCAGGATCTCACAGCGCAACTATCGAAAGATAAACAAACTTTGACGTTTAACTTTTTGCAGGCAACTTTGCCTCCATAAATGCTGCCATAAAGCTGAACGGGTTAGGATCAAGCAAAATGCCTTTAGATAAATACAATTCAGCCTGCAAGTTTTCTTCATAAAAGCCATTTTAAAACCTTATTAATTTGTTAAGGAATTCTTGAAAGCAAAACAACTTTTTCACAAATGACCCATGAAAATCAACTTTTATGCCACCGCCATGTTACAATTAGTTTGCTTGTTTTATACAATCTTCGATTTTCAATCAATATTTCTTTAGATATAACTATATTTTGGTAAATTTAGCAATGAGCAAACATTTAAATGCAAAAATAATAAAAAAAATCTCGGCCAAGCTCGATCTGAAGAAAAATATATTTTTATACAATGTTAAATTATTGGTCAAATCGACGTTTTACGAGGGTGGACTTAATTTTTTAGATGTTTTCAAGTACATTTCACATAAAATTTGATATGGCACTTAAAACTTAAAACTATTGTAATAAATTTGGATATTCAACAAGATTTTTATACCATCAGTTTCTATTTTAATTATTTTGATAAGATCGGATTCATAAATCCTTTTCTATCTTGATTGATGCTTTCCTAGTGGATTCAGCATGTGGCTAGGGGAAACGGCTCGGAAAGGGTTTTTTATTGTTGCTAAATAGCTTTTATTGTAGCTTTCAAATGGTTCTCAATGCGTTCGTCATACAACCTTTTGCAGTAAATCAATCTTGAATAGCTTCGAGAATACACCCTTCAGAACCTTCTCCAGGGTGGGCCAACTAGACATATTCTAGTAATAATGAGATTATGGTGGATGCATTAATGACAAAATAACCGTGACCAGGGTTTTATGAATGTTGTTTTATAGTTGCTTTGTAGTATTTTATAAAACTTAAAATGTTACTTGGGAGACTTCCACGCAGGCGGCATGAAATGAACGCGCACACCCGATGCAGCTCCACAATTCCGTATCGACGGTAGTTTCCAGTGAACAAATTTCGCAGTTCATTTTGTCAAAAATAACACACAAGAATAAAAAACGAAGAGCACGCAAAAAAAAAGAATGTGCTATACCACGAAAACGCACGTGGCTACGAGCAAATTGAAAACGCGTCCGCACTGAATGACAACTAATAAAAATTTTGAACGCATTTTAAAAATAGCTTTCTTATTATAAGCCTTGAATTTATCCGGTAAAGTTCTGAAAAAACCTGGAAAACTCAGGGAATTTTATTTAAAAAAAAAAACGAGTAGACACCCTGTAGATAGAGAGAGACGATTAAACGTCACAAAGCAAAGAATGATCAATCTTGAAATAAATTCACGGTAAAAAAGTTGAAAATAGACACCTGAAAATGTGCAAAACGTGTTTTAAATGGCGGTTGAACATCTTTTTGGGAAGCATCGAGGGATTTTGCCATTTTTCTCACTATCATAAGAAATGTCATGGTAAATCGGTACTCTCAAACAATAGGTGCCCTTCCTGCGTACACGGTTGGGAACGAAGGTCGAAACAGGCAGAGGGTGCTTTCGAATGCCGTGGAAGTATTTTATGTAGATCAAAGGCAGATATGTAATTAAAAAATTGCCTCCTCCAGCCTTATTCACGATTGCTTCTATTCATTGCATGTCTAATATCTCTTAACCTCCCCAAAACACATTGTACGGATTTTGGTTAAAGCATAGCTTGATGAACGAATTTTGATTCAAGCACAGCTTAGTGAACGAATTTTTAATCAAGAACCTTACATTATACACATGTTTTTTGTCTTTCTAATAATGCTTAGTAAATATAAGTTTCTGTGATATAAAATAATAATAAAACACTGAAAAAACTATAAAAAGAAAGTGCGACACAAATCATATTGAGAGGTAGTAATTAAATGTTGTCCATTTAAGATTCTCTTGTGCTTAGGTGTACGAATTTCCAGCCCGTAGGGTAATATTGCACCAATGTAAGAACACGCACTCGATATCTGATCAGCCATTTAACGTAGCTTTAATATTGAAGGCTTCTCTCTAGGAAAAATGTAGAGCACGTCAAGTGAAATATATATATAAGGATTCCATACTTCAAGTTGGACGCATTTTTAGGGAGAAATTGCTGTAAAAGGTAATAACGCCAACGGTAATGCTTGAAAATAAATCAATTTTGGCCGTGGCATTGTAGCTTTCGGCAAGGGATCAACTGGGTGCCTAGCCAACGAAAAGTTTGCGCTCTACACAGATAAAAATTCTGAATTTGAATAATGATGTGAACATTAATTCACGTAAACTTGTATTTCATTTCACGCAACCGAGCAACTTGTAAACAACGTTGTTTACAACAATGGGCTTTTGTATACAATATTTGCTACATTGCATGAAATGTCTCAGAACTTTACATGATTTATAATGTAAACTTATATGATATGTGCCGCTCCATTTATGTGTATCATACTGAACAGAAATTTACACTACTTTTTCGAACTGTGTATTACAACATTGAAGTGAACAATACCTTCTTCGTATCCTTTGAAAGATCCGGGTTCGGGATTTCTATGGGGAATGGGGGAATGAAAGTTCATCTCAGATGTGTACACGATGTGAAGAGGTTGCACAAGTCATATGTGCAGTACAACCGTATATTCTACCCGTAAAGTTGAAAGCCTAAAAGTTTTAATTTGATTCTATTTTCAGTTCGCGCTGAGTGTTTCTCACCTGTTCTGTATTGCACAGCATAACCTTTCCAGGCCTAATTAATTATATAGATAATTCCGCGTAAAATTACTTTCGGTAAATTCAACTTTTGAAACTAACTCCAATTTATGAATTTTAATCACCGTGTAAAATGTTCCTCCCAAAATTATGAGCTAAACTGTGAATAAACAACGCAGTTGTTTACATGCTTGCTTGTAATATTGTCATTACATGTTCTGTCGAATTTTTCGATGAATATTATGAACATTATGGTTCAAATAAATCAAACATTTATTATGAATTTTTCAAAAGGTGAAGAAGTGTTTTAATTTTTACACAGTTTTGAAACGTTATGTAAAATGTTGTTATATATAGTAAATGAATGATGATGATCCCACCACTTGCCCCTCCAAAGGTTTAAGCTGAACGATTTATCGTTAAGACAATTAAGTATATCATCTTAGCCAGATTAGCATTTAAACAGAGCGTCATATAGTACACACGTTTACATTATAGAACGTGTAAAGTTATAACAAACAGTGGCGTGGCCTAATGGAGCAAGCTAGGGTTGTTGTCACCATTTATGGGATTAAGCTGAATTTTCCGTCGGACTCAATTGAATGTCAAAATTGACGCTCGTACATCTGTCAGTCTCAGAGTACCTAAATTTACATAATTGTTTCAAAGTGTGTAGACTTTCAACCGTGTAAGAATTTGACAACCCTCACAGGATCCTATTTGAAACTCTATAAATCGGTTCAATTTAACTCGGAAAATTAACGAAAGGGTTCTTAAATGTTTGCTCCAGGAATGTCTACCAACTTTCGAAGTATGACTAAATTTTCCCCCGGGAAGTTTCTTTCAACTAGCCGAGCATCGTGAAATACGAGCCATCCAAGAGCCGCAGCTGCATCGGGGCCGTCTCAATTTGTCAATTCAATCTTCATTCAAATCGTTTTTTTATTTTTGTTACTTCATACGTGAAGTTTACGATTTTCAGAGTTGGTTGGAAATATCAACTTGAAGCTTTAGGGTGATAATTTATCAGCTAGAAAAAGTTCTGAAGATGTGGGGTTGATAGTTCTGCTAGAGTACGGAAGTGTGAAAATTGAATAGAAGTTTAAATCGATGGAAGGGCCATTAAAGCGACAGTACAAGTCAAATGCACACTCCTTTGCCTAGCTCATACATTAATAGATGAGGTTTTCCCTCAAATCCACAGGCAAAAGAGCAAAATAATAGTTGGGTAAAGAAGAATTGCACACCATCGCCCGGAAATGCTTTCGGCAATGTGAGGCTTTAGGTAGTGATAATGGTCACTAGAACTATTCCACAGCCGCAGACAGTATATGAGCAAGTCAAACGCACACTCGCAGTATTTTCAACCATCCATGCTCATTAGGGTGCTTCATTCTGAAAAAAGTGATGAATTTCTGATGGGCCACCCTCCAGTTCGATTCATAGCCCCAAAATATGAACCTGTGCAAAAATTGGTAAAGATTGATGAAGGTTTAGAGGTCGCGCCAATGATTTGAAATTTGTATGGGAATTACTATGGAAGAATTTAAAAAATCGCTTATATCGCTATAACTTTGCTTCTACTTGTCCAAATGTCGAAAAAATTTAGTATGTTATTGCTATGGCAATAAACAAAAAGCCTACAGTTGCTACGCTCAGTTTTGCAGCGTATCAAGAATTATAAAAATGTGAAAAAATGGCAAAATAGGGTAAATTGACAGATGATTATGTACAAGGCAACAACGCCAATTTCATCGCAACAACAACAGGCTTGTTGATCATTGTCATGACAACCACATATTTTTTTTTTTCAACGTTTGGACAACTACAACCAAAGTTAGAGCAATGTAAACGAAAATCAATAATTTCCCATACTAATTCACCAAAATCTCCATACAAAATCCAAATCATTGACGCGACCTCTAAACCTTCATCAATCTTTACCATTTTTTGCACAGGTTCATATTTTGGGGCTATGAATCGAACTGGAGGGTGGCCTATCAAAAATTCATCACTTTTTTCAAAATGAAACACCCTAATGCTCATGTTTTATAAAAAACACGCGAATAAACCGCCCAAGGTGCCACGCACTCAAGCTACGCCACTGATGAGACATATCATGAACTATTACAAACATTGTTGAAAACGAGCACCATGCTACATGTAAGAAATATTTCTATAAAGTGTCCAGTTTGGGTAACATGGAATACAACATGCATGGCAGCTTACATCACCAGTAAAACTCAAACCTATTTTAACTGTATAAGTAGGATCCCATTTGACAAAAGACTGTCGTTGAGACCTCCATCCAGGCCCGTTTTGCCACTCAAGGGGTCCTGGCTTGTGTTGACCGTGGGTTTCCTAAGACTTGGAGCTTCTTTTTTATACATTTCATAGCCATATATGGAAGTAACCAACCATAAATCTTTTTTCAAGAACTGAATTTTCTTAGGAAATGGACAGCTAAATAATTTGAAATTTAGTACCAGTCGTAATTAATCAACAAGTCAAACAATAACACTAAGCACTAAGTGTGACGAAATTATGTCAGGATTTATAACTTAGCCATTTATGGATGGATTTCAATTATTTTCACACCATTTGATTCAGATCAGATTTGATGTAAGATTCGTTTGGGTTTAAAGCTCACGGTAGCTTATCATTAGAAAAGAATGGCAAACATGCTTTTGAATATAAAAACCAATAAATGATCCATTAAATATTGGAACACGTTCCATAAAAAACATCCAAATTATCCATAAATCATCGGAGAAAATCCTTTTATGTAAAATTTAGCAACACAATTGTTAAAATGTACCGCTAAATTTCTAAAGAATGAACATTGAAATTTTACGAATTACCCATAAGCATTTTGCAATTGATCCATAACACATTCAGCAGTGAACCTTAAACTAAACAAAGTGATCCATAGAAAATCAATCGCACTTAAAAATATAGCCATGTTCGGATTAATGAAAGCAACTTCCTCAGAGCAGTCTCGTTTTGGACAGCTTGAAGCTGAAATAGGATTCATTAAACTATTATAAAGTCTAAACCAATCTTAATGCTTATGACAAAACCTATTTCAGCTTCAATCTGTCCAAAACGAGACTGCTCTGAGGAAGTTGCTTTCATTAATCCGAACATTCTTGAAGAACAACATCGGATATAACCTCAAAATGTCAGAGGGATCAACACCACCGTTGAGTGAAGAACAGAACAGCGATCGACACTGTACGCTTTGTGAAGGCGATGACCACGTAGATGATATGGTCCAGTATGATGTCTGCGATTTCTGGACCCATTATAGTTGTGCTGGTAAGACAACAGCTGTAAAGGAGGTTCCTTAGACGTGCTCGAAGTGCACAAATATGCTGAAGGTGCCGAAAGGAACCAAGAAGTCTGTCCCAAATAAACCACCTAGCAGAAAGAATAGTGCGAGGAGTGATGCCGAATACGAATCTGGAAAAGGAAGTACCAATAAGGTCAGCCTGGTGGAATCCCTAGACCAGTTGCAGCAGGAAAAAAGCGCAAATGAGAAAGCGCTGGAGGAAGAGAAAATCTTCCATGAAATGCGATAGGAGGCTGAGCGGGAGATTTTTCAAACCGAGAGTTATCTTCCGTCACTCTTTCAACAAAAATTTGGCTAGATTTAGGATTTATGGATTCAATTTTTTTTTTTAGTTAAGCACGCAAATGATGTAGAATGAGCTACTACTAGTTACTTATGGTAAATCAAGTATATAGCGTTTAGGAACAAATTGTAGGTTACCAGATTTTAGGATCAAATTGTAGTAGCTAAATCAAGCAAATATAGGGTTATTAAATTCAATATTTTAACGAATTCCACCTCCAACGATAGGTATAGTAACCAATTTATGCAATTAACTTAATTTAGCTGTAAAACGTGTTCTAGATTATTTGAAATTATTGGAGGCGAACCAACCTCAGGCTGAAAGCCTCCTTAATAAAGATAAATCAATCAATTATTTGAAATTGTACCTTCTTTTCCTCTTTTTTCCTCGTTCTTACTCCGACCTATCTAAGGTTTGGTTCAACGGAACTGTGAGTTCACAGTTCCGTTGAACCAAACCTGACGTCTGTCATTTCTGACAGCGACCGTTACCGTAGCTCTCCGAATCTCGCACAGGGTTGTCGCTGGGCTTGGCGGTACAGGGTTATCCCGATATTCCGAACAGCCATGATCCATAAATTATACGTATATTATTCACGTTTTGGACACTATATTATTAATTTTGAATCAATGTGTTAGCGCTACTTTGGAAGCAGTTTTACAGATTTTTTTACATCAGTTCAAAGTGTTGGCGTAGCACAGTTGGTAGTGTCAAGGTTTGCCAATGCGGTCGTCTTGAGTTCGATTCCAGGTTCAGGTGCTTAATTTTTGTTGATGGTGTGCTTGTAGCTAATTTCAATTAGTTTTTGATTCACAGCTAAATAAACTCAATAAAATCCTCCATCAAAAAAATAGCGCAAACAATATTTAACCCGGTTTCAAGAGAAACCTGTGTAGTGATTATTGGATAACCGGGAAAAGGTTGAATAAGCGCCTTTCAAGTTCACACACAAGTAAACATCAGGATAACAGCTGTATATAAGTGTTAATGGATATGCAATAAGAGCTTGTTCCAACAGTCCTAACAGCCATAAGTAGATGACTAAGTTCTACAGATTTGCTTGTATAGAGATTGAGTAAAGGTTTCCTCATATCGTATAACGTTTTGAATGCAGCTTGAGGCTGTATAAATGAAATGAGTAAAGCGTTAACATTATGAAAATTGTTAATTGGGTAATCATTCTTTAATTTGAAATGTTAATTAACTTTTATTATGATTCATAAACTGTCACAGTGGGAAATCAAGACTTAATATATGTAACGTTTTGGCTTGTAACGTATTGATTGTTCAGTATACGATATGCAATATTCATGGCATACAGTAGCAAAATCAAGCAGAACATTGTATTAGGTCCTGCCAGCCGAAGGCTGAAAATCTCTTTAATAAATATAATAAAAAAAAATGCATTAGGTCCTAAGTAACATTCTCTTTGTCAACTTTCTACATATTCACGGCCATATTCTCAGCTATTTTAAGCTCACAAAACGACGAGAGAATTTTGTATCTATCTTCTAATATGAAATGGTTCTATACCCAAGTTATTAACGAAAGAGAAAGTCGATGAAGAGAATCAATCAATGTTACTTAGGACCTAATGCAATGTTCAGCTTGAAATGTTTGCAAATTTAGTACAGCCCCATGCATTTTAATTTTAATTTTATCATATAGAAGACAAACTCAAATGAGAATCAGAGTATTCAGTTACCGAAAGATGATTATACATGTTTGGAACCTAGTTTGGAATAAGATAGGAAAAAAATATTGAAATCTGAAAATTGAATCCTCATTGAACGATACTGAATGCCACATAATTTCAAAAAAATTATTATTTATTATAATGTTTGTTTACTTTGAAACTGAAATTATAAATCAATATATCTGAAGTACTTCTTCTTTTGGCTATATTACGTCCCTACTGGGACTTTATACCGGCTCTCAACTTAGTGTTCATTGAGCACCTCCACATTTGAGAGCTTTCTAAGCCTATACCATTGAAGCATCCCAAGTAACACTGCAGGTTTTATCGCAGTTTTATAGCATTCTACAAGTCTAAATCATGGTCTACAGAACCCTCATAAAGCCAAAATTGTTACTTGTGATTTTATTAAATTTTGAAACACTGCAAATTTTGTAGTACTAAAACATTAGCACGACTTCTAGGACAGAAAAATATGATCAACGGTATTCGACTTCATTTTATGGTCTCCTGAGCGTGAGTCTATAACAGCGATTCTCAAACTTTCCTCGATTGCGACCCACTTTGAGAAATCCTATAAGCTCGTGATCCACCAATAGTGAATACAGATGACAAATTACCTTACAATGTCTAAATTGGCTTTAAAACGTAAAAACTGCATGTTGCCTAAAAGCCGAAAACAAAGTGGCATAGATACGGCAATTTGAAACGCCGATAAATAAAAAAAAAATCTTATTACAGGTATGAACTAGCATAAACAAAATAAATTGATTGGGCCTATCGCTAACAATCTGCTATTTATCAATTTTATCTAGATGAACGCGTCATTGGGACGGTACTAATGGATATTTTTGGTCACTATTGGAAATTTATTTATTTATTTATTTTTTTCCATTGGTTTGTTTTTTTCCGTTGATCTTGTTTTCCGTGCTGAGCACCAATGCTACCGACGTGCCAGGAAGGCAGCTCCCACTCCTGGACCCTACCTATCGACCCATCAACCCATGAACCGGGGACCAACGGCTTTACTTCCCATCCGAAGGAAGGCGTGATCAGAGATGTTATGCCTCAGAACATCCCGGCGGCGCCGACTGGTATTGAACCCAGGCCTGCTGGGGTGAGAGGTAATCACGCTTACCACTACACCACCGGCGCCGTTTATTGGAAATTTAGTCGATTGCTAAATTTATGTATGGGCCCAAATTAGAGGCATTTAGGCCGACATTACATCCATTTCCCGTACTTCTATCAATTTGGATGATAATTTGCTTTTAAGTTCGTCAATTATATACAATTTATAATTCAAGCCGTTTGTTAAAACTAAAAATGAAATAGGTATTTTGATAAGCTAGATTTTGATTATCCTATCATAATTTTAAATTCATATGTATTTTGAACGAAATTTTAAAAACATGACCGGTGAGTCGCGACTCATAGATTGAGAAACGCTGGTCTAGAAGATACTTATCCTAAGCAGGAGAAAATAACTTATGAATTGGTCAATTCCATAGAATAAAAAAAAATAAAATCTTGACCTTCTACGATTTGCATGAAACATTGGCAATCATTCACATTTTTTAAAAATTCTGCCAGCTTGGATCTTGTAATTTATTTCAAAATAGCGTCTTTGATTGTGAAATTGTATGTATGTAAAACCACTCATTGTTGCAGTGCACAGCCATTAGACAGTGGACTATCCTCATCGTATGACTGGTTCAAGTTTTACACTAGCCTGCATTAAATTTACCATTGTATGAAGGGCCAAGAGCGGAGGGGCGAACCCGTAAGCAGAGACACTTATGATGAGATCCTGCAAGAAGTTGTAAAACAAGCCATCATACGAGAGGATGTCCCAAAGAGTGGGGAAGAAGAGCCCGCCCTCTATCCACGAAATGTTAACAATAGAAAGTTGGCAATTCCACTCTCCCTGTCTAAATTGCTTCAATCGGGTGCCCTGATGGTCCCTCCTAATCCCCGTTGTGTAATAAGTTCGTCTTCGCCTTCTTCGCATTATTACTTATCGCATAAGCTTATTGCGTGCTGTCAAATTAGTATTTTAAATGCATTTCCACAGTTATTGATTCAGAGCTTTCGATGCCTGTACTATATGCCCAGGGTAGTTGAGAAATTAAACAACACAAAAAACAAATCCTAGGCGCAACTTTGCCAACTGAGCTAATGGAGGCCCCATATGTATGTAATAAGTTAAATTAAATGAAAACCAAGTGAGGAGTATGCAGCTTTTTATTGTACGTGTCCTAAAGATTGTTAAATGAATACTAAAGTAATTGTCAAAAGAAAAAAAATGAAACATGCGATATTCTTTGGTCAATTTCATTTGATTGACCATGATTTAAAACAATTCTTCCGATGGAATATTGGCATCATTTGCGTAACAACTGTAAGAAATTTTATCTGGAAGTACAACAATGTGTAATTTTTAATGCAAATAGCTGAATACTCCTCTGAACCAATTTATTTCTTCTAACCACTTTGATGAATACTTTTGCAAAATTAATAATAAAACAATCTGACCTGTTTTTTTCCCTTTGAAACGATCCAACAATCTGGCAACACTGAGGATTCCTGATCTGACATTCATTAACCCGAGGAGCACAAAGAAAATCAATAGAGAATTAATTTATTATCAGGGTTGGATGCAGTTCCAACCCAGAGCGAAAGCAAACTCTGTGTCGGTGCGAACCTAAACGATTTTACTGACGTTTGTCAGAAACAAGCCGACCCTAACTTGATAAGCGATCCAGGTTGGAACTGAATAATAAACGAATTCGCTAGAAAAATAGGCGATTTTCTTAATTTTCTCTTAGCACACTTTGATCCGAAGTTATTCCATCGAAACCAAACCACTAACACAATCACAGCCCTTCAGTTTTTATATGCTAATTCAGTGCCAATATTTAAAAGGGATGTAATAACTTTTGTAAACAATTCTAGATAGAGCTGGAATTAGGGCGTAACAGCTTTTGTAAACAATGGCTTTTATCGATGATTTCTAGGAACTCGAGGCACGCCCACGCAGACCAACATAACCATCGGATAGGGGAAGTCTTTCCCTACCCGATGAGGATATTGGTTTGCGTGGGCGAGCCCTGAATTTCTAGAAATCATCGATAGAAGTCATTGTTTACAAAAGATGTTAGGCCCTAATTCTAGCTCTATCTAGAATTCCTTTTATCTGCGATTTCTAACAAATAAAAGCTCACTCCTCGAAATTAATATTACTAGCTGGTAGAGGAAACATTCTATCAATTTTCGTGAGCGAGCTTTATTCGCGAGAAATTCACGACTAAATTGTTTACAAATCCAATTAAACCCTTTTGAAATGTTAACGCTGAATTGTTCAATGATTTGTGTCAATTTCTAAGTGTCTGTGGATTTAAATATTCCAAAACTGTACGGTTTTAATGACTTCAACTATTTGTTTGCATTACTTCTGTGTGAATTCAAAGATGTACATAGTTGAAGATGCTAAATTTCAAATAACAGACTAAAGTGGTAATTTTTATACGATGGATGAGGAGACGCCATTTTGAAAAATAATACAAGATCCAAAATGAACGAATCTTTGGAAAAAAATCTGAACACACAAAGTCGAGTTTTTTTCTGACTCGTCATTTGACGTGGAACTGCTCAATTCTGACCTGATTCCAAAATTTGGTGTTGATCAGTCTGACATAAGAGGTAAAATACCAACGATTAATACCAAAAAAATGCATGCAAAGTACTTTGTAAATAACATAAACTAATAATCACAAGAATACCTGCGTGATATTGTTTTGGTATTGCATTTTGCATACTTTGGTATGGAATGCTGTTGTGGGATTGTTTTTGTATTTTACCTCTTATGTCATACCAATTTATGGTATCAAGATATTCGATCCTACTCGGGATGTCTAGCACGCAATTGGTCTCATACCTTCTAAAACAAGCGCCAATGGATTCAAAATATCGAGATCTTTCATGCCAGAAGCTATGTGGTAACTCCAGTTTAAATATGTATAAATGAGCCATACACCTAGTTTATTTCGATTTTGATCAACGCCGCTGCCAAAATTAATCCGGGGTTATTCTGAATCCCTGCCCATGGTAAAATAGGCCCGCATACAAATTCCAATCTAATTAGAAACCGCAACATTGTAATTTCAAAAGGTCTCGGCACAGTTTTCCGTCCCAAATTCAACAAATTGACCAATTTATGCCTGAAGTCTCTAGCAAGGCCAGTTTGTTAGACTGAAAGCCATGGCTACACACTGGTACACCACAACCACAACATTCATCCAACTTTGTTGGACATCCTTGAACCCATCTCGGGAGCAACTCATTTCTACGATATTTCATAGCAGGTACCGGGCGCACATGTTGCTCGTTCCGGCCGTACAACATTAATTTGCATTTTATTGCACTGTCTGGTTGAAAATTGGGTCATTTCTGCTCACTCAACAGAACCATGATCTAGGCAAGCCTCTTGCAGCACCGTACAAGGAGGGTGTGTGTTTACTACTATGTGTATTCCACCTGATGTGACACACCCACATCAAAGCCCGGGCCTGGAAGCATGTGAGCTCGTAGATGTGGTTTTCGACGATTTATGTGGAATTTATTGGGCTCAAACATGGATTTTAGTCTTTGGCTGCCCAGTCAGTGGAAACACTGTGCGGCTTATCTGCCCGCAGACCCAGATGCAAAAGCCATTCAGTAGCAAAAACTAAAATAATGTAGTCCATTATGTAATCCTACGCTGGAAGGCGACATCCAGTCAAAATCTTCATTTTCCCCTCGATGGCAATCAAAATTCAAGTCATTTTGAAGCAAGGCTTCCAGTTCAATAGAAATGTCGAATGCTATTCACCGCTTTACCACTACCATGCCTGTGCTGATTTCATCCTTTATCTTAGACCAATAGTAGCACCAGCTGGAACGATACTTGATGTCTGGACCCGTTTCCCCCTCACCTGTGGACTGTGGAAACCGTTGGGGTTGATAAGCACCATCCACCATT
Organism: Ochlerotatus camptorhynchus; assembly: GCF_037179485.1. Classification (NCBI taxonomy): domain Eukaryota; kingdom Metazoa; phylum Arthropoda; class Insecta; order Diptera; family Culicidae; genus Ochlerotatus; species Ochlerotatus camptorhynchus. The sequence goes on from NW_027040616.1 coordinate 156,156, forward strand.
GGTGCCCATTATGCAAATAAGCCGGATACAGATGGCGTCCACCGTTAACTTAATTTGGACACAACCCTATCCCGTGTGATGTCGCGTCATTCAGAGAAAATAGCACTTGTGTTTGCGGGACAGTGTGGTGTGAAAGACTGTAATTTGTGTTGGCATAGTAATTTGATGTGTTGGTACTAATTAGTTGGTGTATGATAGTGTTCTTGGAATCTGGGTGTGTAGTATTGGGTACGGCTGAAACCATTTGGTGCGAAATGATTTTCTTTGCCAAATGCCGATCATGTGGATACGATTGGTTTGTAATGAAGTCAATGAAGTGAAATTAACGTTTCAGAAAGGTTCTGCCACAAGCACATTGATTGGTTGGATAGAGTAACTGAATGGATGGATCAGATCAATGCTGACATTCTGATGAAGCATTTTACCAGGTTTTTGATCTAATGTCCGTCCAACTAAGCACAACCCACGCTATACCTCTCTTTTTTGAACGGGTTTTAACAATAAATTAAATTTGTATATGAAATATGACTTCTAAACGTATTCCTCTTTCCATAAAATTCGTCCGAAACTCCGTCCAAACACTTCGAAATGCCATTGGATTTTCTTCGTCCTACGGATGAAGGTAGAAAAAGTGGGTTTGCTAGGCGCGTCTTCTCTTGTTTTGAGAACAATGCGTATACATTATCAGACTGATGCAAAATTTTCGCTCCACAGTGCTCAAATCGTTCCCTGATTAGCCTCCCAAAATTTGAACTCATTTAGTGAGAAACTGACTTGGCACAAACCATTTGAAGTTTATATGGGAATTACTATGCAAAAACCATAATTTTGGTTCATATCCATCTCAAAATTCATCAGTTTACTCAACTTTAGAAAATGATAGCTGAGCTTGATGAAAATGTTCTCAGCTACAACTTTGTTCGATCAAATGTAAGGAACCACACCACTGCGTCCTAGCAAGAAGTACGGTCGACTTGTTACGCGCTCCGTTAATTTGGAAGTTTTCTCGCTATTATCTGACGTAAATAATCAGTTTTTCTCGCTTAGTGATTCCTGGCATAATTCCCGATAAATTTATCAAAAAGTGAGTTTTTTTCTGAGAAGAAAGTGTGTTTTCGGCATCATCGAAAATTGTTTTTGCGATTGGCAATTCGCCAATCATTTTGCGCACCATCGGTGCGTGGTCACGCATACCTGTGCACACGGATCATCGTCATCGAGTGTCAGCATCTGCCTCCACATTCAAACCGCTCATCCATCATCGTGTGTGCAGCTGAGTGCCGAGCTTCATACAAGCACACATCAACGAAGACCGCCCGCACACGCGGATCGAAGATCATCAAAGCTGCGCGTCGCTCCGCTGCTGCTGTGTAAACGCTCGGTGATAGTAGTATAGGATTATCAGATAAGTTTTTGTTCTTGTTTCTTTCTTTCTCCCATCTGTTAAATTTTAAGTTTGTGTTTCTGTGTTAGTATTTTTTTTCTTCGTGTATTGTGTCCGAGTAATTTTGATTATCGTTGCAGTGGTAGAGCGTTTTTCGCTCCCACTAGTACGGCAAAATGGACATTTTGTCGGAAGACGAAATGGACGTTTTGTCGGAAGATGACACCACTTTGCCACGCGATAGCAAGAAGGGTCGAAAACGTCTGTCATCCCAGAAATCAGATGATGCCATCCCTGCTTCGTCATCTCAGTCTGGTAATGGACAGGGACAGATAAGCCCCCGATCGCGAGCCTACCCAGAAGACTCGACTGGCCCATGGGTTGTTTACTTTCAGCCCAAAAAGAAACCTTTGAATGTAATGCAAATTACTAATGATCTGACGAAGCGGTTCTCGGCCGTGACCGAAATCTCGAAGGTGAGGTACAATAAACTTCGCGTTGTCGTCTCTAACCTGAAACAAGCTAACGAGATTGCTGCCTCCCAGCTCTTTACACTCGAGTATAGAGTGTACATCCCTGCTCGTAATGTGGAGATCGAAGGTGTGGTCACCGAAGCGAGTCTGACCCCCGAGATCTTGGCGAAGCAAGCGGTTGGCCGTTTCAAGAACCCCTTGCTTCCCACGGTTGAGATACTGGAAGTCCAGAAGCTGAACTCAGTATCTTTCAGCGAGGGTAAAAAGAGCTTTACCCCCACAGACTCGTTTCGGGTGACCTTTTCTGGTTCAGCCCTTCCTCACTACATCGAGTTGGGAAAACTTCGGCTACCTGTGCGTTTGTTTGTTCCTCGGGTCATGAACTGCCAAAACTGCAAACAGTTGGGACATACGGCCTCTCACTGTGGCAGCAAGGCACGCTGTTCCAAATGCGGGGAGAAGCACGAGGATGGCGCCTGCACAGTCACTGCACCAAAATGCGTGTACTGTAAGGGAACTCCTCATGGTCTCTCGTCGTGCCCGGCGTACAAACAACGCGGGGAGAAACTAGAACGCTCTCTTAAGGAGCGTTCCAGGCAGTCTTTTGCAGCAATGCTAAAGACAGCCACACCATCAACCAACGACAAAAATCCCTTTGCTGTTTTGTCTGATGACGAGTCTGACTCTGACTTGGCTGAGGAGGGAGTTTCTTTCAGTTTTCCGGAAGGTTCTGCACGGAAACGAAAACGCATCCGTTCGCGGAAAGTTGCAGATAAGGAACCCCAAATCAGCTTGCCCAAATCAAGGAGTGATGGAAAAAAGGAAGTTTCAACTCCTCCTGGTTTCCGCAGAACTGACTATAACCAGAACTTTCCATCTCTCCCGGGGACATCAAAAACCCCTGATGGCCCATTTTTAAGAACAGAAGCCCCTTCTTCATCCGGGTTGTTCTCATTTGATAAAATTGTGGACGATATTCTCAAGTACCTCAATATTTCTGATCCTCTCAAAAGCATTGTTCTGGCAATGCTTCCTTCTGTGAAGACCCTCTTGAAGCAATTGACATTGAAGTGGCCCCTCATTGCAGCAATCATTTCCTTCGATGGATAATTTTCCAAACGAGGTCGGGGATTTGATCACTGTTCTACAGTGGAATTGTCGAAGTCTCATTCCTAAATTAGATTCTTTTAAGTTTTTAGTTCACAATAATGATTGTGATGCATTTGCTGTTTGTGAAACTTGGCTCTCTTCAGATATCGATCTTCCTTTTTATGATTTTAACATTATTCGACTGGATCGTGAGGATTCGCGTGGAGGAGGAGTACTTTTGGGGATCAAAAAGTGCCATTCCTTCTATAGAGTGAATCTTCCACAATTTACAGGTATTGAAGTTGTCGCATGTCAGGCTATTATTAAAGGTAAGAGCCTTTGTATTGCTTCTGTTTATATTCCTCCTAGAGCCGTTGTTAATCGAAAACAACTTTCAGATATCTGTTCGGTACTTCCTGCTCCACGGTTGATTATGGGAGATTTTAATTCCCACGGTACAGGCTGGGGGGAACTGTATGATGACAACCGTTCTACTTTGATATATGACCTCTGCGACAGCTTTAATATGACAATTCTTAACAATGGAGAAGTAACACGTTTGGCTGGCCCATCCTCGAATGGAAGTAGATTAGACCTCACACTTTGCTCTAACTCATTATCGTTGGATTGCACGTGGAATGTGATCCAAGATCCCCACGGTAGTGATCACTTGCCGATCAAAGTTTCAGTTGCCAGTGGGTTCAATCCGTCGGAACCCGTTAACGTCGCGTACGATCTTACCCGTAATATCGATTGGACAAAGTTCAAGAATGTGATAGAAGATGCCCTAACGTCGGTAGAAGGGCTTCCACCGTTGGAGGAATATAACTTCCTCTCCAATCTGATCTTGGACAGCGCGCTTCAAGCTCAAACTCGGCCGGTTCCAGGAACGTCTTTCCGTAGGAAACCTCCTTCCCCTTGGTGGGACCAGCAATGCACTGAGGTTTATCGTAAAAAGTCCGACGCGTTTAAGCTTTTCCGGAAACGTGGAACACCCGTACATTTCGAAGCGTACTCGGCTCTTGAACGCGAACTCAAGAGCCTCATCAAAGCCAAGAAACGCGGATACTGGCGGCAATTCGTGGACGGATTATCGCGCGAAACGTCGATGAATACGCTTTGGAACGCGGCGCGAAGGATGCGTAACCGGTCTTCGAACAACGAGAGCGAGGAGTACTCAGATCGTTGGATTCTCAAGTTCGCGCGAAAACTATGTCCTGATTCTGTGCCGGCACAGATGATTCCTCGCGAAACGACGAATTCGGTAGACGAGATCAGCCAGCCATTTTCAATGCTGGAGCTCTCACTCGCGCTCCTTTCGTGTGGCAATTCGGCTCCGGGGGCTGATAGAATCAAGTTCAACTTGTTGAAGAACCTCCCAGACGTCGCTAAGAGGCGCATGTTGAACTTGTTTGGTCAGTTCTTGGAGCTTAATATTGTTCCGGATGATTGGAGGCGGGTGAGAGTTATAGCTATTAAAAAGCCTGGAAAACCCGCGTCAGATCACAACTCGTATCGTCCCATTGCGATGTTATCGTGTATTCGAAAATTGTTGGAGAAAATGATCCTTTTTCGCCTGGACAAATGGGTTGAGTTGAACCACCTACTCTCAGATACTCAATTTGGTTTCCGTCGGGGCAAGGGAACGAACGACTGTCTCGCGTTGCTTTCCACTGAAATTCAGTTGGCTTTTGCTAATAAAGAGCAAATGGCTTCTGTCTTCTTGGATATTAAGGGGGCTTTTGATTCAGTATCGGTTGAAGTCCTTTCAGACAAACTCCACGCTTGTGGCCTTTCTCCATTAATTAATAACTTTTTGTACAATTTGCTGTCAGAGAAACATATGAGCTTTTCTCATGGAAACTCTACAGCTTCACGATTTAGCTACATGGGTCTCCCCCAGGGCTCATGTTTAAGCCCCCTTCTGTATAATTTCTACGTCAGAGAAATTGACAATTGTCTAAGGGACAACTGCACGTTGAGACAACTTGCAGATGACGGAGTAGTGTCTATGACAGGACCCAGAGAGGCCGACCTGCAAGGACCCTTACAGGATACCTTAGACAATTTGTCTACTTGGGCTATCCAGCTAGGTATCGAATTCTCCACGGAGAAAACTGAGTTGGTCGTTTTTTCTAGGAAGCATAGCCCAGCACAACCGAAGCTTCAACTTTTAGGTAAGCCGATCACTCATTCCATGTCTTTCAAATATCTTGGGGTCTGGTTCGATTCCAAATGCACCTGGAGATCCCACATTGAGTATCTGAAGCGGAAATGCCAACAAAGGATCAATTTTCTCCGAACAATTACCGGAACGTGGTGGGGAGCCCATCCGCAAGATCTTCTAACGTTGTACCGGACAACGATTTTATCGGTTTTAGAGTACGGTAGTTTTTGCTTCCAGTCGGCGGCTAAAACGCACATCATCAAACTGGAACGGATCCAGAATCGCTGTCTTCGTATCGCGTTAGGATGCATGCACTCGACTCATACGATGAGTCTCGAAGTGTTGGCGGGCATGTTGCCACTATCGGATCGGTTTTCGGAATTGTCCCTCAGACTCCTCACCCGTTGTGAAGTTATGAACCCACTGGTGATTGCAAACTTTGAGAAGCTTCTTGAGCTAAACCCTCAAACTCGTTTTATGTCATTGTACTACGTGTACATAACACAGGATGTCAGCCCTTCGCAGCATAATCCCTATCGTGTTTGCTTCTCCGACTTCGACAATTCTGTTCATTTTGATTTATCCATGACGCAAGAGATTCGCGGAATCCCAGAGCATCATCGTTCCATGATTGCTCCGTCAATTTTCGCTGCAAAGTTTGGCCAAGTTGATTCCGCAAGATCGTTCTTCACAGATGGATCACTAATAGAGGCGTCCGCAGGTTTTGGTATTTTTAACGAATTTCATAGCGCCTCTCGAATGCTTCATGCTCCTTGTTCCGTATATGTTGCTGAACTGGCGGCAATACATTATACGCTAGAAACGATCGCCTCACTTGCACCAGATCATTATTTTATTTTTACGGATAGTCTCAGTTCTGTCGAGGCTATTCGCTCCATGAGGCCGGTAAAGCACTCCTCGTATTTTCTCATGAAAATACGAGAGTTTTTAAGTGCTTTATCTTTAAGATCTTTTGTCATCACCTTTGCATGGGTCCCATCTCATTGCTCGATTCCGGGCAATGAGAAGGCGGACTCGCTTGCAAAGGTGGGCGCTATGGAAGGCGATATTTACGATCGACAAATCGCCTACGACGAATTTTTCTTCATTTATCGTCAACAGTCACTCGCCAGCTGGCAAAATAAATGGAGTGAAGGGAGTTTGGGACGATGGTTATATTCAATCATCCCTAAGGTGTCGAAGTGTCCTTGGTTCAAGGGGTTGGATGTGGGTCGAGACTTCATTCGTATGATGTCTCGCCTCATGTCCAATCACTATTCGTTAGACGCTCACTTGTTTCGTGTTGGGCTGGGAGACAGCAATCTCTGTGACTGTGGACAAGGTTACCAGGACGCAGATCACATTATTTGGTCATGTGCTGAGCACCGTAGAGTCAGATCCGAGTTGTACGATTCCCTTCGGGCTCGAGGTAGACAACCTAATGTTCCAGTTCGGGATATTTTGGCTAGACGTGATCTGGAGTTTATGCAACTCATATATGTTTTCTTGAAGAATATTAACCATAGATTGTAAGTTTGATTAACCTTGTGTTTAGTTTGTGTTTGTATGTGTGTGTGTATTTTTTTTTTTTGTAGATTTGTTTCTGTAATAATTGTATAATTACAGAGTTGATATAACGTCGATAGGATTAAGTATATGTTTTAGAAATAGTGAAATTTTTTAATCATAAATCTTATTCCAAATTTCCTTTTCCCTCTCCCGATCCAAACAATTGTCATCCACTAACCTCGAGAAGACCGCGAGTAATCGGTTCCAATCCTTTAATTTTAGATTTAAGACAATTATAATGTATAAAGAAAATGATAACTTGGCTCTGTAAAGTTTATTCGATTGAGCCTGTACAAATAAAGTAATTAACAAAAAAAAAAAAAAAAAATGTAAGGAACAAAAATTATTAATGATTCAAGTCACTGATGCCTTATGATTATGCTCAATCAACTGTTCAGCAGGCAACATTGGTGTTTATGGCGCGTAGAATAGAGGACAAAAATCATGGCTACTATGTCGCACTGCAGAATACAGTGTTGCCCACAATACAGTTGCTTAATCTTGCCATAAGATCATCAATCTCTTAAACAATTAATAACTATTTTATTTGACGTTTGGCTGAAAAATGATTTTCGGCAAAGTTATAGATGATAAAAATTCCCATAAGAATAGCAATAGAATTTGTTAACAGTACAATATGTTAAAGGTTAGAAGAACAAAAATTATTGTTTTCCCATAGTAATTTCCATATAAACTTCAAATGGGTTGTGCTAAGTCAGTTTCTTATCAAACGAGTTTATACTTTCGGAGGCTAATCAGGACCTGATTTGAAACCGTTTGAACACTGTGGAGTAAAAATTTCAAATTTTGCATCAGTCTAATACATATTCATACAATGCACTTTAATAGCTTTTGTGTTGAAGCTTATGAACTAACGCTTCGGTACAAACGTATTAATGATTTGTGAACGGTGAAATTGATTCAGTATTTGGACAATGCTGTCAAGGAAGGATGCATACATCAAGAGCAAATTTTCATTACGTCGAACGTAACAAAGGTAAACAAAGTCGAGCTATCAGTGTCAATCGATGCTCCTGCTATTACACTATATACTGTCCGAATATAGGATCAAATCACGTTTTTAAATTTATTTACCAGTCAAATTGATTTTCGACGTAATCACCTTCTGATCAAAATATTTTTCGATGTTACTTAAGTCGTCCAATTTCTATGGAGATGCCGTTTGTCTTAAGTAACAGCGCAGAGAAAACCCTGAAAAGTGTACGTTCGTCGTTTCGAACTGTTTGTTGCTGAGATGATTTCGGTGGTCCTAAAATGATGCACGTAAGAAGACGGGATTGATAACTCTCCCGAATATCCTGGTAAATACACTTTGACTTAAGCAACAATATGGGCCACCAAACGACGTATAATAACTTTTAACTCAAAAACCAGTATTTTTTAGCATGAAACCTAGCGATCTGCTTTGTATGATTAAAACCCTACTTAATATGTTAAACGTTGCTATCACTATGAGATTTTGTGTGTTCAATTGGAAATAGGAATAACTTTTCGGTCATCAAAACAAAACTTTATTTTTTCTCGGATCGGTGCGAATGTTACTTGCGACATAATAAAAATTTGCTATTGAAAGGAGTCTTTTACGTTTACCGTAAGACGGGGTGACATTGAGCCAAAATTGAATTAATTGTTTATTAATTGTTGCAAATATATTGGATACACAGAAAGTGATGACTAGAATATGTTTTTTGAACTCCTGGAGAAAAGTGTAGATTAAAATTAATCAGTTGTTTTATTTAAATAGTGCTGTAAAGTTAAGTGTCATAAAAAGTAGCAAAACAACGTTTTTTAAAATGTCCTCAGGCAAACAAAAGATTCAATACACCTTTATGTGGATAGACGAGCATTACACGCAATCATTAGCCATTAGGATGGGTCATCATGATCATTTTTTCAGAACAATGTTTTTTTTTTGTTCCATTTGGGGTTCCAAAAACTGTTCAAAATTTGGGGACGATTAGTTGTAGCCCGGCTTTCCGCATTGCGTTTGAAATTTGTATGGAAATTAGTATGGGAAAACCACCTTTTTTTGTATTTTTATCCCTATAGACCACAATTTTGCATGAACCACACATCTAAATACGTTAAAGTAGTCCAGAAAGTGCCTTACAACTTTGCTCAAGGATGTATTGTGCTAGAATACCCCTAAAAAAAGTTATAGCTGTTCAAAGATCAATATTTCGAATTAAATGCCAAAAATCCCTTTTTCTGCCAACACTGCCGGTGTACCAATGAAAGTCAGACTCCAAACTGAAATAATTTCGAAGTTAATTATTTTATTGGTTTGGTATGTTCATATGAAATATTCAAAAACAATAAGCGTAGTCGCAGGGGGGATGGGAGGAGGGAGGGTCACTCATATCAACAGAAGTAAAGTTTCAAACTGAAATAACTTCGGAGTTTCTTATCTTATCGATTTTGTATGTTCAAATGAATTATTCAAAAACACTTTTTCAATCGCATAGGCATATTAAGAGATGAGAGGGGCTAACTATACCCCCACCCCCCTCACTCATATAATTAGAAGTAAAGCTTCAAACTGCAATAACTTCGGTGTTTCTGATCTTGTCAAGTTGGTATGTTCAGATGTATTCAGAAATCATGTGCTTCAATTAATAAGCGTAGTTAGATATGGGGGGAGGGCTTACTATATGCTTTCCGGCCCTCACTTATATCAATGAAAGTAAAGATAAAGACTAAAATAACTTCGGAGTTTCCCATCTCTTGAGTTGCTCGGATGGGTTATTCAAAAACATTTGCTCAATCTCATAAGAGCAGTTGTTAAGCGAGTACTCCCATTCTCTTCCCTACTCTTTTGGTGCAATATTTAAACTTAGATATATTCACACAAATGTCATTGGATTGTAATGATTTTATTTCAATTTAATATATTCTACGATTTCTCAGGGTACTCTTTTCGATGCTGTTCTATCCCTTGAAGCAAATATTGCTGTTGAACTATGTCTCGGGTGGATTTCTTGATAAATCAGAAATTAACTTCACCCCTCATTCAGCCATATCGTTGACAACCATCATGGAAGCAACTTGTATCGCATTGAAATAATCTGTATCATTACTCCACTCGTTTGCCGGATTTTGCATGAAGCCGGTCGAAATTTCGAAAAGGAATCAGCACTGTCAGGAAGTGACGTTTGGCTTGGGAGCCCAACTGAAACTTAGCCCACTTAAAGTTAGCCCAACAAACGAAATCCGACTGTACCTGTGTCTGAAACGAAACTGGTGAAGACAGTTTTCGTTTTCTCTTGTTTTTGGTTCTTGACGTATGACTACTTCTGTGTTATCTATGTGTGGGTGGTCCAAATGGCAGTTTAATATTTCAAATAATAGAAATTTAAAATTTCCAGCTGCTAATAATTCAAACAACATCTCTTCACTAACAAATGAACGGACAAGTGGATATTAAATATTTACACTACAAAAATTTTCGTTTTCAGAACTGCATATAGTAAGCCCTCCCCCCCCCCCCACCACCGCTCTCTAACAACGCTGATGAGATTGAGCAAATGTTTTGGAATAATTCATCCTGAACATACCAAATCGATAAGATAAGAAACTCCGAAGTTATTTCAGTTTGAAACTATTGATATGAGTGAGGGGTGCGGGGTTTATTATTACCCCCCCCCCCTCTCTCTCTCCAATAACACATATGATATAGAGCAATTGTTTTTGAATAATTCACCTGAACATACCAAACCGTTAAGATAAGAAACTCCGATATTATTTCAGTTTGGAATCTGACTCCCATTCTTACACCGGCAGTGTTGGCAGAAAAATTGATTTTTGGTGTTATATTCAAACCATAAATATTTGAATGGTTATAACTTTTTTTTAGATACATTCTAGCACCATACTTCTTTTGGCATTTCCTGGACTATATTTGTACATACTTAAATGCACGGTTCATGCAAAATTGTGGTCTATAGGGATAAAAACGCAAAAAATTGATTTTCCCATACTATTTTCCATACAAATTTCAAACGCAATGCGGAAAGCCGAGTTACAACCAATCATCCCCAAATTTTGCACAGTGGTTTGGGACTCCAAATGGAACCAAAAAGGGTTGTTCGCGATTGGTGAGGTAAAGTTTGCATTTTTGCATATAACGATGACCCACTCTATTAGCCATACATACGAAGTACATTGTGATCATTGTCAAGTGTACTCTTAATGGCTACGTTAAATTCACATTTTTTAAGATATTTTAATCTAGAACTAGATCGATGATGCACTATTTTTTATATAAATTTATATATTGTAAAGCATAAAAATCTTCAAAATAGCATAAGAAATGGAACACTAGCAAGACTGTTAAAGTCTATAAGATAAACAAGAATATTATTTATACCGTGAACCCTTGTTAATCTGAACGACACTGCGTGCATATTAACGGGATTTATTTCAATTTTGAACTTCTAGTAACCCTACGGCCATCAGAAAAGCGAGTTTCTGGTAGCCGTCCATTTCACTTTTCTCTGTTCCATGTGCTAGATGACGTTTTAGCTATTTAAATAAATAAAGCTTTGATTGTTGAGACGCTGAATTATTCATTTCAAAACGTCGCAAAATGAGAAAAGGAAATATTTGTTCAAGTGCTTTCATTTTTTTTTTTTTTTTGTTATAGTCATTTTAACACTCTTGGGTCATTCGTGACTTGTCCGGGGGTGAGATTTGTACTCGTGACTTTGGCGTGAGAGGTAAGGATGTTGACCACTACGCCGGGGTCGCCCCCAGTGCTTTCATTATATTAACTCATATTTGATTTTATCAGTGATTCGTTTGCCCGATCTTACTTTTCTTCGCATGAACGGAGATAAGGTAACACATTTATTGGAATTTGCAAAGAAAAAGTTTTCTGGAGCAGAGCTGGACGTAAGTTTGGTGCAAAGGAAGCTTACTGGTGATGTTGAAGTTTCAGAAGCTTTGGCGGGCAGCAGGAAGGAAATCTGAACGATTTTTGGATTCGAGGAGAATTTATTGTCGATGTCCTTTCGCCCTCAAAATCATCCGTTGGCCAGTCTTTTAAGCCGCTCAAAAATACGCACAGGAAATCAAAGAAAAACAGGGTCCAATCTCTTCTCAATCAATTTTCGGCAGAAGAAATCTCGTTAGCTGCAGCAACATCTGTAGCCTCCACAGGGTTTTGTAAAGCCGACAAATTGATAGGAAAAATAACACAAAACACCGAGACGGCAATCGAACTAAACCGTTCAGCAGATCGATCAAAACACGGTTTTGAAACTCGTACAGCTGAGGAAGCTCTTGCATTCTTATGCAAAAATGAGTTTTCGTCAGATGAATATAAGCAAGGGCGTGGACATGTACCCAGCTTATAACAAATTGGTTGAATCTTAGAAGCTATGCTATCCTACAGGTATTTTAGACATAGAGTCAATAATATTGAATAATACCTTTATAACGATATTCATTCATCTGTTGCTGATGTGCCTTTACAAGAATTTGTGGAGCACACCACGAAACACCTTTTTGAAAGCGTGAGAGCAGAGCGAACAGAGCGAAACGTGGTACATAAAGGATGCGATGTTAACGAACATGTCATGTAAAATTAAGTGACTAAATTAAGAGACTAAAAAAATCGTTACTCGACAAAAAGTACGTTTGATTCAGCTCAATTTTGCGTCTATTATGACTCAATTTTATGTCAAAATTGACGCTCGCATATGTCACTCTCAGAACACCTAAATTTTTATTTTTTTTCAGTTTTTTTTTACAACTTCAAATATTTTAATTGCACTAGGAAATCAAAATGTAGAAAAATGTGAAAGAGTTAGGGATCTAGGAATTATCTTAGACTCTAAACTAACTTTCATAGACCATTACAACACAATTATTTACAGGGCAAATAACATGCAAGGCTTTATCAAGCGCTTTTGCTATAACTTTCAGGACCCATACACAATTAAAACACTATATATCGCCTATGTGAGGTCAATACTGGAATATTGTAGCATTGTATGGTCTCCTTTTTCAATCACACACGAAGAAAGATTAGAATCCGTACAAAAACAAGTTCTATTATACGCTTTTCGTAAATTAGGTTCGACATCATTTCCTCTTCCATCATATGAAGCACGTTGCATGCTTATAAACATACAAACATTAAAAGAGCATCGTGAATACGCAATGGTTTCATTTGTAAACGATATCGTTTCGCAGCGCATTGACTCCACAGAACTTTTATCAAAATTAAACTTCCATGCACCCACTCGGCAACTCCGAAATCGAAATTTATTTGCCATAAAACGTCATCGCACAAATTATGCAAAATATGGGCCATTAAACCGCATGATGGCCTCTTACAATCAATACTGCGAAACCATTGACTAAACAATGTTTCGGCATAAACTAAAACAATAGTTTTACTCCATAAGGCATTATAACTCATAAAAAATAGGAAAGCTGACACTGCTTACTTTTTATTAAAGAAAAAATTATACTTATAACCTTTTGTCCAAAGTTGACGAAATAAATAAATAAATTTAAGAAAACAAAACTGTATTCTAATAGGTATGTACTTGTCTACGTTGGTTGACGAAATAAATAAATAAATAAATTAGGTACGTATTGTTAGACATTTTCAACATTATATTTTTGTTTTTGAAGATGTAGGATTTTAACAGCAATTTTTTGTCCTTTTAACAAGATTACGCATCAGTGAGCCTATGCCTGGTGCCGAAAATTCTTATGACGGAAACACCGCCCGGAATTTTTACGTGAATCGAAGGCTGCCGCAAAAATTACCGGTCTCAATGAAAATCTGTTAGAGATATTTCATATTCTGCTTACTGCAATTAACTGTAAGTCAAAGATTTATTATTTCTTTTGAAATTTATGCTGAAGAGACTAGAGTCTTATACCAGAATTTATATGATTAGTATGCATTGTCTCCAACAGTGCACAAACTGCTAGGTATTTACATTATTAAATACACGGTGTTTCTAATTGGAATGTGCAGCGAAGAGGTTAAGGAGACGAGGAATAAATGCAACCGGAGATACCGCTAGTTCCACTCCCGAAAATTCAACAACAAAGGTTAATATTACGGATATATTCAACAGATTGCCTTTATCATCAGATTCAGTGATTTCATTAACCAAAAGTGCATCTTTGTCTTTGAGCAATACTGCACTACCAGATAAAGCCAAGCAGTTAGATTTTGAAAACTAGCTTTTTGTTTTGTTTTTTGTTGAGTTAGTAGCATATAACTAGTTGTAAATATAAATTTGTACTGTAAATCATCGATCTGGTTTTTGAATACTCAAAAGAAATCCGAACATTTTCAAAGTGGATTTATTGAAAAACAACAAAAATTACCTTCACCAAAAGTTGTTAAAATGTACTTCTTGATAAACTTTTTAAAGTGAAATGAAACACTATGGATTGTACTTCCGCCATTTTGAAATGTTACGCTTGAAATTTTGGGCTTAAAGACTACAGAACTGACGATAACTTTTGACAGAAGACTTTTACTGGTATAGTGTATTTAGAGAAAATGTGTACTTTAATATTTAAGTGATTTAAAAAAAATTTGACAGAAAAGAGATAAACGAAAACAATGTTATTATAATTTCTCTATCTATTGAAATAACAATAGTTAGATACCAAATTACGTTGCTGGTAAAATTTGGCGTTTAGGACACTTTTGCAACCAACGCGAATGGAGCTCACAAGAAAATGTTTAGAAGACATCAATACGCTATCTCTAATATTTTTCGAGTTATTAATTTATTCCACCTAATTTTGCTTCCTGGCCCACTGTGCAATTTCAGTGCGCAAATGTCAATGACATCGTAAATTGATTACTGATATTTATAAAACTCATCAATAATATTAAAACAACGCAACGATTATACAAAAAGGATGATTTATTTAATAAAAGTAAAATTTTAAACTTTTCCCTAGTGATATTCATATGGATAGTAATATTCTAGCCGTACTACCTTACTACTGGTACTACTGCTTACTACGAGTATCAGTGACGGAAGTGAAATTCAGTACGTCAATTGGCGAGCTGAGTATATTTCTCGAAAACGGATCAGTACATGTCAGAGTCACTTTCAGAATATTTTGAGCCACTGGTAACTAATTTAACAAGTCACTGCTATAAAAACTTTCCTGCACAATCTGTCACAAAATCATCAAGTTAGTTATGGTGACCTTCTCGTTGAAACAAGTGGCAACGTTTTTCATCATCATCATCATCATCATCATCATCATAGTCCTACTAAGTAGATGATTTATTGCAGCAATAGACACCGTCAAAGTGCCACTCGCTCGCTAGTGATCGAGAATTTCGTGGGTGTCCAAATATGGATAATTAAATCGTCATTTACACTTAATGCTACCCCAGCCAGACGGCCAAATCACTTTTATCACTGTTATTGTTTCAGTCCAATGGTATATTAATCACTGCTCGCTTCGTTCCGTCGGAAGTCCACCAGGGGGGTATTGACTGCGGCGAAAATTGGACTGCCTGCTGGATGGCAGCATTAGATTGAATTTTCTGGCAACTTGTGCCACCCACTGCTGTGACCTTATTGGTGACAATGTAATATAGGGAGGCTTTGCGTACATCGTAACATCACCCTTAAATACTTGCTGTATAGGTATGGCGGAAATTCAATATCCCGAATTGTCATCGTTGACCTAAATATTATTTCTTGGCTGCTGGGATATGCGTTTCTTTAAAAGCAACAATGGCTGCATTCTGCAGGAAATCATAGCGAAAGCACATCACAAGCAGCAGCCAGCACACGATGATGGGGAGAGAAATGGAAGATTCAAACAGCCATAAACATTGTGGAACAATTGAATCCCAGCTCTGCTCCAGACCTACTTTTGTTTGCATGCCAGTATCTACAACAGTACTCTGGGAAAGTGAGATGGTATAAGGTTTCACGTAACTTTTCAAAAGGGCCAATGTAACATTTTCCGACAAATTGAGAAAAACGAAGGCGTAGCTCAACAGATTATTTTTTAAGCTTTTTTGAATCAAAACATTTTACAACACTATTTTAACCGTAGTCAGTGAATAATAACGGTGAAAATTCAGTAGGAACGGTAAAATCACAATTTTACATTGAATGTTGTGCTTCATTACAGACAGAAAATCACATAGGACGTTGCCTTCTGAATATGAGCACCAATCATGTTGGGTAAACCACATGCCCGAAGCAACAATCAAGCTCCCATATTTATCTCGATTTGTTCCCATTTGATATTTAGGACCTTTTGCAAACTTTTGCGAGATGTATGTTTCTCAGCGTGACCATTTTTTACCATCGTGTGGGTTTCTAGAATCTTAGCACTTGTGGGTGTTCCCTTTGAAGGTTTGATGCTTCCGTATGTAAGTGCGGAAAAAGTGAAGATTTTTTAACTTACTAAATAACTGTGATAAACTGTGTATGATCTTAGGTGATTTCAAATATCATAACCAACCTCAGTCACCCTGTTGATTTTTTAACTCGTATTATTATGTATAATCATTTCCCTTCCATGTTCCAGTGTTATCTTCATATTGATTATTTATGTCGAACACTACTCCTTTGCATGAAGCCAACATTTTCGGTGCTTTGGACGGAGCCCAGCAAATTCAACGAGCACCGGCTGAAAAAAAAATGTCTATTCAATTAATCCCACCCCCACAACTGGTCATCAGATAATCACGTTCCGTCGAAACCATAAATCTACCACGAACAATGCTGATTGACGACGTGAATGAAATTCATTCAAACCACAGAAATAACCACCACTGGCCGATGGAATTTGTAATTACCAAATCACCTCGTTTACCTGTTAGAACCGCACACTAGTAAATCTCTATCCATTCCGAGGCAGTAGACAACCGCTGTGCAATCAAAAACGCAATTAAATGTTCAGCTCGATGTTTGCTGAGCTTTCGACGTTGTCCAATAATTTACGAATGTAAATCTTGCCGCTTATCGATAAACCAATACTTTTTCTTTCACCCAGAACTTGAAAGTAGGTCAACGCATTTTGCGTAATTTATCACCCTACTGCATCGTCAATTAAACGCATGGACTTTCAACGTTCACAAACCACCAGCGTTTGAATCTAGAGAAGCAACTCGCAATTGAACCGGATTAAACACCCCCGAAATCACAAAGCCACACCATCCTTACGTATTGACGCGCCGAAATCAAACCGTATCATGTGATTTTTCACACCAGACTGATTCTCTGTTTTGGTTGGCGTGGAGCGTTACGATTTCCCTCCTTTTAGTAGTAGGTTACAACTGATCTCACAAGGACTCACAAATACACACCCACTGAGCAGCACAGCAAGATTGGTTGGCTGCCACTCCCGAGAGTAGAAAGCTTCCCTTGGCTCCGTCGTTGTCGTCGTCAGCTGGTGGCTGTGAATGGGATCTCACTCGAAGGCAAACCATCTCCCACCACATTCCGAAGAGCTTTCCACAAAAAATAATGAAAGCTTTCCCGTTGATCCCTATGGGATCGAAACAGGTAAGAGCTGACTGACAATAGAGGTGTGGTCACGGGCACGGAAGGCACAAAGTAAAAGTGAGATGATGATTTATGATGCCTTGGGCAATCGTTCCTGGGTACTTCCATGAGTTTAGATTAACGTGATTTATCTTTCCGATTACTCTGTAATGACTGCGCGACTGGGCATTTACTGGAAAATTGACGATGCATATAGGATTGATGGATTATTTTAAATTAATTTGAAAAGACCGAATTCAGAACGATTTTTTCTTTGGCTTTATTATGTACTGGAACTTTACGCTGGCGCTCAACTTTGTGTTCTTCGAGCAGTTGCACGGTTGTTATTTGAGAACTTTCAAAGCCTGTACCATTTTTGCATTAGTATTATTGTGTGGCTAGTACAATCATACTCTATGACCAGGGAAGTCGAGAAATGTTTCATCACGAAAAATTCCTAGACCGGATCGGGAGATCGAACCCAGCCGCCTCCAGCATGGTCTTGCTTTATAGCTGTGCCTTTATCGACAGAGCTAAGCGAATTCAGCACCAGATAATCTTGAATATGCATTTATTGAAATTTGATATCCTTACTATAAGAATAATAAAGTCATTAAACTAAAACCATAAAAATCGTGGGTGTTCTTGGTTGTGGAAAATATTTACAATTTCGAATACTATAATTTAAGGATATTAAATAAGATGAGTGGAGTTTCGAACGCCTTTGGATACGGTTGTGTTTTAGGTTTGTTCTCTGTTTTGTGCGTGCATTCGCTTTCATAGTTTTCGGTTGCTTTTTCCGGATTAGCGCTGGCACTCTGCCTCCCGGACGGTTATACGTGTGTGAGTGGTGGTTTTCTCGCTTTCCTAGAAGTTTTAGAATCGAGAAAGAAAACATGATTCATCATGTTTGCAAGCAACAGAAGATTTGACGCTATCTGCGTTGTTTGATTTTTTCTCCCGGTCCAGAAATTTGTGGCATCGCGAGCGATAATTTTAATTTTAGTATACAAGACAAGAGGCAGACACATATAGCACACACGGCATTCATTGTATAGCTTTTTTTCGAGCTATTGAAATCAAATCAACATAGGCGCAGCAATATTTAGTTGAAGATGCTAATTTCAAATAACAGACTAAAGTGGTAATTTTTATGCGATAGACGAGGAGCTGAAAGTAAAGAGTTGATAGTTCCGTTAGAGTACGGCAGTGTGAAAATTGTATATAGAGAGTAGAAAGCGAGCAAGGGCAACTTAGGCAACGAGTCGGCGATCATCTCTTTTTGCCAGTGGTGGCGGGGGGGAATACCCCTCACCATCCCTCTCCAACGAGGGAGTTTGGTAAAGAGAGATGATCAAACCGATTTGTACACGCAAACCAAAAATCTATTACAATGAATGTTAGTTCCATTTCCTATCATCCTCTGTTCATGAACATCGCAGCGAATGTTAGAAGTTGACCTTGCAGGCGATGTAATGGTTTTTTGCCTTTTTTATTTCGTGTTCTGTCTGTGCTTTCACCTACACAAGCAAGCATTTGCCTTGATTTTTATGTATAACATGGTAGAACGACGCACACCCTTGCCTCGAATCTCTCCAGCAGAAAAAGCATACGAAGTCGAGTGTGAGAGGAAATAAGCGCTTCTTGTTTACATAGTTGAAGATGCTAATTTCAAATAACAGACTGTAGTGGTAATTTTTATACGATAGATGGAGTAGATGAAAGCATAGAGTTGATAGTTCCGTTAGAGTACGGCAGTGTGAAGATTGTATATAGATATTAGAATAGCGAACTAGGACAACTTTTAAGGAAGGTACAAATCGGTTTTTTCATCTCTCTTTACCAAACTCCCCCTTTGGAGAGGGATGGTGAGGGGTGTCCCCCCCCCCCCCGCCACCACTGGCAAAAAGAGATGAAAACCGACCCGTTCAAGTACCAACTGTGTGTTTGAAACAGTTCTACCGATTTTTACCGCACTTCAATTGTTATTTGAAGGAAGGCATCCAGTCGTAGGTTTGGAAATTGCAACAATTGTTTACCCCTACCACGATATGTGCTCCTGTCATCGTCGACTTGACGATCTCGAGTGGACACGGGTGGGGTAGGTGTTGCTACTGTACCTTTCGACCATTGACAGTAATTGATGGTATGCTCCCATCCAGAGTTATGTACTTTGACTATATGTTTTTAAATTTCGGACACTTTCATTTTTAATTAAATATTACATCCAGTTAGAAACAAAGTAATAATGTTAGATGATCGTGGAGGGCACTAGTCAAAAAAATTTAAAATTTACAAGACATGTGGATCATATTCGACCGAGATAATCAACTTTTAAAAGTGTCCGAAATTCGAGTTTAAGTGTCCGAAATTTGAATCGGCACGGTACATGAAATGATGACAGTTCTACACTGAAAAAAGTTTTCACTAAGTTTCTATTAGGAACGCACATAGTATTTTTCCAAAAACAAAAACAATGATTTTTACCTGAATATCACATAGCATTAGAAATTCTATATGAGAAATCATATATATTTCATTGGACACATAACGTTCATGTGATTTAGTGGTGCAATTTCCAATTATGGGATCACATGAAAGTTATGTGAAATTCACATGGATATTTTCCACTGGTTATGTGATTTATTTTATGAGTGTAGGACAAAGGTTAATGTACCATTCAAAACTTTTTCCAAATGTTTGTAAAATTCATCGGTTGCACCCGTAGAATACGAATATACATTTGCCCTCAAATAAAAAAAATGAATTGCTCTTGTAAAAAGAAAAAAGTGCTCTAAATAAAATCATGCATTATGCTTTTCTGTTTTGCTTTCATCCAACGTAGGCATTAGACATTTTAAGAAATTGCGCTTGGTGTTTTTCTTGCCTGCTGTCGCCATATTGTTATTATGAAAATGCCATTAGCCTTGGAATAAAATCCAAGAAATTTTAATAAAATAAAGGCTAAATTAGAGATCCGAAATGATTTCCAGTGTGCATTGGTATGAATTTATTTATTGAGATCTATTTTCTGTAAAATTAAGATGATTTAATCAAATTCATTTGATTTCTGAAACAATCTTTTTCGTTAACTTGAATTATTTTGGAGGTGCATTTATTTAAGGCTCATATTATCCCAATATACACGTCAAAATTTCAAGTGCATATGTTTTGGAACTTCTAAAAAGTCATATATTTTCTTTAAGACTTTCACTAATGTTGCCATGTAACAAAATTGATTGCATGGTGATCTTGACACCAACACTCAAACCTATTTATACAGCTAAAGATTTCCATATGGAAAAAAAAATGTTTCAGCAGAACAGAACAGAACAACAACAAGCTAATTTATGGCGGTTGCTTTGAAGCAATACAAATTAAATTGGATTTATAACTGATTTTCACCAATGCGTAATAAAACTGCTTGAATACAATATTACTCTTAAAGAGGCTATGAGAACCTTTTGTAGAGTTTGGGGCTTTCCTACAAAAGGTTTTAAGACAGCTTTATTGTGATTCTCAAACATGCTTTATAAACCTTATCAAGAGTGGTCCACTAAGCTGGAAGACGATCTTATAGCGGTTATCAAAAGGTTGTGCTGGAGCTATTAATTTGAAATTGATCTCAAAAACCACTAATAGAGTGCAATAAAACAAGAAATGTGCTTGTTTGACGTTGTTCAGTGCGTAGTGAGAAAATGTACTTTTTATTTTTTGTATTTTATCATGCCACCAAAGATTTGACAAAAACCTTGCTAAATGGTATCTTTCAATATGGATTTAAGAATACATATGGCATATTCAATGAATGAATATAAAAAAACTGTGTCCCATTGAATAAGATAGCTAGAAATGACAGTTTGTCAGGAATTACTTTTCGCAAGATTTCAAAACCGATTTCTGTATTCTTGTTCAATTGTAAGAAAAGTATCGTCAAACTGCTTGACTCCCAAATGACAGTTCCTTAAAGCTTGTGTCTGGCTCCTTTTGACGTTTATATGTTTCGAGTCTGGGTCTCCCTCCCAGGTAATGACCATCTATCTTCTTCTTCTTCTTCGCATTTCAAGCTTATTGCATATCGCATAGTAGCTTAGTGCGTGCTCTCAGCTTAGTGTTCTAGATGCACTTCCACAGTTATTAATTGAGAGCTTTCGATGCCTGTACCCTTTTTGCATTGGTATAATTGTGTGGCAAGTCCAATCATACTTCTATGCCTAGGGAAGTCGAGACATTTTCCAACCCGAAAAATTCCTAGACCGGACCGGGAATTGAACCCAGCCACCTCCAGCATGGTCTTGCTTTGTAGCTGCGCCTTTACCGACTGAGCTAAGGGAGGCCCCAATGACCATCTATAGTAGTTCCAATTGCTTATCCTAGTAGTCGAGCATTTGGTACTAGACACTGAAGAAGTCTGCACATTGTAGACGAAATACGCGTATGCACGTATCTGTCAAGGTAGTGGAATTAAATGGAAATTACTAATCCTTCACTCTTCCTTTGGAAAATATTTGATTCGAATTCAAAAATCTATTCCTTTCATCGCTTATATAGCAATTTCTAATCTCAGTCAATCAACGGTTATTCCGTGGCAACCGAAGGATCAACAGGACCAAAAAATGAATCCGTGCCATTCACTCTTTCCAACTTTGTTATAATTTGCATGAATCTTAAACCAGGAAAAGCGCTCACCAATAGAAACGCTATAGAAATTAGAAGCAATATATTCAATAAACCGTACACATAAAACAGACGCTGCCTTCAGTTTTCCAACTACCTCTTCCACAAGCTTGAGTTTGCATGGTGAACAACTATTCGCTATAGTTAGAAGAATCCAATGGAAGGCCGTGTGAAAGTGCACAATCGAGGAACGGCACAGAAGCTTTTTTTTTTCGAAAAAGGTCGAGCAAAAAAAAAATACTGAAATTCAAGGGCCCTGTATCACCTTGATGGACATCCTTCTGGGAAAATCCTGCCCCAAAGCAGATCATGAATACAGCGCTCTTGCTTTGAAGCTGATTTTCATGCCACACTCTCGAGCACATTATCTAGGATGCGTAATGATGGTTGTTTTCTGTTTCATTCAATGAAGGACATTGATCGGCTCTCTTGTTGGTGTGATCCGATTTGCATTCTGGATGGAGTGCTTCGATAGGGGATGGATTTCGTTGTAATCTGTTTTGCTTTGTTGATCGATTGCAATGTTGTACCCTTGTAAGGCTGATTGAATCCGAAGAGACTTAGTAGATCACATCTAGTTGGTCAATTTTTAGATGGAAATACATGTAGTAAGCTTTCATAATAAGATTAATGCTTAATATTGAATTCATATGGCAGTGTAGGTTCACTCGACTGTAATGGGGTCGTTTATTCATAACGTAAGTACATATACTTCATGCTCAGAGAGAGGAGGTGCCTGGTTTTTAACAAGTAGAGGGAGAGGAGGTTCCAAAAACATAGCTTGGTTCTGTTACAATCGGAACGCCGAATTTATTTTATAGCAGCGTCTCTAGTGATCGGTTCTGTTATTAGTAGACAGCAGTTTATTTTGCAATTGCTCCTCTTGACGTGCTTATAGTTTCATCACGTTTCGTGCTGATTTTAAAAACAGTTAAAGTTAGAACATTTGTGTTGCACAAATTTTATCGAAATACAACGTGATCAGCTCCAAAAATCGCGAAAACGTTCAGCTGTACGGATATTCGTAAAAAAAATCCAGGAGATATAGCACTGTGCTCTTTTACTTTTTATTTTTTTTATTTTGTTGTGTTTCGTTTTTGATATTGTATTTTTGAAAATTATGGTAAGGCTGATGCTTATTTCATCTGCCCCCCCCCCCTACTTTTTAGAAGAATTCTGTCAATATTGATTTCTTATTACCATGTTATATTATTTTTCCTTGATTTGTTTTCCGTCAATCTTGTTTCCCGTGCTGAGCACCAATGCTACCAACGCCAGGGAGGCAGCTCCCACACCTGGACCCTACCTATCGACCCATCAACTAATGAACCGGGGTCCAACGGCTTCTTTACTTCCCTCCCAAAGGAAGGCGTGATCAGAGATGTTATGCCTCAGAACAACCCGGCGGCGCCGACTGGGATTGAACCCAGAACTGCTGGGGTAAGAGGTAATCACGCTTATCACTACACCACCGGTGCCGCTAACGGCGTCGAATAGTCATGAGATTATATCTTGAACACTAGCTTAAATCAATTTATTTTTAAGGGGGTAAATGTTTTTTTTTGTCCCTTATTATTAAGAAAAAGTTGTGTGTTTTTTTGTTGTATTAAACATTGCCGGACATGCCAAAGATATACAACTAGATTAAAATGAAAAAAAGTAAAAAAAAAACACATTTAAAGGTATAATTGGCAAATTATCTCCTATTCTTCCGCTCATGGCTAGCCCCTCCCATAGCACAAGGCAACAAACCAAGAAAATCGCGTTTAAAGTTTGCTTCTCACCATTGCTTCTTATGTAATGGGACAACCCATTTGATTTTTCCAGAACAAGGTGTTGTAGGGTAGAACTACTTCGGCCTAATCGCCCATTTTGGGCCTATCGAGCAGAAATCTTCAAATAAATCCA
The DNA here is from genome assembly GCF_037179485.1 of Ochlerotatus camptorhynchus. Taxonomy (NCBI): domain Eukaryota; kingdom Metazoa; phylum Arthropoda; class Insecta; order Diptera; family Culicidae; genus Ochlerotatus; species Ochlerotatus camptorhynchus. The sequence continues at coordinate 179,946 of NW_027040616.1, forward strand.
TGATTTCAGAGTATCCAAGTCATTTTGTGCGTTGGTACGATACTTTAGTTAATACGCTACGGAACGAAGACAATGAGAACGCGTGATATGAAGGTTTTCACCCATTATTCCTAAAAACAAAAGAAGCGCTCCGACCGAATCATGTTTTATCTTCATCCGATAGGCCGAAGTGAATTCATTGGCCTTTGAATGGCGTTTCAATGCGTTAGGCCGAGTTGAGAATCTGTAGGCCGTCAAGAAGCAGTGTTATACTTTTAACAATATCTTAACGATTGGTTTCTCTTTATCAAATCTTAGGAAAGGTTAATAAATTTGGAAGCCATCAATAATAATTACATTCCGTTTGGTGCGAAACTGCGCTAGATTAAGAAAGACTAAGTGCGGGTTGTGCTTAATAGGCCGGAAATGGGGTAGTTAGCCCTATTCATCTAGTGTTAAATCAGTTTTAAACAAAAACGCAAATGGGATCGACTTGCGATGAGCGGCAGAAGTCATGGCAACTTTATGTCTTCAGCAAAGTTGCTTGAAATGATGTTAAACTCTACAACTACTCTCTACAACTTTGCATAGAACTCCTACTCTCTAGCTATTTAGAAAAAAAAAAGTTTGAATTATGACGTGTAATTTTACCATAAGATAGACTAAGTTAATATTTCAAAAATTGCGAAGAAACAAACTATGAAACTCTTCGGATCATTCATTGCTTTCTTTGTGTGTTATTTCTGATCCAAATGGCTGCGAAAACAACGACGAGTCAGATTCCTACTTGCAACTGTATCTCTATCGAGGGCTTTTTATCCAATGCCTTTTACGCTAAGTGTGCCTAATTAAGCGTCGATAAGCTTTCAAATGTGAAGTTATGAACCCACTGGTAATCGAAAACTTTGACAAGCTTCTTGAGCTAAACCCTAAAACTCGTGTTATGTCATTGTACTACGTGTATATAACACAGGATGTCTGCCCTGCACAGCATAATCCTCATCGTGTATGCTTCTCCGACTTCGGAAATTCAGTTAGTTTTGAATTATCTATGACGCAAGAGATTCGCGGAATCCCAGAACATCATCGTTCCATGATTGTTCCGTCAATTTTCGCTGCAAAGTTTGGCCAAGTTGATTGCGTAAGATCGTTATTCACAGATGGATCACTAATAGAGGCATCCGCTGGTTTTGGTACTTATAACGAATTCCATAGCACCTCTCGAATACCAATGTATCTAAAGTTCGCAAACATTTGCAAAATTTTCTACCGTAGATCATTTGTTTGAACCCTAATCTACCCAATAGTATCAAACATCTCGAAATGCCCGGAACATTACCAAAAAATTCCTTCCAAACATGAACAAACAAGCATAAATCGTGACTTACTTCTACCATGATAATTACTATTGTTTAATTCACGACACTGGGGATCCGTCGAAACCTAACCCGTTCCAGCAAGTAAAATAAAGGGAACTCGCGACAGCGACTTATTTGGAAAAAGTTTTCGGACCTTTCGAGTGGACGAGTAAAGAACACGCGCGTGGGTACGTTTTGTACTTTCCGTGGTTGTATTTCAACTAACTATTATAAAGAACTCTAACTGCTACCTTCATGGCGTAAATGTGTTGTGTGTGGAAACAATGGATATGTGAATGTGTGTAGAAATAATTGATAGGCATATTATTTCCTGCTATCAGTAACGAGGTAAACTGTGGTAAACAGTAGTGGGATTCTAGTGTGTATTACTTCTTAACCCTACACTGGTATTCAAAAAGAACAGAAATAAATTCACTTATGCGACACACCGGGCCCCGTTGAAACCGTCCGTTTCAACATTATGGTTGTAGCTGCTCATCAGTTGGCGGACGATCTTCAGTAGTGATGTCATCGACTGCGGAATCTATCGGCAGTATTTTGATCTCCGTCACTGCTCGTTTGTAGAGTCCACGGCCCGTTCGTACAAGAACCACTCTCACTAGCCCGTCGTGACCGGCATACGTCTCCATGACTCTTCCAAGATTCCACATGAATGGGGGAAGGTTATCTTGCTTGAGCAAGACTAAGGCTCCAACCTGAATGTTTGTGGTTGCCCTTTTCCACTTGGACCGCTGGTGGAGCTGGCTGATGTAGTCTCTGGACCACCTGTTCCAAAAATCTTGGACAGAGCGACGCATTGTCTGTAAACGAGAAAGGCGGTTCGTGGTGATGTTAGTGACATCCGGTTCAGGGATTGAAAACATTGGTTCCCCGATCAGGAAGTGTCCGGGCGTCAAAACAGCAAGGTCATCTGGGTGGTCCGTTAGGGGTGTGAGAGGCCTGGAGTTTAGGATGCTCTCGATGTGAATTGTTGCCGTGGAAAATTCGTCCAAGGTAAAGGAATGTCCTCCAAAAATACGACGAAAGTGAAATTTAAATGATTTCACCCCAGCCTCCCACAGACCCCCGAAGTGTGGCCCCCAGACCCCCAAAACCGCTGGCGAATGGTTGCCAGTAGCAAATTGGGACCAGAGTGTGCCGTCCTCAAGTGTAAGGACCGAGCAACTAAAGTGACGAACTGGTGATTTGCTGCTAATACTAGTGGATGTTTTGAATCAAAGGGACCAGCTATATTTTTCAGGCGACCGTCGATGCGAAGTAGACCCTGCTCATCGAGAAACACGTTCAAGTTCTTCAAGGGGGATTTGCTATCAAACTCATGTTTGTTCTGTTGGAGTTGATGAATTTCTTTAGCCAAATTAGTTACCTGCGCTAGCCGTACCAGTGCTTTCAACGCCCCGTCCACCTCCGCTGGTCTTAAGTTTCCGGAAAATCGCTCAGCCTTTGGAAGCTGACAATTGTTGCTGAAACGGATACACATTGCCACTACTTTCAGCAGCTTTCCCAGCTCGGAATACCGTTCGAAGATGGAATCGTCGACTGCAACTGCTGCTAGGACGACGGTGCTGCGTTTTTCCTGTTCGGCGTCATTTATTGTCGATGAACACGATGGGATTTTTGGCCAAGCTTCTGTTGTTTGTGTGAGGAATTGCGGCCCCTGCCACCATAGGGTATCGTTATGGATTTGGCTGGGTTGTATTCCTCGCGATATACGATCTGCTGGATTACATTCCGATGGGACGTATTTCCACGATGACCCTTGCGTAAGGCGATGGATCTCTGCTGCTCGGTTTGAGACGAACACTTTCCATTCGTTCGGTGGGTAATGAATCCAGTGCAGCACAACCGTGCTGTCCGACCAAAAGACAGCGGCAGTTGAGAAATCCGTGTTTGTTTGCAGATTATGCACTAGTTGGCTGCCCAGCACTGCAGCACATAATTCCAGCCTGGGTCTGGACAGCCCACGAAGAGGTGCGACACGAGATTTTGCTATGAGCAGCTTCCTTTCGATGATTCCATTCACGTTCGGACCCACGACGTAAATGCAGCATCCATAGCCCTTTGATGACGCATCGCAAAAACAATGCAGCTGGTATTCACGACGACAGTTTGGAAGTACATATCGAGGTACGTTTATCTCCTTCAGTTGGTCCAGTTCACTTCGAAAACATTTCCACCAGCGACTTTCTGGTTCTGGCAACTCTTCGTCCCAAGTCAACCGTTTCGCCCACAGTCCCTGGACGAATATCCTGGCGCTGATTACCACGGGTCCCAAAAGTCCAAGCGGGTCGAAGAGCCGGGACATTTCTGAGACCACGATGCGCTTTGTCACGACATCTACATTCTGCAGCATAGGAACCTGGAACCCGAATTGATCTGTGGTTGGGTTCCATAACAGCCCAAGTGCTTTCGGCACTGTATTCTTACCAATCTCCGTCTGAGCAGACGTCCCCTAAAAGTCTCGAGGGATTTGTTGCAGCACCTGCAAATCATTTGCACACCACTTTCGTAACGTGAACCCTCCTTGAGCGAGGAGATTCTGTAGCTGACGACAAGTTTCTGCTACTTCTTGTAGATTATCCCCTCCGGCCAGGACATCGTCGACGTAAAAGCGTTTTTCGACGACCGGTGCAGCTAGAGGATAACGTTCACCTTCCTCCTCGGCTAGTTTGTTCAGTACACGTGCTGCTTGGTACGGGGAACATGCGAGCCCATATGTCACGGTTTTTAACTGGTAGAATTTCAGCGGCAACGAAGGATCCGACCTCCAAACGATCTTTAGGAACTTTCGGTCGTCCGGATGCGTCCATACCTGCCGGAACATCTTCTCAGCGTCCGCCGAAAACACATACCTTGGAATTCGGAAATTTACTACTGTCACCAGCAAGGCAGGCTGGACTGTAGGACCGGTGAAAAGTACTTCATTCAAAGACAGTTGTCCGTGGGATTTGTTGCTGGCATCAAAAACGACCCGTGTTTTCGTAGTGGTGCTCTCAGGCCGACGAATAGCGTGGTGAGGGAGAAAAGCCTGCGGGCTCTTTCATATGCCCTAGCCGTATGTAGTCCTCCATGAACTTATTATACTCGTCTCGTAGCTCGTTGTCCTTGGCGAACCGTTTCTCCATCAACGAAAAGCGATTTAGCGCCGACTTGCAGGAATCACCCAGTAGTGGAATCAGAGATTCTCTAAATGGTAATCGCACCACATAACGTCCACTTTCATCCCATGACACGGTGCGATTGAAATGGTCTTCGACGTACTGTTCCTCTTGTGTCAGAGTCTTTCCTACGTCGAAATCCTCAACCTCCCACAATCGTTCGAGCTGGGAGTTGAGATCTTGGTTCGTGGTCACGTGGCACACCACCGGCTCGAAAGCCTGGGTTGTAGACGACGTATCCTAATACTGTTTTCTGTAATATAGGACATTGATCAGCTAGCGTTATTTGTTGGGAATGGAGAAGGGTATAAAATAGTTCCGCTCCAATAATGAGATCTACCCCGTGACAGATATTAAATCTCGGATCGGCCAAGGGTAGGTTGCGAGGAACATTCACACGAGATATATCGACATTGCGGCTGGGAAGACTCACTGTTAATCGGGGTAACACTAGGCATTCAAGCTGTTGTTCGAAACCCCCGAAACGAGATGCAAACGTAACATTTACTTTATAATGAACGTTTACGGTTGCTTGTCCGATTCCACTGACAGGAAGGTTGATGCGGGTGCGCTTTAGACCAAGTTTCTGGCACATTGATTCCGAAACAAAATTTGACTGTGAGCCACTGTCCAGCAGAGCCCGCGCAAAGTGATAGGTGTCATTTACATCGCGAACTCGAATAACAGCGGTTGATAGGAATATGGTGCTTTCACGAACGTTGCTCGATTGTGTCAGTGAGGTGGCTGGTTCTTGAAAGCAATGTTCAGATTCGAGATTGCCGGACGGAATTACCGACGACGCAGAGGGGGGCTTTTCGACCGTAACGACAGACGACGGGTTGTTTCCCAAGACCGACGCACTTGCCTGGGGTAACGAACGCGCTAACACCACCGGTGGTGTATCCGTGACCGAATGCGAGATCTCTGTTTGAGTGGTGGTAGATGGTGCACGACAGATGACTGTACACGCCTGGGAAGTGCTGGGATATTGCACATCATTCGATACATCAACAACCGACGAAGCTGACGTTAACGGTGGAAGATGGAGCATGCTGTGATGCTTCTTTCCGCAGGTTCGACACATGCTACTACGGCAATCCTTTGCGATATGTCCACCTCGTAAACAATTGATGCACAAGCGATGTCGTTTGGCAAAATCAAGCCGGCTATTAGGTGACAACGTTAGGAATGCCTCACACTGGATCAAGGAATGTGCTTGTTTGCAACTCAGACACTTTGTTACATTTTCAGAGGCAACGTGAGAGGAGGAAGTTTTGCCCTTGGACGATTTCATATGCACACTACCAGTTGGATTATACGCAGATTTACATTTCTGCAGTGTGCGTGACCTTTTGTGAATAAAATCGAGGAGATCTTCATATGTCGGTGTTTCTTCCTCCTTGTCCTCCTTGTCCACGATGAAATTGCCACACACAAAATTGATTCGCAAAATTCGAGTTTTCATCCGATTGCCATCAAATTTTCAAGGACTGAGAAATAACTATTAAACTTCATTTTACCATTTTACTCGTATTTTATTTACAGTCCATACGCAAATGCCCGCACCTTGGCCTTAACCCCGGCCATAAGATTCTGCACAGCCTGTGAATCAACCGTTTTTTGCATGTAAACCCATACTTTCTTCAGTTCCTCGACTGTCTTCACTACCTTAGGTCGTTTAAGAAGGTGCCCAGTACTTCTCGATGGGGCGGAGCTCCGGAGTGTTGGGAGGGTTGAACATTTTCGGCACGAAATTGACCTTATTGTCCGCATACCACTTCAGCACGTCCTTGGAGTAGTGGCATGAGGCCAAATCCGGCCAGAAGATTGTTGGGACGTTGTGGGCCTTCAGGAGAGGAAGCAGCTGCTTCTGGAGGCACTCTTTTATGTACACCTGTCCGTTCATCGTGTCCTGGGTCACGAAAGGTGCACTCCGCTTCCCGCACGTGCAGATGGCTTGCCAAACCAGGAATTTCTTCGCAAATTTGGACATCTTCTGAGTGCGGACATGCTCCGGAACGCTGAACTTATCCTTGGCCGTGAAAAACAGGTTGCCGGGGATCTGTTTGAAGTCGGCCTTCACATATGTTTCGTCGTCCATGATGCAGCATTCAACTTTCGTCAACATGTTGAGGTACAACTTCCTGGCACGGGTTTTGGCGGACTTGTTCTGCTTCTCGTCGCGATTAGGGGCATTTTGTACCTTGAACGTTCGAAGCCCAGCCTTAGTTTTGGCCTTCTGGACAAAACTTCGGCTTAGGTGCAGCTTCTTAGCCACATCCCTAACGGAGGCGTTCGGATTTCGGTTGAAGGCCCCAACTACGCGGTTGTGATTTTTGGTGTTGTACGGAATACTTTTTCCTTCACTTCTGGGCTTCCGATCGGTGGTCAACCGTTCCTCGAACCGCTTAATCACTCGCGACACCGTGGAATTCGCGATTCCCAACGTTTTAGCGATGGAACGATGCGAGAGATCCTTGTTCTCGTGATGAATGCGCAAGATTTTATCACGCACGAGCTGTTCTTTCGACTCCATTTCCGCGAGTTTTGATCACAGGACTTTAAAACTTGCAGGATGTAAATAATGCACTATGAACTAAATCCACCCAAATTTTCATTAAATTCTACCCAACGGTTAAAAAGTTAGAGCAATTTCATAGTGTGGCAATTTCATCGTGGACACCCTTTACACTGAGTCTCCCAATCCATCAGTGATTTCTCGTCTAATAGACTACTAAGGCGTTCAACTAAAAAGGAGTTCCAATGAGCATTTTCTTCCTCGAGCTTGTTGAGAATTCCGACGTGACCATTGAACTCATCAGCAAGCTCAGCCAGTGCAGCTGCCGACTCCTTCTTGATGGAACCAATTTTCAAGATGGCAGACATGTGCTGTTTGATAAGGAAGTTCGTATTCTCATAACGGTCGCATACGATCTTCCAAGCGATCAAGTAGTTGTCTGAAGTGATTGAAAGAGATGATATCAAGCGAGAAGTTTCACCCTTGAGAGAACTACGCAAGTAGTGGAGTTTTTGAACGTTCGACAGTTGAGTATTACCATGAATGACGGATTTGAATAAATCATGGAACTCTATCCACTCTTCGGGGTTCCCACGGAATTCCGGTATTTTGAGTTCTGGAAGTTTTACGGAGATGGTTTGAGGAGCAGGGGGTAGGGACGACGATGGTCTTAAGATTGGTGCTGGGTCGCGTTGAGGGAGTTTGCCAACAAGGGCTGCCTTCAGTTCGAAGTAATGGTTTTGAAACTGCTGGCGAGTTTCTGAAAACTCTTGTTGCTCGTCCTCGATTACTTCGATTTCATCTTGGACATCTTCAAACTTTTCCCAGAGCTCATCTAGTCGCTCTATTCTAATCGCTACCTGATTGACTTGCGTTACATCATACTCATCATTAAAGGTCTGAATCAATTCCGCCGATCCGAGAATATTGGTTCTACGACGTAAAAGGGTTTTGTGATGGAGGGTGCCCTTCCTCAGAGTTGATTTCTTGGGCAGCGTCATCGCAAATGCACCAACGAGATAAAAGGTACCCACCTGCTATTACTACTTTCCTTACGTTTCACTCGACCACGTGCCTCTCTTAACCTCGTTTTCCAAACTGGCTTTGGTTTCGTGATTCCGACGACGTCCTTGTGGATCCCGTGATACCAACTGCTACTGATGACAAATCCGATGGCTTTGACGACAGGAGGGATGAATTTTCTGATTGCGATCAGAACAAATCGACAGTTGATTCGGCCCGGATGGTACCTGGTTGAGCAGCACGTGGACACACGTTTCCAACTATCGTTCGTTTTTTGGGATTTTCTTCCCGGGTTTCGGCACCATTTGTTTAATTCACGACACTGGGGATCCGTCGAAACCTAACCCGTTCCAGCAAGTAAAATAAAGGGAACTCGCGACAGCGACTTATTTGGAAAAAGTTTTCGGACCTTTCGAGTGGACGAGTAAAGAACACGCGCGTGGGTACGTTTTGTACTTTCCAAGGTTGTATTTCAACTAACTATTATAAAGCAACTCTAACTGCTACCTTCATGGCGTAAATGTGTTGTGTGTGGAAACAATGGATATGTGAATGTGTGTAGAAATAATTGATAGGCATATCATTTCCTGCTATCAGTAACGAGGTAAACTGTGGTAAACAGTAGTGGGATTCTAGTGTGTATTACTTCTCAACCCTACACTGGTATTCAAAAAGAACAGAAATAAATTCACTTCTGCGACAACTATGTTTGCGCTTTGAAATGTATTGCTTATTGTGTTCAATATATTATACATACTTTTATCTTGAAGATCCCTTTTAATTCAGGATGATGCTTAGCTTAAAATTCGAAAAACTTTTGAGATAAATTTTCTCATTTTCAAACGAAATTCCGACATGAAACTAACAGCAGAATTTTGACAGCTGACAACGGGATGAAAACAAAACACTGCACAGTGGTTGAAAAGTCCATTTTCACGCTCTTAATTAATAGCACCATGGAGAGCGGATTTAGAGTAAGGACGTCTTGAGCAAAGTTGATGAGTATGACATGCTTCATATTTTGAAGGCATGGGTTTTGTGATTAATCCACCTAAAAGTGAAATGAAAAATTTATTTTTCACAATGTCGAGATAAATGGTTGACGTCTTCAGCAAAGTTGTAGCAAAAATGATTACAAACAACTTTGCTTAAGACATAAAAGTCCTAAATTTCACTTAAATCGAGATAGAGAGCGTTGTTTGAGGACGGACCCCCAAAAACACTACTATACCTGCATCATTTTAATAGGATGAGGTATTGATAAATTTTCATCTATTTTTCCTCATATTTTGGACTTGCGTATCATTCTTAGGTGCAAGAAGGTGCAGATGAAATCAAATGCATCTAAAATTACATCAAAAAAACTTTCAAATAGTGGTAAATTTGTCCGTCCACGACCGTCTGCCGGGGAGTTGTGATCAAAACAAGTATTTATATCTTTACTCTGTTTTATGATATAACCAGTATAAAAGAGATAATCAACTTCAATATATCCACATATTTTTCTTGATTAATTTCTTTTTGTTCGATTGGTTTTGCACTTTTGTTGTCAATATTTTGTATTGTATTCAATTATCATCATTATTATCATAATCATAACCATTAATATAATCATTATCGTTTCCTTCAGCTTGTTCTGCAAGCAGCTGTTTAGCATCGCTAGACAATAGCCTCTCGTGCTTTTTAGGCCATCCACGAAAGCTAGTAATCAATGGATCTGATAATAATAGGAGCCAGTACAATAGATCACGATTTGTAAGCGATCTTGATTGCTTGCTGGTATTGAACTCTTGGTATCTGTTAAATAAAAGTTTTATTTATTTATTCGTTGCAATTGAGGATTGCAACGATTTTTGCCTGAAATTATTAATTATTTTGTTGGACATTTGTGCTAAAGTCTCAACATTCGAAATTCTATGTACTTCGGTTGTACTGTACCAGGGAGGCAACTTCAAAATCATTTTCAGAATTTTGTTCTGAATCCTTTGAAGTGCTTTTTTCCTGGTAGTGCAGCAACTAGACCATATTGGTACAGCGTAAAGCATGGCCGGTCTAAAAACTTGTTTAAATATTAGAAGTTTATTCGTCAGGCAAAGTTTGGATTTCCTGTTTATAAGAGGATACAAACATTTAATATATTTGTTACATTTGGCTTGAATGCCCTCAATGTGATCTTTAAAAGTTAATTTTTGGTCAAGTATTAATCCAAGATATTTCACTTGGTTTGACCAGGAAATTGGAACTCCGTTCATAGTGACTATGTGACTACTACTAGGTTTCAAAAACGAAGCTCTAGGCTTATGTGGAAATATTATAAGTTGAGTTTTGGAAGCGTTGGGAGAAATCTTCCATTTTTGTAAATAAGAAGAGAAAATATCTAAACTTTTCTGAAGTCTGCTGCAAATAACACGAAGACTTCTTCCTTTAGCGGAAATGCCTGTGTCATCAGCGAACAAAGATTTGTGGCAACCCTGAGGCAAATCAGGGAGGTCCGAAGTGAAAATGTTATACAATATAGGCCCAAGAATGCTACCCTGAGGAACTCCTGCCCTAACAGGTAGTCGATTAGATTTGGAATTTTGATAATTTACTTGAAGAGTTCTGTCAGTTAAATAATTTTGAACTAATTTCATAATATAAAGTGGAAAATTAAACTTTTTCAATTTAGCAATCAAACCTTCATGCCAAACACTGTCGAATGCTTTTTCTATGTCTAGAAGAGCAACTCCAGTTGAGTGGCCTTCAGATTTGTTTGAACGAATTAAATTGTTAACTCTTAAGAGTTGATGAGTAGTTGAATGCCCATGGCGAAATCCAAACTGCTCATCTGCAAAAATTGAGTTCGTATTGATGTGAAGCATCATTCTATTCAAAATTATCTTTTCAAAAAGTTTACTTATTGAAGAAAGCAAACTTATTGGACGGTAGCTAGAAGCTTCAGCTGGATTTTTATCCGGCTTCAAAATTGGAACAACTTTTGCATTTTTCCATTTATCAGGAAAGTATGCCAAATGGAAACATCTGTTAAATAATTTTACCAAGAAAGACAAGGTACTCTCTGGGAGTTTTTTGATGAGGATATAGAAAATTCCATCATCACCTGGAGCTTTCATATTTTGAAACTTTTTAGTTATAGACCTTACTTCGTCCAAATCAGTCCCCCAGGAATCATCAAAAATATTTTCCCGAGAGAAAATATTCAGAAAATCCCGAGCAACCTGATTCTCAATAGGACTAGTAAGACCCAAACTGAAATTATGGGAACTCTCGAATTGCTTAGCAAGTTTCTGAGCTTTTTCCAAATTTGTGATCAAAATTTTACCACCTTCTTTAAGCGCTGGAATAGGCTTTTGAGGTTTTTTCAAAATTTTTGTGAGTTTCCAAAAGGGTTTGGAACTCGGGTCTAATTTAGAAACATTATTTTCAAAAGTTTTGTTCCTCAGGGCAGAGAATCGCTTTTTAATTTGTTTTTGCAAATCCCGCCAGATAACTTTCATGGCAGGATCGCGTGTTCTTTGATATTGTCTCCTACGGACATTTTTAAGACGGATCAAGAGCTGAAGATCATCGTCTATTATAATTGAATCGAATTTAACCTCGCATTTTGGTACTGAGGCAGCTCTTGCTTCAACTATAGAAGTAGTCAGAGATTCAAGAGCATAATTAATTTCATCTTTGGTTTGCAAAGGAATGTTTGGATCGAAGTTATATTCCATAAATGTTCGATACTGCTCCCAATCAGCTCTATGGTAATTGAAAGTAGAGCTGTTGGGATTACAAATTATTTCTTGGGATATTTCAAAAGTTACTGGAAGGTGATCAGAACCGAAGTCAGCATGGGTAACCAATTGGCTACAAAGTTGACATGAATCAGTTAAGACCAAATCAATAGTGGAGGGATTTCTTGCAGAAGAAAAGCATGTTGGGCTGTTTGGATATTGAATAGTGTAATAACCTGCAGAACAATCATCAAACAGAATATTACCATTGGAATTGCTTTGAGCATTATTCCATGAGCGGTGTTTTGCATTAAAATCACCAATAATGAAGAATTTAGACCTATGACGGGTAAGTTTGTGAAGGTCACCCTTGAGAAAATTCTTTTGCTGGCCTACGCATTGGAATGGCAAATAGGCAGCTATAAACGTAAGTTGTCCAAATTTTGTTTCAACAGAAACTCCCAAAGTTTCAAAAACTTTGGTTTCAAATGAAGAAAGAATTTTATGTTTGATTCGTCTATGAATAATGATGGCAACGCCACCACAGGGTCCATCAAGACGATCATTTCTATAAATCAAGTAATTTGCGTCCTTCTTAACCTTATGGGCAGGTTTAAGGAACGTTTCAGTTATAACGGCAATATGCACGTTATGAACTCTCAAAAAGTTAAATAGCTCGTCTTCATTATCTTTAAGAGATCGAGCATTCCAATTAACAATATTTAATGCTTTAAAATCCATTACTGAATTTTAAAGTCATGACAATATTATTTGCAAATTTTACTCCAGTTTGAATAGCATCAAACATGGAGTTAGATTTAAGCATATCAGAAATCATGTCAATTAATGAATTCTGTAAAAATTCCATTTTGGGGGCAGTAATGCTTCCTAAGTCAAAATTGTCAAAATTTCCGTTAGAACGTTGGTTAGTATTTTGATTTCTACCCGCTGCAATAGCAGCATAGGTAGCTCCATTAACTCGCTGAACATTGTTAGCAGCGAGGGGAGTAGGTACAGATGAAACATTTGAAGCAGGGGAGATATTTGTACCTACGGGTACGAATGTAGAATTTGTTCCTCGCTGACCGTTGTTAACAGCAGAGGAATTTGTACCTGGTCGGAAACGTGGAGCGTTGCCTACCTGACGGTTAGAACGAGATTGTAGGATCGCCTTGCGAGTCTTACATTCCCAAAAATTGGATTTGTGGTTTTCACCACAATTTGAACATTTCAATTTCTTAGGATCTTCCTTCACAGGACAGTCGTCCTTTGCGTGAGAGGAATCACCACAATTCATGCATTTAGCTAGCATGTAGCAATTTTTAGTTCCGTGACCCCATCCCTGGCACTTACGGCACTGGGTGAGGTTTTGGAAATTTCCTCCAGTCTTCCTGAAGTGTTCCCACTTCACTCGGACATGGAGCATAAGGCTAGCTTTTTCTAAGGCCTTAAGGTTGTTTAGTTCACTAGACTTGAAGTGAACTAAATAAAAATCATTAGAAATCCCGTTGCGCGAATCGCCAGGACGGGATTTCATTTTCATTTTGATTACTTGGAGTGGCACAACTCCAAGTAATTTTGCCAGTTCATCTTTGATCTGATCCAGGGATTCACCACTGGGCAGTCCTTTCATGACAACCTTGAACACACGTTCAGTTTTGGTGTCGTAAGTAAAAAATTTGTGCTTCTTCTCAGTAAGATACTTGAGAAGACATTTAAATCCGTCCAAGGTTTCAGCCAATACACGGCATTCACCCCGACGTCCAATTTGTAGTGAAAATTTAACTTTCACGAAATTCAAAAGTTCCATGCGAAGAGCATGGAAATCGGTAGTGGTTATCACAATAGGGGGAATCTTTTCCTTCTTGGCATTAAGCCGGGAAAGTTTACTAGAATTTTTCTTGGATGATGGATCATTCTCATCATCCGTGAGCAAATCAAATTGATTACTCAAATTAATTTCATCAGAAGGGGGGTCAAGAGTTTGCCCCTTTCTTTTGCGTTTAGGCGCCATGGTGGCAGTAAATTTTTATCCAAATCGACTTCCAAGCAGATTACTATAAGAATCTGAAGGATCGAAGAGGAATTTTCCAAATCGATATCCAAGAAGGATTACCTCCGGTAGGGTCCAAACAAGGATCGAAGAGGAATAAGAGTTGAACAAGGTAGAAAATTTTTACAGGTTGAGCACTGAAAAGTGCTGTTTAAATTTGTTGTAGCTTTAGGTAGTAGTAACACTTCCTTCAGCAAAAAGCAAATAGATCCGCACGGCAAGAGAGCACGATGCGGACTGAAATCGATATTTAATTGTCTCTTCTGTGTTCTCTTCCAATCCTTGTTCCTTGCCTCCTGTGCTTCCTCAAAAAGCTGACCGACTAGAACAAGGAAATGTTCAATCAGGGCTGATCCATGTATCAATACTTTATGAATACTAGCTGGCAAGTAATATCAGGTTTGATAGGTTGGTGTTGATTAACAAAGCCAAAGCTTGTAGATCTATGTATTCGGGCATAGGGTTGCTCAAGGACTTCTTCAAAGAATGAACCAACTTATTTTCATCTGCAGGACTTGCGTGAGAAACGTTTTTCAGGATATCCGTCACCTCTTTCTCATCTGATTCTCTCAACTTCATTTGTGTCGCAAATGCTAGCTCATTAAGATGGTAGCTATTCCGAACCTCTGCAGTTTTCTTCCTCTACGTTGTTTCACAACATTCTTCGAAAGGAACAACCTTCCGTCCTGCCACACTTTTTGCATTTTCAAAAGTAGACGGAAGCAAGTTTAAAACGTTTTCAGGAAGCGTGAACGGCTTACTGAAATACTGGGCGTGACACTTGGCAACCATGCACGAGCATGTTTGGTCCAGAGCTTTTCAAAAAAGTCACACATCGTTTTCACGGGTTTTCCGACATATGCAGCCACATCCGGCATAATATTCACATTTATGGCATAACACTGGAGTACCTTCTCATAAACGCAGTTGAATTTTGATGATCGGCCTCCACTCGTTTTTGACCAGAATGACAAGAGATCACGCTTATCAATTTCAACTTAAATTGAATCAAGAAAAAAATGATCATTGGCACTTGTTGTGATTTAACCATGAATTGAAAAATATAAAAGAAATTAAGCCCTACCAGATAATGCCATTTTACTTCAAAGCCCTGCTCTCGTAGCTTCCTCTGCTGTCCGGTTTCTTTGGCAGAATTAGTCTCTCTCTCCTTAGCATGGCTTCCGCAGTTCTTCTATCTTAAACGCTGTCCAGACTGGAGAGTTATAACAACAATCAATACGAAACTAACGATTTTAAATTGGCTCACCACTTTAGTAGCCTATTGGTCCCAAGCAAACGATTAACGTACCCTATTCTAGTTGAAATTCTATTACTACACTATGTTTGTTGTGATTCGCTATGAAAGTTTGACAGATAACATCAGGGGTGTGTGGATTCATGCAGAACATGTAGGGTAGGGTGTTTCATTTTGAAAAAAGTGATGAATTTTTGATAGGCCACCCTCCAGTTTGATTCATAGCCCCAAAATATGAACCTGTGCAAAAAATGGTAAAGATTGATGAAGGTTTAGAGGTCGCGCCAATGATTTGGATTTTGTATGGAGATTTTGGTGAATTAGTATGGGAAATTATTGATTTTCGTTTACATTGCTCTAACTTTGGTTGTAGTTGTCCAAACGTTGAAAAAAAAAATATGTGGTTGTCATGACAATGATCAACAAGCCTGTTGTTGTTGCGATGAAATTGGCGTTGTTGCCTTGTACATATTCATCTGTCAATTTACCCTATTTTGCCATTTTTTCACATTTTTATAATTCTTGATACGCTGCAAAACTGAGCGTAGCAACTGTAGGCTTTTTGTTTATTGCCATAGCAATAACATACTAAATTTTTTCGACATTTGGACAAGTAGAAGCAAAGTTATAGCGATATAAGCGATTTTTTAAATTCTTCCATAGTAATTCCCATACAAATTTCAAATCATTGGTGCGACCTCTAAACCTTCATCAATCTTTACCAATTTTTGCACAGGTTCATATTTTGGGGCTATGAATCGAACTGGAGGGTGGCCCATCAGAAATTCATCACTTTTTTCAGAATGAAGCACCCTAATGTAGGGGTGAGTGAAATAGCTTGGGACTGCTTGGGACCGTTGTTCTGGTACTGAGTGAGCCAAAAATAATAATGATTTTCTTCGGGACCCAGTGGTCTTAGAGTTACCTCTATGGTTATAACATGTTATAACGGTTGTCAACTAATTGCAACACAGAAACCACCATCAAGATAGCGGTATAACATGTTATAGCTCTGTAGTCTGAACAAGGCATTACATGCTTTCATATACTTTCACAATTCTCTATGAACATTTCAAATGGTCCTATCTTCTTTGATCGATTCTCTTCATCGACTTTCTCTTTTGATAACCACTGCTATGCAACAGATTTCGCGCTAATGTTACAACATAGTTTTATAAAGGAGATCCAAAACGTTAAATACAATAGTGACAGATCATCCAAAACGTAAAATACAATAGCGAAAGATTTCGCAGCAGAGTTGTTAACGGAAGAGAAAGTCGATGAAGAGAATTGATCAATTCAGATAGGACCTTTTGAAATGTTTATCTAGAGTTGCTTTATGCTTGATGAAAAACATTGATGAGCACTATGGAAAAACACTTATCGACTCACAAGTTTAACTGAATTTGAAAGTTTTTTTTTTTTTCGTTCTTGATGCTTCAGTTTTGTCTTCTGGGCAACTTTTGAAAAGAAAATGTGCCGTTCTTGAATTTGATAAGCTCTGAGAAGTGGGAAATTTGTTTTTTGAGCCGGCTACTATGGAAACGAATTTATTACGCGGTATAAAACACAGCATCCCCTTGTTGTTGACATGACTTCTATAAAACCTATTAACGGGTGTTTGTTTTGATCATAACTCTCCAACAGACGGTCGTGGACGGACAACTTCGGACGGACTTCATCTGCACCTTCTTGCACCTAAGAAAGATACGCAAGGCCAAAATATGAGGAAAATACAAGAAAATTTATCAATAACTCATCCTATTAAAATGATGCAGGTATAGTAGTGTTTTTGGGGGTCCGTCCTCAAACAACGCTCTCTATCTCGATTTGAGTGAAATTTAGGACTTTTATGTCTTGAGCAAAGTTGTTTGTAATCATTTTTGCTACAACTTTGCTGAAGACGTCAACCATTTATCTCGACATTGTGAACAATAATTTTTTCATTTTACTTTCAGGTGGATTAATCACAAAACCCATGCCTTCAAAATATGAAGCATGTCATACTCATCAACTTTGCTCAAGACGTCCTTACTCTAAATCCGCTCTCCATGGTGCTATTAATTAAGAGCGTCAAAATGGACGTTTCAACCACTGTGCACTGGAGAGATAGGAACACAGTGGCGTGCAAAATGTTGAGCTAGACAGCTTTTTGAGTTTTGCCATTTTGGCCAGTTTTCTTGCCCAAATACTTCTGTGAGCTGATTTCAAAGATCAAAATATCAAATAAAAGGTAATTAAAAATATTTTTTAGGAAAAATATAATGATATAAAAAAATTGGATTTGGAGAGTTGGTTGGAAATGCTAACATGAAGCTTTAGTGTGATAATGTATTAGCTAGAGAATGATCTTTCAAATTATCACACTAAAGCTTCATATTAGCATTTTCAACCAACTCTGAAAATCGCAAACTTCGCGTATGAAGTAACATAAAAACACTTTGAATGGGATTTGTTTTGAAAAACATGGATTGGATTTGTGTTTAATGGTTTTCATGGTTTGTAGTCAGAGGGCGCATTATGTTTTTATATTTATCCTTTAAAATACCAACCGAACGGCGCCGGTGGTGTAGTGGTAAGCGTGATTACCTCTCACTCCAGCAGGCCTGGGTTCAATCCCAGTCGGCGCCGCCGGGATGTTCTGAGGCATAACATCTCTGATCACGCCTTCCTTCGGATGGGAAGTAAAGCCGTTGGTCCCCGGTTCATGAGTTGATGGGTCGATAGGTAGGGTCCAGGTGTGGGAGCTGCCTTCCTGGCACGTCGGTAGCATTGGTGCTCAGCACGGAAAACAAGATCGACGGAAAAAACAAACCAAAGGAAAAAAAAATACCAACCGACGGCTGAAATTCTCTTTAATAAAGAAAGATAAATGTAAAGATATCTCTTGAAATGTTGGCTTTTTACACAACAGAATAAAAAAAATCAGCGATGTGTTTTTTTTTCGTTATGGAGTTATATTTTTTTAAAGTTATCATGTTTTGGGTTTTCGCTCAATACTCCTATGCGACTAGACTACCATGTGTGACAATTGATTTATTGCGACTGCAGCATAGTAGTATGCTCCAATTGATTTGTTGGGCTTTTTTACGTAATAAATGGTGTTTTTTTTATGTTTGAAATCTTGCCGCAGTTTTAAAAACTGTTAATAACTAACCATAAAAACATAATTTTCTGAGCTACTTCCCGAAGTCAACACAATCCTAAGCATGCATCAATCGATTTGACTTTGTATGTATGATATAATGTGCTTTATGCCTGGAATGTAGCAGTAGTTAACAAAACTGTTGATAATAACCCATAAATAACGAGTTTTGGGGAACATGGGGCAAAATGGACTATATATTAAGTCTGCACAGTATGCAATAGGTTTTATTTGATGTCCTTTGCATTGTATGGCTGTTGATAACCGACAGTCGTGTATAAAGCCAAATAACTACAAATTTCACCTTAAAATGGAGAGCGACG
Source organism: Ochlerotatus camptorhynchus (assembly GCF_037179485.1). NCBI lineage: Eukaryota > Metazoa > Arthropoda > Insecta > Diptera > Culicidae > Ochlerotatus > Ochlerotatus camptorhynchus. The sequence continues at coordinate 198,498 of NW_027040616.1, forward strand.
GACAAAATGGAGCACTTTCTGGGCAAAATCAAACCAGCGGCATTTCCCGGATTTTTTTTTTTTTCAAAAGAAAAGATAGGGGAAATGGATGCTCTTAATTTGGACCCATTCATAAATTCAGCAATCGACTAAATTTTCAATAGCGACCAAAAATAGCCATTATTACTGTCCCAATGACGCGTTCATCTAGATAAAATTGATAAATAGCAGATTTTTGACGATGGGCCCAATCTTAGATCCATAGGCCAACATTAGAGCCATTTCCCCTATCTCAAACCTCTTGGAACCAGCGGCACGAAATAACAGCGGTTTTGGGTGAATTTGTGCCCAATGTGCATTGTGTGGTCCTTTTTCATTGTTCTGTTTATCACATTCTAGACACACTGGCGGTGTTGCTATTTATGTCAAAGAATCAGTTCAATTCAACCTTCGTACCAACGAAGTTATTGATGGCAACTGGTTCTTGGACATTACAGTTGTACGTGGCATGAAGATGGGTAATTATGATGTTTTGTATCATTCTCCTAGTTCTAGTGTCCAGCGTTTTTTTGAAGTTTTAGAGAACTGACTCGAGACATTCCTTGATTCTATTAAATTAAATATATTGGCTGGTGATTTTAATATTAATTGGCGTGATAACCATATGTCGAATCATTTGAAGCGTTTAGCTGAGTTTTTTAATTTAAAGCAAACGGTAAATGAATATACGCATATTTTCAGGCACAGTAGAACTTTAATTGACCATGTTTATTCCAATTTTGATTCCATTTGTTCAGTTACGGATACTGATTTGAAAATAAACGATCATGAGACCTTAGTGATATATGTCTTAGACCATGCTAACGATAACAATAATTTTGTAAAATTGGAGTGCTGGAGGAAATATTCGAAGCAAGCTGTTTCGAATCTTGTTGAGAGGAGCGTGGATTTTCCATTCGAGCCGGTAGCTTAGATGAATCTACAGCTGTTATTAATAACACTTTGAAAACGTGTACCAATCAACTAGTTGAGGAAAAGTTTGTGTCATTGAAGAACTCGAACAGCTGGTACATTTTGAATCTTTTGCGTCTTAAACGGAAAAGGGACAAATGGTACAAAAAGTTTTGTAGATCAAATAATGACAATCATTGGAATAGGTACACAATCGCGCGTAATAAGTATTCGATAAAGAAAACTCGTTGTGAATATGTTCAAAGGAAGATTTATCAGCAGCATAACAACAGCAAAGTGTTATGGAAAAAAAATTAAATCTTTATTAAAACCTAGTAATTGCAAACCGCGGTCCATAATTTTTAATGGCACGTTAGCACAGTCAGAACAAGTAATTTCAGCTAAGTTTAATGATTATTTTGTAGACAGTGTTTCATTGATTAATCAATCCATTGAATTGGTCGATGAACCTGACGAAATAAAACAGCCAGTTAATAGTAGTTGTAGATTTGAATCCTGATGAATGTGGGTGTTTTACGAACCGTATCTCTACACCATGGAAATTGGATTTTGCAGAAAGCCTCGAGATCAACAAACAACGTAATTCAACTTTACTCAACAGGGATCAAGGAAACGGACACACATGGCTTTTTAAGTTACTACCTAGGACACATCAACGAGTAAACAGCGGAGTACCTGTTCCTAAAGAAAATTAAATTTAAGTTTACCTAGTTTCTAAGTGAAAATGTAACTGTGTTAATATATATTCGGTAAATGCGATGTTTTTCTTCAGTCGAGTATTAGTGCAAGACACTGAAGAAGTCTGCACATTGTAGACGAAATACGCGTATCTGTCAAGGATAAGCAAATAAAGTAGTGGAATTAAATGGAAAATACTAATCCTTCTCTCTCTCATTATTGTAGATTTGAAGTTTTTCACCCAATTACATTAGATGAACTTAGAGTTATTTGTTTTTCATTACGAAAATCGGCTGGAGTAGATAATGTTAATGCTAGAGTTATTCAAGATTACTTTAATGTCATTGGCCACATCATGCTGGACCTTATTAATGAATTATTACAAACTGGATATGTGCCACGCATTTGGAAGGAATCCTTAGTGGTCCCTATTCAAAAATTTGCTGGAACGATTAAAGCCGAAGAGTTTCGTCCCATCAACATGTTGCACACATTAGAGAAAACTTTAGAACTTGTTGTTAAAGGCCAGCTGTTGGAGTATTTCAATAGTAACCAGTAACCAACAGTAACCAGAACAATCGGGATATCGGAAAGGTCATTCTTGTGAAACCGCGTTGAATTTGGTTTGGTTTCCAGTCCCGTGGGGAATAACCTTGGAGTGTGTATTAGGGCCCCTGTTATTTATTATGAATATTAATGACTTGCGACGTGTTTTACGATTTTGCGACATTAATCTTTTTGCAGATGATACTGTGTTATTCATTGTAGCTAAGTATTTAGATGATGCCGTTTTACACTTGAATGAAGATTTGCGTTCTCTAAGTATAAGCAGTTGAAATTGAATACAAGTAAAACTAAATTTATGGTAATTTCGCGGAATCGAGTAAATGAGAACGTCTCTGTTGTAATTGATTATGAGACTATTGATCGCGTTCGGGCGATTCAATACCTTGGCGTGATTATTGATGCCACACTTAAGTTCAACTCTCACATTGACAATGTCATCAAGAAAATTGCCAAGAAGTATAGAATTCTATGTCGACTGAAAAACGATTTAACTATTGCCAGTAAAATACAGCTATACAAATCAATCATCTCTCCTCATCTTGACTTTTGCCTTTCCATTTTATTTCTGGCCAATTGTAACAGAAATATCGAGATTACAGCGCTTGCAGAATAAAATGATGCGTTTGATTTTGAGATGTAATAGATTCACTTCCTCAACTTTGATGTTCATTTTTAAAGTAGTTAACGATTTGCTGCCTCGATATTTGTGTGATCGAATTGAAAGAAGTGACTTTCATAGATATAATACTAGAAACGCGGCTGAAATAAGAAAACCACATTTTTTGACTTGTGCTTCACAAAATTCATTATATTATAAAGGAATAAATGTTTTCAATTCGATGCCTAGACATATCAAACGTTTAGCAACACTTACATAATTTAAAAAACACTGCATTTCACACGTTAAAACTATCTTTTGAACAGTTATCCAGTGATATATTTTCCATGAATTGACAAATTATGTAACTTGACGAAGTTATCTCTAACGGATTATTTTATATGGATAGCTGCCATAACACCTTTTTTTATAATTATTGTCGCACTGCAAAAACTATTTCTGTTCGCCACGATGGTGATGATGGAATTTTAATATTTGATTTAATAGTAGATTAATAAAAAAAACCCGAATTTATCCACCTATGGTGTGATCAGACCCTTCTTACTTATTCAAGTTTATTTATTTTATTGTCATTATCAGTGACCAAGCCTCCCACCCCCGTGTCATCCAGTGACGCTACGCCACTGCCTGGGGGTACCCGGAATATATCCGAGTGTAGTCTATTTGGTGAGGCTACCAATCACCTTATCATCGTATTTTAATGTGATTTAATGGGTTTTAATTCAATTCATATTCAAGCAACTTCCCCGGGCTACCCGGAACATGTCCAAGTGTGTCCAATGTAGTCTGGAACACTTAACACGACTTGCATTGATCTTATTTTTGAATTCTGTAGTAATTTGATGTGTCGCATGATGGTTTTGATACGTTTTCCGTTAAATCCAGCGTGAAGGCCCATATTCACCGGATCTTATTCCGGCCATATCTCCGGAACCGGTTCACCGATTCCAAAACCGTATATGGGACTCCAAGACCTATCATTTGGCGCCGAGTTTGTCCAAATCGGTTGAGCGGTTGCTGAGAAACGTGAGCGCATTCATTTCGTTACATACACACACACATACACACATACACACATACACACACACACACAGACATGTTCCGATCTCGTCGAGCTGAGTTGAATGGTATATGACACTCGGCCCTCCGGGCCTCGGATCGATAGTCGGTTTTTCAAGTGATATCTATACCCTTCTTTGTAAGAAGGGTAAAAAGTAGTCTACAAAGGTTTGAGTCTCGCGCGTGTATTACGGATATAGAGGACTCAATTTAATATTTGATAAAAAAAAAATGCAATTTTGAAGCTTATTTGGAAGATACCTTGAGTTAGTAGTAAGTTTTCTGGCAAATGTTGGGGGTTCGTGAGCATTCCTGACATTGCTGAAAATTATGATAGCAACAGATTGCGGGGTTGCTAGTGTAATAGGATGCTTTGTTGATTGTTCACTAACTCTTGATTGCTTGTAATACTTATGAATATTTTAGGTGGACAAAAAGGCGAACTAAGAGGTGGACGCCTGAGCTTTTCCACATTTATATCGCAGTGAAGCAACTGTAAACTCTAGAGGGAATTTATATCTGTAACTGAAACCAGTTCGATTTTGTGGTTAAAATGTCATATTTAATTATCTTAAAGATAAATCATCAACATCATCTTCATCAGCAGTTCTTTCGGTCGATGCCTTTGTTCGATTAGTTTTGGAAAGCAAAAAATTACAGATTATTTCGCTGTGCTGTGATGATTCATTGATAATTTAGTGTGAAATTGTGCTGTGTGCCACAAAAGAATTGTTTCTTTGCGTGCCCCGTAGTGATTTTCTATCTGGATAAGTAGGAGAACAGTTGCACCGCGGTGGCAAGCTATAGGAATCCTTTAGTGAGCAGTGGCAATGTACACGGAGATGAAAAACTACCAAAAATTAAGTACTTTTCCGTCAATTCCGGGGTTCAGCCCAATAATCCAAATTTGAGTAAGTCGCATATAGTAGTTTCCATTTAACACCAGCAAAAAATACATACTCCTAGGTATATTCTACCCCAAATTAAGTTTAATTCACGTAAATTTGAGAATATGCAATTTACTCAAGAGTAACTTATTGGGTCGAATCCCTTGTTCCATTTTTGACAACAATAAAGAGTGCAAGTGAGAGGCTGAACTCAATATTAAGTAAAATGAACTCAAATTTGTTGTAGTAGTTTTTCTCCGTGCACATTTGTTTGTTCGTTTAACTTGTGCATTGGGTAAAGATGGAAGTCGGTTGCGGTAAGTGATTTACTGGTTCTCTGTGTGAGTAAGTGTGCATTACGAGAACTCAGGCAAAGCTTATCACGGACAATGCAAATTCTCTGTTCAAGTGTGATAGTTGTCTATCATATCAGAGTTGTGACGAGCATGATGACCGCGTCAAAATTATAGAGGAAGAGATGAAGAAGGAATTTCAACTCTCGCTCGGTCGCTGGTATGCGAGATCACATTGCTGCTCAGATTGCGTTAAAAAGCGGAATGGCAGAGATAAGAAAAAAAAATGTAAATAGTCTTGAAAAATTAATTTGTGAGAAATTGGAAAGTATGAAAATTCAATTTTTATAAAGGAATGCGGAACACAAATTGCTTCAGGAGATTGTTTTGGCATTATGCTCCATTAAAAATGATATCAGCTGTTGTTTTAAATTGTAGTTGTAGTTGACTGATGTTAAAAGAAAATAACTATAATCGTTTTTAATATATGTGTTCGCTCTTTTTTTCTTTATTCATGTTATTTGAAATGTTAAGATAAGTTTTTCTAATGACGGGGAACCAATCAACCTACTATAGGAAAAAAAACGTGAATTCTTCTAGAAATAATCAATTTTTGAGTTAGTTATGCCTTTCACTACTCACTATAAGCAAGCACACCAGTATGACAAGGAAATGCTTCATCATTGTCGTAGGAATCATTAGATAGATCTGGAATTAGTGAACATATATAGCGTATCAATTTCTAATATCTCCTTTTGTTGCGCAAGCTGGCCAAATTGGCTTCCAGCAGCCATTGAGAGCGCTTTTCTTCACTGCAGAACAAATTGGACAAAATAAATCTGAATGTCTGCTTGATATAGTACTTCTTACAAAACGGATGTCATTACCAGGTTCGTTTGTTCAATTCTGAAGTGATTGGAGGCGTTATCCAATACGAAAAGAACTTTAAATGGCAACCCTTTTTGCGAAAAATACTCATTGGCATCAGGAATGAAGCAAATTTCAAACATGACGTAGACATGACGTGGACATGGACGTGAACACTCTTTATTTGGAATTTATTTCGTAAAAAGAGGGACGTAAACTTAAAACTGCGGGCAAAAAGACTTCGTAAACGGAGGTTTCAGTTTATAGCATTTCCTCCTAAGTCACATAAATGTTGTTTTGCTAGAGAGCAGGACAGCAGGACGTTGGATATGGAAAAATAAATATCATTTAAAATGCGATGAAACCGAATAATTATGGAATGCGTGCATACATATTAATAAGCTTTTCTCATGATGGAAACAAGTCTCGAGTTTTACCGCCATGTGAAGGGATGAATAAGAGCAATTAAAAAAATTTAGCTACATAATCCTCACTTGAAAAACAGAAAGCGTTCACCTTTTCCACACTTGGCAAACGAAAAACATGAGCACGTTAAACCCAAGCCAATCACTATGCAAATTCATGAAACAAAATTACCGGGTACGAACACATGAGGCGTATCCTCTTCACATACGCTGTCCTTTTTGCCACTCTACTTGAGCGAACCGGAAAATAGTTCCATTGCAAAGTTCAATTTACATAACTCTTTCTTTCAAGTCGTTCGCATGGGATAGGATGGGCGAAAAACAATGAAAGCTTTCTTGCGAAGACCTAGCTGCACAGTGCATCAACCTACAATCCTGTTGCCCAACTGTTAGATAGGGTAAGCAGGTATAATACGTCCCCTTTAAGAAAAGAATGGCAATATTGTTACCGTTTTCTACGACCGCATGAAAAATGGAGTACACACTTAGAAAAATTGATGTAAATTTAGGTGCTCTGAGACTGACATATACGAGCGTCAATTTTAACATAAAATTGAGTCATAATAGACGCTAAATTCAGCTCAATCAAACGTACTTTCGAACTTTTCAGTCTTGGAGCACGTAATTTTACATGATATGTTTGTTTATGTCTCATCCTTTATGTCAAATATGGATTCATTCACCTGTAATATTAGGTATTTCTAAGTGTGTATATACCCTCCGTTTAAAGTGGGGCATATTGCCCGTAGGTGAACCGAAGTGAGAAATCATTAATTTTACAGCTAATGTCACATTTCATGCCGTTTTTTTTAACTAGGGCAGGCTTTTACAACTTCACTCAATGCATCAGATCTACTTAGTCTGGCTAGTATTTTCACCGCTATAGTGCTTCTCGTAATGAGCCAAAAAATTACCTCGGAAGCAATCTTTTTATAATTTTGTTTTTATTATTGATTCTATACATAGTAGAACGCTCCTATTAATTACTTCGATTACCCATCATTATTGCACTTAAATTAATGCTAGACTCATCGAAATGCAGAGGGGGCGTTTTGCCCCGGGGGGCCTATTATACACTCTTACCCTACACATAGTTGAGCAACCGAAATCCCCGCCATGAACTGTGGAACTTGTTGCACACCGTGAGGATGATGACTGCGGCAGTTAATAGAACAGCGAAGACAAAGGAGCAACACCCAGTGGCTGTGCGATGGGATGGAAATTAAATTTTAATGATCTTCGTATATTATATGCCCCGATACCCGCACCATACCAGAATGATGCGAGTGGGTGCAGCAGATCCTCCCTAGAAGAGAGGGCACATGGCATTGTGGAATTTTCAATCATAAAAATGAAAAGGAAAAATCATTCGGAAAAGAATATTATAAATGACACACGGCCGATGAGAGTAACTCAGTAAACGAGTCGAGTTCAACTCAAAATTGCAAAACGTAGTGTTACTCAATGAGTGAGTGAATTTTTCTCACTTTTTTGCGGGAAAAGCAGCTATACAATGAGCAAAATCGAGAATATCAATAGGCTAAGTGAAATATCTCTCGATTACCCTCATATTCTAGAAGTTTTTCCTAGAAAATCGAGCAAAATTTTACTCATTCACTGATTAACCCAACATTTTACAATTTTGAGTCAAATTCGCTTCAATTTTGAATTACTCTCAATGGTCGTGTATCACTCGCAAAGGAAGCCCGTTATCATAAGGTTAATGAGTTACGCTTGCGGACTGTTAGAAACAGCGGCAAAAGTGGTCGTTGCTTCATTTGCCTTATTGGGTTTCCGGGAAAGTGGTCATAAATTAAGTGATTTAACGCTTCATTGTGCGAATCGTTCCTGCTTGATTGGCGGTTCACTTGCTGGGATGGTGTAGCTGGAAAAGTACGTCTCGGGTATTTTCCTGGGATGGCTTCTTGATAGGATTTTATCTGTGGTGGTCTGAAATGATAAAGAGATCTCTTGTGTTCTAGAAATGCATACCTATGCGAATTGACGCCAACTCGATTGCACTAGTTCTGTCAAAATAATTCATTTACTTAACTGTTGTAGTGTGCCAAATTCGATTATCACAAGATTGATTGAGCAGATGCATTTGATAGGCACACAATGAAATGAAATTTCCCACCATAAGTACCTATGTACATTGTATACTAGCAATTGCCATTTTCTCTTGCAGGATCGGAGCCACAGATTGTGGCCTACAAGATACCAACCGAGTCCAGCAAGAGAAGATAAACGAGCACCTGTCTGTAGTAAGTGCACTTTCATCTTGCACATGGAAGGAAACACAAGCAGATTAATTACTTCCTCTAGCAAAGCATGTACATACCTTGAATTGATAAGGTCCGGAGGAATCCCTGCACCAGCGCTGTTCAGCAGATCCCAACTGGTGATGCGAATGGGCCACACTATCTGACCGAAGCTATCACGTATCAGCGCTTCCAAGCTGGAATAAGACTGGTGCTGTGAAGAACCGTCTGACTGCAGCCGTTCGGAGCGCTGCAACCGGCCACGGCGCCTGCATGGAATCGAAGCTTGCCGTGTAATGGACAAGTTGGCTGTAGTCGATCCCATCGTCGTTGTCGTTGTTTTCGTTGACGAAGATGGTGACAATAGTGACAGTGGTGCCGACGAGCACGGCGATGATGATGATGATACTGATGACGGTGATTGAATATTCTGCTGCGTCGAGAGAGACGAATGACGTTCTTCAACTGCTGCTGCGATGGGAATATCCACTCTATCTGCGTTTTCCATTTTGACTGGATATTGTCTGTTCTGAATGCAACAAATAACTTCTTCACTCCAGTGGGCTCATTTGAATACAGACTGTTTTATTTATTTGATTTTGTTTTCGCAAACAGCCATTGATACTGGAAGGATACTGTACTAGAGTGGTTCGAAAAACACAATATTCACAGAATGGACAAGTGTTTCTACCATGAAGAGTAAGCATGTAGGTTTTTCAATCAGAAGCCCAACATTATTTAACTGTTTAAGCTTATACGAAGTTGGAACATTTCATCAACAAACTCGAACACTGGGTGTTCCGTTCTAATTAGAAGGACCGTTCTCCATTCTATGGAAGAATACATCAAATATATGATATGTACACAGTTCGAAAAAGTAGTGTAAATTTCTGTTACTATGATGCACATAAATGGAGCGTCACATATCATACAAATTCACATTATAGATCGTGTAAATTTATGAGTCATTTAATGAAATATTCTAAATATTGCATACAACCATCCATCTTTGTAAGCAATATTTCTTGCAAGTTGCTAGTTTACGTTAAAAGGAAGTTTATATGTTTCAATTTTAGCATGCATGGATATTTACATCACTATTAAAATTCATAATTATTTGGTGTGAAGATGCCAACATTTCAATAGGGTGAATCAGTTTTTCTAAACAATTACTTCAGCCGCCTAAATATACCATCTGGTAGAGCATACATACGCCTATCTGATAGTGCTATTAATCTGAGTATGTGAGCTTATGTTTACAATAAATCAACAATTTAAACCATTGTTTACAAAAGCAGCTTGTTCTTCTGAAATGTTGATGAAGATTTTGTAACAACAACAAACTTTAACATTAAAGCTATCAGAAATGCCGGATTGCCTGCACAGCAAAAAAATAATGTTGATATCACGTCAAAGTGGATGCACTACAATCATGTCGAAAATATGGTGTAATATTACTTGCTAAAAAGGACAAAATTATCATTAATACAATGCATGAACTGACATTACGCTGCTTTTACTGCATTTGTTTATTTATGTGGTCAGAAAAATTACATGAAATTTTCGACATGATTGTAGTGCATCCACTTTGATGTGATATCAAAATTATTTTTTTGCTGTGTAACACATCAGAATCAGGGAGGCCTTTTTAGCCTTTTTTAAAACCCCGGGTTTTTTTTCCCCGGTACGTAAAACAAAAATTTAAAATGGTGAGCACAGGTTCTATTTAAATTCTGTATCTGTAAATTATTTGCTACATCTTTTCAGACATTATTTTCAAGTATGCTTATTTACATTTGTTTGAGAAAATGAGTTGATAAAAACAATATTTCTAGAAATACCAGTAACATCCTACAAGCCCCGTAACGTAGGTAGGTCACCTTTTTGTGATACGTTACGGGATACACGATCTGCCACCGATTCCTAGTCTTGACTACTTCAAACTAGGGGAACAGGATTTTTCAGTAATCAAAGGAACACATCTTAGTCCTTGTTACTTTTTATGCCTTGTTGATAGTGACAAGACTCGGCTTTGTCTACCGAGGATGATCTTGAAGCAAGGAAAAAATTAGTTAGTTTGTCTTCATCTATGTGATTCCTAATCTTCTATTCGTTGTTCCCTAGTTTGAAGTGGTTAAGACTAGGGTTCTGATGCATGGTCACTATCGGTGTCATTCTTTAATTTTGTTGCTAAGGAATCCAATTTTGACTGACAAAGGGGTGCGCCTTTGGAGAGTGTTCCAACACTCCGAAGGGTATAACTAGCGGGACCTTTCAATTAGAATCGATTCCTTGCGATGAAGGCAAGAATGACAACTGTATCAAAACCGAATACTTCATCATTTCTCAATAGTGATGAAGTAATACGACATGCACTAAACTAAGGACACGGGATATACTACAATAGATCAAATTACTGGTCGCAGTAGTTTTATGTCCCGAACAGAGGAAAAAAAAACATCCTGATAAACAAATTTTGCTAATTTCTCCAAAAATTGCGTTTTCCAGTTCAATTGGGGTCTAGGAGACAGTTGAAAAAGACATGCTAAATATACATATTCACAAAAAGAAGACTACATCGACAAGTAAATCACTCCCGCGAAAATCTATTAAGTGAAATTTCCAGTTGTAGCTTTTTGGAGAATTAGGAAAGAACCAGTGAAGTCGGAAGGTTACAAGAAAATTTCAGAGGGAGCTGACAGAATAATGTCGGAAGAAATTTTCGCTGGCTGTTTAAAAGTGCTTTTGAGGCAAGTCAGAAGAAACTTTCAGAGAAAGTTAGCACACACCTTGTTACCGTTTGGGTACTTTGCCCTATGAAAAAAGCTCGAGCAGAGCGATAGCAGTGCTATAAAGAGCGAGCACTCAACCGAACGAGACAGCAATCCACTAGTATACTGCTGTTCGGTGCGCTAATGGCTGAGAACCATGATAGTTTATAATCAGTAATGATTGATCTAATGTTTGCTTAGAATTAATGATATTATTAGTCATATTGTTGCTAAAACTAAACAGTGAATGAATAGTAGAGCACTAATGGCTCATTCATATACATAAAACAGATAGGAATTAGGGAACTGAATTACATGAACTCCAGTATGAACGGTCGAATTAAATACAGAAACATACCAACTGTTATACACCTACACTTAACATACAGAAAACATGGAGGAGAAGGGAAATTTGGAATGGGACTAATGGATCAAGAAGGAAAGGGACATTTTGGGAAAAGGGAAATATATGGTCTGCTACCGGTCCGAAGAATGGCACTAGTTCTTTTCCACGCCAACCTTTGAGAAAACAAGTTCACCAAGTTGAAGAACAAAGTGTAAAAAAATAGTGAACAGTCAAATACGGGTGGAAAAAAACAAAGCTGCCTAATCTATTGAAACCGTAGAATCAGGTAGGACTATATAAAACGGACTCCGGTAGCATAACTTTCATCAGACCCTTTTCCTATTTCCCACGTGCCCTCAGGACCCATTGAGTTTTACCTCAAAACCGGCTGTAAAGCCTGAGTCAGGCCACTGTCTGTGAAATCAGCCCGAGAACGCACTAGGCCAGGTAGTGCTCGATCGACCGGCTATACGTGCCAACGAGCCGACGTTCAACCTTGGTAGGAAACCTGGTACCGCGAGGAGTTCGCAGCTACAGAACCTCGTGCCATTCTGTACTGATACCACTGTCCGTGGCAATCGTGCCATTCATCGCACTCAACCAGCAGTCCCCTGCGTCCAGTGCAAGTGACGCCGACGCTGCCGACGTGCAGCAATATCAGCGATCATCCGATCGCACTCGTAGCCGCCCCGTCCGATTCCCCGCAGTAGAGATCCACGTGCCGGCCTGCCCTTACACACACACACACACACACCCCCAGAATTTGTAAGTAGGTTTTAATTAATAAAAGTTAAATAGTGAAAGATTAGGTGCCCGTGTTTGGATTTGCTGATCAGTGTCCCCTATTTGTCCGGAGCCGACCTTGAGAGCTCCGTCTCTCAAGCTCGAGCTAGTCGACGCAAAAGAGGCTGGTGGATAGCCCACCCCGTCTTGTCCCCGTGGCTTTAGACCAGGGACCTGGGACATTGTAGTCTTAGATAGAGAGAGAGCACACGCAGTGAGTAACAACCTCCCAATGAAGTCAGCAGGACTTCTGTGGTAAGTAGGAAGGAGCTCCCCGGAGAAATCAGAAGAATATTCCGTTGTCAATCCGGAGCCAGTCGACTTTGGAAAGCAACCGTTTTGTGATGAATGTTTGAGTGATGACCACGTTTTGCGTCCATTGCTGCAATGGAAGCACTCTCGGCTCCCCTTCCTCCCCCCGTTGGCGATACTGCCATACAATGAAACCACTGGAAGCGAATCCCGTCCAGATGGAGGAGGCTTATTTGATAGCGGATGATAAAGTGTTTATTGTGTTGTATCTTTTGACTATAGTTTTACGATGTTTTATATAGTGAACAAGAACCCTCGGCTTTGTAAAGTTAATTCAAATGAATCTTATCCAATAAATTAATATACTAAATAAAATGTTAAGTAAACCTAAGAAGAAAGCTTGAAGCACTTTTGAGGAAGGTGGAATATATCAGGATGCAACTTCAGGAATCTTTCGATGGAACGCAGAAGAATCTCGAAGTCGTAATTAAACTGAAACTATAGATTCCGTGCAAACATGTAAGGAAATTCGGGAAATAAATGAGGAGTAGTCAGAAGATATATTCTGGAAAGTCAGAAATACTTCCAGGAGAAGTCAGAAGACATTTCTGGGGGATGTCTGAAGAATCTTTCGAAGGAAACTTCCGGAGGTGGTAAAAAGCAACTCCTAAGGGAAGTTAGTGGAAATCGGAGAAAGTTTTAAAAAACCTGGGGAATATTAACACATTAGTCACTTTCTTCACCTTCGGGATGCCCCTGGGGGAACCTGAAGCAGGGATCAAATGCATTTTTTCACCAAACATGCCTTTCGACAGCACTTTCATCATATTTTTTCATGAATAGGCTTTCTATAAACTTTAAATGGATCAATGACCACTTTTACCGCTTTTGGAGCCACGGGATGCCCCCCTCTCCAGCAGGAAACCTCTAGCAGGGGACAATTGCGGTTTTACAGCAAGACATGCCTTGCGAGAGCTCATTCTTCATGGGTTTTCATGAATAGGCTTTCTAAAGGCTTTAAATACATCTTTGACCACATTGGCAGCTCTCGGAGTCACCAGGATGCCCCCGGGAGAACCTTTAGCAAATAACGATAGCACGTGGAAAGAAGTCGACGGAATGAATGGTTCGACGAGGAGTGCAGAGCGATTTTAGAGGAGAAGAACGCAGCGCGGGCGGTAACGCTGCAGCATGGAACCCGACAGAACGTGGAACGGTATAAACAGAACCGGAAACAGCAGACCCGCTTCTTTCGGGAGAAAACACGCCGCCTGGAAGAAGCGGAGTGTGAGGAAATGGAACTGCTGTGCCGTTCCCAAGAAACACCGACGTTCTACGCATCCCGCAACGGCTTCGTGCCGCGAGCCGAAATGTGCAAGGATAAGGACGGAGGCCTCTTGACGGACGGACGTGAGGTGATTGAAAGGTGGAAGCAGCACTTCGATGCGCACCTTGAATGGCGAGGAGAACGTAAGCACGGGAGACCAGCGCAATGGAGGAAACGACTACGTCACTGCAGCAGAGGGCGGAACTGACCCAACTCCCACGCTGAGGGAAGTTAAGGATGCCATTCAGCAGCTCAAAAACAACAAAGCAGCTGGTAAGGATGGTATCGCAGCCGAACTCATCAAGATGGGCCCAGAAAAGTTGGCCACCTGCCTGCACCGGATGATAGTCAGGATCTGGGAAACAGAACAGCTACCGGAGGAGTGGAAGGAGGGGGTAATCTGCCCCATTCACAAGAAAGGCAACCATTTGGAATGTCGTCTATCACCTAAAATGACCAAGTTCGTGGGAAGTTATCAAGCCAGCTTCATCGACGGCCGATCGACAACGGAACAGATCTTCACCGTACGGCAAATCCTACAGAAATGTCGTGAATAGCAGGTCCCAACGCATCAATTGTTCATCGACTTTAAGGCGGCATACGACAGTATCGAGCGCACAGAGCTATGGAAAATCATGGACGAGAACGGCTTTCCTGGGAAGCTCATCAGACTGATCAAAGCAACGATGGATGGTGTGCAAAACTGCGTAAGGGGTTCGGGTGAACTATCCAGTTCATTCGAATCTCACCGGGGACTGCGACAAGGTGACGGACTCTCATGCCTACTCTTCAACATCGCTCTAGAAGGTGTAATGCGACGAGCCGGGCTCAACAGCCGGGGTACGATTTTCACGAAATCCGGTCAATGTGTGTGCTTTGCGAACGACATGGACATTATCGCAAGAACATTTGGAACGGTGGCAGAACTATACACCCGCCTGAAACACGAATCAGCAAAGGTCGGACTGGTGGTGAGTGCGTCAAAAACAAAGTACATGCTAGTAGGCGGAACCGAACATTACAGGATTCGTCTAGGAAGTAATGTCACGATAGACGGGGATACTTTCGAAGTAGTGGAGGAATTCGTTTACCTTGGATCCTTACTGACGGCTGACAACAATGTGAGTCGTGAAATACGAAGGTGCATCATCAGTGGAAGTCGTGCCTACTACGGGCTCCAGAAGAAACTACGGTTAAAAAAGATTCACCCCCACTCCAAATGTACCATGTACAGAACGCTAATAAGACCGGTGGTCCTCTATAGACACGAGACATGGACTATGCTCCAGGAGGACCTGCAAGCACTCAGAGTTTTCGAGCGACGTGTGCTAAGGACGATCTTCGGCGGTGTGCAGGAGAACGGTGAGTGGCGGCGAAGAATGAACCACGAGCTCGCTGCACTCTACGGCGAACCCAGCATCCAGAAGGTGGCCAAAGCCGGAAGGATGGGGTGGGCAGGGCATGTTACAAGAATGCCGGACAACAACCCTGCAAAGTTGGTGTTCGCTACTGATCCGCTTGGCACAAGAAGGCGTGGAGCGCAGAGTGCACGATGGGCGGACCAGGTAGAGCGTGATCTAGCGAGCATTGGGCATGACCGAGGATGGAGAGCGGCAGCCGCAAACCGAGTATTGTGGCGTACTATTGTTGATTATGTCTCATCTTAAATGTGATGTTGTTCAAATAAATGTATGTAGTAGGGGGAAAATCTACTTCGGCCTAATCACGCATTCCCGGCCTATCGAACACAAAACAGCATATACATATACTATGATTTCAAACGTAGGCGTGTCAAACAAACGTTTGGCACGATGCAAGACGAAGTGTTGAAGAACACAAAATAAGATCTCGAAAACAAAAGGCGCACTTGAAGTGTACAGAAGGCACTCGCGAATTCACTTTTCTTTCCGTTCAATAGGCCAATGGCGTTTCAATGGCTAATAGACCCAAGAAAACCCGTAGGCTAAGTTGAGTTGCCAGAAGCAACAGTTTTGCATTTTCTGGTGTTTGGTGCTAAACTAGGCTAGATTAAGAAAGATTAAGTGTAGCTTGTGCTTAATAGGCCGGGAATGGGGTAGTTGACCCTATAAGAATTTAATTTCTTTGTCTTTTGTCACTCTTTATTAGCTTTTGTTTGTCTTGTCCCCCTATTTCGATGAATCTCATCGTCGCCCGTTGGTCACCAAAGCCGGTCGGCTCCAGACGAATCTAGAAGCGTACTACCGTTCATACTGGTGCTCTTATGAGACAACGAAACCCCACCCTCAAGCTCCTCCTCTGATCCTATCCTACGAAAATATACCCCTCTGACCTTGGGTAAGCTGTGAGTATCCGGTCCAACTCCTACTAGACATAGAAATAAATGCATTTTGCTACAAACAATGAACAACGCATTATCGGCTCCGTAAAGCTAACGCGATTGAATGAACTAAATAAAAAATTATTTAAAACTCTCTAATCTTTATTAAAGATCACGAAATTTCATTGAAATGCATAGCACTACACTGAAATTCTCGGAGCTCTCCCTTAAAGATCTTTAAACATTCCGAAAGTTCTGAACATTCCTGAAGCTCCCAGATCTCACCCTTAAAGATCTTTAAACTTTTCGAAAGTTCTGAACTTCCTGAAGTTTTAAAAGTATTCTAAATGTTTCGGATATCTCCTAAAGGTCTTTAATGGTCTTGGAACATCTCTGAAATTTCCCAAATTAATCTAATGAGCTCTGACCTACACTGATTTTTATCTGGAGTTCATTGAATTTCTTTGAACTTCTGTAAGTTCCTGTAATTTTCTTTATATACTTAGAACTACCCTATCCTGGTATCCAATCAAAACGTATTAAAACTGACCAAAGAAGGTTGATTTATATTTCTTCATTTAGAGTACGCATACTTAGTGAAAACTGGCATTACACTGTGAAAACTGGCACCTGTCTTTGTAAGAGCACGTGAGCATTTAAAAAATAAAAATGATGGGCGCAAACAATTAAAATCTAATTGATTATTTTTACTTTACATTTGTAGGTAAAATTGTTCTCAAACGTTTTTTTATCCTTTTTTTTTTCATTGCATATTTGTAGTTGGAATATTTTCCACACGTTTGTTCTTGAATTTGTATTATTAATTCTACATCTAAGGGCGCTGATTGATTTTATAGGAGAAACGCTCGTTTGTCGATATTTCTTCGCCCAGTTAGGTTTGATTTAAAGTAAACAAATTTGTTTTTTGTAGCTGGTTACTTATGGAGTAGCCATGTGTAACCTAAAGAAAGGGCCTGGCATTGCATGAAAATTCTATGCAGATTTCAATTTAATTTGAAATAGAATTATGAGGCTTAGCAGTGAATTCTTGGAAGAATCATTAAAATTTCGAAGTCAATCTTAGGATAAATTCCTTGATTTTTGTTAGAAGCATTCTGCATAGAATGTCTGGACTGTTTTTAAAAAAATAACAAGGGAATCCCAGAGAGATTCTCAGATTTACCTAAGAAGAATTCTGAAATAAAAAAAAGTGTAGGGAAATGATTTAAAATAAAATTAACGAGAACATTCGAAAAATATGCTGTAAAGAGCTCCAAATGAATTTTCAAGGTAGTCATAACATGGGCAAATTTTTATGTATTTCTAATGACTCATTTAATTTAGTGATCCTTTCAGATCAATCTCTTTTGGTTTTATGCTTAATATAAATGTATATCGTACAACCAGGATCATTTCATAAATACTTAGGTAGCTTGACACAAATTTACATGTCTGATAAATTAATTTGACCTAATGACCCCATCGGCCTAATGTTCAACCTAATAACATTCAAAATAAGCGTTTGGATTGGTGGCATCAGGCCTAATCCTACAACTTTCAACAAAACAAATTTACATCCCCACCCACGCCCCCATTTCAAAACCAGGCTACGTCCTTGGCCAATTTCAAAACATGAAATGTTTCTTGGATATACTCTCCCTCGATTTCAAAAGAGAAGTTAGCATCAACAGCCAATCTCAACACTGCCGAAACATTTGTACTGAGACTAAGGCCACAGACAAACATACATATCAATGTGCATATTCTACGATAATACATTTTCGTATTATAATACACCAAATAAAAACACTATCACCAACGAGACGAGACTGTGGAAGGCAGTGCGTGCAACAGATGGGCATAGTGTCCAAACGTCAAACTTCCGCACCACCGGTGGCCACACAATCAACTATTATAAATTTAAACCAACAGTTAAATTAGTGAACGATGAACAGCATGCGAAATGTTATGTCTGTTCGTCTGTGCAAAGATGTTAAGACATTGAATAGTGAGATCAAAAGCCAAGAACTCACAATTACTCCGTCTCGTATCAACAGGTTTTTGCCTTCGAGCAGAATAATTTTGCGTTTTCCATATTCATGGCTTTTGATCTCACTCTCTCTCTTGTTAACGCATTCTCCAGTGTACTTACTATTATCGTTTCTAAAAAACTCAATGTTGGAAATTAAATGTGTTATGCAACTACCCTTTCCGGTTCTCCGGATAAAAACCAATCTAATATTCACATGATTAACTTTTAATAAAAGCAGCTGCAACAAATCAGCAACTGCAGCATTCTAGTATATATCAAAACTCAATTAATCATGGAAATTCTGAAACATGTTTTCGAGCTTCACCTAACATGACGAATCCTCAAATCTATGGTAGAAACCTTGCCCATATGTTTATCTTATTAAAAAGTCACGTGAACCATTCTGGATTAGAACGCACCCCACTGAATTTCCATCGCACTGCACAGAAAACTTTTTCTAGTTAATCAAAAATACAAACTTTCCAAATGCGACGAATTCAAATCAGCTTTTAAAAATAACACTTCAAACGATATTGTATTACACCGCAAACCACATGCAGCCACACTTCCCATTCACCGGAAAATTAAAAGAACTTTTCCAGGTCCTGTGTTTCTATGCACGAAACAAAGCACAACGGGATCTTCAAAAAACCATTTTC
This sequence comes from Ochlerotatus camptorhynchus, assembly GCF_037179485.1. NCBI lineage: Eukaryota > Metazoa > Arthropoda > Insecta > Diptera > Culicidae > Ochlerotatus > Ochlerotatus camptorhynchus. The sequence goes on from NW_027040616.1 coordinate 217,574, forward strand.
ACTCGAATGCGTTTGCGACAAACAACTTTCTTCTGGTTTGAAGTGTAAAGCAGGGCGATACGGTACACGGTAGCATCTGTTCACACCAAAGGAAAAACAAGGTTCTTTGCATGTAGGAGCGTCCTACATCCAGCGAGGAGGGAGAAAAAAACACGCGCCAAAGGGACCCGGTCCAAACACGCCAACTCTTAACGCACGACGAGACAAGAATGGACCATCAAGTCACAGCTTGGTGCCAACCATCAATACATACCGTCGTCGTACCCCGCGTAATGGAACGCGGGAGTTGCTGTCAATCTCACTACGTACAGCACAGTCTCACTGCTCTGAAGGGTAGGTACTCACTCTACTAGTGAGAGCATGAATTAGTGCCAATCCCTCAACCGCTCGGCCACCGGCAATGTGAAAATAGAGAGGGAGACGAATCTAGCAACATGTCCGACGCGGCGAACAGGAAGTTCAAGATCACGTGCTTCTCCTGTTGCGCTTACGCGCCATCACAATTTCACCCTCCCACTGACAGACTGGGTGGTATGGATGGTGTTCATCGCGATGAACGTGAAACGAAAACTGACAGCATTTGCCCACATCGTTTTTGGAAATGGGAACCAGCTCGCCGAACGAGAGTCTCTGCGGTCGACTTGTTTCCGTCGAAGAAAATTGGTTCCACGAACCGGAGGTGGGTATGTTTACTTAGCATGAAGGTAAACATCAGCTGGTGTGAATGAGTAGAGTGGGAGAGGGTTATATGCACCCAGAACGCCATTTTGAGTTTAAGAAAATTGAAGAATTTTTATGATATAATGCTAGCTTGTAGGCAGTCCATAATAAAAAGACAAAGTGGCGTTCTGTATCCTGGTGCGATTTGAGCTGCCCTCCCCTACGTGTCGGTAGGGAAGACGAACAGAGGAGCAACAGTTTCACTCTCTCTTGGGGCGTAAACTATTACAAGAGAAACACTTTAGCAGGATCGTCGGCAATTGGATTAGTGTTACGGATGTTAAGGAGTGTTTTCTGTTATCGAATGTATATTGCTATCTGGTTGTATATTGATGGATTCATGGTGAAACGAATAATAGAGTTTGCGAAGCCACCATGCTGAGCAAGCGGTACAGATACAAATCATATCCTACTCGGTGCTTAGTTGGAGTAATTCTACGGCTACATTTGAAAACCACAGGCCAATATAGCAGTAAAACAAGCTCAGTCGATTGATCTCAACAGACCACTTTTTCGTACGTAGAGATTATTTGATGGTTTCGATATATCATCGTTTCTCATCGTTGCTCCACCGCGATAACAAGCTAGCTCTCCATATTATCTTTTTATGTGCTATCTGTTAGCTATTCAGCTATGTGCTTTTTGTAAATGGGAATAAGCATCCCTTAGGTTGACAATCGATACGATTATCAAAAAGTTAATATGACAAACCTTCTTCTTCTTCTTCTTCTTCTTCGCATTTCAAGCTTATTGCTTATGGCATATTAGCTTATTGCGTGCTCTCAACTTAGTGTTCTAGGTGCACTTCCACAGTTATTAATTGAGAGCTTTCGATGCCTGGTACCATTTTTGCATTAGTATAATTGTGTGGCAAGTACAATCATACTCTATGCCCAGGGAGTCGAGAGATTTTCCAACCCGAAAAATTCCTAGACCGGACCGGGAATCGAACCCAGTCACCTCCAGCATGGTCTTGCTTTGTAGCTGCGCCTTTACCGACTGAGCTAAGGGAGGCCCCAAATGACAAACCTGTAAACTTTCAAAATAAAATTCAATATACATATTTATAAAAAAAAAACAAGGAAACTATAATAGCTAGGTATTTATGCAACAAGCTGCAAAATGAAGATTTCTTGAAGACGAGTCGTAATTACGGCAAGTGCTCAAAAAACGAATTTTGCAACTAGTTACATGCAACATATTTTGCACTGTTCTTTTAACATAGCTTAGCATAGACTGACTGTCACGTCCTTGCAATGAGGCGGGAGCAGGAAAGGAATATTAGAGCAACCTTCGTTGTTTTGGGGACCGCGTCCCCACAAAGGTCACTTAAGGGAAATTTTTTAGTAGGTTGGGTTCGTTGGATCAGGATTCACCTTGATAAGTGATGCGATCGTAGTTTTGATATAATAAATTGATTTCCGAAATTGACGCGAAGAAGACCTACGATCTTTGGAATGGCTTGAAGGCAAATGTTTCGACCCTATCAATTCAGTAATGTTAATGAGCCTGGGATAATATTCTAAGCCCCTTGAATAACATTACATTACATAACCACTCAAAATAAATGCTATTCCGCATCAATCAAATGTCATATTAAACCAAGAAAACATTTTTTGGCCATTACAACCGAGTTCTACCTAACTAACGATTGTCTACGTACCGGTGACGACGGTATGCATGAGCATTGACGAGCATACAATTTCTCGATCTTTCGTATTCTTCCATCCTTGTTTGGACCCTACCCGAGGTGATCCTGCTTGGAAATCGATTTGAAAAATCGGATTCTTTTAGTAATCTGTTTGGAAGTCAATAAGGAGAAAAAATGTCGAGAAGGGGTCTTCCAACCCACTCACTATGGCGAGTATCCGCATGGTGATGTTAATGTTCGTTCGCTGCCTGATGTTTCCGTGATTTCCAGGAATAACGTCCAACCTCGTGTCCTATGACCTATGTATGTCATAAACAAGACGTCATAATTTATTACCAGAACATCGGTGGGATGAATTCTGGTGTTAACGACTACCGCTTAGCTGTATCGGACCGTTGCTATGATGTCATCGTTCTAACCGAGACTTGGCTCGATTCTCGAACGCTCTCCAGCCAGGCGTTTGGACGCGAGTATGAAGTCTTTCACTGCGACCGAAATCCTAAAAACAGTCGGAAATCTAATGGAGGTGGTGTTTTTGTGGCAGTCCGTTCCGGTTTGAAGACGAGAGCTTTAGAAAATAACGCGTGGGACTGTGTGGAACAAGCATGGGTTGCCGTTGAACTGAGTGATCGCACACTGTACTTATGTGCGGTGTACATTGCTCCTGACCGTGTTCGTGACAACGAACTTATCGAAACCGATTGTCGGTCCGTTTTCGCCGTAATGGAAACTGCCACTCCAGTTGATGAGATAATTGTTCTGGGTGACTTCAATCTAGCTGGTGTTTCGTGGAAACCATCTCACAGTGGCTTTCTCTATCCAGACCCTGTACGCTCTGTATTTCATACAGGATCAGTAAGCCTTCTCGATAGCTATAGTGCAGCAACGCTATCTCAAATCAATGACGTAGTTAACGAGAACAATCGAAGCTTAGACCTCTGTTTCGTTAGCGCTCAGGACGCTGATCCATTTATCTCCACGGCACCTTCTCCACAAGTAAAGCAAGTTCCTCATCATCCTCCTTTGGTTGTCACTGTCCAAGATAGTCACGTTCGGGATTTTGAAGACATGACAAACGTGTCATACGATTTTCGGAAAGCTGATCATAGTAGTATCATCGACGTGCTGTCTAGCATAGACTGGGGAAGCGTCCTGGACCCTGATAACGTTGAAACCGCTGCGCAAATTTTTTCACATATCTTGGCGTATGTCATTGACAGACACGTTCCAAAGAGTTTACCGAAAAGAGTCACACCTTCCTTGGCAGACGAGCCAATTGCGAAAGTTGAAATCGACCAAGCGAGCGGCACTAAGGAAATTCACCAAGTATCGTACGCTGTCGCTGAAACATCATTACGTTAGGCTCAATCATGAGTTCAAGCGAGTTCGATTGATGCTATTCGCAATATCAACGTGGGATTCAGAGTAAACTCAAGTCACACCCGAAGTCCTTCTGGAATTACGTTAACGAGCAGCGCAAAGAGTCTGGCCTGAATCAGGCATGGACAATCATTTACATTCATTTCATGCATTCATTTACATTCATTTGCCTCTAACTTTTTTCATCAACGGCATTCCGCAAAATGATGTATAGAGCTTTAGTAGGTTTGTTATAAGCTACAACTTTTACCCGTAAGTAAAATCTGTATCTCTTATGCATCACGAATTATAGCGGGCAGAAATTATTACTGTTTTTCAGTGAATGTAAAATACATTCACTGAAAAACAGTAGTGAATTCTGTTCGCTCTGGTTCGTCATGCATATGAGTTACGGATTTGAGTTGCTTACAAAAGTTGTAGTTAATAACAAAACTTACAAAAACTACATACATTATTTTGCAGAATTCTGTTGATGAAAAAAGTAAGGGGCAAATGAATGTAAATTAATGCACGAAATAAATGCAAATGATTTTCCATGCCTGGGCCTGATGAGATATTCTTCATCTTCTTCTTCATTCCTTTATTTAACGTCGGTCTCTGTTCCGCAATCTAGTGCCAATCACCGACGAACATCGATTGCCATCCATTGACGGTAATCGAATGTGCAGGAAGGCAGCTTCCACACCTGCATAGGATATCGCACCCATTCAACACACAACGGCCAACGGGACCAACGGCTTTACTTCCTTTCCGAAGGAAGACGTGACCAGAGATTTTTATGAGATATTAACCGACGACCACGTTACCCTAGCAGCTAGTAATGTACCACTCTCCGGTCAAGCGTTGGGTGCAATTGACATTGACGTCGAGATGATTTCCACTGCCGCACAACAACTTAAGTCGTCCTTCAACCCAGGACCCGATGGTGTCCCATCAGTATTTCCGAAGAAGCATATCGCCAGCTTGCTGACACCGTTGCAGCATCTATTCCGCATGTCCATCTCGAGTGGTATATTTCCATATTGTTGGAAATTTGCACATATGTTTCCTGTTCACAAACAGGGAAACAAACGGGACGTGGATAATTACCGTGGAATCACATCGTTGAGCTCAGTTTCGACGTTATTCGAGTTAGTCATCATGGAGCCCCTGATCTCTCATTGTAAGCAGTATCTAAGTAGTGATCATCACGGCTTCGTTTCCGGTCGTTCTACTACCACTAATCTACTTTGTCTGACATCGTATGTCACGAAAAGCATGACAGAACGGGCTCAAACAGACGTAATTTACACCGACTTATCGGCTGCATTCGATAATCTGAACCATGCAATTGCGATTGCTAAGTTAGATAGACTCGGGGTAAATGGCAACCTCCTGCGATGGTTTCGCTCTTATCTCAGTGATCGCCAGCTGATGGTAACTGTTGGTGAATGTCAGTCTACTACTTACCCAGCCACGTCAGGGATACCTCAAGGAAGTCACCTAGGCCCGTTGATTTTCCTGTTGTACTTTAACGACGTGAATCTGGTCACCGAAGGCCCTCGTCTATCGTATGCAGATGATCTTAAAATCTATATCCTGATCCATTCTGATCCATGACTGTCACTTCCTCCAATGCCAGCTCGTAGCGTTTGCTAACTGATGGTGCAACTTGAACCGAATGGAGGTCAACCCCGCGAAGTGTCCAGCTATCACCTTTCTCCCGCAAGAAGGAACCGATCATGTTCAATTATGTACTTCAGGAAACAACTATCAGCCGTGTCAGCCACGTAAAAGACCTGGGAGTTATTCTGGATTCCCAGTTAACGTATAAGCAACACATCTCGTTCATTGTCGACAAGGCATCAAGATCTTTGGGATTCATTTTCAGGATTGCAAAGAATATTTCCGATATATATTGTCTCAAATCGCTATACTGTTCCCTGGTGCGGTCCACCCTGGAATATTGCTCTGCAGTATGGAACCCAAGATATATGGTGCTGAAAGAGTTGAGTCCGTTCAGCGTCAATTTTTCAAAACTGATTGATCTGGAGCTACTACGTACTCGGAGAGACACTTCGCGAGCCCTGCTCATCGCAGATAGTTTACAGGGTAGAATTGATTGTTCTACAACCCCGAGCGCTGCGAAATAACGCTATGTTAAGATTGCCTCAGCATCGCACTAACTATAGCATGAACAGTGCTATAGACGGCCTTCAACGTGTGTTCAATCGAGTTTCTTCAGTGTTCGATTTCAACCTGACACGAGAGATGCTACGCAGGCGCTTTTCCCGTATTTTCTCTGACGCAGTAAACCGTTGAATGACCATGTATTTTATTGTATTGTGTATTTTAGTAAGCGGGACTATGTATTATAATGTTATTCACTTAAAAATCATCGGGGCTACACTCAGCCTAATGATGTAAACTAATAAACTAATAAATAAAAGGGCAATCGCTTGACCCTCCTTCTGATGAAATTAAATTGAGCATCAATTTGATATGCTCCCGTTTTCACTTCAAATTGGCCGTCGGGGTGGATGCCGTGTATCGGCTGAAACCTTGTACGGATTCAAACGTCTTCTCAAGTATCTTACTGAGCCAAGTTTTTACTTACGTCACCAACACTGAACGTCTTTTCAAGGTTGGCTTGAAAGGTCTGCTCAGTGGTGAATCCCTGGATCAGATCAAAGATGAATTGAAAATATTGCTACGAGTGGAACCACTCCAAGTAATCAAAATGAGAATGAAATCCCGTCCTGGCGATTCACGCAACGGGATTTTTAATGATTTTTATTTAGTTCACTTCAAGTCTAGCTTCTAGTTACCGGCCAAAAAGCTTGATTTCTTAAATAAGTAAACTTTTAAATAGAAAATTTTGTATAGAATGAAGCTTCACATCAATACGAACTCAATTTTTGCAGATGAGCAGTTTGGATTTCACCATGGGCATTCAACTACTCATCAACTCTTAAGAGTTACCCATTTATTTCGTTCAAACATATCTGAAGGCTGCTCAAATGGAGTTGCTCTTATAGGTATAGAACAAGTTTTCGACAGTATTTGGTATGAAGGTTTGATTGCTATATTGAAAAAGTTTAATTTTCCACTTTATATTATGAAATTAGTTCAAAATTATTAAAAAAAATTATTATTATTATTTATCTGCAGATAAATGATCAAAATGGAGTTTCTTAGGGTAGCGTTCTTGGGCCTCTATTGTATAACATTTTATCTTCGGACCTCCCTGATTTTCCTCAGGGTTGCCACAAATCTTTGCTCGCCGATGAAACAGGCATTTCCCCTAAATGAAGTTTTCGTGTTATTTGCAGCAGACTGCAGAAAAGTTTAGATATTTTCTCTTCTTATTTGAAAAAAATAGAAGATTTCACCCAACGTCCAATACTCAACTTATAATAATTCCACATAAGCCTAGAAAAAAGGAAGCTTTGAAACTTAGTAGTAGTCACATATTCAATATAAACGGAGCTCCAATTTCTTAGTCGAGTCAAGTGAAATATCTTGGATTAATACTTGACCAAAAATTAACTTTTAAATATCACATTGAGGGCATTCAAGCCAAATGTAAAAAAAATATATAACAAACAGGAAATCCAAACTTTGCCTGACGAACAAACTTCTAATTTTTTAACAAGTTTTTAGACCGGCCATGCTTTATGCTGTGCCAATTTGGTCTAGCTGTTGCACTGCCAGGAATAAAGCACTCCAAAGGATTCAGAACAAAAGTCCAAAGATGATTTTGAAGTTGTCTCCCTGGTACAGTAAAGGGTGTTACGATCAAAATTTGGCCAAACAAGAATGCGTGTAAATTGATTAATTTTTTAATTAAAAAAAAAACAAATTATTTTTCTGTTTTTAAGTTTATTCACCATATAATTCAAAAAAAAATTCAGCTTAGCCTCCGGTTGACCGAATCCGAATTGTTGGGCCTTTCGTTTAACTCCTGATACCAGATTCTGTATGCCCATCTCGTCCACTTAATTCACCGCAGAACGTCAGTTTTTTTGGGTATTCTTCAGGTTCCGCTTGACGATAGCCCAATATTTTTCGATTGGGCGGTGCTCTGGCGTGTTGGGAGGGTGCTTGTCCTTGAGCACCACCTTCACGTTGTTGGCGGCATACCACTCCATGGCCTTTTCCGTAATGGCAGGATGCCAAATCCGACCAAAACAGCACGGAATAATCGTGTTGCGTCAGGAATGGCAGCAGACGTTTTTCCAGACACTCTTCCACGTTAATTTACTGGTTCCAGTTTCAATTAAAATGTCACTTTTCAAGTCACAGGTACAGATAGCCTGCCAAACCAGATATTTCTTAGCGAACAACAACTTCATATGCTTTAAAATGTCTGCCACCTTTCCTCTTCCGGTTGCCGTATAAAACTCTTGTCCAGGAAGCTCGGAAGAAGCACCCGGCGTGCGAGTAGTTCGGATTTTTGTGATGCGCGTGCAAAATTTTGATACGTTGCTCCTCTTGCTTGGACGCCATTTTGATAACTGCAGAGAAAATATCAAAATAAAACTAGAGGCATCATCCTGCATGCACACACCTACAAAAGGAAGGGTGTTCAGGTTTTTTAAATGCTCGATTAAAAGAAATGCGCCAAGTTTAAGTCGACCAAATTTTGATCGTAACACCCTTTACAATGCTCATATACCGTCCTATTTGATAATTGTAACAAATTATGTTATATATTGACACGTTCAGTTTAAGGAAGTATTCGCATGACCCATAAGAGTGAAGAAAGCGAGTGCAAGTGAGAGGGGTTGAGAAAACTCTTTTTATTGTGCCGCTCAGTGGAATTGTACACCCCAACTCAAAGCGTTACTTCATTATCTTGCAGGTGCTCTTACTTCAAGAGTGGAGATAGAGTAGATGGCAAAGGCGTGAGTACCTGCCCAACCCAAGAATCTCAAACGTCTATGTTCAAATCCCAAGGGCCACTAAGCCTTTTTAAATTGAAAATCAATCTTGAAGTACAGCCCGTTGGGGGTGTGGGATTAAATATTTTAATATTGTGATGAAAATTCAAAAACACTCAAAAATATGTTTACCAAAATTGGTTTTAACACACCTTAGTTTATGCCCTATTGAGAATTTACCCTAATTTGTATTTTTTATAGGTTGATCTAGATAGTTCCTTCTGATTGAGTTACTAAAGTCTGTTACATTTAAAATTTGACCGCACAAAATAAGTCATTTCTCCAAGGGGAAATAAAGTACAAAAACGCTAAAGGTTTCATTTTGAAGGATTTTTATTTATAAATACAACAAAAATTATTCGTCAGCTTTTCGGATGAATTTTCGAACTTTTCGCGGAATACCTCTCATAATGTCTTGCACAGTAGTTCTGTCAACCTCATCTACCATCCTTTTCCAACACTTCTCCAAATCAGATGGTGTGCCACATTTCTTCAATTTGCGCTTGATAATTGCCCAAAATTTTTCAAAGGGGCGAAAATCTGGACAATTTTTGGTGGATTGATACTTTTCTCAATAAAATCGACATTATTCTGATTAAACCATTCTATGACATCGCGGCTGTAATGACAGCTGGCTAAGTCAGGCCAGAACTTTACGGGACCTTCGTGTGATTGAATGAACGGCAAAATTATGTTCTGGAGACACTCCTTCTTGTAAAGTTGACAAATTTTAATTTATCCGGAGCATCCCCCTTACGTTTAGCAAAGTAAAATTGTTGGCCCGGGATTTATCCAAAGTAAATGTTTACGTAAGTTTCATCGTCCATCAAAATACATCCGTTATAGGAGAAATGGCTCTAATGTTGGCCTATGGATCTAACATTGGGCCCATCGCTAAAAATCTGCTATTGATCTATTTTATCTAGATTAACGCGTCATTGGGACTAATGGATATTTTTGGTTGCTGTTGAAAATTTAGTCGATTGCTGAATTTATGTATGGGCCCAAATTAGGGACACTTAGACCGACATTACATACATTTCCCCAACTTGGTCAGAACTTGCTCGTACAGCTTCCTTGCACGGTTTTTTGGCAACCAGGTTTTGTTTCAGCGTCCTGTTGGGATGTTTGCATGCATGGTACGACCGGAAACCTTCTCGCATACAGATTCGCCGAACTGTACTGTGTGCCGCACTGAATCTTTTCGTCAAATCACGACCGGAGATCCCAGGATTCTTTTGGACTGCCCTTATGACCTTCGCTCGTAGTTTTCGGTCATATGTTCCACTTATACGTTTGTTTTGTTTTACACGATTCAACGTTAGTGTTTCCCGGTAACGTTTAAGCACGGTATTTACAGTCAATTTTGGAAATTTGAGAGCCTTTGCAATCATTCCTCCTGACCACGTTGGACTTTGCACGTGAGTGTGCAGAATTTTTTCACGTCTGTCACGTTCCATCTTCGATAACTTTTGAACAAGTTTATGAATCCTGATTAAATTTTCATTACTAAATAAACAATCCTTCCGGATCGAAACGCTGCCAAAAGTTTCTTGGTACGACAACTAGAGGCGCAACAGTAATTTAAAAGAAGCGGCCAAATACTAACTGGAACAGACTTTACACTAAAGTGTGATCCACTTAGAATTCGGACAGATCATGGGAGATGTTCTCAAGCGGTTCCGTGATCGCAAGAGGGTGGTCCGGAAGGTTCAAAGCGAGCGTCGTGCTGGAATTTTGGATCGGCAGCTGAACTGGAAGGTGTTGAGGTCAATCAAGAGAAACCCAGAACTGGCGGATCGGGATGTCGCCAAAAAATACGATGCCTTCTCATGGAGAACGAAACCTATGTCAAGATGGATTTCATCCAGGATCCAGGACAAAAGTTTTATCTGGCCACAGCACGGGGTGATGTCCCCAGGAAATTGTTTGGTTTCACTAATAAATTTGCCCGGAATTTGATGCTGCGGTCTCAAAACCAAGTTTTCATCACCAACAAAACGATGGACTCGAAACTGTATAAGCAAGAGTGCCCGGAGAAATGTATACTACCTTTAATTTTTTTCTCTGTTCGGGACATAACACCACTGCGACCAGTAATTTGATCTATTGTAGTATATCCCGTGTCCTTAGTTTAGTGCATGTCGTATTACTTCATCACTATTGAGAAATGATGCCTTCATCGCAAGGAATCGATTCTAATTTAAAGGTCCCGCTATTTATACCCTTCGGAGTGTTGGAACACCCTCCAAAGGCACGCCCCTTTGTCAGTCAAAATAGGATTCTTTAGCAACAAAAAATAAGGAATGACACCGATAATGGGCATGCATCAGAACCCTAGTCTTAACCACTTCAAACTATGGAACAACGAATAGAAGATTAGGAATCACATAGATGAAGACTAACTAACTTATTTTTTCCTTGTTTCAAGATCATCCTCGGTGGACAAAGCCGAGTCTTATCACTATCAACAAGGTTTGAAAAGTAACAAGGACTAAGATGTGTTCCTTTGATTACTGAAAAATCCTGTTCCCCTAGTTATTCAAGACTAGGAATCGGTGGTAGATCTTTCATCCCTAACGTACCACGAAAAGGTGATCTCAGGCATTTTGGGGTGAGAGGCAATTACGCTTACCACTACACTACCAGCACCGCTATTAAAGTACATTAAAATAGCTTCATTTTGACTAAATAACATTTTTCACCTGGTTTTATATGAACAGATAACAAATCACGTGTGCATGTGTGCAAAGTTCCATAGATAAAAACGGTAGCTGAAAATAATAAGGCGTAGGTTTTTCATTGATAATACATAAACATGATTATAATTAAATAGGCTCTAGTACAGCTCTGCCCAACATGAATGAGAAAGAAACAAAATACAGTCTTGAAATATGTTCATCGAAAATAGGTAGGGTTGACTACCCCATTTCCGGCAATTAAGCACAACCTGCACTTAGCCTTTCTTAATCTAGCGTAGTTTAGTACAAAACGGAATTTTATTATTACTGATGGTTTCCAAATTTATTTACCTTTCCGTACGTACCGTAAGATTTGATAAAGAGAAACAAATTGTTGAGATATTGTTAAAAGTCCAACACTGCTTCTTGACGCCGAACTCGGCTTACGGATTCCAAACTCGGCCTAACGCAATGGAACGCAATTGAAACGCCAATGAATTCACTTCGGCCTATCGGATGAAGATAAAGATTGACTCGGTCGGAGCACTTCATATGTATTTGATGCAATGATGATATTGGATGCAAACATTCATATCACGCGTTCTTACTGACTTCGTTCGGTATCATTTGACCTAAAGTATCGTACCAAACGCATATTTACCTGTTAACGCCGAAATCACGGATTTATTTGATGTCCTCTGCTTTATAGGCCCAAAATGGGCGCTTAGGCCGAAGTAGCTCTCTACCCTACAGCCATTTGAAAAAGCAAGTTTTGAAAGGTTGGGCAGGCCTGCGACAGCGTTGGTAAATGTGTATTTATACACGTGTAAGTTTTTGTCATTTGTAATTAAATATCTAAGTTTTTTGTTGAAAGGGGGAATTTTTGAAAAAAGGGCTGTGGAATAAAAAAAGGTTAAAAGCCAATACCTTCGGGAAACATAATGCAAAAAAATTTCTGGCTCGTATTGATTTTTCTAAAAATACTGCAAAAGTATATTCAAAGCCCAAGACAATCAGGGTTTTACTTAAATTCATGAGAAAATTTGAATATATATTTTCCATCTCATCATGAAAAAAAAACTTGGACTCTAAACAAAACCGAATGGTCGAATGTTGTGGATTTGCAGTCGAACTTTTTGTTATGATGATACAGGAAAAATATTTAAAATTTTCTTTAGAATTGATAAAACAGATTTTTGTGGATTCTTTCATTTTTAGAGGTATTATGATATGACCAATTAAATTGTATAGGGTACACCAGGCTGGCAGGCCCAACAAATTTGATAGTTCAGCTTTATACGATTGTGTAATCTACAATAAACGTTATTTTTAAATTTCCAACGCACAGTAGTTATCTGAACACATCACTGCATAAGTTTACGTACATAAAAAGCCAATAAATAACTAAAGAGAAATCTGGACCAACAAATTCAAAGAATGCGTAATTTATCTCACTTTCCCCGTACACCTAAAACTAAAATTTTAGGGGAAGAGGGGTCAACTAAAAATTTAGCACACTCTAACAACGGTGGTCCAACATTCTATTGAAAACCCTTACATAATATGTGGATGACAACAATGTCAACAGTGGGTTACAACGGTGTACCACATAATTTACACATACTACACTCACGCATGAGTATCAATAATGTGCAAATTGCGGCTAAAAAGACACCATGCTCGTAGTTGTAAAACAAAATGCTTGTTGAAAAAATAGGATAATGTGCTAATTAATACTGTGGCTTGCTCTTCCATTATCGGTCGGTTGTTTTTCAGAGCATATTATACCTACTATGCATGTAGACTGAACAAATCCAGTACAAATCAAACTATGTGAAATAATTGTTACACGTTGTAGACTGCCACCTCATAAATTGCCATAATAGTGCTGTCCGATCACGGACACTGGAGATGGTGTGGCAATCCTCGGCTCGGAGGATTCCAGCTGATTTGGCCAATTCCCCCTGTGGGAATGCCAACAGGAACACAACGAAAAGCTCGACTGAAATTCAATTCAACTCATAGCCCTGAAAAGGACTGTTTTGGCTTCGGCTTGTCCAAAGAGGAAAAACGAGAATTAAAACTTTCAACGGCGCTATATTTCGGTGTTTGCTTTACAAAGCTTGTGGACTGTATGATCGCGACGCGCAAAATGCGTCGCTTTAAATGTGTTTGGCTTTCTTCTTTTTGATGTTGCATTCATTCATTTCTCCTTCATTCATAACCAATCAGCACTCGCTGCACGCTCGTTGGTTTGTGGTCGGTCGGTCGCTCATCGCTCGGTCGGTGCTGCTGCTTGCATGCTCGTGCCAAGCCAGCGGCAGCGTAAAGAAATGATCAAAGCTTGTTTTCAGGGTCTTGATACAAATTACACATGTAGCACATTAGGGTTAGTTTCGGAAACCGATTACCCGCGGTCGCCTCGGGGTTAGTAGAGTTTTAAAGGATTGGGTAAGTGGTTAGGGCGATTACACAAAACAACTACTACTACTACTTCTACAACACATTACGTTCGCTTCAATCGCGAACATTCTCCCCCCGGGCAAAGAGGAACTTGATGAACAACAGAGGGCTGGGTTGAATCAAAGGGTAAAGGGGCCAACTTCGAGATTGGGCGGCGGAAAATACCATGAGAGGTTTGGACATCTGCAACCCTAACAATTGAATCTGATCCGGGGTAGACCTTCAGAATTCGAGCCAGTTTCCACGCCTGAGGTGGAAGGTTATCTTCCTTCAACAATACTACCATCCCTGGAGTTACATTCTTGGAACCCTTTGTCCATTTTTGACGGGTTTGTAGGGTATTCAAATACTCGCGAGACCATCGCCTCCAAAAATGGTCACGGATACGCTGGACAAGCTGCCAGCGTGTAAGTCTATTAATGTTTACATCTTCAAGTGAGGGTTCCGGAATAGCAGTCAATGGGCGAACAATGAGGAAATGCCCGGGCGTAACAGCTTCAAGCTCATTGGGATCTGAAGAGGAAGGAAACAGTGGTCGGGAGTTAAGGATCGCCTCGATCTGTGTGAGCACAGTGTAATACTCCTCAAATGTCAGCGAAGCATCACGAAGAACTTTTTTAAGGTGTGTTTTGGTACTCTTTACTCCAGCTTCCCACAACCCCCCAAAATTGGGCGCCCTGGGTGGAATAAAAGTCCATTTTATCTCCCGAACCTGACAGAACTCATTCAACTGTCCATGCAGTTGATCACTTTTGAACAACTGGAACAAATCGTGCAGATCAGATTTGGCTCCTACAAAATTTGTCCCGTTGTCCGAGAACAGTTCCTCGATGAGACCTCGTCGAGCAACAAAACGATGAAGTGCTGCAACAAAGGATGAAGCAGACAAATCCGATACCAATTCCAAGTGTATGGCCTTGGTGGTCATACAAATAAAAAGACAAATGTAAGCCTTCACTAGAACAGGTTTCCTACTACCTTGGCGAATGAAAACTGGCCCTGCGAAATCAACTCCTGATTTCGAGAAAGGTGGAGCTGGAACGACTCTAACCTCAGGTAGATCGCCCATAGATGGCTGAAGCAACCTCGGATTGGATCGGAAACATGTAACACAAGACCGGATGATTTTCCTGACAACAGAACGAGCATTCAGAAGCCAGAATCTCTGGCGGACCAACGAAATGAGACCAGACGGACCAATGTGCAACATTTCGCAGTGCATTGCTCTTAGCAACGATTCGACAATTGGGTTTTTGTCAGGGAGTACGGCTTGGTGCTTTGAACCATATGGCAAACATGAATGCTTCAGTCTTCCACCCACTCTCAACACACCATCATTCATAATAACATTCAGACTACTGAGTCGACGCAAAGGTTCACCTGATTCAAGCCGACGAATTTCGTCAGAAAATGCGACTCCTTGAATATACTTAACAATCAAATTCAATGACTCTTTCAACTCTCGCACAGTTAGGTATTCCGAAGTGATGCGTTCCGATTTGGGAGACCTTGCATTTACAACAAATCTCCTGACATATCCAATCACTCGCTGAAGCTTTCGAAATGAACTAAAGGCAGTCATAACTGGGAGGGTTTCAGGAACAAGAACGGCAGTAGACGCGGTTACTGGTTTCAATTCCGGTAGTTTATCATCGGGAAGAGGATTAAGCTCATCAATCTGATAGCTATGACTTCGCAGAAACGGAGGTCCGTTCCACCAAAGTTCGTTCGAGGCAAGGAGTTGGGAGGGTTGACCACGACTGACAACATCAGCTGGGTTTTCGGACGACTTGATGTAATTCCAATTAGCATCAACAGAATGATCAACAATTTCTGCAACTCGATTGCGAACAAAAACGTCAAGTTGAGATAGAGGCTTTTTTAACCATGAAAGAACGATCTGACTATCCGACCAATAATGGATTGAGTGGAAGTCCATCTTAATTGCCGGAAGAACCTTCATGGCCAATCTGATTAGCAACAATGCAGCACACAGTTCGGATCGGGGAATCGTCAATCCTTTGATTGGAATGACCTTCGACTTGCTACAGACAAGAGATACCTTTACCCCATCATGGGTTACGGTTCGGATATAAAGACATGCTCCATACGCATAGGCAGAAGCGTCGGCAAAGCCATGAACTTCAACATAAACATCATCAGGGGCACACATATACCGGGGAATTCTTATTTGGTGGATGTGATTTAGAGAATCACGAAATATGGTCCAATTTTGCATCAATTGACCATCCAAAACATCATCCCAATTCAGCTTACTCATCCAGATTTGCTGCATTATCACCTTAGCAACTATTATTACAGGTGACACAAGACCAAGGGGATCAAATAGTTTAGAGATCTGCGAGAGAACATTCCGTTTGGTAGGAGGAGAATTGGAAAGACTTGGTAGTTCCACGTGGAATCGGTATACATCCTCAGTCGGATCCCAAAGAAGTCCAAGTGTCTTGATGGCCTGGTTAATATTCGCATCTTCAAAAGACAAGAACCTTTCCCTTTCTTCTTCTGGAACTGACTCCAAAATCGCTGAGTCATTCGCACACCACTTATGAATGGGAAATCCCCCTTTTCGGAGTAGCTCCGTGAGCTCGAGACGACATTGGATGGCCCCTTCTATGGTTTCAGACCCAGACAGAACATCATCAACATAAAAATCTTCAAGAACGATCTTGGCTGCAATCGGAAATTGATCACCATCATCAATAGCAAGCTGCTGAAGTGCCCTTGTGGCTAAGAATGGCGCAGAAGATGTACCATAGGTTACTGTCGTTAATTCCAAAACTTGTAAGGGATCATTTGGATTTTCTCTCCAGAAAATTCGAAGCAAAGAAGTGTGGATTCTGGCAAGTGCTATTTGCCGGTACATTTTACTAACGTCAGCAGAGAAGGCGAATCGATGCTTACGAAAACGCAGGTTGATCGTTAAGATATCATCTTGGACCACTGGTCCGATCATCAAAGCATCATTCAGGGAAGGTCCATTACCCTTCGATGAAGCATCAAACACAACTCTGAGCTTCGTTGAAGAGCTCGTAGGCTTCAAAACCGCATGGTGAGGGACATAATACTTCAAAAGCTTTGGAGGATCTTGAGACTCATCAATCTGAATACAGTGACCGAGGGATTTGTACTCATTGATGAACTCTGCATATTGTTTTTTCAGCTCAGGGTTTTTCAGGAACCGTTGTTCCAGCATGAAGAATCGACGAAGAGCAATCGAACGATTGTCTTCTACCCGATGAATAGAATCTTTCAGGGGCAATTGAACAATGTAACGACCATTCTGGTCGCGATGGGTTGTGGAGGAGAAAATTTCTTCGCACAACCGTTCTTCATTGGTGAGAGGATTACATGAATCCACGGATTCAATCGACCAAAACCTTTCCATAGAATCAGCAAGACTTTGCAGACCCACAGAGTAACAATGTTGTGCAACATGAGACTCTTCGATAGAACCAGCAACAACCCATCCAAGCCGAGTTTCTTGAAGGATTGGAAGTTCATCAGCCATCTTGACTTGACCTGGCAGCAATAATTTGAAAAACAACTGAATTCCAATCAGCAAGTCAATTTCACCAGGAATATGAAATTCAGGATCTGCAAGTGGAAGATTCGGAGGGATGTTCCACTTCCTTATATCAAATGGAACAGATGGCATAGGGCCAGTAACTTTGTCAGCAACAAGACACTCAAGTTGCGCAGCATAGTTAGAATTACAAGAACGTATCTCAATTCTAACCATCTCAGATAGCGTTGAACGCTGACCATTTGCTCCGACTACCTCAACGTTAGTGGAGAAACGGGGTAGATTCAAAGACTTAACCAGACTACGAGAAGTAAGGTGAGCCTGGGAACCACAATCCAAAAATGCTCGACAGTATTTCAGATTTCCATCCGAATCCTTAATCTGAACCCTAGCGGTCATCAACAAACTATGACTCAGACGTGGGGGTTGCTTCAGTGAACGCGAGACTGCACTATTGGACTGGGATTCCTTGGGAACAGATTGATATTGCACATTTGGGACATTCGATTTCAAGACAGACTGCGAAACATCAGGAAAAGGTTGAGACTTCGAAATTGACTGTGAAACCTCAGAAACAGACTGGGATTCAGCGTTCGAGACATTGGATTTCGAGGTAGACTGGAAAACCGGTTTATCACTATGCAGAAGGGTATGGTGTCTACCCTTGCATTTAGAACACGTATATGACGATGTACACGAATTACTTAAATGACCCACTTTTAAACAATTAAAACAGGCTTTGATCTCTCTTACCTTGGCTTGGCGTTGCACGACGGTCATCGCTCGGAAGATCTCGCACTTGAAGTTCGGGTGGGCTCCAGTTCCACACACGTCACAGGACTCCTTTCCGGTGACAGCAAAAGCTTTGGTAGAGATGCTCTTCACTTGATTCTTGCTTGGTACAGATGGCTTCGTAACGGGCGGCTTCACGATCGCATCCTCGCACCGCTCCAGGATTGCGCAGCGCTTTTTTAGGAACTCCATCGTGTCCTTGTACGTGGGAATTTGCTTGTGGGGAACGGTTGATTCCCATTCCATCCGGGTTTTGGCATCCAGAGCTGTTGCCAAGAGGTTGACAACGAAACGCTCCGACATACCGTTCATCACTTCCTCCATGAGCTTCAATCCATCGATGTGTCGGGATACTTCGTCGACTAATTCCCGAAGATCCTTGGCACTTGTTCGGTTCATTTTCTTCAGGCTAAGCAGCCCCAGGATGTGTGTGTCTACGATGAGCCGCTTGTTTTCAAAACGTTCTTCCAGCAGCTCCCATGCTCCGGCATAATTATTCTCGTTCAAGGTGCAGACGTCGATGATTCCAGCGGCATTACCAATCAACGCTTTATCAAGGTGGTAAAGTTTGATGGCGTCGGAATCGGTGGATGTTCTCATGACGTCGAGAAACATGGCCTTGAAACGTGGCCAGTTCTCGGGTTTCCCATCGAAGGTGGGAATGGGAGCCTTGAGTGGTTGCTGCTGTACGATGATGCGAGGAATCCCTTCTCGCTGGGACGATGGCATCGGACGAGGTTGCGGCTCGGTCATCGACTGGATTAATGTTTCGACCAACATGCAAGCCTCGTTGTGTTGGTCTTCGAATAGGATGTACGTTTCATCCTGGTCCACTAGTTTTTCGGCGGGAGTCAAAGCGACGATTTGCCGATGAATATCACAATACTCTTGGTAGTGCGTTTCCAAATTGCGTGTGAAGACTTTCAGCTGCACCATACTCAATTGCCTTGCTCCAGCTCCAGATGCATCTTCAACGGCATTCCGGATCCTCGTCACTTTGGCCTTCGCTTGCCCACGAAGGTGAACAAGAGTCTTCACTTCAGCCATCTTCTCCTTTTCGGTCTTCACAGGTGTGTGTTGAATTGGCATCAAGCACAGCGATCACCTGCACAACGGTAGGCAGAAACGGACAGGAATAAACACGTTCCACCACTTGCGCACGACGTAAAACGTTCGCGTACGTTTTGTTTTGCACACGCGACGACGAACAGGTTCGATTTCACTCGCGACTGTACTTTCGAAGAAACTTGCGGTTTTTCTTTTAGCCAAGCCACAAGAAAATTCTAAAACAAAACTCTGCGAGCTTTTCGTGAGGTAGCAGGAAATCCGATCGGCTGATCACAGCGACGAAAGGCAGGAACTTTTCGACAATCGTCAGATTGTCGAAACGCTGTTGCGGTTGCAACAGAAACGGATGGGATCACACGGATCCGGTTCGGCAGGACCAAAAATGTCCGATCACGGACACTGGAGATGGTGTGGCAATCCTCGGCTCGGAGGATTCCAGCTGATTTGGCCAATTCCCCCTGTGGGAATGCCAACAGGAACACAACGAAAAGCTCGACTGAAATTCAATTCAACTCATAGCCCTGAAAAGGACTGTTTTGGCTTCGGCTTGTCCAAAGAGGAAAAACGAGAATTAAAACTTTCAACGGCGCTATATTTCGGTGTTTGCTTTACAAAGCTTGTGGACTGTATGATCGCGACGCGCAAAATGCGTCGCTTTAAATGTGTTTGGCTTTCTTCTTTTTGATGTTGCATTCATTCATTTCTCCTTCATTCATAACCAATCAGCACTCGCTGCACGCTCGTTGGTTTGTGGTCGGTCGGTCGCTCATCGCTCGGTCGGTGCTGCTGCTTGCATGCTCGTGCCAAGCCAGCGGCAGCGTAAGGAAATGATCAAAGCTTGTTTTCAGGGTCTTGATACAAATTACACATGTAGCACATTAGGGTTAGTTTCGGAAACCGATTACCCGCGGTCGCCTCGGGGTTAGTAGAGTTTTAAAGGATTGGGTAAGTGGTTAGGGCGATTACACAAAACAACTACTACTACTACTTCTACAACACATTACGTTCGCTTCAATCGCGAACAAGTGCAACTATTTTGTTGTTTAATAGAAGTATAACAAATCCAGTTTGCTTTCATAAAAATACCCAATTCACTTCAATTTTCTTTTGCTCTCATCGGCATGAACGACCAGCTTTCCAGTTTGAACTTTTGAAATTGATTTCTGAATTTATTGCATTTGACTCTCAAGGCTGAGAAATGCAAAAAAAAACTACAATTATGAAAAACGGAAAATTCACTCAAATCTCCCGAGTGCAATAACCAGTCACGTTTGATAGCGATTTATCGTCCCGGAATGCTTTCGTAGCCAATCGTCAAACGGGTCTGCTTCGCTGGAGTGAACAACTTTTTTACGGGATGTTTGTGTCGCACTGGGAGGAAGTTTGTTATTGATTGTTGGATTTGTGATGCGTGATCGAAAATACGCATTGGCATGGGAAAAAATGAAACTCGTATTAGTGACGCCAACAGGGCGTAGCTTGGGAAATGTAACAAAAACGTAGAACTAGTTAATGCTTTCACAGAAATTGTCATATTGTTAAAACTATAAGTATTAGCAATGTACCTAGTCGGTCTTCTAGTTTAGGCGTGAGTTCGAAAGGCCAAAAATCTCGAACTTTCTGACTTGGCAATGACCCTTTGTTTCTTTGTAGCAAGAATCATCTCTAGTCCATCTGCCACCGCCCGAATTAGCTCATTATCATTCAAAATACGTCGTGGCCATTACTTGTGTACTCGGGGAACGATGTGGCAACCCAACTGCTGAAGTTTAATTTCCATTACCAAACCTGTCTGTTCAGCGGATAATAAATCAAGGTACGTGACATTCATTTATCAATCTTAAGACATCTTAAAGTTCCTATTTTAAGTAGTATCCTATAGATAACCCCTTCAACACCTAGCTGACTATACGTGCAGCAACCTCCAAATTGGATACAACACTTAAATTAATGCACACAAACATAGAACCCAAATAAAAATTCTTACTGAAAAAGATGTACCTACACTATTTTATACGTACACCCGAGTCTATTTTTTGCGCGGATGCATTTATTTTGTCTATGGTAAACTTTCTATGATACTTTGAAACCAGTTTGCATTCAATCTTGTCATTTCAAAACAGTAGAAGAAAAAGTACAACCGTGCAAAAACAGCCAACCTATTCACGCTCTGGCTGGTCAACACAAACGAACCATACCCAGGATGTCCACCATGACACGGATTGGAATAGCAAGAATTGAATGCCAACAGCAAAGCCGAACACCAGAAGCAACCCCCACACAGATAGAAGACAGCCAATTTATAGTGCAGTCGGGGCCCTAGTAAATTAGATTTCCGGCGGCGAATCAGGTCAATGGTTGTCCCCATCCTCCATCCATGAGCTCCGTTCTGGTTCGATTTGCCTTCGATGCCGAGAATTTATGGCGTAAAATTGCAACTATGTGAAAATATAACCTTGGTGAAAAGCAAATGCAGGTGGTGCTCAAGTTTCAACGTGCGATGAAGATAGCAAGCACTAGCGTGCTCAATGCGGGGGGGGGGGGCAAGAGGAGCAATGTTGCCTGATTCTAAGACCAATGAAAGTGGTGCGTTTCTAGGGAGTCCCAAAAGCCCAAAAGCAGCTCTCGAATAACTAGGCCTGTACTCGAAAAAAAAGCACCAGACAAAAGTGTTCGCCAAAAATTTATTTTAAGTCGGATTTTCTTGAAACTTTCAGGGAATGAACTAATACATATGGATTATGTTTCGGCATGATTACTTTATTCAATTTCCTTTGCATCGCTGAAAGCCCGCACCTTTCCCTTAAGACCCCTCATTACATTTTGTGCAATGGTGAAGCCGACCTTTTTGGTCACTTTGATCCATTCTTTCTTCAACTCCAGCTCGTTCTGAAACACCTTGAACGATTTTCGAACTTTGGCCTTCATTATGGCCCAAAATCTTTCCACCGGACGAATCTCTGGTGAATTTGGGGGGTTGGCTGTTTTTGGTACAAAAACATCGTTTTTTTCTCTGTACCAATCCAACGTCGATCGCGCGTAATGGCATGATGCCAGGTCCGGCCAAAATAATGTCTCGCCTCCGTGGGACCGCAGGAAGGGCAACAGACGCTTCTGGAGGCACTCGGTGCGGTAAATTGCGCTGTTGAATGTACCCATTGTGATGTACGATTTACTCAGTTTACCACATTGGCATATGGCCTGCCAGAGCAAGTATTTTTTGGCGAATTTGTCCACTTTCTTCTTCCTTATGTCTTCCGGAACATCAAACCGTGATGTGGCAACGTAAAACTCCAGCCCCGGTATCTGTTTTGCGTCTGCATTGATGTAGGTTTCGTCATCCATAACCACACACATCGGTTTCGTTAACCACTCTCGATACAGCTTCCTTGCGCGGGATTTGGCCGCCGTGTTTTGTTGATCACGCCGGTTCGGTGCCTTCCGGACCTTGAATACACGAAGCCCAGCTCGCTTCATGGTTTGCTGAACGAACCAGGTGGAACACTTTGCCTTCAGAGCCGCGTCGCGAATCGAAAGGTTCGGATTACGCTTGAAATAATCCAACACCTTCCGGGCCTTCACAAGGTCAGCTGTCTTCGATTTTCTTCCACTTCCAGCCCACCGCACGGTCGTCTGGGACTCCTTAAACGATTTTACCACCCGAGACAAGTTGTATGGGTGATTCCCAGTTGTCTTCCAATCCATCTCATGGACGCAGTCGGATTTTCCATGACGGCGCGCAAAATTCTCCGGCGATTTTCTTCTTGTTTCGATGACATCTCAATAACCACTGAACCGATTGTTAGGAAATTTTGCACATGTAAACAATTCACTCCAAACTAGTTAAACCCAGATTTTCATAAATTTTTACCCACGGATAAAAAAGTTACACACGGATAGAAATGGTGCATTTTTTTCGAGTACAAGCCTTAAATGACTGTTGGTGCCAGTTTAAGAGTTGTTTGCCACCCCTTCTGTTCACACTAGTGATAGCAAGTATAGTATACGCCCTTTAACTATGAGCAGCTATATTTTTAACGTTTTCACTTTAATTAGCGGAATACCCTAGAAAATTAGATTGCATTTTCTCAGCATTACATTTGCATATAATTTCTATTATTAACAGCTGACCAACTCTATGAATCTCTCAAATGCTGATTTAAACCCAAAAAAGGCGAGTAAAGTGTTTGGGTTGAGTCTTCAGGGAGCTTATGCCAAGATAAAATAACTACGTGTTTTGCTTTACCGACAAGAAATGAAGCAAATTAAAGCCAAAAATTTGTATTGATGATTCTTCGCTTAGATTTTTGTATGTCCTTGATTCCAGGAATCGACCAGAGCACCAAAATTTTTTGAAAAATTCTGCACCCCTTAGCTGAATAGTGAAACTAAGAAAAGTTTTAGAAGAACTTCGATGATAAGTTGGAAATTGTTTGAATTTCTTCAGAAAAGATGAGAGAAAAACATGTTTGAAATTTAGAAAAACGTGTCAAATTCACAACAAAGCCATTCAAACGAAATGCTTTGTTGTGTGGCGATCTGCTTTAATTCTGACTTGAAAGGTTGGAATAAGGATAAATTATATCATGGAGGATAACAACGTAAACGGCAGTTCAGTCTGATGTTACTGAATTCCTCTTCCATCGAACCGCAAAACTTCTTCGGAACATCTCACCGCCTATCGTTGTTGAACAATAATGTTGATCCTCCATTTTCGAAAACATCATTCATTAATCTATACCTACTAATTCCGAAGAACTTTCTGCCGCCAAGCGTTCCACTTCCTCTATCTTCCGGGAGGAGAATTGGATTAGTCTTCACATTCACCATCCGTTGAAATCAAATTTTAATTTTCAATCTGGGTCGCTTTGTTTTTTTGTTTCTGTTTTGTTTATACTTTCCTACTCTAAAACACTGGAAAATGGGAAAGTGAAAGGAGGATGAAATTAATTTGCAGGATCCCTTTAATTCCACTAACTTGTCCTCTAACGCCCACCGGTGCAAAACTCCCCCTTGCATTTCTATTGTTAATAACATTTATTTAAATGCAACAATGATGGGCAATACATGCGTTAGAGCACTCTAATCTGCAAGTATGACAATTTGTGTCTATAATCAATAATAAAAACAAAAATCTGAAAAGCTTCCTTCCGATGAATTTTTTGCGTCATTGCTATAAGCATTCAAGCGACAACAAAAAATCTAGTCAGACTTGGTTGTTCTATAGTAATAAATAAATTGAAGTTATAAAAGCCTGCCTGATGTGAAAAAATTGCATAAAATGTAACATTTGCCGTAAAATCACAGACAAACAGACGTAACACTTTGAATAAGTTTTTCTTGAAAACATTGTACCTACAAAAATAGGATCTTAGTAACGAAATCTGTCGAGCTTTTGCGTTGCGTTGCGTGTGTAACGGAGTAATTCGTAGTTTGCATACTGGCAACTGTCATGTATCAACTTTAACGTTCTTATTCTGATTGCTTAAGTAAAACTATTTGGGAGTGAATAGTTCTCAAATCAAAGTTCAGAACAGGAAAAGCATGACAATTACCATTGCCAGCTACGCCCATCTTCTCCGTTACGGGGAAAGGAAGGATATTGTTTTTGTAGCATCTACTTACCGAGAGGCCAGCGACTCACCGACGCCCCCATAGATGCTGCGGAGTTGGATAGTTTGGCCAGGATTCGCTTAAGCAGGCGATGCGACCATAGTAATTGTTTTGCTCTCGAGGAGCTTGGGAGTAAAACCACGATCTTCTACTCAGTAAGCAAAAGCGGCAGCCGCCAAGCTATCCGAGCTCCTAAATTTAAATTCTAATCCTGTTTAAAATAAAACCCGAATGATTCAATTAACTCCAGCCATGTGTGATAAAAACACTGATGCCCTTTGGGGGGCCACTTTTGAGGACGGTCGATAGTCGTGGAGATTAATTCGCACTCGGCTGACACAAAAGTATTCTAAACTCTTTTCACGTTGATTTCAATATCACTAAAAAAAACTTCTTAAAACGTGATACATTTTAACTTACACTTATCCACACGCGAAAACTTATATTTTTTGACTTGTTACAATGAAAAAATATGCGGAAGCACATAAAATCAGCGCCAGCGAAAACAAACCCCACCATCATCATCACGTAAATAAGCTTAAAAAAATTCAGTAACGACATGTGTCCAGATGATCCAGAACAAAGTGCTACGTGTGTTTGTCTGTGGTAAAATGATTAATTTATAATTTCGGTTCATGCAAGCGATTGTTTATCATCGAATTCAGGATTAATATAAATCTAGCGTCGTGAGCCTCCCTTAGCTCAGTCGGTAAAGGCGCAGCTACAAAGCAAGACCATGCTGGAGGTGGCTGGGTTCGATTCCCGGTCCGGTCTAGGAATTTTTCGGGTGGGAAATTTTCTCGAATTCCCTGGGCATAGAAATATGATTGGACTTGCCACACAATTATACCAATGCAAAAATGGTACAGGCATCGAAAGCTCTCAATTAACAACTGTGGAAGTGCATCTAGAACACTAAGCTGAGAGCACGCAATAAGCTAATATGCGATATGCATTAAGCATGAAATGCGGAGAAGAAGAAGAAGAATAAATCTAGCGTTCAGAATCATAAGGGTCTAACTGTGATGATCGATTCTCTCCGTCGATTTTCTATTCGCATTACTACAGTTAAGTGAACCGATGTTCCAAAATTGTTCCAGTACAGTATACTAGAAGGATGATTTAACTAGCAAAAGCTTCATCAAATGCGCCGAAAAATGTTAAACCTACCGAGTTATTAACAAAAGAAAAAATCGATGAAGAGAATCCCAGTTAGACCTTATGATTCTGAATGCTAGAAATGCAAAATTTATGAGCAATCCAAGTATTTGATACGAGCACTGTACCATAGAGGTAACTCTAAGACCACTGGGTCCCGAAGAAAATCATTATTATTTTTGGCTCACTCAGTACCAGAACAACGGTCCCAAGCAGTCCCAAGCTATTTCACTCACCCCTGCATGTTCTGCATGAATCCACACACCCCTGATGTTATCTGTCAAACTTTCATAGCGAACCAAAACAAACATAGTGTAGTAATAGAATTTCAACTAGAATAGGGTACGTTAATCGTTTGCTTGGGACCAATAGGCTACTAAAGTGGTGAGCCAATTTAAAATCGTTAGTTTCGTATTGATTGTTGACTGTACTGTGTATGTTTGACAGCTGTCGAGTGCCGGAAATAAATAGTTTAAACAAAATTTTGAAAAAGATGCATATTGGTAAGCATATTTAAAAAGATATTTATTACATCTTTTACAGATGTTTTAAATCTTCAGGAAGTATAGTTTGTGACTATTAAAGGACCAAATTCAGCTAACATTTTTTAATTCACATATTTACCAGGAAGACCAGCTTGTGATAATTCAAGATACAGATCCAGAAAGAGATAAGGATGAGTAATTTCCAATTAATTCCACTACCTTAAATGCTTAATTGAAGGCCCGAGATATATGATACGGGATATGCTGAAACAAATAATACGGGAAATCAAGGTAAGATGGAAACCTCAGGGATTTTTATTATTATCAAATACAGCATTTTTCTGGTAATATCAGTAATATGCAGACTAAACTCATGCTGAAAAAAGCTACGTACTTTTTTAAGGCCGTCCAGTGTCGGTCGGTGTTCAAATAAAACCAAGCTAAATGCTACTGGTGTCAAAAAATAAGGAAAACTCAAAGAAAAATATGGTACCTACAGAAGTTTCATAACTTCACCAAAGAAAAATAAAGTTTTAAAAATGAACCCCCGTAAAAAAAGGGCTGTGGGAAAAATCATTTAATTTTGCATTTACTGCTCACTCACCCGTAGGGTTTTTGATCTAATTTACGTCCTTCTAAGCATATCCCGCCATTTTTTTGAACGGTTTTGAACAAAAAATGGAATGCTTTCTCAAAGATAACTTCTAAATTTAATCACCTTTCCATACGCACCATTGGATTTTATAAAGAGTCAATCAACTTTGAGATATTATTAAAAATCTAACACTGTTTCTTGATTCTAAATTCGTCTTACGAATTTCATTTCCGTCCTAACGCATTGAAACTATAAATGTGCGATTCGCTCCCGAGCTGTTCTAAAAACTCGATTCACTAAAGTGAGCTGATAACCCGCGGTTTAATTTTTAGGTACCGCAGCTCATCAGCAATCCTTTGCCAAGAAGGAGGGTTGCTGAAGCCACCACTATTGATGGTGTCAGCACTGTAGCCTACAGTTTTTATGCTATGTTTATATGTGCATTGACGACACGTATGCGTTAAAATATCTTATGGGAATAATCATTTAAAAAATTTATACAATAAATGTTTAATTCCTACATGTAAGCGCTTGTTGAACATTTATCACGATTATTTTGCCACGCAATAAATCAAACTTCTATGTGGATGGAGCATAATTTCTCAATGTTTGCATCAGCTGTCTTAGATTGGCAGATAATCGAGCCAAAGAACCAACAACTTTGGCTTCAAGCAAAATGTTCGTGGATGACGTTTCTGCCACCGGAGTGCTCATCAGCTCACTGATATCACAAGTCTAAAACATTCAATCCGTCACTTATAGAGGAACTTTTCAATGAAAAACTCCACACTCCATTTACGCATTGAACAGACACCGCGTAAACCAAGATGCGCGCGTAATACAACATGTGATCGATAGCATCAACGGTAAAAGCAAACTTCCAAGCGACTTTATGGGAGAGAGAGACAAATTTACATGTTTTACACTATGTTAAATGTCTACAGATATTATCCAATGTATTTACGTTCCCCGCTCTTATTGCTGATGTTATTGCTGCAGCATATGTGCTCTCATCTCTCTTCCCATCATTCTCTGGGGGGAGCGGAAGATCCGTACAAAAGCAGATAACCGAACAGCGAAATGCAGCTCTCCACCTCACAGCTCAGCTCCAGATCTGACTCATCGACCCGAATGATTCAATGGGAGCTGTTCAGAATGACAGCTCTCGGATCCGTCCAGCTCTTCAGATCTGTTTTCTCTCGATTCTTCACGATTCTGCTCCGGAACCGGATCTGAGCCGAGAATGGTGAGAGCAATTTTGCTGGAGAATTAACATCAGCATTAAAATCTGTATGCAGACTGAATTGCATAGCATGAGAAAAGGCGTCAATTCTATCATCGCGTGTGATATAGGTATAGCTCTCTCGCATACATTTTTTGCTTTTACTGATATGGCAATTTTGCGTGAATTTTAGTTTACGCTGTGGTTGTTCAGTTGATATGTTAGTGGTGTTTTCAATTGAAAAGTAGAGCAATATTTTTTTTTCCTTGATCTGTTTTCCGTCGATCTTGTTTTCCGTGCTGAGCACCAATGCTACGGACGCCAGGGAGGCAGCTCCCACACCTGGACCCAACCTATATCGACCCATCAACTCATGAACCGAGGACCAACGGCTTTACTTCCCTTCCGAAAGAAGGCGTGATCAGAGATGTTATGCCTCTGAACATCCCAGCGACGCCGACTGGGATTGAACCCAGGCCTTCTGGGGTGAGAGGTGATCACGCTTACCACTACACCACCACTATTTTATGTAGTTTTAAGATATATCTCTATTGGTTTTGGGTCACCAAAACCATTTAGTTCTTTTACGATTTCGAATTTGTGTCAGAATTTCTATAATTTCAATGTGAGCTGAAGAGCTGTTCAAAAGAATCAGCTCCCCTTATTGAGCTGAACGGGTCTGATCCGCTCAGTCAGATGAGCTGTTTTGCCCACCTCTAATTGAAACGCCATTAGATGTCTTCGTCCTACGGATGATGGTAGAAAAAGTGGATTCGCTAGGACCGCTTATTTTGTTTTGAGAACAATTAGTGGAAATATTCATACAATGCGCTGTAATAGGCTTCATATTGTGGCTTATGAACTAATGGATCGGAACAAGTGTACTATTGATTTGTGCATATTATTGATGATTTCTGCTCGATAGAACGGAAATGGGCAATTACGATGAAGTAGCACTCTTCCCTATACTACATCAGAAACGAGCAGTACCCGAGCAAAGTTAGAGATCAAATTGAAATCAGAATTTGCTGTTATGATGTAACTTATTTTGAATACTCCATTTGATCTCATTTTGGTTGACTTAACGGTTAACACATCAAAAATGAGAGCAAAATTTTACACTGTTGAATCAAACGGAAAACTAATCCTGCTTTCAATGAAATCAATTTGATTACTGATTTTGCATTCATAATGTTTGACTGAATACGGGCCTGGTGTAAATGGTTAGCATCTAAGCTTCTCACGCTGAAAGACTTGAGCTCAAATGTCACCTCGGGTTGGTTACGAATGACCTAAAATGTGTTAAACAAAACAATTAAACAATAACCGTTAGTTCAACGACAGATAAGCTTAACTTAAATTTTAAACAAGACGTTAACAGCAGAACTTCAAGTTAAGTTGCTTTCATTTAAAATGTCTGGACTGCATAATGAAAGCACAATATGATATCAGACTAATGTCGTGACAATTGTAATCAAAATAAGTATTCATTATGATAGGAACTACAATCTTTAATATCGATTTGCTTTCATTTTGTTAACCGACTTTGCTCGGGTAGCTTGTGCGAGCCACACTGGTTTCGTTCGTATTATGTTTGCTTCTATTTTCTTCGATGAACGCATACTTGAGCCAAACAGACAGCTGAGCGTGCCATGACTGATTTTGAGTGTCGTTATGCGAATGATTCTGCATTTATTATTATTTGCTAGCTGATATTTTTACGGTTGCATTTTGTTGAGGGATCTGAGTGAGAATTTTGCAAAAAGATTTTTTTTAAGCTTTAAACATAAATTGACACATTTAATAACATATAGAAACGTATTATATTGTAACACATAAACGTAAACGTCCTGCAATTACTGTAAAACTGCTGTGGTCAATTCAACTGATAATCACTGAGCCAAAAAAAAATCTCATTCGATTTTTGCGCTTTCAACTAGGTTCTCCCTCCGTAGAGAAAATTGCTGTCAGTTCAGAGCAGTGTGGTTAGTTTTACGGGTTTATCCGCACTCCATGAAATGTTAACAACACAGGTTCCGAGTCACTTGGTTGCAAGAATATACTCTCGTTCAGCAATCTGCAGGTAAGGATGGCTATTTTGTTTTTGTGGAGTTCGCACGAGCGAATAAATATTCCCATACTTGGTTGGGTTTATACCAAGTAAGAAAAAATAGTTGAAAAATCCACAACTTTTATTAGGTGCGAATGAAACGGACAGATGCTGGGTGTAAGACAGACAGCCTTGATTTTTTTTTTATTAATTTATTTGTACAGGTTCAATCGAATAAACTTCACAGAGCCAAGATATCATTTGCGTTAAACATAGTTAATGTCTTATATCTAGAGTTAAAGGAATTGAATCGATTACTCTCGAGGTAAGTCTTGAAAATAAAATAATTCGATTTTATAAAAACAATCGATCAAATTGTATGATTATTGTTATTCATGATGAGGACTCAAAACCGCATTGGCCACATCCTGATGTGTCATAATGTCACCAGTGTATTTTTTTTTATTATTATTTAGTAGTAGGAATAGCGATTCAATCCAGTGTAAATGAATTGCGTTCGTTTTTAATAACGTATGCATTGAAAAAAATAATTTATTTCGGATGGCGATCAGCTGCTCCTCTGTTTTGGCCACGAAATTATTGGAATAGATCCTCCGTTTGAGGTTCGCCCAAAAATTTGCTATCGGTCGCAGCTGGGGGACGTTTGGAGGGTTGGCGGTCTTTCATGACGTCTTCGCCGGAAAGATGTTTTTCACGACCACTTTCAGCTGCTCCTTCTGGGCCGGCCTCGACTGACGCTTCCGCACAACAATGTCCATCTTGTCCAGGTACTTCTTCACCGTTTGGCCGTTTACTCCGACCTCCTGGCCCAAGGCGCACAACGATGAGGTCACCTTGCCCTCGGTGTTCGTCTTCAGCTTCTGCTGAACTTTACGGCGCAGCACCGTCAGGCTTCCGTTCGACGCTCACACCTGTCTTCAGAAGGGAGAGGATGTTGTAAATGCCAGATCGGCTATATCCGGTGGACACGAAGAGCCTCACGATGTCCAATTTCTTCGCTCCAGGGTGGAGCTGGCAGTACGAACAAACTATCGAGCGTAGTTACTTGACTGTTTTCGCCATGGCTGCTACAAATCAACTGATAACGCTGTCAATTTTTTATTCTGTACATAACAGGGTAGCTATGATTGGCGATGGTGGATGCAGGGAAATCACATGAAAAATCAATAAAATCAGTCCATTTTGTTTAAGCCCGTGGCATTCATCCGGGGTCGTAGAGTTCTCTGCATCTCTCTTAGTAAATGTCCATCTAGCAATCCTTCCTATGTTTCCCAAGAGCAAGCAAGCACGTGGCCAGGGCAGTTCTTGATCGGTGTATCACTTCCATCTAAGGTGCAGTGATACATCCAAAATTGCTGTATATGAGCACCTTTTGAGTCCTGATAACTGATGGATGTCTACATTACTGTCAATAATCGTCCAGGAATTTTACCACCTACAAATTTTAAGAACTTGGTTAATACGAATGAGAATTGTGATTTCCAAGATAACCTACCAATTCATTAAGATACTCTAGCTGTTTTCGTTTGGCATACCAAACAGAATTCAACTTCGCGTTCGTAAATTACGTGCGATTTTCTCCATCGCAAAAGATTATGGATTTGACAGAGGATCATTGTCTCGTCAGCTTTCCCGGAAGAGTCACATTCCACAAGCTTAGAACAGACTTTTCCACATTATTTCACATGAGCACCTCGTAATAACGTTTCTTGCTTCCATCATTGTTGTTCAACGAGCAGGGGTAAGGATGAATAGGCGGGTATGGGCCTGAGTATCACTGTACTGTACACTGCACAGCGATATACAGTGTCGTCGCCGTCCCCGTCTCATCATATTGTCACACACAAGTGGCACCGCATGCCAACAGCAGCGTCTATCATTGTCATCATATTGTCACTTGAATACGTATGGGTATGGGTATGGGTGCACGTGAGAATTGTGTTTTAGTGTGCTTAAAGCGGTCCAATGATTGATTGAAATTATCCATCCGGCCGGAAACTGTCGTGTTTTCAGACGATGGAGAAGGAACTACCACATCCATACAGTGTTCTTTTTTGCTTTGGTCTAACGAGAAAAATTAAAGAGAAAGTACCTAGGGTAAACGCTCCTATTGTTGCGGTACGTTAGAAGCGTTAGGTTCCTATAGTTGTGTATGGAGACACCATACACAACTATAGGAACCTAACGCTTCTAACGTACCGCAACTATAGGAGCGTTTCCCCTAGATATCGTAGCGCTAGCGATTTTGATCTTTTTCCATTATACAGTAACCCCTTCATATACAGTGTATGGCAAAACTGAGCATAGTGGACAATTTTTTGAAACATGGTGAATAGATATATATATTTGAAATCTTGAACAGATGTTTATTGATTTATCACTATAGTTTTGGACTTAGATTGATTTGAGTAAAACGCTCGATGTTAAACTATTTACCTGGTGGATGATTTTTTGTAAAATTAGGGCATATGGATGATCTTTAATAGGACTAAAAAAGAGCAAAATCTCTAAGCTTTAGGTTCTTTTAATTTAAAGAAAATATGTTTTTTCAAGAAAAAAGCGTTTTTTTTCTAAAATAGCTCTAACTTTTAATAAACTCTACCGAAAATGACCAATACTTTACCAATAATTGATAAATGTATGATGACTTAGCAGCCAAAAATTTAGAGACGTATCTTTATACCTTGTGCTTTTAGAGCCATTTTTCTAAAATTGAAGGACAGCTGTACCTCAGACAAACAGACATAACACATTGAATATTTATCACTGTAAAACATCGCCGCTAAAACATTACCGCCATCTGTTGAATACACTGTGGTGGGTAGTACACTGAACAGATGGCGGTAGTGTGTAAACGTCAAACGCAAGGGAATTGACTATGCACGCAGGTGGCAGGTGGCGGTACTACCAACTACGATACTTTTAAATTGACCGTTAAATGCTTGTTCGATAAACAACTTGTGAGTGTTATGTCTGTTTGTCTGTGGCTGTACGCTCAATTTTGATACACTGTATATTTGTGTTGGTTGATACCGTTCACTGACCGCTATTTCTCGGCAGTCTTTCAAGCTGATTTTCTAGATAACTAGTTTATGGTTGACACTAATCGCATACAAAAAATCAGTGTAATTAGTTGAAGGACTGTCGATAAACCGTGGTGGGTGAACGGTAAATATATGGAGAGGCTACTGTTTCCATACGTTCGCTGTATTTGCATAAATTTTGTAAATTTCTCACGGATTCAAAACATTGAAGTTAATTGAAAACATTGTATCAAAATCAAAAATACCGCAGACCTAAACAAAGTTGTTGTATGTACATTAGCGAAAATAAGGGGTGAGCAGCCAGAACTAGAGCTGCTCCACCTCATAGAAACATTTTTGTATTGCTTGAGCTTGTATGACCGTACATTTCAGTAGTTGGAGTTGCCACTCCGTGATTCACAAGAACTAGCGAAATTGCATATCGGTCTAAGCAAATGTGGTCTGGGATGAGCTAACCATTATCTATGTACACGTTTTGAAGGTTCATTGCTTTATATGGTCAATAACAGCGCCGGTCACGTCCTTACGGTCATCGGGGAACCGAATACAACTGCATCTGCACGGTTGTCACAGGAGAGCCGTTTTGATAATAGGGATGGTAAAAGGGATCTCGAATCATTTTGGAAAGTGATGCGATCTTTTGAAGCCTGACAAGAAAATTATGCAATCCTACAAGCTCAATTGTGTAAGGGTCTTGGTATTAAACCCATGATTTCTGCCCAGTAAGCAAAAGCGGCTACTTTTAGGTCACGCAGCCCACTTTAATCAAATAAAACTAAAACGACCGACATTCCTTTAATCCCAGCAATATAAAGCTATACAAACGTAATTAATTTACCAATGAGGTTTAACTATGACTGCGATCACGGATCTCTTTATATTTCCCGAGTATTTTCTTGCATAATTGTATAAAATAGAGGTAGATAAATAAATAAAACCGTGCCGCCTGGAGTCTGAAACTAAGTCAACGGTATTCTGCTCAGACTACCTTACACACTTAGAAATACCTAATCTTACACGTGACGAAATCCATCTTTGACATAAAGGATGAGACGTAAACAAACATGTCATGTAAAATTCAGTGCACTGAGACTGAAATTTCAACAGTACATTTAATTGTGTGAATTTCGTGTCTATTATGACTGAATTTTATGTCAAAATTAACGCTCGTATATGTCAGTTTCAGAGCAACTAAATTAAAAATATTTTTTCTAAGTGTGTACATTACCACAATCCCTCGAACCCACCAGCATAAAACTATTAAAATGGAATGGTGTTTCTATCAGGCGTCAACTACTTCATGGACCCGAATCGAGTATACACACTTAAATTCTTTCGCCGAGATTCCAACAGGCGAGTAGCTCTGCAATTTATTTTGCTGAGGTTTCAGTAAAACAATTGCCGAGACTCATTTTTGCATAGTTTTGACCGAATACTATCTCATTAGCGGTTGTCTACGTACCGGCGACGACTATCACGCGATTGCGACATTCATACTCTCCGTCTAAAAGAATCATGCTTAAACAAAAACAACATCTTATTTCTCGCACCCTACTGCAAACCAGACAACACACCAAACGTAGTAAACGCGAATCAACGGCAATGGAAAAGAATATCATAAGAACACCCCCCACTGGAACGCACTCACCAAATTAACTCAGCGTCCGGTGGTGATTTCGACAGAAGCTTCCACGCACATCCTCTGCACGATACGACCAATACTTATTACATATCACCATCACTTCCGCTGCTCTCGCCCTGCTCAAACACTGCAAGATCGAATGTGTTTTTGGTATCTTTTCTTCTTCGAACACATCACACTCACTAGGACAAAAAACTAGCTCATCGCATTTAGAGATGAACTAGCCTTAGGCTAAAAATCTCTAAAATAAAGATTTAAAAAAAAATTGCTCATTGCATCAAACAATAAACTGCGCCGGTGGTGTAGTGGTAAGCGTGATTACCTCTCACCCCCAGCAGGCCTGGGTTCAATCCCAGTCAGCGCCGCCGGGATGTTCTGAGGCATAACATCTCTGATCACGCCTTCCTTCGGATGGGAAGTAAAGCCGTTGGTCCCCGGTTCATGAGTTGATGGGTCGATAGGTAGGGTCCAGGTGTGGGAGCTGCCTTCCTGGCACGTCAGTAGCATTGGTGCTCAGCACGGAAAACAAGATCGACGGAAAAAACAAACCAAAGGAAAAAAAAGGCATCAAACAATAGATCAACCGCGTGCATGGTTATACCAGATAACAAAAGAGAATTTGAAAGCAGCACTGAAACAACTATTGCAGCAGCAATTCCGGAACAAAACGTTTGTCTCAACTAAATCAATTCGATTGAATTCGTGCTGGGCCCGGAACTTACCAAACCCATTCAATCAAACGAATCACTTGAGAACTGCCCTCACAGCACTCTGCAGCAATCTATTTTTGCATTGCATCGAAGAATTTATAGAATTCCATGAGCTCAAATAAACGATCCCGAACTTCTTCTTAGTCCATTTAACTTATCCCTCAGCCTATATGAAGTTCCCTAAATTTGTGGAAAGTTCTGCGAATCGCGTCCAAGTAGCGTCCACTTCCACGAGGTTTTCTGAACTTTACGATTTGTCAACTGTTTACACAAACTACAACACAGTTTTTACCAAGATTACTGAGCTTGTAAATATTTCTTATGTCTCATGCACTGCCGGAAGTTTATCCAAGATTTCAGAACTCTACAAAACTGCCTGAATTCAACGAAACTCTCTAAAATCTAGCTAAGCTTCTATAAAGTTCCCTGATCTTCTGCATAATTCCTTGCTCTTCAAAGAAGTTTTGCGAAGTTTTTCGATTTTCAAAGATCGCTAAACTACTATAAACTCACTACCCTTCTATGAAACTTACCAAATTTTTAAGATTTAAGCTAATTTTCTGTTCCCTGAAGTTCAATAAAAATAATATTCTGTGCAATTCACTAAACTATTCTAAATTCTTTATCTTATCATGTTTGTATTACTTCATGCGTGAAGTTACCGATTTACATAGTTGGAGATGCATAACCTCAAATATCTGACTTAAAGTGGTCATTTTGTACGATAGATGAAAGGGCTCAAACAGTTTCGATTGGCTGAGCGTCCGGACAATTCGGAGGATTTATTTCTTTTGGCACGTATTGCACACGGGAAAAAAATCCGTTCCGAAATCTGTCACCCTCAAGTCACGAATTTCGGAACAAATTGATTTTTGCTTTACGAATGTACACCATGAATAAAAATCATGAATTCGTGATCCTTGTTCCACAAAACAAAAGTAACGTCTACGTCAGCGTACATGAAAATGTAAATTTGAGTTCAATGTTGTGCCAATGACAAAAAAGCTTGATCGAAGTAGGCCGCACTGCGAAAATGACGTGTTTTTGTCTTGCTGCGTCGTTTTCGTTCTAGTGAAAATGTTATAAATTTACAGTTTTATTTTAAAAAGTGTTAATTTGAAAGTACAGAAGTGATGTTGAAATGTGCATTAAGTGAAAATTTTCAAATTCCTATCTGTTGCATGTGGTGCCGACCTAGGGGAAGGACAGCTCCAAGTATCGGCATCAATACCGATGGTGGAAATATTAAATATTTTAATATGTGTGATATTTGCGAATCTTATACTTAGTCTGACAGTTGTTTGATTGTGTTTGACTATGTTTGGTTTTAAGTGTACATTTGACATTCGTTTAATCAAAAATGGATTTCACACGAAAGGGAAGTCATTCCTTGATGATCTTGCTGGCCACCACCACCGAGATCCACTCCTTGTTCTAATAAATTCGGTCGCACTTCCGTTCCCAGGAAATAGCCATTAATTTCCACGTCTGCGAATCAATGTACTGTCCTCCGATGGAACGGGAATCGACTGACTACGCCGTCCCTGTAAACGGAGTCCCAGAGTGATGGTTCCGTGGTCGTATTACTCTCGATTCGCCTGGAGAAATTTGCTGCTGGGTGAACGTCCAGTGTCGTTTTTATCATTAAAATCCGAAGCCGAAAACGATCAGAGCTATCAAAAACGAAAATCTAGGCAAAAATGATGACAAACAGAAAGCTGCAGTAAACATAAACAACAACGGTGAAACGTAATTGAATGTATGCTTTATAGTTACACTGTTAATTTTTTTTTGCTTTGTAGCTTTCCGCTTGACAGTTAATATCATTAATATTTATACTAAAATCTATAATAATTACCATTTTGTGCAATTTTTACACCAAATATTACTTCAGATCAAGTTGTACTTCCCCTAGGTGCCGACTGTTCTTACCTATCCGTAGCTACGCTCAGCTAAGTTTATTTACCTTTTCGTTCCTCTGTCCTCGATAGGAAATATCCATCTAAATCAAGACGATTATTTCAAAACTTACAAAATACGTGTCAACCAAGTATTGCACTATTGCTTGATTGAAAGTTTCAGTACATTATCAATGGTATATATTTGCATCGATAATGTATTTGAGCGGGGCTTATCATGTATGAAAATAGCTTCGGAATGCTTGCGTTCTTGAAATGGGCTATTGTAACTGCGGTAGAGCTGTCACCTTCTAACTCCCGGGTTCAAGCTTCTTTGCATTCATAAGAAATTATTGCAGGCAGATTTTATCCATAATACCACTGCCAGACAGTTGGAGTTAGGCCAAGGGCGAATCTTCATTCTAATCTACAATTCCACATACTATTAATAACCTTTTACACATCAGAATGAATTGTGCATATGTTTAGGATCAACAAACATTTTCAGGCGCAAAGGAGCAACAGGATCGAGCTGATAACGTTTGTTAATTCCAAAATCTGAAGACTATTTTGAATGATATATGTAGGTAATGGGCAGCAACAACGGACAGATAAACTACTTACAGCTTCTATTTATTAAATGCTTGATATAACGATTGCCAGCATCGCCGGCTGGGCATATCCTATGGCTTACTCTCCCTACTAACAAAAATCCACCCTTCCCGTGACACTTATGAGGGGTCGTAGAGTTCTCTGCATCTCTCTTAAGTAAGTGTCGGACTAACATTCCTCCCCTTTCCTCACCAGATGCAAGGACGTGGCCAGGACAGCTCTGGTCTGTTCTAACAGCAACGGATGAAGGTGGGTCTCCTTCTTAACAACAGTTTGGAGCTCGTACCACCTACGACATTGTGCAACCTGGTTTATGATATGCTATGCTATGTTGTTCATGAAAATGTAAATTTTCATAGACTTCCGATTTTCATGATTTTTTATTACGAATACCTATTGGAATCATTTTTATTGCGTGCACATTGTTTTCATTGTACCAAACTACCGTGTAACTCGAGTATTGCATTGACGCTAAATCGGGCCAAAATAGTACTGGGCCATCATGTTGACGGATCATTGGCCGCAGACGCCAATTCAAACACTCCCGAACGTAAATTTCAGTGATCATCGTTTCCTACGTCACAAATGGTTTTGAAAACATGCCACAATCAGATATCGCTTGCCAAACCATGGCCTTCTTAACATTTTTTTTCGGTAAAACTTGATTTATCGGCATCGCCAACTTCCTGACCATCATGGACTGTGGTCTCCCGGAAGTGTCTTGTAGTTAAATTTGACGTTGTTGCTGACTGACTTCTTCTGCTTCTTGAACGTTTTCAGCCGGTTTTTGGCCTTGGCACGTTGAACGTTACTCTTCGATGTTCTAATTTTGTTTGTTTGGCCAAATCTCGAACAGAGGCACTTTTCTTATTGACAAAAGCTTGGGCGATATTCCGGTCAAGTTTTCGGTCCACCGGTCACGGTTTACGACCAGTTTTCTGTGTGTTCTCGAAGGTAACATCTTCACCGAACTTTCGGATGACAGTTCGGACTGCTCCGATACTTACTTCCTTCATTTTCACCAACTTCCTTACTGATAGGTTGGGAAAAGTGCATCATTTCGAACTTTATCTGGGGAATGCACTATGCGCACTATACTGATGCACAATTTGAAATTTTCGCTACACAGTGCTCAAACGGTTCCAAATTAGAATTTGTTAACAGTACAATATGTGAAAAGGCTAGAAGACAATGAACAAAACGTTTTGTTTTCCCATAGTAATTTCCATATAAACTTCAAATGGTTTGTGCCAAGTCAGTTTCTTATCTAATGAGTTTAAACTTTCGGAGGCTAATCAGGACCTGATTTGAAACGGTTTGAACACTGTGGAGCGAAAATTTCAAATTTTGCATCAGTCTAATGCGCACACTAACTTGTTGAACAATAAGTAAACAACAACACACATTGATAAACAGCTCATAAACTTCATCGGGGTAGAAATGGTGGCAAGTTGAAAGTGTGCTAATACTTTCTGAACACCCATTTCCAAACTTCTATATTTTTATGAATAATGAGCTGAGATTCTGCTTTTGCATTGCAAAAATATGAACATTATATTTTGCTTCCATTTTAATAAAAAAGTAGAAGGATCTGTGCCTAGGGGCACGAACGGAAGCTTGACGTATGACCGCTAGTGGACGGAATAGATGTGAAGAGCATTTAATTCTTTTAATTGATCTTAACTCTTTCCGTTTTTGAATTGTAGACGTACCAAATTTGTAGTAATTTTTTTCAAAAAGAAAGTTGATGAAGAGAATCAATCAAAATCACTTGCAACTCTGGAGAGCATTTTGTGTGGTCGTTGGGGGCCTGTGGTTCTGAATATGGACACACAGGCACAGATTAATTCGAAAAACAAACCTCGCGTCACTTTTCAATAAGTTTTATCTACATTGATCAATTCTCTTCACCGACTCTTTCTTTCTTTCGTAAATAGCTTGGCTTCAACAGTGTTTCCTGTCGTCTTCGTCAAATTAGAAGCTAGATTGTTGCTTCTTCCATCGAAAATATCCGGCCGTGCTTGGAAAAAAATCCGTTCCCGAAAACGGGAACGGACCGTGAACTAAAAATCACGGCCAGCTATTCAGAACAAAATTTTCTCACATATACACCGTGAACTATGGTTCACGGCTGTGGTTCACGAATATGGGAACTCTTTTTTTCCCGTGTGGTGATTCAATGAGAAAGTTGATGAAGAGAATAGATCAAAATTATTTGTTTCTCTGCTTCCAAGTTTGTTTACATGAGCATTTTGTGTGATCGTTGGGGGCGTGTGGTTCTGAATATGGATAAACAGGCAGATGAATTCTATTCCTACTCTTTACTGTAATAAGCTTGGTGGCTTTGAAAAGGGCCGTTTTGTTGCCAAAGTTGGTGATGATTTAACCTCCGAAACCGTACAGAGTGCGTCTCTGTCGCTTCAAAGTGTAGATGACATCCATAGCCGCATACGCTTGGCGTGTTTAGTGTAGGTGACAGCATCACAAACCTCATTTTCCAGGAACACCTTCAGCACATCTCGTAGACCGGAGATACGTTTGACACCGCCACGGTGAGCCAGTCGACGGATGGTGGTTATCTCGAAGAACTTTGCGATGACGCTTGGCACCTCCTTTACCAGACCTTTTCCTCCTTTGCCACGACCAGTCAATATTTGCTTGTTGGGTGTGGAGGAGTGGACTAGCCACCACCTTCCTACTGCTGCTATTGCTGTTCACCACGCCGTCCGAAGTGAAAATGAGCTAATGCCATACAGCAGCGCTCTTTTATATCTTTTCAGGTTGAAGCAGAATGATGTGCAACCAAGTGGTACTGGATTATGAGGACTGGGTTTGGGAAGAACGTTTATTTCATGAAAACAGTGATAAAATTATCACTTTTTATTTGTACATTGGATACTGATTGACATTACCACTTTTTCAATAGCTTCACGTTAAAGCAGTGCTATAGATGCGTAGAAAAATCTCTGATCGATTAGTGATAAAATTATTTAAATTGGTCGTGGAGAAGCTGAGTTATTAATGTTCAAAATCTTTCATAATTTTGTTTCATTTTCCATTTTCGGTTTTCACAAAGTGTACTCCCAGTATTGAAATGAAAGACGTAGTCCAACGTCAATTTTTTTATTTTTTCTTTATTAGAGTGACTTTCAGCCACTGGCTGGTTCGTCACTTATTAATAAAATATGTTGATTACGAAAAAAAAAAAGTACAACAGTTTTTTTTATCAATAAATGCCCGTTTGATTGGCAAAAATAATGCTCTTAATTTGAAATTTTTCAATTGATGCGGCAAATAAAAATAAGGAGTTTTAGCAAACGTCTTAGGTTTATATCTTTTAAAAAAGTTGTTGGTGGCAGTTAAGTTGAGACCGCCTATCAAAGGGTAAATTTCTGCTCACCCGTTTAGTTTGTTATGAGCTTTAAATAAACTTTCATTATTAAAAAA
Organism: Ochlerotatus camptorhynchus; assembly: GCF_037179485.1. Lineage (NCBI taxonomy): Eukaryota > Metazoa > Arthropoda > Insecta > Diptera > Culicidae > Ochlerotatus > Ochlerotatus camptorhynchus. The sequence continues at coordinate 259,292 of NW_027040616.1, forward strand.
ACAAATCATTCACAAATCCACAACGTTTTTTATTTTTATTTTTTTAAGATAATAAAGAGCAGAGCCAATAATCTGTGATATCCGAAGCTTGTTCTGTTTTTTTTGTAACACATACTTTGAAACAAATAATTAAAAAGATTTGTGTAAGCCTATTTTGAAGTTTTTTAATGTAATCCACATTAAATATGTTGATTATTATTGCTCAATAATAATGCCTCAGAACATCCCGGCGGTGCCGATTGGGATTGAACCCAGGCCTGCTGGGGTGAGAGGTAATCATGCTTAACAAGACATAAATCCCCCTTAATTAAACATTTTCATCACTCAAATAAAGTACTCAAAAACTGAAGAATCATTCTAGAAGACATCAAAATGTTACAATCAATAGTTTCGTCACAAATGTCCACTGCGTGAAGATTTTTTGCGCCCGATATTTTTATTACAAATTGTTCTCAAACCATCACATGCCACCACCGACCATTTTTAAATGAGCACACACCTCTAAGTTTGAAAAAAGAAATTGAATGTTTCTATCAAAGATGACTCCTAAATTAATTTACCTATCCATACGTTGGATTTAATAGAGAGTCATAAGTTGATGGGATAGGGGAAATGGCTCTTATGTTGGCCTATGGATCTAATATTGGGCCCATCCCTAAAAATCTGCTATTTATTAATTTTATCTAGCTGAACGCGTCATTGGAACGGTACCAATGGCTATTTTTGTTCGCTATTGAAAATTTAGTCGATTGCTGAATTTATGTATCGGCCCAAATTATGGGCATTTAGGCCGACATTACATCCATTTCCCCTATTGTTAAAAATCAAACACTGCTTCTTCCAAACACATTGAAACGTCAGTGCGATATGCGGATGAAAGCATATGGAAAGAATAATGGATGTAAATATTCATATTATGCTTTAGTATGGACCTTGTTTTGTAGCATTTGAACTAAACTTTCATATCGATGGAAATGAGCACATATGCCGACGTATTTCTTTACCCTATGCCCCAATCCCAAACAATTCAATTAAAATATTATGCTCAAAGATATTTAGCTTTCCTGGTTAGCTTTCAATTTCCCGACATTTGCCCGGTATTCCTTTGTGGAAATGAAATCCCTACTCTATCCCGATTTTCCTGGTATACTACCCACTCATTTGAATTAAGATAAATAATGGTTCCTTAATGCTAAATATGCCGCTTTATAGCACGGGTTGACGGTATGACAAAATGAAAATGCTCGTTTTACTAACCATACCTCCTTATCTTCAAAGGAATCCCCCAGCTGATGCTCCCTTCTGACTGCCTTGTCCAATATCATACAAAAGAGGTTTCTCTGGATTTCCAAGGGGGTACATAGAAAAAGTAAACAAGAACGGAACAAGTAGCGTCCAGGGAGAACAAAAATGGCATCCGGTTTAATGTCACAGCAAAACGTAAGGAAAAAGAAAAAAATCCTGCCATGCGGGACACGTACAGCAATGATTTCATTCTCCTACCATTCTCATTGCACTTCTCTTTCCTAGCTATTCTGCCTCGTGTTGCTGAATTTGGACCCATTTTTTTTTGGATACTCAAACCTGGAAATCCTAGCTAAGCTGTAGTCCTGCAACGATATCGTGTGTAACAATTTTATTACTTCACTTAAACTAAAGTTATGATTCTTCATGATAAATTGCCAATGGTTCCGATCAGTATAGTAGCAGCAGCTGCGGTGGCACACTTTACGATGCTCGCCAAAATGGTATAATATTTTCTCTGTCAACAGACCCATTTCGTCAAGTGAGCACTCGCATCCCCCCCCCCCCACCTCCCCCTACCCCGGTGGCAAGCCTTTTTATTATGAGGGATGTAAAGAGACAAAGACGTTTTATCTTCTGGACTGCAGTAGTAACCGGATGCCTTTGTTATTGGATAATTTTGTATACCAACATATCGAAAGCTGTTGTAATTCATTGAGGAATTTTTATCAGGAGCGATAAAATGGCGACCATTGAAAATTATTTTTTAATGGTATCTATTAAGTGAAGCTTGAATGAGCACAGTAAATATTGATTGTATGGCGTTTGAAGATCCTGAGCTGTTGTCCTCTAAACCGCTTTTTACTGTATTTTAACTCTGTGTGATACGACATTTTTACTCAGAAGCATGATATAGAAAATATTCCAGTCACGTTCATTCTCCGAACAAAGCAAATATATACAGAACAAGCTTTCCAAACACAAACAAACAGTTCCCAATTGACAAGTGCACATCGTAAAATTACAAATCATAACCCTAGCTCATCAAAGAAAAGCATCCCCAAGGAAAAGGTATCTGGAACGATGCTGAAAAAACAAAAAAGGATGGAAAAAGGAAAAAGGAAAAAAAAAGAGTTCCCCTAAGCAAACAGTGTGAAGTCATACATGTTGAACGGTATTCAGTCCGTACCAGCTTACATTCCTGTGTCTGTGGTAACACCGGAAAAGCATTGAACACAAAAGGGTCACGTGCTCTCATGTTTACTGCAGTATTTTCCGAAATGTAATTCTGGTTATGGGAGATGATTTTTCTTGGCAAACTGCTCCATCCGTTATTTTCCCCCAGTAACATGAATGCTCCCGTTATCACATAATCTGCTGTCCCAACGAATTCGACATTTGATTCGATTTCAACCTGACCCACGAAAATCCAACAGGTTGTTAGTAATTCCTTTGAGCCCATCGGTTGCCGGAAGCAACGCAATATCCGTTTGCCAACTTCCGTCCATTATGTGCTGCATGATTTGAGGTCAGCTTGTGGAAGCTTAAGGTTTCAAACCAAGAATGTACATATTTTCTTAACCATGGATTATCCATTCCTTTATGGTTGAGATTGTGTAGCCATTCTAGCAGGTTGAAGACACGATCGACAAGTTTTTCACGATTGATGGTGAAAAAATGACAAATAGCTATTGCTCTTGCTCTTGCTTTGAGCATGAAAGGGTTTTAGAAGAGCTTAACAAACTTCTGACATGCACAGAGTTTTACGGTACAAAAGCAAAACCATGCTCTTATACATGTTCTCATATTCTTGGAAAGAATACAACAGCGTCTGTGGAATGAAAAGAAATCTGTATTTTTTAAAGCTTTCTACGTCTAGACTTAGAAGCAATGTTTCACATCTTTATTCCACTCCATAGAATTATCAAGGATGTTCACCAAGTTGTACGAGACAGGCAAAAATTGCAACCTTATTTCAAACATGACACAATCATCAAAATTGGAGCTGAAAATATCACCAAAATCCTGACTGTATTTCTGAACGCCGATTGTCATTAAGCCACATCTTATGTGTTCCGTTTGATGGCATTTCAAATTGAAATCACGTTCATATTCCAAGCAAAATTCCACCCAACTAACAACACACAAAAGTCCCCGCCACATAGCCCATTTGACATCAGCCAGTGCAGCGTGGGTCGTTGCCAATTGACGTAAAGGCGCGCAGGGATACAGAATTCCTTTTCAGCAGCGATCGACCTAAACGAAGCGAAAGTGAAATTCTTCGAATTGAGATCTCAATTGAAATGAGGGAAGAATGTGCCCTAGCACCGAAACAATGGTAGTGATTTAGTTTCATCGAGCAGCAGTGAGGAGTAAACAGAAGAAAAGCTATAATTGAAATCATTCGTCACTGCCGGACAAGAGAGGTTTGGTTTCGATTTCATGAGAAAAGAATCATACTATGACCGTTGGGTAATTCGAAGTGTAAAAAAAGGCAATAGTTTTTTTTTTTCACCGAATGAATAACTAGCACATGCTTTAACCGTACATTGCTGCTTTCAATGAAATATTTATCGGAAAGTTCACTGATTGAAGCCAAATGAAAATCACTCGAAACTGCCAGAACGAGAACAAATATTGAAAGCGACAGCCACTAAAACTTCTTATTTTCCTGGTTGAAGTAAGGTAGATGTACCATTTATGGCACTATCACTATCACTGTGCAGTGCTACTAATTATTGTGGCACTGCTCCATAAAAATTCCATGTGTCACAACTCGATCATGCCAAAACTGGTATATTTTAAGTGGTGTCATAACTGGTACGCCTTCCCTAGGTTTTTTTGTTCCTAGATTTGTTTTCCGTCGATCTTGTTTTCCGTGCCAATGCTACCGACGCCAGAGAGGCAGCTTCCACACCTGGACCCTACCAATCGATCCATCAACTCATGGACCAACACAGCTTTACTTCCCTTCCGAAGGCGTGATGAGAGATACTATGCCTCACAACATCCCGGCGGCGCCGACTGGGATTGAACCCAGGCCCTTTGGAGTGAGAGGCAGCCACGCTTACCACTACACCACCGGCGCTGCTGCCTTCCCTAGGTTGGTATAGGAGTTAAATTTATTTTCAATCAGACGAAACAAGCAGTGTTCGTGCGATGAAATTGATTTCGACAACTTTTACCTAATCTGACCACGAGCATAACTTTGGTTTGAATTGGGAAATTTGTTTTCAATTTCAATGGATTTACTTGGTTTGCGTTATAGAAGCATGCAAACAAACTGAACTTATCAACCAGCTTTTAGAAATCATTTATCTTCTTTCTCTTCTTGGCTGCACCTGTTTGGAGAATGATAAATTCATTTTCAATTGTGTACTGAAGATATGCGAATTCGGTCATACACTGAAAGGGTGCGAAATGACACCGATGAAGAAGGCACATTGTAGTTTAAATACGTGTCTGTCAAGGATTCAAAATACAAAGTGGAATTATTATATAAAAAGTAATCAGCATTTTTTCATTATTATTATAATTTTTTTTTATCTACCAACTTGCCAATTTACAACTTTTACAACCAGGAATGAAAAATCATTTACATTCATTTACATTCATTTGCCTCTAACTTTTTTCATCGACAGAATTCCATAAAAAAGTGTTTGAAGGTTTTGTAGGCTTCGATATTAGCTACATCTTTTGTAAACAACTCAAATCTGTATCTCTTATGCATGATTAATCAGAGCGATAAGAACCCACCATTGTTTTTCAGTGAATGTAAACTGCATTCACTGAAAAACAATAACATGTTCTGCCAGCTCTATGTCATCAAGCATAAGAGATACTGATTTTAGTTATTAGCAAAAGTTGTAGTTCATATCAAAAGCTTTATACATCATTTTACGGTATTCTGCTGTTGAAAAAAGTTAGAGGCAAATGAATGTAAATGAATGCACGAAACGAATGTAAATGAGTTTCCATCCCTGCTCACAACTGAAAAGGACTTTATGAAAAATTCCACCTTATCGTAGACAAATGTTGAATCTTGTCAAACATAGATCAGCCAGAACTTTATTTTTAACAGCTGTCACAGAAAGACCGACGATAGATGTGACTTTAATAAAAATCAAAGATTCCCTTTCAGATACGAATGTCATTTTGGAATCCAAGATGGCGGCTGTTTGGGTTAGAAAATTCGGTCAAATACTATTTTTGGTACAAGGACGACGTGTAGATATCAAAATTCATTTGAATCCAAGATAGCGTCAAATACCCACCCACCCGGTATTTCCGGCACTTGAACGACGTTTAGAGGTCAAAAAGCGATGTTGGACGTCATTTTGAAACCCAAGATGGTGGCCATCGATTTTAGAAAAAACTGTCATATACTCAACAATAGGGTATTTTTGGGTCGAGGATGACGTGTAGATGTCAAAACTCGATGTCCGCCGCCATTTTGGAATCCAAGATGACGGACATCGGTTTTCTAAAAACTGTAGCATATCCAACAACATGGGTATTTCCGGGGCATTTTTTACTATAGTGAGCTACAGATTTCTGGCCTACTTCCATATTTGGACGACTAATGACGAATGTTGAAAGATTCCTAAGCTGATTGTGATGAGCCCGTGGATTATGCAACAGGTTGTGAATTTGGCATAGACACTGTATTTCACGTAGTGCTGCTAACGGTAATATGGACGTAGTTATACATACGAGGTTTTAAGGCACCTATTTTGTGTGACTTGCAATGATTTAACCGTTTCTAGGCAGCTGCACCCCAGACAGACACCAGATATTGGAGCTTGGATTTGACAAAATCATGATACATAGCTGTTAAAGCTTGTAGCGGTAAAAACTTTGAGACCCTCCACAAAAGTCCACATGTATAGTTTATGCATTTCCGTAGATCTGCGATGTATTGATTACATGTCAACGTGGCGTCCAACGTCAGACCAAGATACTTTAAGTCAAGCGTAACTATTTAAATCGACGTAACTGCTTACGATTTGTCTTACCTGCTAACTCACCCACACATACAAACATCATCATTATCTTTCCCCTACTAGCTGGTGTTGTTAGTTTGCGTACACGGTAATCGCAAAAAACTCTTTTATGACTATAAAGTACACATTTTTGAATGAAAACGGGACTACCCACAAAATGAGTAAAATTTTACACATTTATGAGTAATTACTAGTACAAAAATGAATAAATTTTATGCATTTATGAGTAACAGATACTCATAAAAGGTGTAAAAAATACACACATTTTAGGTGTAGTCCCGTTTTAGCCGAATATGCATACTTTATAGTCAAAATTGAGTCCTTTATAGTCATTTTTGCGTATTTTGCGGTTTCCGTGTAGGTGAGTTAGCAGTTAAGACAAATCGTCGATTAAAGTGATTGTTTACAAAATCAGATAAGTCGATTTGAATAGTTACGCTTGAAGTAATCTACTTCGTCTATTTTTGGTGAACAAACTATAACATCAGAGTGGGAAGGGACTCTCAGGCATGGTGAGAGGAATGTAACATAGGGGTTTGATCTAATTTCCGTCGTACTAAGCACAACGCGCACTTTACCTCTCTTTTCTGAACGAGTTTAAACTAAAAATGGAATATTTCTGTAGCTTCGTATTAAATCATTTGCAACTCCTCTAATACCACTGATGTCAAGTTTCTGAAGCAATGTTTGATTACCGATAGGATCGAATGCTTTTTCCAGGTCTACAAAATGTACTCCAACCAATTTTTGGAAGTCCATCGCATTATATATGTCATCAACAAGTTCACTTGTAGCTGTTAGCGTACTCAATCCAGTGCAGAAACCGTATTAGTAATTGTACAATACCTTGTATTCGTGGAGAAAGTCTGATAGTCTAGATACAAGCAGTTTTTTCATTATTTTGCTCAATAGTGGAAAGACCGATAGAACGAGGGTGACGCGCTTGACATAGATGGCCCACAGGGACTTCTTCCTTCTTCTTCGGTGAATGGACGTTCATGTGGGCTACAGCTCGCTGCTTGCGGGCAGCCTTTCGTTGTGTACTGGAGAAAAATGTTCAACGCGACGTGCCGAAAGCACTGCTGCTGCTGAAGATGATGACGACCGACCGGACACCACAACACACGGTGATTGAATAAGCATTGTTCAGCGAGACCGGATGGAATTCGATTTTGAAATCTGTGGTAGGGATGGTGCTTTTGCAGGTAATTTGTGATAATTTACTTATTATTATATATAATCATACATAGTAACCTATTGAAAATTTATAAAGCGTTCATTTTAGTTTATTTGTAGCAAAATTTCCAATCGATTGGCTTGTTTATAATTAAAATCCATCCGCTATTGACAGAGCTATAAGTGGTCAATACCTGCCCACTTTTCGTAACGCGAACAATTTTGGTTTTTTGAAATTCCACCACAATACGTTGTCGAAAGGCGTAATCCTACACTGATAAAATTTGTGGAATTTTGTTAGTGTACGTCAAAATAAAATACCGGATACATATAGATTTTAAACGGAATTATAATTTACAAAGACATTTATTTTTCTCAATCACAAAGCCAATGATGTTCATGTTTTTAGTAATGTGAATAAGCTTTGATTACAAATATTTCACTAGCTTATGACATATACTGATTGCTTCACAGAGGTCACAATATCGATCATTAATATCAATATATTTTTTAGTAGGGGAAATGGCTCTAATGTTGGCCTATGGATCTAAGATTGGGCCCATCGCTAAAAACCTGCATTTTATCAATTGTATCTAGATGAACGCGTCATTGGGACGGTATACCGTATACGGTATACTTATGGATATTTTTAGTCGCTATTGAAAATTTAGTCGATTGCTGAATTTATGTATGGGCCCACATTAGGGACACTTAGGCCGACATTACATACATTTCCCCTATATGGCAAATATAAATTAGAACCTTGCTTAAATTTTTTTTTCATATTCTGTCATCTATTTTCACTTGGCTGGTAAAGGGTTGGACAATACTTCGCGTATCTGCAGGTATACAATAGACCTTAGCCTCTTGTCCAGTAACTTCTATCCCTACCTCCCCGCGGTGCCGGCTGGGGTACGAGTAACCATAGGGAAGATTGGAGAGTGCAGTCTTCGAGCGTCTGTTTACCATGCAGGTGCGGCTCAAACCGGCGTCTGTTATCCATTTTAGGAGCGGCTGATCAACGTCCTGGTGCCAGCGTGGAACTCTTAACAGTGCTTTGCACGATGGTCCTCCGGCGAGACAATGGGGGTTGGTTTAGGCACTACAAGCCAGCCGTAAAAAAAACCTAAAGTACAGAAAGCAAGCAATGAAAATACGGACCGGAACAATTGGCATAGACCCAGGCAACGAAAATGGACTAACGATTGGAGACTCGGAACATGGAACTGCAAGTCTCTCAATTTCTTGGGAAGTACCCGCATTCTTTCCGATTTATTGAGGGTCCGCAAGTATAGGGATGATTGTACCAACCGGTGGAAACTATCGATTTAAAATTGGCTCACTACTTGACTAGCCTATTGGTCCCAAGCAAATCGATTAATGTATCGCATTCTAGTCGGAATTCTAGGACTACACTATTTTTGTTTTGATTCGCTATGAAAGTTTGACAGATAAAATGAGGGGTTCGTGGATTTTCCTATGTTTTGAGGGGTGCATCGATTAGCTTGGGACCGAAGAGAGTACCAGAGCTGAGCCAAAAAGTTGAGCACGTTCCTTCTGGTCTTAGAGTTACCTCTATGGTTATACCATCTACGGGAGCTGCGGCAATACCAAGGAATCAAAAATATCTCCAAATGACAAAATAACAAGCGATCAACGAACCGAATAATAACGCTATGTCACAAGTGAAAAGCAATAATGATATAATCTTCACCGTTCTTTTTCATGACAAGCAGCCCATGTGACACAACTCATTCGGGGCGGTAGAAGGAAACGAGCAAATTGTTGGCATGCTGCTTCACGAAGTAAAGCCGAAGATGATACACGTGTGTTAATGGGAAATTTTTTGTTATGTCTTTTTCCCGATTCATATCAAGCTATGTCCTCATCCGTGTATATTGCAACAAAGCAGGCAAGCAATAGGGGAATTTACGTATTCTCGTCAGTCTAAGCAGCGTCCGAACTTCTATTAGCGATTTCTCAGCGTCACACACATACATGACAGGTTTGTTTGTTGACATTTATCTGCTGCTTGCTGTTCTACCCATTCCAATCGACAGAATTGATCAAAACGGGTTGAACATGTTTTTACAACGCTCCAAACTTCTCAGGTGAGTGTGACTATTGTCGGCAGTCTCTTTTTCTTCGGCACCCTTTCCATTTGATTTGCGTGCTAACCAGCTGTTCTATTATCGGCAACTCGAAATCAGCCGTATTTTGTAGTGTGTATATTTAATTTAAAGAAAAATATGGCATAACAGGATTGCACAGTCGTAAAAATGTAATCTGATTGAAGCTGAAAAGTTAAGGAATCGGCTTAATACATTCAGCGAAGAGTTTTGATGGGAAAATACTGCGAAATTAACGTTTCAATTTCGGTTGCCGAAAACAGTCAATGGGTGCCGAAGCCATAATTTACCCTATATCATTATCCTTCTACCACTCGGATCGAGCTTTGTTACAAAGCGAGTTTGTCATGGTAGTCGTAGCAACCGTTTTGTCTGTATCGTTGGTTGCTTTATGTGTTTGGATTCGCTGGGCAATACGCATGAGCTGGGTACAGCTTTCATCTTGATGGGCGAAGTGCAGAAGCGCGTAATTGGATGGTGGCCAATCGATAGTAGAATGTGCAAGTTGAGGATCAAAGGCCGTTTCTTCAATGTCAGCATAATCAACGTGCACAGCCCTCACTTAGCAAGTGACGATGACAATAAAGACTCTTCTTACGCGCAGCTGGAACGGGATTAAGACAGCTGCCCAAGCCATGACGTCAAAATCGTCACCGTAGATCCTAACGCTCAGGTCGGCCAGGAGAAGGAATTCAGACCGGTTATTGGAAAGTTCAGCACTCACCAGCTAACGAACGACAATGGCCTTAGACTCATCGATTTCGCCGCCTCTAAGAACATGGCCATACGTAGTACCTACTTCCAGCATAGCCTCCCATATCGGTACACCTGGAGATCACCGTAGTAGACAGAATCGCAACCACGTTTTGATCGACGGAAGGCACTTCTCGGACATTATCGACGTCAGGACCTATCGCGGCGCAAATATCGATTCGGACCACTACCTTCCAATGGTCAAGGTGCGCCAAAAACTTTCCGTTGCCAACAACATTCGGTACCGACGCCCGAGTGCGAAGAAATGGAGCAGCAGAAACACGCAAGTTTTACAAGAAACTCAACGCATCCCGCCAAGGCTTTGTGCCGCGAGCCGAAATGTGTCGGGATAAGGAAGGGGGTATCTTAACGGACGAACGTGAGGTGATTGAAAGGTGGAAGCAGCACTATGATGAACATCCGAACGGCGCAGAGGTGGAGGACCAAGGTGGCAGGAGGAATGGCTTCGTCGGTACAGCGGATGAGGGGGACATGCCAGCTCCCACGATAGGCGAAGTTAAGGATGCTATTCGACAGCTTAAGAACAACAAAGCTGCTGGGAAAGATGGCATCGGAACGGAACTTATCAAAGCGGGCCCGGACACGTTGGCCACTTGTCTACACCGACTGATAGTCAGGATCTGGGATACAGAACAACTACCGGAGGGGTGGCAAGAGGGAGTAATATGCCAAGTATATAAAAAAGTGACAAACTAGAATGTGAGAACTATCGAGTGATCACTATTCTTAACGCGGCCTAAGAAGTGCTTTCCCAGATCATCTTTCGCTGTTTATCGACGCTAGCAAGCAGATTTGTGGGACGTTATCAAGCCGGTTTTGTGGACGGGCAATCGACAACGGACCAAATCTTTACGTTGCGGCAGATCCTCCAAAAGTGTCGTGAATATCAAGTCCCTACGCACCTCATATTTATCGATTTCAAGGCCGCTTATGATACTATTGACCGTGAAGAGCTATGGAAGATTATGGACGAGAACGGTTTTCCCGGGAAGCTGACCAGACTGATCAGGGCTACGATGGATGGTGTACAATGCTGCGTGAAGATATAGGGTGCGTTATCGGACTCGTTTCAAACTCGCAAAGGACTTCGACAAGGCGATGGTCTTTCCTGCCTCCTGTTCAAAATTGCCCTCGAAGGTGCTATGAACATTGCGGGCTTTAACATGCGGGGCACGATCTTCAATAAGTCCAGCCAGTTAATCTGCTTCGCTGACGACGTGGAAATTGTCGGAAGAACGTTTCACCCGTGGCGGAGCAGTACACCAGGCTGAAGCGTGAAGCAGAGAAGGTTGGATTAAATGTGAATACATCGAAGACAAAGTATCTGTTAGCTGGAGGAACCGAGCGGGATAGAGCTCGCATAGGCAGAAGCGTGACAATCGACGGAGATGAGTTCGAGGGGGTGGATGAATTTGTGTACCGGACGTCGGATAACAACTGCAGTAGAGAAATTTGTCGGCGTATTATTGCCGGAAATCGTGCTTACTACGGACTCCACAAGACCCTGAGGTCGGGTAAGCTTCACCTCCGTACTAAATGTACCATGTACAAGACGCTGATAAGACCGGTAGTTCTCTACGGGCACGAGACGTGGACGATACTCGAGGAGGACCTGCCAGCACTGGGTGTTTTCGAACGACGAGTGCTTAGGACCATCTTTGGCGGGGTATGTGAGAACGGTATATGGAGGCGAAGGATGAACCACGAGCTGGCGCAACTCTATGGCGAACCCTGTATCCAGAAAGTTGCAAAATCTGGACAGGTACAATGGGCGGGACACGTTTGAAGAATTCCGGACAAAAATCCCGCAAAAATGGTGTTTGCCTCGAATCCGGCCGGTACAAGACGAAGAGGACCACAGCGAGCAAGGTGGTTAGACCAAGTGGAGCAGGATGTTGGAAGTGTGCGACGGTCAAGAAATTTGAGACAAGCAGCCACGGACCGAGTGAATTGGCGTAACATTGTGATGCAGGTGTCGGATGCAGGGATGTAAGGATAAGTAAGTAAGTATCTTCACTGAAAAATATATTACATGATGGAAAAAGTTTCAATTAAACTTCTGTATAGGAACTGCGATACAAATTGGGAAAAGGATACAAGAGTTTTGCAACACTTGGAGTACTAAAACTGATGAAATGCAAATTATATAGGCGCATCATTCGATTGATTGGGCTATTTTTTGCATAGTTTGTTCTGTACGATTTTTCTGAAAATAAATTCCGTGTTCTAAGATATCGACAAGGTGTGTAAAGGTTTAATTGTGCGAGAATTTCTGCCGAATCTATGCGCATTGAAATAATGTCGTTGATGAAGAAAAGCATTGCAAATTGGCGGCGCTCCTTAAGTGTTTGTATATTGATGAGCATGTAGCGCGCTTAATAAGATGGTAATGTAAATGCAGTCCAATTCAATTTACGTAAAGTATATAAAAGGAATTGTTTTTGGACAGATTCTATGCGTTCTTCGTGTATGGAAATGTATGGATTCCATACTAGGTGGCAGTGTTCCAGAATTGGCCTTACATATGTGGTACATAATAGCTTAATAGTGTATAGGTCTTCGAAATTATGACTGAACCTTTTGATGAAGCCTATCATTCTGTTTGCTTTACTAATGATAGTATTATAATGTTCTATAAAAGTTAGTTTGGAGTCTAAGATTACACCTAGATCTCTTACAATTTTGTTTTTTTCTACTATTTGGTTGCCTAATGATATTTCAATATGCGGTGTTCCAATTTTTCTGCTAAATGCTATTGCAGTACATTTTTTTTACGTTCAGTTGAAGTCGACTACACCAGGTGTGGAATATATTAATTTCATTCTGGAATTCTTCTGCATCGCTAGAATTACTTATTTCCATAAAGAGCTTCATGTCGTCTGCATATACAAGCAATTTTATTTTTTTAAGTATGTAGGAAATGTCGTTTATGTACAAAATAAAAAGAAGTGGGCCTAAATAAGAACCCTGGGGTACCCCAGAGGTGACTGAAATTGGTTCTGAAAGTTTATTTTGCAAGCGGACTACTTGTTTACGATGTGTTAGGTATGATTTGACATGTCCCTGTTATCCCATTGCAATTATTTAGAACAGACAAGTAATAATGTAAAGGAATTGAATGCACCCTCTACGGTTTGGTAATATCGTGCTTTTACATACTAGAGTAAACTTTTGCAATTGCAACCCACTTTGGAGAAATTCTATTAGCTCACAATCTATCTATATTGAATGCAGATATCGTAAAATGGTCGTAAAACGTCAAAAAAGTCATCAAACTGCATCATTGTCTGAAACCCAGCAGCAAAACGTTATTTTTAAGAAAGTAAGATTTTGTTAAGTGCTTTAAATTAGTTTAAGAAAATTTCAATGATTCCATTAACTTGGTTGAACATTTAGTTTTTCAAATGTTAAATAATTTGAAATTCAACTGGTTTTAACAAGCAAAACAATAAATACCAATAGGTTGTTATTTCTGGCTCAATTTGGATCATCCAAACATAATTTTAAATGCAGATAAATATTGAACGGAATTTTAAAAAACTGAAAACATGTCCAAGTTGTATGAATTTTTGCGATCCATTTGAGGGCAGCCCGCGACCCATATTTTAAGAAACGCTAGTCTGAGAAAAAGCGTCCAAAATTTCGCATTATAATGCATAATGAGTTGTCAGGTTATAATGAGTTGTCAGGGCTACCTTGGCAATTATCGGGATTTGTCCCCTATTATTCCTGGTAAGTGAGTGGTATAAGTAGGATGGGTTTGATCTTTTTTATATATTTTTGTCTAAACCTTTACAGGTTAATAGATTACCCTACTCAAATGAAATCTTAAACTATCTGTTTAAATAGCAATTCTAAATCTTTTTGAACCTAACTGTAAACGATGTTTATGAATCGAAGTGTGCCGTGGCCGAATACTCACGGCTAACCCGAGGTTAGAGGAGTACTTTGTCGAAAACAAGTACCGTTCCGATTCAAATTTCGGACGATTCAAATTTCGGACACTTTCATTTTTAATTAAATATTACATCCAGTTAGAAACAAAGTAATAATGTTAGATGATCGTGGAGGGCACTAGTCAAAAAAAATTTAAATTTACAAGACATGTGGATCATATTCGACCGAGATAATCAACTTTTAAAAGTGTCCGAAATTCGAGTTTAAGTGTCCGAAATTTGAATCGGCACGGTATTTTTTGTTCCGAGTATGCAAAAAAAAGTAGAAGGGTCTGTGCCTAGGGGCACGAACGGAAGCTTGACGTAGGACCGCTAGTGGACGGAATAAATGTGAAGAGCATTTAGTTCTTTTAATTGATCAATTTATCTATTATCTCAACTCTTTCCGTTATTGAATTGTAGGCGTACCAAATTTGTAGTAATTTTTTCAAAGAGAAAGTTGATTAAGAGAATCAATCAAAATCACTTGCACCCCTGCTTCCAAGTTTGGTTACAAGATTACAACTCAGGAGAGCATTTTGTGTGGTCATTGGGGCCTGTGGTTCTGAATATGGACAAACAAGCACAGATAAATTCTATTCCAACTATTTACTGATGTAAGCTTGATGGCCCTGAAAAGGGCCGTTTAATTGAAGAGGACATCAATGGCCGCTCACGCTTGGCGTGTTTAGTGTAGGTGACAGCATCACGGATCACATTTTCCAGGAACACCTTCAGCATACCTCGTAAACCGCCACGGCGAGCCAGACGACGGATGGTGGTTATCTCGAAGAATTTGCGTTTGGTTCTGAATATGGCGATGAGTGTGCAAAATATTACGCAATTCCATCCTCCCTATTCGCACGCGCCCGAGGATCGGAGGCGAATGCCACTTCGACTTGTTTCGTCTACTTACTACTCTCTGACGACTGTGCTGGGGAAGCAGCATATGCATGTAGGTAATTGGTGGATTTGTTAGTTAATTCGACGCTTTTAGACAATGCTGGACATATACCAGTTTTTCAATAGTTTCTTATTGAAAATTGGCATTTGGAAGCATTGTTTTCGATGCGTAGCCATATTTCTGATCGATTGGTGATAAAATTATTGAAATTGGATAAGGGGCAGCTGATTTATAAACGTTCAAAATCTTTCTTAATTTGTTACATGTTCCATTTTCGGTTTTCACAAAGTATACCCCCATATAGAAATCAAAGACGTAGTCCTACGTCAAAAGAAGGGACATCCGATGTTAGTCTAAATAAATATACAGAGGTGCCAGACATGTATTTCAGTGTCAGGTACTCAATTTTGTAGTCTATGAAAGGAATTACTAAGGATTGTTGACTGCACAATCCTCTATTCAGGCAGATATACTGCTCATTATGGTAGAACTTTCAAGTACTTACAAAACGACTCAAAAATCAGGCTGTTTAGAATACAATAGACCACCTTCTACCAAGCTGCTTAAGCCTTAATTAGAACTATTTATTACTTGAGTAATTCATCGCATGGAGCCCATTTTCATCGTATGCGGTAAAAATTATTATATCAAACTTCTTTGCTCACGAGATAAGGCACGATTGAATTAAAAACATTTGCACTACATCGTGTATGTCACAGCGAAGTGGAGTACGACACTGATGATCCCTAAATGCTGCCCAACATTTCTCTCCATACTCGTGTTATACTGTTCATATTCCCAATCCTTCAAAAACTGAGCCAAAATTAATAAATTTTCAATCTAAAATCCACTTATGGAAGGAAAATCACTTAAGCGTCATCAAAACTTGCGTTAATCTTCATAATACTCCGAATATAATCTCCTGTCTAGAACACTCATCTTTTTAGACCTCTTCTCATCTTTTGATCAGAAAAATAATCGCTTACCACCACAAAAGATGAAATCTACATAGATTGTTATTCTGGGCCAAGCCAGCCAGAAGTGTGGGTAGTTTCCAAACGGATTTACTCCTACTCCTACGCACATCGACAATATCCTTCAAGCAAGCTCAACTTCCGACCACACATCAGATTACGATGAAAATGGGTTTGATATAAACCATTTGCATCAATCCAACCTTTGGAATGACAGTTTCATGCAAGCTATGGTGCATGTATGTATGTAGTCTGACACAATTGGGCTTTTAATATATACACAAAATTACGATTTTAAGTGTTTTCAATCACGCGCCCGTGCAGATACAGCATTATTTCCTGCAATTTTTTTTATGATTTTATTTGTAATTTGTGTAAACAAGTTGCATTGCAATTTGAGATCACATGATCAAAAATAGATTCAAAAAACCACTTAAACTATAATTGAGTGTATAATCATCATTAATTACACGAAATTAATCAACCATGAGAAGAAAAAAAAACTTCTCGTGATGAAACTCAATTCTCAAGTAGGAAAATATCTATATCAGCAGGTTAGCTTACAGTGCCACCTCTCCCCTTTCCGTCTTCATCACTGAAAGAGATTCATTTGTAGATGCTAATGGTCGCCGTAATGAATAACTAACGATACACCGTTATCCCGTCATCATCTCCTAATGAAATCTCGCCAGCCTTTCTGCAGGCAGATGGATTGCTTTTGCTTCTAGAGATTGTAGTCCTAAGCATACAAATCTAATTTTCCCACCCTTCTTCGTCCCTTACCTTTTCGTGTCAGCCGGTTCGTTCCACTTCTCCACACAGACACTGATGCTCCGATTCCTCAACCGTGTCCGCTGGTGCCGTTTGAACTCGAGCATTTCGCCACAGTACGCGGTTAGATTGATGGACGCCTCAACAGAAACATCACTACTCCCCGTCGACATGGCCGACGAACATCTTCTTGCGGCTTTGAAGTTGGCAATGTCGACGATAGCGGACCCGCTACCACTTGGCAGTTCGCGAGAGCTATTGGCTTGAAAAATTTTCTTGGATTTTGCAAATTTCGGTGACGATGCCGCCAGCAATTTATCACCGAAGCTCTGAGCACGGCCAAATTTAGGAGATTTTCGCGCACTACCGCACTCGACTCCACCACCATCGGATTTTCCTTTAGATGCGGCACGCAAATTCGTTTCATCAAAGCTGACACCGTGAAAATTTGAAGTTCTTCTTTGACTCGACGGCGATGTCATTTGCAATTGAACGTTCTTTAGGATTGCCTTCTTGCTATCGGCCATCGTGATCTATTTCGCAGAAAAATATGCAATCAATCACCCAGAAGACTGGTTGGTTCTCCACCGATGACAATCAGCACAAATTGAATATCCCGTGGAAGATGTGCTGGATTTCTACTGTCAGTTACATGGCAATTGACCGGATTGCATTATCCTTTCGAATAAGTTCGTGCAACACTCATCATCTACATTGTGCTAAATTAAAAAAAAAAATCCGAAAAACCACATTCAATTAACAATCAAATCAAGCACACATACTTGCACCTGTTTGCCATCAGTTAATCCACCATGCAAGCAGAGAGCACTTCTAACCGTAGCAGTTCAATCGATATAATCGGATTACTAGTAGGATCCTTCCACCGACCGGCTGTAGTACGGTTTTCACCACCTAGCATTCAATAACACAGTGCAACAGCTTCCCACCTGGATGCCTGAGCCCGGAAGTTGGACCAAAACGCGAATCTAACTTGTCGCGGTGAACTTTCAAACCACACTGAATTGTTACCAGCCAAGCTGATGGAATATCCATCCGGAACAACAACGGGAACGGGTTTAGTACCTAGCTACATATCAGCCACAGTAGCACATCATTTACGACGGCATTAAGTGGAGGATTCTGTTGCAAAATCGTCGTCATCTTCCGCCCAACCTGCACTGCTCTGATCCCACACACCGCTGGCCGCCACTACCACGTCCACGATGACGACGACGACGACGACGACGACGTTCCAACTCGATGATAATTTTCGTTTTTGCTCTATTTTGATTTCACTGCTGTATACTCACTCATATGCTTATGCCCTCTACCTAGGCAGTAAGCCACGATGCAACAGATTTCCTTGTTGGCATAAAGCTAGAAGCTGCTAGAGCAGCATATTTTTATCTACTCTGACCATTCTGCAGCTTTTACCAGCACATCCACAGGTTGATATAATGGATTTTTCTGCTCCTAGGGGAAATGCTGGCGCAGCGGTCATTTCAGTGCGTTTTTTCAGTGAAACATTGATGTCTTTTTAAAATCCTTATTTCATTATAATTCAGGTGCATCGATGGAACAATATGACTCCAAATCCATTATCAATTAGAGCTCCCCAAACTTGGATTACATAACTGTAACTTTTTGCTTCAATTAATCATATTCGATCTTGACAATCCTATTCCAGATGTTTCAATTTCTCCAGCTGATCGATCTTTATGGGTGGGATGTCATTTTTAATTCGTATGAGATGACTAGATGAAGATAATTTGAGTGATTTTTAAATATAAGATGGAGATGATCTCATGATGCCCAATTTTCCCCTATAGAGCATTTCCGAGCCAAAAAGAAAATCGGTTGGACATGACTTTCTTCGATTTGAATGAAACTTTGCATATATGTTGATTGCTAACCAAGATGACATTTTCCATTAAAAAATTGTCAATTTTGTATTTTTTAGGGGTTTAAGGGCGACTCAATGATGCAAAATAAATTCCGTAATATTCCCGGACATTCCATTCGTTTTTCTGAAAAACTTCAGACAGGGCTGATAGAAATAAAAGAAATAAAAAAAATTTATGAAGCTTACTGATTAAATTTTAATACGTGAATCTACAGTTGTAAACATTGTATATTACTTATGTCAGTTCAATTCTAGAATATTACAGCATAGTTTGGTCTCCCTGTTCAATCATACATGAAGAAAGAATAGACTCAGTGCAAAATCAATTTTTATTATATGCACTCCGCGAGTGATGTTGACCTGTTGCGTTCCTTTACCATCTTATAAAGCTCGATGAAAGAGCGCCGTGAATGGTTGCATACATCAACGACATCGTCTCACAGAGAATTTATTCAATGGAACTCTTATCAAAATTATACTTTTGCATACCATCACGGCATTTGTGACAGAGACATTTATTTTCTACAAATTATCATCATACGTATTACACCAAATTTGGGCAGCATCAAATGATAACTATGTACAATCAAACATTGCGATTCTATAGACTTTACAATGTTCAAAATCAAATTAAAATAATATTTCCGCGCGTAATGATAAATAGGAGAACCATTATACCTTATTGTACTAAGACAAAGATGGATGGATTTAAGTGAACTAGTCTTTAAGATAGTCAATGTTACTAAAACGGTCTATGATTGATGACAAAAAAATAAAGAAACAGTGTTGGTACCATGCTTCGATAGAAAATTATTATTTATGGTTTAGTAATAAAGTAAATTAATAAGCTCGTCATCCATTAAAAGGCACCATTTTTACAGTTGTGGAAGTTCCCAATGTTGGTTCTTCTCTATATTTATAAGTTTTCAATATTAGCAGGAAGATTTTGAGACTCGGAATGTTGTTCGTAATATTCTTTAAAATTAGTTATTTATATGGAGATTATATATTAAAACCACCCAGACAACCAGAATGCACGTTTATTCAAAGTTGTTGTCGTGATTTACAAACATATATACAAACAAACAATTCATATAGAATGCAAATAAATGGCTTTTACGTACAAAGTGGAGGCCATATACGTGCATATTTTAATTTAATTTTAAACGAGTTGATTAAAAATCATAGAGGATTTAAACTGTAACAACAAATTCATTCTGAAAAGTCTTACGATGTAATCCGATTTTAATTTCCGTTAATTCAAAAATGGTCAAAATCTTCATTCAAGCTTAGATTTTAAAGAAGAATTCAACTTCTAGATATAAAACAGTTTATTAAGCTAAGAATATTGGAAATTTGTACAAATCCTGAATCCATTCTCGCAAGTGCAACATATCATATTTTGGTTTGGATTTTGGAAGCTGATCATTTTTCATTTTTCAATGCCGGATTTTATATTTTCAATTCTGAGATCTCGATTTTTCAAAACCCCAGGATAACAAAAGTTACATCATAAATGTTTTAGTTTAGAATCTTGAATACGTTTCTTAATCTAGAACAAAGAATTTAAAATTCAGGATTTTGAACATACCTTTTCATTTAGCATATTGATTTTTTTTTTAATTTCTCAAAGCTCGAGATGTTGCTGTCAATGGAATATTTTTAATATTTCAAATCCCATGATTTTGATTTATTTTAAATCCAGCATCTTGATTTGAAAGTTTTTCTCCATATTCCATGATCTTAATTAAGCTGCTTCCAAGTCCGTGATCTGATAATTTTCAAATGACCAGCAACCTTGGTTTATGTTTTAAGCCTGGGATCTTGAACAAAACTAATTTCAAATTTTTTTTTTAATTTCGTCGGTAGCGAAGCCTTGCAAATTTTAATATAAAAATATTTATGAGTCCGGAATACGTCACAACTCAAATGATCTAGTAAGAAATCGTTTGGAAATAATTTCAGGGCCTCCCTTAGCTCAGTTGGTAAAGGCACAACATAAGAGTATAATTGTACTTGCCACACAAAATGCAAAAATGGTTCAGACATCGAAAGCTCTCAATCAATAACTAAGGAAGTGTTTCTAGAACACTAAGTTGAGAGCACGCAATAAACTAACTTGCGATAAGAAATCATCTTAAAATGATAAGAAGAATTAATTTCAGACTTTTAAATTAATTTATTTCTGAATGCCTTTTGCATTTTACTCACTTTGCAAGTTTGAAAGAATTCGTTTGCTGTGAAGTAACAAATTCCATTCAAAGTGTTTTTTATGTTACTTCATACGCGAAGTTTGCGATTTTCAGAGTTGGTTGGAAATGCTAACATGAAGCTTTAGTGTGATAATTTATTATCTAGAGAATGATCTTTTTAAGAAGATGGTAGGTGGATAGTTCCGTTAGAGTACGGCAGTATGAAAATTGAATAGAAGTTGAAAATGAGCGAAGGGCCATTAATGCGACAGTACAAAGTCAAACGCACACCTTTTGCCTAACCCGTACGATGTACGCGGAGATTTGAAGTATGTATGTGAAAATGAGCGAAAGGCCATTAATGCCATTTTCAACTTCTATTCAATTTTCATACTGCCGTAGTCTAACGGAACTATCCACCTATCCTCTTCTAAAAAGATCATTATCTAGCAAATAAATTAGCACACTTAAGCTTCATGTTAGCATTTCCAACCAACTCTGAAATTCCATTGATTTATAATTAAAAAATATTTGGCATTCAAGTCAGAACGGTCATGGAATTATTTTCCGATTTCCTTTAAAGTTCTACTACAATTATTTTCAGATTTAATTGTTATCCTCCTTTTAGCATACTCCCGAAGTATTATCCGCAAGTTCTCAAAGAATTGTACTCCGGATTATTTTCTCCCTGAAACTTCGTGAAATCATCCTCAGATTTTCATTGGAATTTTTCTTTGAATTTCCTAGGAGACCTCCTCAGAGTTCCATAGGAATTAACTTAAGAAATTTCAATGAATTTTCAATTAAAATCCGTTCGAATCCTATTCAGGATTTACTTGGAATTCTACTCAAAAGTATTTTGGTATTCAGGTTTCACTCATAATCTGGAGTTCCTCAGGACTACCTGCAGATTGCACTTGATGTTTCCTCACAGTTCTTCCCAGTTTGCATCATCAAATTTCATGAGTCTTGAAAACTATGCAAGGACCTCAATCCTAATGTTCATCTAATCTGTGATATTGGAAAATACCTAGGAAAATACTTAATATCCGACATAATAAATATGTGTCTTCATTCCAGTTTCTTGAAAAAAATTCCGGCATAATTTTCATCTTGTGTCCAGGATTTCAAAAAATTTGATCAAATTTTATCAAAAAACAATTTAAGTCTCTGAAATATTTTGAAAAAAATCCTTAGTATAAGAATTTGAAAATACAAATAGAAAACAGAGTAGTGTATAAATTTCCTGATAATTCCAGGATTTTCCAGGAAAAGTGAAATTTCCTGATGATTCCCTGTTTTGCAGGTAATAGACACCCTGAATTCAGTTTTGTCTTCATCTTCCTGACATGCGACGAAATAATTGTTGACGATTTGAGTCCAATATGGAATAGCCTTATTTATCCTTCTATTTTTGCTGATTATTCTAATTTTCAAACCAGCAAACTATCTTTGCAAGTGTTTTAATAATTTTCTGGAATTCAGCCTAATGACCATTTGACCTAGTAACCATTCGGTCTAATGACTATTCGGCCTAGTGACCATTCAGCCTGGTGAATATCCAGCTAAATAACCCTGCATCCGCCCTGAGCATTCAATATAACCTGTTTGATATATCTCATCATAGGTTCTGGTATAAATTAATGGTACTGATCAATTCTCCGAAACACCAGGAACATGTTCTGATGTGGCCGATTGATCCTGGGTATTGTTTTGACGTAAGACTACGTCTTTTGATCAGACTTTAAATGCTAATAACTTGGCCAATAGTCAATGGATTTTGATGATATGTATGTCGATCAAATTGGCAGTTTTATAAAATTTGTGTGGTGTATCACACATTATAAATGTTAAATATTTAAAAAGCTAAAAATTTAGAAATATGGCAACATTCAAATTTCTCATACATTTTCTTCGACCGCATGGTGCTCACCCCTAACACAGCCATCAAAATGTTGGTTCTTAACAACACAAGCCGAAGCCGCATAATCATTCAGCATTGCACGTTGGACGGGCCGACCTCGAACTTGTTCGCTGCAGCGTGGACATCGTAGCATTTTTTTCTATTCATTCAACCTGTTTGAAGAAATTGGTACATCACTCCGCGTCAGACTACGTACTATTATTCCGACCAAATCAGGGCAATCACTTGCATAGCAACACTCCGGTCTAGGATTTTTTCCGTTTGAAAAATTCTCAACTTCCCTGGGCATAGAGTATGATTGTACTTGCCACACAACTATACTAATGCAAAAATGGTACAGACATCGAAAAACCTTGTAATTGATAACTGTGGAAGTGCATCTAGAACTCTAACTTTAGAGCACGCAATAAGCCAATATGCGATAAACAATAAGCTAGAAATGGGAAGCAGAAGAAGATATGCCACAAAACATCAAGGGTAGCAACCAAAAATGTGCAAAGTATGTATCATTAAAATCAGCAAGGGTCGGGACAAAGGTGTTTTAAATTTGCCGTTTTGAGCTGGAAGGGCTCAACATTAGAATAAGATTAAAGGTCACGTAAATGGTTCATTAAGCACACGACTTATTTCAGGAACTGTTTGTTTGACTCGTTGAAATGTTTCACCCAAGGATGCATTTGGACGATTCGTAACTTCATAACTGGATATTCTTTAAAATGTTCCTAAAACATATCACCTGGTTTACAGCGATCCTAAAGAGGATTGTTGGAATAGCGAATGAAAAAGCATCCACAACGTCCGGTAAAACTAAGAAAATCGCAATAATCCGAAAGTGTGTCATCCAACCGGAACACAGTCATTCATGACTAAAGGGTGATACGGTCAAAATTTGGTCAATATCAACTTGACGTATTTCTTTCAATTTTGCATTTAAAAAACCTGAACACCCCTCATTTTGAAGGTGTGTGTGTGTAGAATGTTACTCCTATTTTGATTTTGGAATTCACTCTTCAGTTGTCAAAATGCCGTCCAAGCAAGAAGAGCAGCGTATCAAAATTTTGCTCGCGCATCGCGAAAATCCGAGCTACTCGCACGCAAAGTTGGCAAAATCGCTAAAAGTTGCCAAATCAACCGTTACAAATGTAATTAAAGTGTTTGGAGAACGTTTGTCGACAGCCAGGAAGTCTGGATCGGGGGGAAATCGAAAACCGGAAGCCGCTGAGACGACAAAGAGAGTTGCCGGTAGTTTCAAGCGAAACCCTAACCTCTCTCTCCGAGATGCCGCAAATAAGCTGGGTGTATCGTCTACAACCGTGCATCGAGCCAAAAAACGAGCCGGACTATCGACTTACAAGAAGGTAGTGACTCCAAATCGCGATGATAAACAAAATACGACGGCCAAAGCGCGATCCCGGAGGCTGTACACGACGATGCTGACGAAGTTTGACTGCGTGGTAATGGACGACAAAACCTACGTCAAAGCCGACTACAAGCAGCTTCCGGGACAGGAGTTTTATACGGCAAAAGGAAGGGGAAAGGTAGCAGATGTTTTCAAGCACATGAAACTGTCAAAGTTCGCAAAGAAATATCTGGTTTGGCAAGCCATCTGTACCTGTGGCTTGAAAAGCAGCATTTACATAGCTTCCGGGACTGTCAACCAAGAAATTTACGTGAAAGAGTGTTTGAATAAACGTCTGCTGCCTTTCCTGAAGAAACACGGTTGTTCCGTACTGTTTTGGCCGGATTTGGCATCTTGCCATTACGGTAAAAAGGCCATGGAGTGGTACGCCGCCAACAACGTGCAGGTGGTTCCCAAGGACAAGAACCATCCCAACACGCCAGAGCTCCGCCCAATTGAGAAATACTGGGCTATTGTCAAGCGGAACCTAAAGAAGACCAAAAAAACTGCTAAGGGCGAGCAGCAGTTCAAGGCAAACTGGCTTTCTGCGGCGAAGAAGGTGGACAAGGTGGCTGTACAAAATCTGATGGCAGGGGTCAAGCGTAAGGCCCGGCAATTCGGATTTGGAAAAGCGGAAGCCTAACTGAATATTTTTCCTGAATTTTATAATAATTGAACTTGAAAAAGAAATTTAATTTGATTTTTTAAATAAACGATTTCACCGATTTACACGCGTTTTCCCTTGACCAAATTTTGACCGTATCACCCTTTAGTATTCATAGCTGTAAAAAGACACATTTATTTTTCGTTGCACTATTGTGTTCGGTTGAAAGAATAAAAAATGATTATTATACTGCTTCTACCTGTTTCTAAATTCTTTTTCGTCTGCTTCAAATTATGCTACGAGCACTTTTAAACTTCCCAAGAAACAATTCAGAGTCACAAGTGTACAAAGCTGAATAATACGGGTTGTCAAATTATGAGCTGAAAAAACCTCATTGAGATCGATAGATGCGCCTTTATTCCGCTGCTGGCTCTGATTTGATTAATATACTAAGCTATACAAACGATGACTGTCTTCCTGATTCAACACCAGGAGTTTGATCTAATAACATACTGAATACGTGTAATTTGCACATACATTGACGCTTTAATTCGACTGTTTTCAATTGATTTAATAACATGATTTATTATAATTGTTTTCTAGCTCTATTATTAGATTCCAATGCATTGCTTAACAATATTGCTGAATAAAGGTGAATACAGTCAGCATAATAGCTCTTATACCACTATGCGTCCATGTTTTAATTGCAAGCGTTTGAAAATGCTTTACAAACGGCGTATTCATTCATTATTCCACAACACTGTTTGAGGCTAACAACAAAACGAAATTGGTAGCATAGTGGTTACCGTTTCCGCTTTCCAAGTAGAAAGTCGCGAGGTTGAGATTGAACAACCTTAACCCTTTTTTTATTTATTTTCGACGCTTTATGAATTATAATCGTAATCATAGATCACATCACTCACGACAACCAATTCATCGATCTATCTAAAAGAATAGCCCAGCATATTTTCCATCAAAATTAGAGAGATGAAGAGGTAACATTGGTCTCATGTAAAACAACTATGAATGAATTAATCATTCTCATATCTCCTTGAATTAGCTAGAGCTCCGGCAGGATAGGTATTCAGATTCAAGCTTTTATTGCTTATTTAGCTGCCCATATGATGTATTCTAGGATAGCTCAGATGGCAAGGCAAGCGACTGGTGATCGGAAGGTGATGGTTCGATGGTATGTGTTTGTATGTATGTAATAAAATGTCTAGTATATCTGGGTGGTGGTGTGGTGGGTGCGTCCTTCGACAGAAATAATGACACAACAATCACTAACGAGAACAACCCTGCTCTCTGCTGTTCTTATTTTCGGATTAATTATCCCGTAGTTGAATAATTGTTTAATAAATGTATAATAGTGTCTAATTAAACATTATTTCACATGAGAATCAACGTCTATATACACCTTTATATACCATCGCTGTTTAAGGAAGTAATGATGTCTAATAAACGATCTTGAATCTTGATCGAATAAGTTCTGTTACAACTCTTGTAAGTCGAATAAAAGCTTCTTGACATACCTTATTCAACACTAAATATTTTGATGTTGTGGTTGAATTAATTCTCCAGATTTGTGTGAACAAAGCCTGAACAGAAGTTATTATTAAAAATAGTACAAGTATTATTAAGCATGCAGTTGAATAAAATCATCAAGAAATCGTTTCTTCAATAGGCAATTGTTTGTTGGGTTGTTAAAGGACAGTTTCCTATGCTTATACCACTTTTGCATTCATGGGCTGTTTATTGTGTGGCATTAAAGTCCATGCAAAAATTACGTAAGTCCTTTTTGGGGGTTTCAAACCACCCTCGAACTATTGCTGGACTTTTTAATATTTAATACCCCCCCCCCCCTCTCATTTTGTAGTATCTTAAATTAAATATTTTAATGGTCTGTATATTACATGTCCATGCTTACGTAAAATATGTTATTCCCATGTAATAAAACGTAAGAAAATGTCCAACACCCCCCCCCCCCTCCCTTCCTCCCTAGGCAGGTCTGTCATGGTGGTTACTCATGGTTAGTCCAAGATTAACCAGCTCCAAGAAACGATTTGTTTTTTTTTTTTTTGTTTAATTGGGCGCAGAAATATCGACCTAGGATGTACCAAGAAATTTAGAGAATAGTCAAAATATTCAGAAAAGTTTAAAATACTTCAGTGTAGTTCCAAGGACTACAGGATGTTCAGGGAAAGATCTTTAAGGGTAAGCTCTATAAGCTTAAAACAATCGTGAACTTGATGAAGATTGCAGAACTTCATGACAGAACATTTCAGAAATTTTAGTGGAGAAAGTTTCTGATAAGTTTAAAGATCTTTGAAAAAAGTCAGAGAGTTTTGAAAAGGGCAGTTCCATGAACATCCGAAAAATTTCTTAAACTTATGGGAAATTCCTGAAACTTCAGGAAAATTTTGAGGATTGAAATAAAATGGCAGTAACTTGGCAAATGCTCCAAGAAAAACTTCCATAAAACTTGAAGGAAGTTGGGAGTGTCGTCAGGAAAATAGCGGGAACTTAAATAAAGTTCCGAGAATTTCAAGAAAATTTTAAAAACTTTATGTTAGTTCCATTAACATGGCTCTTTTGCTTTAACTGTGGGAACCTTCAAGAAGTTCTGAGAATTTCATGTAAACTTCAAGAATTTCAAGGAAGTTCCGAAAACTTTTGGGGACTTCTGAGAACTTAAACGACGTTCAGAACTACGAAGAAGTTTTAAAATCAGATTTCAATAAGCAATCCAGAAGCAAGTTCAAGAAAATTGCAGGAACTTTACATAGGTTTCCAAAACTTCAATTGAGTTTAAAGATTTTAAGTACCGTGAACTTTGAGGCAGTTCTGAAAACTTCATACTAGGTCTATGATTATCAGAATAATTTCTGGAATTTTATGAATGTTCTGAGCAGGCCTGAACATACTCATGAAATATTTTAATAATAATTTGTATATGTAAGATGCAAGTGGAGGAAGTAAAGTTTGTGTATGACACAAACAAAACAGTCAGTTTCGCTTGCAGAGTGTCACAATTATCGATTAGCTAGAACTCATGACGATTACTCATTACAGCTAAAATAGATAATTGTGACCCTCTGAAAGCAAAATTGACTGGTTGACTGGAAGTTTAAAGATCTGCAAGAGTTAGTTTCGATTAATTCTGGACAGTTCCATTAATTCCAGGAATCTTTAGAGAAACTTTGAAAGTTATGGGAATTTCAGGAAAGTTCTGAGAAGTGTATAAAACGTCATACACATATTATGGGAACTTTACAGAAGTTCCGAAATTTTCAGGGAAAATTTTCAGGTGAAGAACTTCATCAGAATTAAACTAACTTCCGAGTAGCTTCGAGAACATAAGAGATGGTCAATGAATCTCAGTTCAGTTCAATTAACTTAACTAGAAACTCAGAGAATTTCCGAATTTAATAATTTTTAGGAATGTTCCGATTACTTGAAGGATGATCAGAGAACTTCAGAGCAGATCCATTCATTATTTGCAGGAACTTTCAAGAATTTCCGATGAATTATGAAAAATTCCAAGATTTCTGGAATATTGCGTACTTTAGTTTTGTGTACATTAACAATTTTGGGCGCTCAATTAAAGGGCGCATGGATTCGAGGTGGGTGGGGGCACACATATACTAAATCGGTGAGCTATCAGCTCTAAATGTACCGTGACAGCACTGCTTCTAAGTGCTAACTTCATTATTGAAATGCCCCCAAGTGCTATAATACGCTTATATTAATATTCAATTGCTACGTTCAGCAGGTCCATGCCAAATGCCAAATGACGAATCGAAAAAACTCAACCTTCTCTGATTTGTATGAAACTTTGTACACTTGATTGTTTTTTCAATGATTACCATTTGCTGGAATTCTGCCATTTCAGATCTTGCAGGAATTTCAAAATGGCGACTATGAATTTTTTCACAAAATTCTAGCTCTGAAACGGCACTTCTGATCGAAATGACGTCTGAGACAAACTAGTAGAGAAAATGCTTTTCTGGTGAAGTAAAGGGTTTTTCCAAAAGGGATTTCCTAACTTTGGACAGTTTATTGCAGCCATATTGTTGAAGCTACTAGTGTCAAATTAGCTGTCATTTATTCAGTGTGTCTTGTTTAATTAAAGTGGAGAGTTATAGCGTCCAAAAGTACGTTCAGATGATACAATTGTTTAATCAAAGTAAGTGTTCTTTGCAAGCAACGTTCCGAGCGCTTCGCCCATTTTACGGTCGCAATAATCGTCTTACCGAAAGGACTATTCGCAATGTGGTGAACAAATTCGAGGAAACTGGTTTAATGAACGTTCATCCACCACCCGACCGTAAACGGAACGCAAGGTCTGCCGAGAATATCGCTGCTGTACGCGAAAGTGTGCAGGAGAACTGGGCCTCTCGCAGGCTTCAACTTGGTGAATTCTGCGTAGAGACTTGGGTCTGCAGCCATACAAGATCCAATTGACCCAGGAGCTCAAGCTTAACGATCATAGACAGCGCCAAGTGTTCGCTGATAGGGTTTTGGAGCAGTTGGAAACAGACCCCAATTTTACCCGAAAATCTTCTTCAGCTATGAGGCCCATTTCTGGATGAACGGGTATTTGAACAACCAGAATTGTCGAATTTGAGACAAGGCCAATCCACACGAGGTCCACCAAGTGGCAATGCATCCCCAGAAAGTCACTGTTTGGTGGTGAATTTTGGGCGGGAGATCCCCCTCAATGGAGAGCGCTACAGGTCGATGATTACCGACTTCTTCTGGCCTGAATGTGAATCATATGTGGTTCCAACAGGAGAGTGCAACGTGCCACACAGCGCACAAAACAATCGATATTCTGCATGAACGATTTCCGTGCATGGTTATTTCGCGCGAAGGCGATGTCAACTGGCCACCAAGATCGTGTGATTTCTCCCCGCTAAACTTTTTCTTGTTGGGTTATGTTAAGTCGCAGGTCTGTGAAAATAAGCCGCAAACCCACCGATGCCCTCAAAGCCAACATTACTCAAGCCATCAACGAGATTCAGCCCGATTTGTGCGCCAGGGTCATGGAAAATTGGATCTCTCGGATGCACGCCACCAGGCAAAACCGAGGTGGACATTTAAACGATGCCATATTCCATACATAATGGTATTGATAGGCCTTTCATTGAAAAATAAATCTCATCAATATCTCACACAGTTTGTTTTATTCAACTATTCAAAGATAGGAAATTCTTAATGGAAACCCTTTAGTAGAGAAAATTTAAAAAAAAGGTTTAAAGCCTAAACATCTCAATTGTTTAATTTTTATATTTCAACAAAATCTTATGAAAATTGTAAACTTTTGTAATGTTTAAAATTTTGGACACATAAAAATGGGCAAAAACAATAAAACAAGAACTTTAAGAAATTCAGAAAGAGCATCCAGGAAAAAAAGTAAGAATTATCCGGTGTCAGTCAGAATGAACTTTCAGAGTAAGTCTATAGGAAGAAGCCAGAAGCACTTGGGGAAACCGGAATAAACTTCCAGAATAAGTTGCAGGAATCTTCCGGTGGAAATCATAATAACTTTTCAGAGGAAGTCGTAAAAAAATCCTTATAAAACTGGAACAAGTTTCCGCGGAATCATTGAACAAAGTTGAGAGAACTTTTCAACATAAGTCAAAATAAAATTTCGGAGACATGTGGACAGCCAGTTTCAGGAGAATACAGCAAAAAAACATTAAGCCCATCAAGTGTAAACTAGGTATAGGAGTGCAAACTAGGTATAGGATACTGAAGTTCCATTGCTTCCAAAATATTAAATTCCATCATCATCATTGTTCCCTTGGGTTTGTTTGCATAACAAAAACTCTAAACAGTTATGAAAATATTTTCTTCACAAAAATACCGACGTCTCCTTCCAGAAAGTTTGGCGAACATCATTCTCCATAGGGGGATTCGCTATGCAAATATCAGTATATGTACGTACGAAGATGTAATCGAAAATACTTTATATTTTGCCCTTGGGTGCCGTAGGGAGATGCTGTACATATTCAGCTCCGCAGACGATAGTGTCGTCGGGGTCGTATGTCGAAAGAAAGCAGCTCAAGAAATAAGATGCTACATACCATCGAGGATGGCATTCGCTTTCTTGGTGAATCCGAATTTACGGTTTGGCATGAGAGGATTTTATTATTGCCTGGGGGTAGTTTACGGCAGCGATGCTGTTAGTTGATAGTTAACTTTTTGGTGTGTGGAGAGATTCCAAGAAAATACTGTAATTTATTCCAAGCTTGCATGCTTTAGTTTAGAGCGGCATTCATTAGCGACTTTGGTACGTCGCCACATTGCACTGGCCTTATCGAAATGGATCGGTAAAATCACGCCACATATGCCATTAGCTTCCATTTGTAGTTTATGGTTGAAAGCATTAGAACAATTTCTCGTTTACAACGATTTCCCCGATGAAACGGGTCACCGACTGGTCACCTTCGCTCGACGAAGAATATTGCTGCAGCGTTATCGGATGAAATCGATTTTCTCTTCCATCGTCCGTGTTTGCATCGCGGTGGTACGCCACCTATCGATATGTAACATGACCGGCTGCACGGGTAAACGTTAATGAACCGAGTCAAAGTGCCCTATTAAAACTTATGGTGCAGTATGATGAAACGAAGTGTCGAGGGCTCTTAAT
Source organism: Ochlerotatus camptorhynchus (assembly GCF_037179485.1). Taxonomy (NCBI): domain Eukaryota; kingdom Metazoa; phylum Arthropoda; class Insecta; order Diptera; family Culicidae; genus Ochlerotatus; species Ochlerotatus camptorhynchus. Next base: position 290,880 of record NW_027040616.1, read on the forward strand.
AAAGCCTCAGTTTGACGGTGCGTCCTGCGTCAAGTTGGCTTGATGCTTGCTAAACGATGATGTGCCCCGAAGGATGCGATAACACAGACACGTTCCCATCTTAAACACTTCTCCTATAGGTCTTTGCTGCCACCTAGTGTCATGTAACAGAAACTACCTGGTTTGAAGGTAGAGTGTTTGAATCATCCAGTTACGTAGTTTTAGGGTGGCTTCCGTCCTGAGCGATATTTCACGCGTGGTATTTTGCGATGGTACGAGAGGGAGAAAACTACTAGTTGCATCTTTCATGCCAATGCTAATGTTCCTCATGTACGCTCAGAAATGAATTCAGTGTCTTTTCAACGGCAGCCTCAGCAGCAGCAGCTGATTTCTCGGTGTGGATAACGCGTTCATAAAACCAGTGGAGGCTATTGTACCGAGAGAGTTTTCATTGCCTGCAGCTCGGTCGGTGGGTGAAGTAAATTAAATTTGATTTTTTTGTTTCTGGAATGCGAGACTGACCTTGGGCAAAAGTTCCAATTTCATCAAGACACTAGACGCGCATGCTGCTGAGAAAGGAAGTTTAAGTCAGAGGAGTCTGCGCGTTATGCATTAAGTAACAACAGAGTTGAATGATTTACTGTTTCTCGGCTCCGCAGAGTCCTTTTGGACATTTGAGCCTTAATAAATACATTAATTGGACAAAAATAAAAGAAAGTACAATATTGATGGACTCCTTCCCCTCTGAGTTTTCAGCAGCACCAAACATTGGAAAATTTATTCACTTCTGTGAGCACCTCAGAAACAAAATAGCCTTCCTGATCTACAAATAGATTTCGGAACGAGTGTAAATTCTTCCAACCAAGTGACTCTGCAGATAGACTCGGAGCTGACACCAGTAGAAGGAATGAAGGATAAACTGAAAGGCAGCTGAACAATTTTCTCTACCGAGGGAGATCCCGATGGAATGCATAAAAACCGAACGCTAACGATTTAAATAGCCGAGTGAGATATTGTTTGGCTCAGCAATTTAAAACAGTTGAATTGATCACAGCAGTTTTACAATATTTGCGTAACGCTAACGCTTATGTGTTACAGTATAATACTTTTCTTCATGTTAATACCGGTTTATGCTTAAAGCTAGAAAATAAAAAGTAATTCTGCAAAATTCTCACTCAGCTCACTCAGCAGAATGCAATCGTAAAAGTCTCAGCATAGGTGAGGAATGATCCTGTCAGCTGTCTATTTTGCTCAATTCTGCGTTCATCAAATAAAATAGAAGCAATAAGAATGCGAGCGAAATCAGTGCGGCTCACAAAAGCTAATGCTCGTTTTTAATTTTGAATACGTGTGAGTGAGTAGTAAATGCAAAATGAAACTATTTTTTCCATGCTTGCTCAGTCAAAAGCTCTTCATGAAGGATTCTATTAAGACATCGATTCTCAACGTCCCACAGTGCGCTGGCCCATAGACAAAAATCGATTTTCACTTTGTTTCATTTGGGTTAACTAACTACTGAGAAGTGTTTATGGATGCCCCCTGCAATGTAAACAAGTATTGGTTAGCTTGAGAAAGCATCACAACTACTATTACGGCCATGTGAACTGTCAGTGTTCAGAGAAAAGTTTTCTACTACGTAAAATCAATTCCAATAAAATGGAAAATAACAGTCAAGGTCAGGATAGTGTGTTACAATTACCCATTGGATTATGTTGGTCTCAGTTCGAATAAACAGGACCTAATAGCTTGTGTAGAATTTGATCTCTTAAATACACTATTCAAACTTTGATTAATGATTCAAAAAAAGTTCCATCGAGTTCTACTTCAAACTTTCCATAGAAATGTTGGTAAAAGTGTCCTTTACAAGACCATGTATGATTTAGCTGCAACTTTTCGCAACTCTACCAGATTTTTAACCTTTTGAAGGACAACGCCAATTGCTTTTAAATCAGCAGATTTTTGAAAAATGGGTCACATGTGAGGAAAGCAAAAGAATGCAGTGTGTTCCGCTATTTGACGTCATGCTTATCGGATGACACACCTGAGCACGTTTTGAAGAATTTGCACAAATTTTGCGTCGTGTAGTGCTCAAAATTGAACTCCAAGTGGGCTAAATGTCATCGAGTAAAGAAGTATTTTATTAAAAAATATAATGCTTTGTTGAAAACATCAATTGAATTGGCTGCTTACGATACAAATGTTGACGATGATTCCAATGAAAATTCTACTCGCGGTTGGCCCCAGAAAGATTTTGCAAGCTGCTCAACCAAAACAAAAAAAGACGAGTTGCAGAACTAGTTTCCAAAACCGCTCCAGAAGAACTAGTATTCGCCGCAAACGTGTCATTGAATTCATCTGTTCATGCAGAAAATACCAATAGATACTTAAGCCCTGCTCAAGCTCTAGCTCTGTTTGTTGATCTGGATCTGTCAGAGCGGAAGTACATTGTGCTTCTAGATGCTATGAACGCCATTCATAAAGATTGTTTTCCAAGTCTGTATGCTTTAAAACAAGCAAAGAGCCAAAATCATCCCACAAAACCTTTCGGTTACAGAGACCATAGCAGGTAGATCTTCAAAAATTGCTCAACCTAACAGTTAATGGCATCACTAAAGTAATACAGATAACTCACCCCACAAAAGCAAGATTGGTTTGTAAGAGGGGAATGGATGGTAGTTCTGGTCGCAGCATTTATAAACAAAAAAATTCGGATTCAAATCCAACCGACGAATTATTATTCCTAATTGCTATGATTCCTCTCAAACTCATTGATGCAGAAACAGAAGAAACTTTGTAGCACAACCCCCGACCAGCCTCTACGAATTTTTGCAGACCTATTAAATTTATGTTTGCTAAGGAGGATTCAACTTTAATTTTAAATGAGCAAGCCACAGTGAAGTCTTGTATAAGTAAATTAGTTCCATATGAGACATGTGTATGTGATACCAATCTTCACGTTTGCTATGAATTTCTTGCTGGATGGGAAAGCTTGCAGTACGCTGTCACACGAAAAAGCAGCAGCTAAGTGTTACATTTGTGGCGCAACTCAAAAAGATATGAACCATACGAAAGTCCATGAAAAAACTGAGAATACAAACAACTTTAGATTTGGATTATCTGTTCTACATTGTTAGATTAAGTTGTTTGAGTGCCTTTTGCATATCGCATATAGTTAAGTGACATTATGATTACTCATGATTTTTTTTTATGATGACTTTTAAAACCTGGCAGATTCGTGGAGAAACAAATAGGAAGAGCTACGAAGAAATAAAAAAAAAAGAATTCAGCAACAGTTTAAAGTTCAAATGGGATTAATTGTTGATAAGCCTAAGCCAGGATACGGTACTTCTAATGATGGCAACCCTGCGCGTAATTTTTTTCTGATCCTGTTACTCTCATCGAAAAATTTGGTACGATTTTGAGAGTAGTGGCCAGCGGAAAACCAAATGATATTCCCAAATATCAAACATTATTACAAGAAACAAGGGATCAATACTTAGCTCTTTACAGGTGGTATTACATGCCTTTGACGGTTCAAAAACTGTTGATACATAGCGCCAACATTATTTCAATGTTCGAGTTATCCATTAGCGGAAGAAGCTTTAGAAGCTACCCATAAAATTATCAGGAAATATCGACTAAACCACACAAGGAAAACATCCAGAATCAATACCAACGAAGACTTGATGAGATCATTGCTGTAGGATTCAGACCCTTTTGTTTCTCTGGATCGAAAAACATTTTTATCTAAACATCGCGAAGATGACGCAGGTGTTTCATATTACATAAAACATGCCGAAACAGAAAAAGAGTAAATTGAGTTTTTGGAGAACGTGAGTTTAAACATTGAAGAGACATCGTAAGTAGACAAGACTGGAATCGGAAGAAAGCAATCGAAGTAGAAAATAATAAAAAAACAGCTGTATTGAAGATATTCCCTAAGATTGATACTAATTGAATTTTTATGTTTTGTGTGTTTTGTGTTATTTTGTAAAATAAAAACAAATTGTATATGGTTTAAACTCAAATTATCGCAAAAATTCGAAATAACAACCTTTGCCAATAATTTTTGGTTAACCGGGATATGAGACACTTTTGTAATTACATAAAAAATGGAAGAGGCAATCAATTTCAAATCAAACCTTTGTAACAGGTATGCCAAGCGTACGTTACATTCTTGGTTGTAAATAGCAAATCAACTAAATTCAAACATTAGTAGAAAAGCTTTCGATTTGAACAGATCATCATCACTGTCATACCGAACTTGATCGGGAAAAAACCCTTGAAAGTATTTGCGCCATTAACTAGGCAACACCACAGGACAGGACGTTACGCACTACGTTTTGCGAGGTCAAAAAGAGAAATGCGCTCACGCAATTATTTCGGATCAAAAATCGATTCACTTTGTGTCCGTGAAAATCGTGTGAAAGAGGGAAGGCAAGATCTAATGCAGCCTGTAAAAGCGAGATACATGACACTCGAACGAATCAACTTCAACGACTTTGTCAAGACATTCGGGTGTGACGTATTTCCTGTAGCCCAGATTCCTTAAAGTATTTATCTGAGGACTCGAGTTTTTCTCGTCCATTTGCCTGCAAACTCGCTATAGTGTAGGAAGTGTGGCTTTGCCTGTTTTTCGCGGTAATCGAAGAATTTGAAACCTCAGAAATCATTCATGTGCTTATTAGTTGTGGTTAATTACAGTGATCTGAAAACAGTAAATTTGTTGCTATGATTGTTTCGGTAGTGAATGAGAAAGACATAAAAGAAAGGTAAAAGAATAGATTGTGCGTGAAGTGCGTTGTCTAACTGTCCGTTGTCGAACAGCCGTTCGACGGCTTTCTATTTCCAATTTAGACGTAGGACTACGTCTGTGTTATTTCTATATGGGGGTACACTTTGTGAAAACCAAAAATGGAACATGTAACAAAATTATGAAAGATTTTGAACGTTTATAACTCAACTGTCCCTGGACCAATTTCAATAATTTTATCACCAATCAATCAGAAATATTTTTACGCATCTGCTAAATTTAAGACTTTATGATTTGTTAAAATGTCACTATTGAAAATAGCACGAATGTGTAACTATTGCCATGATAATTATAATTATCACCGATTGCCTGCGAAAAGTGATTTCCCTAACACAGATTTCAAATTTGAATTCCATCCGGTCTCGCCAAACGGTGTTTATTCAATCAACGCGTGGTGAGTGATGGTGTTCTCCAGTATACAACGAAAGGCTCTCCGCAAGCAGCTAGCTATCAAGGCTGGCCTCAACCGCTGATCGGATTCAGTTCCAATCACCGTATATGGTGGTGTCCCGTCGTCGGCATCAGCCGCAGCAGCAGTGCTTTCGGCGCGCGGCGTTGAACATTGTTCTCCAGTACATAACGAAAGGCTGCCTGTATCCATATAAGTTGGAAGAAGCCGCACTGATATTGATCGGAATCAGTAGCTCTTCGTGAGTCGCTGTGGGTAATCTATGTCAAGCGTGTCATACTAAAGAGTATAAACAGAGAGAACTCCGCTCAAGTTCCTATTCCTACTCAAAACACAAGCTCCTGCTGCAGTTATCAAATAAGATATATTATATAAGACCATGTTGTCAAATATATCATATTAACAAAATAACAATATGATCCATTCATGCCTTTTCCAAATGTTGCAATGGCGACCCGCAAAATATTGCTTCACGCACCATCTAGCGTTGAAAGAGATCAGCAACAATCATTCAATTACAATCGAGGGGTGCCAATATAGCACTTATTACAAAATTAAGGGTCAAATTATGTTCATTAATTACATTTTTTATATTACTTTAAAATTTGTCTGACATGTCACTGTTGTCATCAAATAAAATAAAATGCTGAAATAAATTCATTTGAAATATTACACAAATTTTCATTTGGTTTACCCCTCGTGACGATAAACAAATACATTGGTAGCCTTTTTGGTCAAAGAGGTGCTTTCATCGCAAAAAATTCGGTTCGCCAGCTAAGCGAAAGAGTGCATCACATTGTTAATATAATATATTTGATGTAGTCCTACGTCACCATTGCGTACAACCCCATAGGGTTGTCCCTTGTAGTTTTTTAAAAGCCAGTCGATCAGCCGTCGCCGCATTTTTCCTTCGGGTTATCCGTTTGGAAAATTCGTTGGCCAACCGTCAAACCGGCCAGCAGGGACCGCACCATCAACATCGCGGCCAAAAGACACCATTCGGCGAAGTAGTCGAAGTAGAAGGTGAAGCAAATAATTCCACCGTTCCCGGGATAGGCTTCGCCCAGCTAGGTGGCTTAGTACAGCACTAGCAGTGGCAACGCGCGCAGAAGTGAGTAGCAAACTCGACATCACCACTTCACCACTTCACCACCTCACCACCGAGCTTTCGGATCGCCGAAGTTCACCTCGTTGAGTCACCGTAAACAAAAACCAGGCCTGTAAGTACTAAAGAGCTCCTTTCCTTTTGTCCTTGTGACCGGCGGCGACCGATAATTGTCGTCCTCGATGAACGCTCCAATTTAAGTTGGTGTCATCGACTTTTCTGCGGGCTATTTGCAAGCGCTTTTTTTTTTGTTCACAATGGTCCGCACCGAACAGAGTTATACCATAGAGGTAACTCTAAGACTAGAAGGTCCCGAAATAACGTGCTCAACTTTTTGGCTCAGCTCTGGTACTCTCTTCGGTCCCAAGCTAATCGATTCACCCCTCGAAACATAAGAAAAACCAATAACCCCTAATTTTATCTGTCAAATTTTCATAGCGAATCAAAACAAACATTGCGTAGTACTAGAATTTCGACTAGAATGGGGTACGTTAATCGTTTGCTTGGGACCAATAGGCTAGTCAAGTAGTGAGCCAATTTAAAATCGTTAGTTTCGTATTGATTGTTGGTTCTACCCCGTTCTCATTACGCTCTATATCACGTGATATAGAGAAATGATATCGATATCATGTGAAAGTGTTCACACTATGTTGAGATGATATAGGTTGACGTTTATTGACAATCAGAAATCAAAACAAACTTTGACTTTCGCGTGCTGTTCTTTATCAAAGATTTCAATCATTTTGCTGCTCCCATCGAGTTGAAAAGTAACATCGTATTTAAAAAAAATGAAGATTAGCAAGCGCAATCTGAAAATAATTTTGGCTCATCATATACGACGACTTAATTCACTTCGCGATATGCTTCGTATGATTTCTATGCAAGAGGCATTATATAAGCGGATGCGGCAGCAGCATATTCTTCGAGTACTGGAGCTGCAAAACAAGACAATTGCATTATCGGAGCAGCTGGTACGAAGTCGTGGGGTCAAATCAGTTTGGACCAGGTAAGCTATTTTTGCGATTATTTATCTTAAGAAACTATTTTAGTTTGTTTCCAGAACAGCACATGCCAATTCTTTGAAAATGATGCGCAGCTCAACGGTGAGCCGTTCTTTAAAGAAAACTTTAGGATGACAAAGGCGTGTTTTTACATCATTTTTACGAAAGTTCAAGGAATGTCACGACATGATACACCTCTACAGAAATGTATACCACTTGAGAAGAGAGTGGCTATTGCACTTTATGCACTTGGTTAATCAGCCGAATACCGAACCATCGCAAATCTTTTCGGTGTTGGAAAATCGACGGTATGCCAAATCTTACTAGAGTTTTGTGAGGAAGTTTGGAGCAGTATGCGGCATGAGAATATGGATTCGTTTCCACTTCAAAAAGATCGTATTAAAGATTGTGTGGAAGGTTTCGGCGATTTAGGATTTCCTCAGTGCTACGGAGCTATTGGTAAGGTTTTATTATCAAACTATTGTTACAGATATTTATGTGATACTTCTGTTGATTTATTTTCATTATCATTGCATTTTCATTATCATTGTATACGTATTTTCTTTCAGATGGATGTCATATTGAAGTTTGTCCAAACGCAAAAGATGCTTTAGACCACCATAGCTACAAAGGATGGTATTCTGTAGTGTTGTTTGCCTGCGTTGACTACAGGTATTATCCTGTGAGGAAATAGCTTGATTAATTTTTTAAATATATATATTTTTTTTGCAGATATCGGTTTCAATACATCAGTGTTGGAAGTCCCGGTAAGTGCAATGATTCAACAATATTTGAAACATCTAATTTGAAGAAGGCGTTACTCTCTTCAAATTTGAATCAGTATTCGAAGCAATTGTGTGGAGTGGATGTACCAGTTTTATTGATCAGTGACTCCGCGTTTCGATTGTCGAACATGGTAATGAAACCGTATTCGTTTCGTGCGGATGCGCCACCAAAACAAAAATGCTTCAACTATGCATTATCAAAGGCTCGTCACATTTCACACCACATTAGACTAATAAGCGCGTTTTCACTTATTAAAAAGTGTGATAAAATTGCAAGTTTACGTCTAATCGTCTTGGTGTCATCGGTGCACTTATTTCTTATGATGCAAGCAATAAGTGCTCCGAAGACATCAAAACGAATTGACGGAAACGTGCACTTTTATCACACTTTTTGCATTTTTGGGACAGTCCAGTTTCAGATGCAATCAGCAATACATTAGATTAGATTATTTTGATAACTCTCTGCTCACTTATGCTCTTTTGATCTGTATTGAGATCTCCAACAACAGCGCTAAATTTTAACAAATTCGGCTACAATTTGAATTTGCGGGGTAATTTTAAAATTTGCTTTGGAAAATGTATTGGAAATGGCACAATACTACTCACGTGCTTATGAACATGAGGACATACTAAAGAAGTGGTTTACACACATTTTTACAATTTAATATTCAAAATATATGGTTAAGAGCCGATGCTTGGTTTGTCCCATGTGGACATATTACCCAACTTTTCCCTAGGTGTTGGTCAAAATTGAGCTATTTTTGAATTCTTGACCAACAACTGAACAATTTTGTTCCGTTTTACTAGGCGTTTTGCATACATTTTCATACAAAAATTAAATTTCTCCCGGAAATCCAGTGTGCGTGGGTCGTATCAATCCAAGGAACGCTAGTAATTATTATTTTCCGTATCTGACCATGTTCGAAGTGATCCTCTCCTCAGGATTTGCGCAAAATTTCACATATAGGCGAATGAATTGAAGTTTTTATTGTTTCGATTTAATGAATTTAATTGAATAAAAATTTGATGAGAGCATCATTCAGCTCTTTGGAACTGTTTGTCATTTCACGAAGAAGATCATTTCTATCTTCTTCAAGTTTCAATAGTTTTTCATCGGTTTCCTTGGATCTGCGCAGCTCATGTTCTAAGGTCAAATTAGATTTTCGGATCTCTTGTAGAATCTCCTGCTGCATGCTAACGTTTTTTCTCCTTTTCGCAGCTGAACGTTCCGGTCCTGTCGAAGCTGACGGTGAATTTTCGGCATATGATCCACTTGCATCACCTGAATCATACTCCACCGATTGGGTTGAAAATGATTCCTCCTGAATCCATTCTTCACGTGTATCTGTAGTTAGTAATTGCTTTTGAATTTGAAACTAAAAATAAAAACTAGACGTACCGTAATCATCTGAAATACTGTCCTCAATCACATCCTCAACATTGTGGATTTTGAAGCTCCCTAAAATCATATGGATCCGAATATAATAAGGCCACGCCGATGGCGAGCCTCCGGAAGGACCAATGGTGTTTTTTTCATTCCTAGAAAACGGAAATTAATTGATTTGTTTTAGTAGGGTTTCTAATCTAATTTCAGTCCTACTAAGCACAACCCATGCTTTACCTGTCTTTCTTGAACTGGTTTTAACAAAAAAATGATATGTTTCTATCAAAGATGACTTCTAAATTCATTCCCCTTTCCATAAGGTGTTGCTACAGGTATAAAGGTGTATGCAGACAGAAACCTGAACATGATGAACAGGACAGGTTTGCCGATGTTTAGAGAGAGGTAAGACTACAAGTTGCTTTTCTAGTTTCTTTAACGTATATGAATTGAAATCTGAAAATTCAATATCGATATTTTTGATTTGTCGTTTTGACGTTTGATCTAATAGGAAGAATGCACTAGAATACATAAATATTCAATTATAATATATACCAGGTTTTCACTTACTTGTACCGGGCTGTCAAGTTGTGTACCCGGTTCTTAATTTCAGCCGTTGTAACCGAGTGTCCATGCTGCTCAAAAAGAACCCGCATTTCCTCGAAAACATGGTTATTTTTACGAACCCCACGGAGATCTTGCAATTTTTCCTCCCAGATTTCGAGTAGCAGATCAACTTGCTCGGGTGTCCAAGGATTTTGTTTACTCTTCGTGAGCTTTCTTTTCTTCTCCATTGCACAATTTAAAATGTTTTTAGCAGATGAAAATGCCTCCAAATGCAAATAGAACACGAAATTTAAAAAAAAAAACATAAATGGAACGCAAGACTGAATGAACTCAAAGAAAGGTGTCAGTATTCTGAAGATGACGTTTTAAAGAAAAAAAATGCCGACTAGCTCTATCTAAAGAGCCTGAATTTATAAAGAGACGACATCTTATCCATTTGACAGGTCTTCTGCTCGATTGGAATGACTTTTCCTATGACTTTTGCAGACAATCGATTGTTCCAATTTTGACATGTCGCCTCTTTATAAATTTAGGCTCTTTAGCTCTATCTATAAAAAAATGCCGACTAACTCTATAGCCGTGTTGCTAGCAGTCACTTTATCAATTTACGACAAGCATGGATCGTGATATGAGCTATATCAAGCACTATTCGTGATATAGGTTGACAGGTCATTTGTATGGGATATCACGTAATATAGATCGTGATATAGCTGCTATATCACGAATCGCTCTATATCACGTAATATAGAACGTAATGAGAACGGGGTATTGGACACGCACAGTAGATAGGGAAAACCAAATTGAATTTAGAATAATTAAAATGAGTTTGTGTAATTGAAAACCTTTCTGAATTTTGAATATATCCCTTATTAGATTCCCCAGTCACTGATAATGATTCATGGTAAATAGTTCCCTGAAAGATTTCCCTTGGCGCGCGCTGTTTTAAAATTGCAGTCTTGCGCTTTACTGTATGAAGACAAAGTCCCCTTTCGTGACGGTGTCGCTTTCTAGCGTGTAAAGCGGAAACTTCCAATGATGATAAGTGAAAGCTTTGAAGGAGAACTTTGCTGGCCGTATGCTTAGGGTAGAGTTTGAGATGTTGGTCATTCGGGTGTGATAAGATCTATGAGACTAGAGCCGGTGAAGTTGGGGATAGCCGGACCGTTTTCTGACCCTTTTCAAGGAACAAACTGAGCCTACCTGTAGTAAGGTCTCATGTCGGGCAAACTAAACATTGACGATCGGTCCTCATTAGAGGTGGCGCATAAGCCGTTCGTTTAACAAAATCGGATGCGAAACGGTAGTCCCTGGTGGTTTATTTGTGGATAAGTCCTTTCTTTTGGAAGTAGAACGCCAACCGTCTCTGGACGATTTTGGGCGTGCTACACCTTTTTTTTATTGGATAACACAATAATTATTTTGAATTAATCAAATGAAATTTGGAATATCAGACATTTATGCGACACTTACTGCACATATGTCATTAATGAAAATTGTAGTTCTGAACCTCTAGAGTAACTTTTTCCATAGCACCGATGAGGTAAAATTACGATAACTTTCATTTTGATTTTCAACAACATTTTCATATTTAGAAATCGAAGCCAATTTTGCAAACCAAACAAACATCTAAGGATAGCTTACGACCCACCGCTGAGTCGCGACTCGTAGATTGGGAAACATTTGATTACATGGCATAGCTTGGCATAACTCGAGATATCAATCAGGTTAATTATTAATTGGTAGGCTTGGCTGTCTCCACGTGTTCTCTATACACCATTTAAACTCAATATACAGGGTTTCGCATTTCGTTTTCATTTGCACGTGGCACGCTGGGATTTATGGGACTACGTACAAAATGATAAACATTGTATACATACTGAAGCGTGTGTTATCTTGGTGACACCCTATGGGAAGCTTTCTTTTTCATTCTGGTACCGATGAAAAAGGTTGGGAAAGCATTAGCATATCTAGACAAGTCAAATTTCTAATTCACCAACGATCAGATAAGCTCCAATTTTACCCATTTCACTCAAATCAAAGAAAATCCGATGACCCTTGGACAAATTCCCAGCAGAAGATTAAGCAATTAACTAGGGAGAACATGAGTTCAACGGAGTGCGTTTAATTTTCGAACGTTAAGCTAAAGGAGAAAATAATAATTGCTAACTACATGCTTTGAAATCTAATTTTTCCCCCATTCACATTCAGCTGAAGAATAGTTGCCAGAAAAAAGGAAGCACATATTAATCTTCAGTAAAGAAGGCAGAAAACTTTTTCTGGCAGCATCATCATTCCTATGATGAAAAGGTGACCCCGATACCCTCGTGCTGCTTTAATTTCCAGCGTCTCGCGTCTACGATAAGAGAAGGACCATAAAGCGAACATCTTAATTCACTTTCCCATCGGAGACAGCTGGCGAATGGCACAGACTTTTCTGTTATTTCAATGATGTTATAAAAAAAATCCCTAGTAATCCACCCAGTGGAGACCCGTACCTTTCTCGGTAAACAGAAAGGAACCAAATGTCCCATCAGGATAAAATTCGACAGGATTCTTTGATTTCCAGATACATTCCACGGTTGGAAATCACTTTAATAAAAGTAATAAGCACTCAAATCGGTCCGAAAAAATAGTAACAATCTCTCACGCATACACATTTTGATTTAGATCGACATTTTGTTTTTGAAGAGATTTTGAAGCCATTCGGTACACCTAGTACGAAAAAGCAATACCATGAAAGACGTGAAAATAAAGTGCCAGAGCCATCGGATCATCAACATCAAGCGGCTGTGAATCCATCATACACAAAGGCATTTGCTGAGCGCGAAAAATAGACCTTGTGTAAATAATAAATTAGCAAAAATATCCACGTCTAACGCTGATAAAACCGAGAATCGATGGCCAGAAAAACGAAAACAAACGCCAGACGGTGGTGAAATGTTTTTCATTCCCATGTACGGTAGAATGTTCGTAAGATTTGGTCTGTTTTTGCTGCCATTTCATCTGCGAATCTTTTAGTTGCCATCATCCATCATTAACGGTACCGCTATAATGGCAATGCCACCTAGCTGATTTGGTTCGTGAAAAACCTTTGCGATGACAGATGATGTACAATATTTTATGAACCGGAGGATGAATGAGACAAATGGACACCAAGTGTTGAATGCAAGAATTTCTAAAAGATGTATGAATTTATAACTGCCCAAGCAACATTAAATGTTTTATTTAGGTTTTAAAGCATTCTTAAAGCTACAATCAGCATGATGGAACTAAAATTGTTACTTTTTTTTAATTACGATATTTAAGCGATTTTCAGCCAAAGGCTGGTTCATCATGGATCATTATTTCTTGGGAAATCAACACATCATACGGATCTTGCAATGTATTCGTCTAAAGACTTTTCATATAATTATATACAATTCATATTAGCTGATTATAATAAAGTCAATTTTCAAAATGTTTCGGACCTAGTAAATCCTCCTCATTTTTATATATTTATACATGTATGAATTTTCCCATCTTGGATTCTAAAATCAATCCTAGAGGCTGTTAACTTACACTAAGTTCTTAATTATATGTATAAACATAGGAGAACCTTTATTCAGGAAAAAATTTTCTTGTACGTATAACAATTGAAATCATAAAACTAAAAACTAAAACTTAATCTTATCTAGGTATAAAGGGAATTAATCGTTTCAATTGAGGATTTCAACGATTTTTGCCTGAAATTATTAATTATGTTGTTGGACATTTGTTCTAAAGTCTCAACAATCGAATTTCTATGTACTTCGGTAGTACTGTACCAGGGTCACAAATACTCGAGTATTAGTACAAAACACTGAAGAAGTCTGCACATTGTAGACGAAATACGCGTATCTGTCAAGGATAAGCTAATAAAGTACTGAAATTAAATGGAAAATACTAATCCTTCCCTCTCTCATTATACTTATGGTCAGGTTTAAGGAACGTTTCAGTTATAACGGCAATATGCATGTTATGAACTCTCAAAAACTTAAATAGCTCGTCTTCATTATCTTTGAGAGATCGAGCATTCCAATTTAAAATATTTAATGCTTTAAAATCCATTACTGAATTTTAAAGTCATGACAATATTATTTGCAAATTTTACTCCAGTTTGAATAGCATCAAACATGGAGATAGATTTAAGCATATCAGAAATCATATCAATTAATGATTTCTGTAAAAATTCCATTTTAGGGGCAATAATGCTTTAAGTCAAAATTGTCAAAATTTCCGTTAGAATTACGTTGGTTAGTATTTTGATTTCTATTTGCTGCAATAGCAGCGTAGGTAGCTTCATTAACTTGCTGAACATTATTAACAGCGAGGGGAGTAGGTATAGATGAAAAATTTGAATCAGGGGTGATATTTGTACTTACGGGTAGAATTTGTTCCTCGCTGCCCGTTGTTAGCAGCAGAGGAATTTGTACCTGGTCGGAAACGTGGAGCGTTTCCTACCTGCTTTGTTACAATCCCAAAAATTGGATTTATGGTTTTCACCACAATTTGAACATTTAAATTTCTTAGGATCTTCCTTCACAGGACAGTCGTCCTTTGCGTGAGAGGAATCACCACAATTCATGCATTTAGCTGGCATGTAGCAATTTTTAGTTCCATGACCCCATCCCTGGCACTTACGGCACTGGGTGAGGTTTTGGAAATTTCCTCCAGTCTTCCTGAAATGTTCCCACTTCACTCGGGCATGGAGCATAAGGCTAGCTTTTTCTAAGGCCTTAAGGTTGTTTAGTTCACTAGACTTGAAGTGAACTAAATAAAAATCAGTAGAAATCCCGTTGTGCGAATCGAAAGGACGGGATTTCATTTTCATTTTGATTACTTGGAGTGGCACAACTCCAAGTAATTTTGCCAGTTCATCTTTGATCTGATCCAAGGATTCACCACTGGGCAGTCCTTTCATGACAACCTTGAACACATGTTCAGTTTTGGTGGCGTAAGTAAAAAATGTGTGCTGCTTCTCAGTAAGAGACATTTAAATCCGTCCAAGGTTTCAGCCAATACACGGCATTCACCCTGACGTCCAATTTGAAGTGAAAGTGAAAACTTAACTTAAAAGTTCCGTGCGAAGAGCATGGAAATCGGAAGTGGGTTTCGCAATAGGGGGAATTTTTTTCTTCGTGTCATTAAGCCGGGAAAGTTTACAAGAATTTTTCTTGGATGATGGATCATTCTCATCATCCGTGAGCAAATCAAATTGATTACTCAAATTAATTTCATCAGAAGGGGGATCAAGAGTTTGCCCCTTTCTTTTGCGTTTAGGCGCCATGCCGGCAATAAATTTTTATCCAAATCGACTTCCAAGCAGATTACTAAAAGAATCTGAAGGATCGAAGAGGAATTTTCCAAATCGATATTCAAGAAGGATTACCTCGGGTAGGGTCCAAACAAGGATCGAAGAGGAATAAGAGTTGAACAAGGTAGAAATTTTACAGGCTGAGCACTGAAAAGTGCTGTTTAAATTTGTTGTAGCTTTAGGTAGTAGTAACACTTCCTTCAGCAAAAAGCAAATAGATTCGCACGGCAAGAGAGCACGATGCGGACTGACCCCCGGCTCTATTTGATGTGTCGCATGATGGGTTATGGTCCAAGTCATGAACTGATCACTTCCCCAGAGGTACCCGCAACATGGCCGGATGTGACCAATGTGGTCCTGGGTACTCGATTTGGTATCCATTGATCTTGTTTTTGAATTCTGATGTACTTTGATGTATCGCACGACGGTTTGGCACAATGCGGATGTTTTCGGTGCAGTGGCTGCTGAGAAATGCGCCTTATTTTATTCGTCACGGACGCACACGCAGACATTTTTCGATCTCTTCGAGCTGAGTCGAATGGGCCTCGGATCAAATCTTAGTTTTCCAAGCAGTGTGTAAGAAGGGTAAAAACTTGATGTTTCAAAGTCACTAGCCATAGATGCCATCCAAACTTATCTCACTTCAATCAACATATTGGCGGAAAGCTGAAAAAAAAATGTCATAGTTTTTCCTAAAACATAGTTTATCTAAAACCAGTTCTGGTGCTCACCAACAATGTCAATTGACGTTAAATATTGCTCCAGCACTGAATTTCACCTTCGACACTGATATTAGTAGCAAGCATGACATCGGGCAGTACGGCTTTGACATAACATTCCAAATTAATATCACTAGAGGACAGTTGGAAATCTTACTTTGATCTCAATAAATGAGCTATTTGCACGACAATTGCGATCAGCTGGCGTAGATACAGAACATTGAATTTCAGTAGGTTCCATTACAATTTCAATGGCATTTTCGCATTGCACGCATAATTTGTTTTGCCGAAATTCCAACAGCCGAGTAGTTCTGCAATTTATTTTGCTGTGATTCAGTAAAACAATTGTCGAGACTCAGCTAACAAATTAGATTTTCGCTGAGATCTCAGCTAACAAACAGATATTTTGCAGATATATCAGCTAAAGTAAATGCCAAGGTAATCGAATGTTGGAGATTTTACCGAGCTAGATTGCTGGTGTGCCATTGAGGCGAGTGACATTGATATTTACACTATGTGAACCGTTACTGACATCAGGTGGTAAGTGAAAATAAGCATTTTGCAGCACTGCCTAAAACTAATGGATACTAAATACGGCATTGGGACCATTATTTTCTTTTCAAGCATGCGAAGTTTATCTACAGAGTACGCACGAAAGATTTTACGCCAAGGTTTCATATTTTGTGTTGAAAAGCATAATTTAATTTCATGTGGATCGATTTTCCATCAGCTCACAGAAACATATCCAGTGACCCAAATAACAGGGCACTTTTGCAATTTATTCAAGTTACATTTCAGCTCAGTAAATCCGTGCTCGGACACCGAACAACGATGCCCACAGCACTTTCACGAAACTAAAGAAACAACAAGTCTCAATTCGATTACATTCTACCTCCTGTCGGAATTTGCACACACGTGTGTAGACTTACCTGGCATTATTGTTTGTGAACTCCCAGCTGGTGATGCGGATCGGCCAGACAATCTGTCCGAAGCTATCCCGTATGAGTGCTTCCCAGGTGGAATAGCTGTTGGTGGAGGATGATTGTGAATTTTCCGACTGCAGCCGTTCGGAGCGCTGCAAACGAGCCCGTCGCCTCGGGTACAGAGATGGGACTTGTGTCTGATGGACTCCGGTGGCTGTGGCTGCTACCGGTGGATCGAGCGGGGATTTTGCCACCGTTGCTGCGATTGATGCCGACGACGACGACGACGGCGATTGAACCGGTCGAAGCAACGAGGATGATTGCGATGAGTTGGTATTTTCCATTTTTATGTATATGTATAAACTTTTACTTGCAACAGTATCAGCAACTGGTACCCAAGGCAGATGATGACGATGGTCTGGCTTGGTTTTGTTGGCTTGAATGGATTTTGTTTTCACATTGAATAATATAAAAAAAGAATGGTAGAATAGGAACCAGCCAAGTTCTGCGGTTATGCGAAGCGTCAGTGGTTTACTTTACATTGTCACATGAAATGACATTGGATGAGAATAAATTGCTAAACTATCAAATAATTTCAACCGGCTCCTGAAAATTGATGAGCATATTGTATTTCGTAAGCCATGTTTTCTAGTAAATTCACTGTTTTTTTTTCCATGCACTATATCTCACTTCGCACGGAAACCAAACTCCTAACTCACACAGCCGTAGAGAAAACCATGAAAACCACTTCCAACAACTTGATTCACCTCTCACTAAAGCATGTTACCCGTTTCATTCCCATCCACAGCACTGCAACTATTTTAAGCTTGCCCCAATCTTTGCGACCAATTTCAATTATCATGTACAACGCTTTTTTCCACCCTACATCCCTTTACTGACACCGAACAAACCTTCTGCATCCACAAGTGGCTGCATGGTAGGCGTAAGCACCTGCATGGAAAAACTTTCCGATGCAACACATCTACACTAGCAACGCGCAAAAAGCACCTATCTTGTGAATAGACTCCGCGGTCATCCCAAGCAGGATGCAAACCCCTTTGTATGTGTATCACCTTTTTTTTTGCCTAGCTGTTCGCCATGCTATTCGCGGAGCGTTACACAAAACACAACACTTCTTATCGCGCAACCGAGCATGAATGCCAGCCATGCCGCGACGACCGACACTCGGTCGTTTTCCACAAACTTTCCAAAAAAGAATCATTTGAACGAATCGAAAAACGCACAGCATCATGGTGGCAGATTTCCTAGCGAGTCAGACACCCCGTGCTCCATCCGGCACAGCTATATCACACCATCTCTATTCCATGGTCTGGTTCGCCACCATCATATGAAACAACAACAGACATAAACGCATAGAAAAATAGTTCAATTCGTCCTTTGTGTCCCTGCCAAATGTAGCGAATCCACCATGGATCACGTGTGCCAGCGGTTCATATGTATTTCTCAATGTACCCTGTTGCGCTCGCTCACGGTTGATGGTGAACAGGTGTGCTCAGGGAGGATTACAGCATTGAATGAATTTGCACTGCTTCGAAAATGATGATGCTGTCACTGTCGTTGAACTAGAACTCACTCTCCTTCATTTGGCTGTCGTGAGAATTCATTGCCTGGCACTCAAGTAGCACGTGGTAACAAGTGGCATCGTGAATTGCGCCCATCCCGGGGATAATATTGAAGCTATTAAAATTCTACTGCTTGTCAATTTCTATGACGAACTTTCTACCATAGAATGAAAGCGAAATGAACCAACTTTTTTTTTGAGTAGTTTCAATAATTCACTGCTCTTACTGTGGTCCTACACTTTTTGATTTTTAGATAGAACCTAGATTTTAAATGACATCGCTCTAATTTCTATATGACAATGAGATTCAACACCATGCACTAAGGGTACCGTTGGTGCTGACAAACAGTCCTGTGTTTATTAAAGAACGAACCAAAATAAGAGAACCAAATCCAGCATAGGAACAATATAACAGCCTGTACATTTTTAATGCTTTATTTTATTGTCAAAATGTGAATGTTCCAATATTGATTTTGCGCTGCCCAGCTAAATCGATTAGATCTAAATCAGGCACTGACCATTCTCCCAACATGTGAACTCATTTGATTGTGATCCCATACTAAATGCAAAATCAATGAAAAATTGTCTTCAGCAAAGCTTTAGCTGAAAAAATTTCGAATAAGAAAAGATAGCCAGCTTACCCGTGTATCATAATGGGAAAAGGCTAAGACGGTGAGAACAAGAAGCTTACTTTTCCTATACTAATTCCCATGCAAACTTCAATGAGCCACTGCAGTATGAAATAGTAACCAAATTAGCTCCAATTTTCGGAAAACGATCAGAACCTGATTTAAAAGCTGTGTGCAGTCATATCGAAAATTTGTTTTCCCAGATTTCCTTCCTTCCCTAAATGTTGCCTATGAATAAAAAATCAGGTGCCGGCAACGAAATTATTACCACAATGGAGACGCTTGGTGTCCTACATATGCTTCACTATTAGCATATTGCTTATTAGCGAAACCCGTGGCTATAAGCCGTTCCACGAAGGGCTGTTTCGTTATCAATAAATACACCTGCGATAATCTTTGCGAAAAAGACAATGACTTGTTTTAACAGCTGTAGTAAACATACAAATTACATCATCGAAAATTAAAGTTTTGTCTCAAGTGCAACAATGAGAGGACTGACAGAAGAAAATCAAAAATCTATTGTGTCCAAGTACTGTACTGAATAAGGATCATCAATAAGAAAATTGGCGAAGCAAGTGGAAGTTAGTATTTGTGCGGTCCAAAATGCAATCAAGCGGTTCAGTAAGGATAATACTTTGAAAGGATCTACCCTATCGTGGAAAAGTTAGTCCATCTAAGCCAGATGTGGAAAACAATGTAAAATGTTTGAAAGAAAAAAGGAGGTGTCATTGCGAATGGTACAACGTGCTAAGGAACGCAACTCTCTCAAGACAGAAAACAAAAATGTCCTAAACGCTGACAAATTCAAGCAGATTCCGTGAAAACTCGAGCTCGTAAACTGTACGATGGTGTTTTGAGCAAAAATGAAGTGTGCATAATTATGGATGACGAGACGTATGTCAAGCAGGACTACATAACGATTCCGAGGCCACAATTTTACACTGTAAAGCATGAAACGGATGTCCCGAACTCGGAAAAACCGTTTGTTTGTGTGCCGTAAGTGCCAGAGATGGGGTCACGGAACTAAAAATTGCTACATGCCAGCTAAATGCATGAATTGTGGTGATTCCTCTCACGCAAAGGACGACTGTCCTGTGAAGGAAGATCCTAAGAAATTTAAATGTTCAAATTGTGGTGAAAACCACAAATCCAATTTTTGGGATTGTAACAAAGCGATCCTACAATCTCGTTCTAAATTTTAGGTAGGAAACGCTCCACGTTCCCGACCAGGTACAAATTCCTCTGCTGTTAATAACGGTCAGGGAGGAACAAATTCTACATTCGCACCCGTAGGTACAAATATCACCCCTGTTTCAAATTTTTCATCTATACCTACTCCCCTCGCTGCTAACAATGTTCAGCGAGTTAATGGAGCTACCTATGCTGCTATTGCACCGGGTAGAAATCAAAATACTAACCACCGTTCTAACGGAATTTTTGGCAATTTTGACTTAGGAATCATTACTGCCTCTAAAATGGAATTTTTACAGAAATCATTAATTGATATGATTTTTTATATGTTAAAATCTAACTCCATGTTTGATGCTATTCGAACTGGAGTAAAATTTGCAAACAATATTGTCATGACTTTAAAATTCAGTAATGAATTTTAAAGCATTAAATATTTAAAATTGGAATGCTCGATCTCTTAAAGATAATGAAGACGAGCTATTTAACTTTTTGAGAGTTAAATAGAGCTGATTGGGAGCAATATCGAACATTTATGGAATATAACTTCGATCCAAACATTCCTTTGCAAACCAAAGATGAAATTAATTATGCTCTTGAATCTCTGACTACTTCTATAGTTGAAGCAAGAGCTGCCTCACTACCAAAATGCGAGGTTAAATTCGATTCAATTATAATAGCCGACGATCTTCAGCTCTTGATCCGTCTTAAAAATGTACGTAGGAGACAATATCAAAGAACACGCGATCCTGCCATGAAAGTTATCCGGCCGGGATTTGTTAAAACAAATTAAAAAGCGATTCTCTGCCCTGAGGAACAAAACTTTTGAAAATAATGTTTCTAAATTAGACCCAAGTTCCAAACCCTTTTGGAAACTCACAAAAAATTAAAAAAAAAAACCTCGAAAGCCTATTCCAGCGCTTAAGAAGGTGGTAAAATTTTGATCACAAATTGAGAATGAGGTTGCTTGGGATTATCTGAATATTTTCTCTCGGGAAAATATTTCTGATGATTCCTGCGGGACTGATTTGGACGAAGTAAGGTCTATAACTAAAATGTTTTATAATATGAAAGCTCCAGGTGATGATGGAATTTTCTATATCCTCATCAAAAAACTCCCAGAGAGTACCTTGTCTTTCCTGGTAAAATTATTTTACAGATGATCCATTTGGCATACTTTCCTGATAAATGGAAAAATTCAAAAGTTGTTCCAATTTTGAAGCCGGATAAAAATCCAGCTGAAGCTTCTAGCTACCGGCCAATAAGTTTGCTTTCTTCAATAAGTAAACTTTTTGAAAAGATAATTTTGAATAGAATGATGCTTCACATCAATACGAACTCATTTTTTGCAGATGAGCAGTTTGGATTTCGCCATGGGCATTCAACTACTCATCAACTCTTAAGAGTTACCAATTTAATTCGTTCAAAGAAATCTGAAGGCCACTC
Source organism: Ochlerotatus camptorhynchus (assembly GCF_037179485.1). Lineage (NCBI taxonomy): Eukaryota > Metazoa > Arthropoda > Insecta > Diptera > Culicidae > Ochlerotatus > Ochlerotatus camptorhynchus. The sequence goes on from NW_027040616.1 coordinate 312,739, forward strand.
AACTGGATCTGCTCTTCTAGACATAGAAAAAGCGTTCGACAGTGTTTGGCATGAAAGTTTGATTGCTAAATTGAAAAAGTTTAATTTTCTACTTTATATTATAAAATTTGTTCACAATTATCTAACTGACATAACTCTGCAAGTAAATTATAAAAATTCCAAATCTAATCGACTACCTGTTAGAGCAGGAGTTCCTCATAGTAGAGCAATTCTCTACAGATTGACGAATTTTTTAATTTTTTTTTTAATTTGTCGGCTCCGTATTTGATGAAAATTTGCACAGTTGTTCTTTTTTTAGTAAAGATGCCAATTTGTGTTATCAAGGACGGAAGTAGGCTGTGCCGGCGAACGGACGCGTTCGTTTTTGCTGTCAAGATGTTTTCTCGTGATTCCCCGTTCTGAAGTGCATTTAATGAAGAACAATCCCCAGTTTAGTTTTCGAGAAGTGGTAACGGAACCAACGGTTATGGCTCAGGTAAGGCCGGTACTTTTCCGAGACCTCTTCCATCCCGACAATTTGTGACGTTGTGAACAATTTCGGCCTGAGAACCCTTTCACATCGGGAAGCAGCCGACCAACGGAAACATGGATGCCATCTCGAGAGCGGCAGAAGAACCCAGTTTACGGACAGTCAACTAAATTGGTGAGTTCGTTCCAGTTTAATATTTTTTTTTGCCATATGCTTAGGTAGGGTAGGATGGTCTAGGACGCCACGTGGAATCCCGGAACTGGTAGTGAGAGTGCGGCGAGGAGCCACGTGGGGCCGTTTTGTATCAAGGTGAATCCTGGTCCAAAGAACCCCACCTTACTAACAAAACCTCCCTCCTGTGACCTTTGTGAGGACGCAGAGGTAAACACGGCCCCCATAACAACAAAGGTCACTTTAACTTTCTTTCCCATCTCCCACCTGGTTGCAAAGACGTGGCCGGCGTCATCATTGATCTTTAATATAAGGAGTCACTGAAACTTTTAGGGGAAATGGATGCAATGTCGGCAAAAATGACCCTAATTTGGGCCCATACATAAATTCAGCAATCGATTAAATTTTCAATAGCGATCAAAAATATCCATTAGTACCGTCCCAATGACGCGTTCATCTAGATAAAACTGATAAAAAGCAGATTTTTAGCTATGGGCCTAATCTTAAACCCATAGGCCAACATTAGAGCCATTTCCTCTACAATGAGAATTTTCGGTCACTCCTAACCCCATTCACTGTGCAATTTCACTGATTCTGGCCAATCACGGAGTAGCAACCATTGATTTGTGGAGTCAGTCTAAGCCGTCTAAGCATGTCTGATGCAGAGAAGCAAGCTACTGATTTAATTTTCAGATCTGTATGACAAGGTTGCAAATACTCATTTCAGCTAAAAAAAATGTTTTTTTTTTTTTAAATTATGAAATATATTGGATAATCCAAAGCTATGTTGATCATTATAACATTAAATTTTGAATAACAAATGATAAGACAATCTTTTTAAAATGTCGTAATAATACCTCTGACCAAGGAAAAATGATTTATATAATTGTCATAAAAGTTGACGATACAAATACTAATGAGGAAAGGAATTCCGCATTTCCTTTTCCCAAGTCCTTTTCCTCTCCTTCCCCTCCCTTCTTCTCTTTTCAGAAAGCGAGTAATGGCGCTATAACCATATGCCATATAGGGCTAGGACAAGAGTTAGTGCTCAGGTCCCAACCGCTAGAAGAAAATGGTAGCGAGCAAGGGCGCTATAACCTAGGCGAATACAGCATTCCCTCCGTATAGGTTACGTCCGCACACCGCTCTCTGTTGTCCTTCGACTGAGGTCGGCTGGATCGATTGAGGGATGGCAGTGGGTTGGCGGTGCCGACCACGCTTGTACGGAGGGAGGACTGTACGCTCGAACACAAGGGGTAAATACCTGTGTTCCATCCCAGGAGATCGGACAACCAAGGAGTGTACATTAACTTTCTTAGCTCTGTCACTCCCAACGATTTATATAGCCTATTTTCAAATCCTGCATACGGAGCGGTTGGTACGGTATGTCCCCGCTCTTTGATTACCTGTGGATTAAATGTTAACCACTGTCTATACTTATTAAGTAGACATGGTAAACATTCACTTCCACAAAAATTAACTAAACGCTACACAGTAGGCCTGGCCGCTTTATTGTTTGTTTCACATCCTTGATGTGCAGCAGGCATTAATAATGACAAGAAAAATGATAGATGTATCATTTTCCAGGATTCTTTCAAGTACTGGCTGTGTATGTGTAGACTAGACTAGACTAGATGCCAATTTGTGTTATCAGTTCTTCAAATTGAATCACGACTACTTTTCTAACAGGGCCTGTGTAAAAATAGTACTAATGAGTTAAAAAAATTATATTGCTGAAACGCTTTGTTCGATTAATTTGGTGTCTTGAGCAAAGTTGTAGATATTATTTTGGCAATAATGTTAAAAATATACACTGTAAAAAAATTCGTTTGTTTCAATGAAAAAAAAAATATATTTCTTATTAAAAAAATTAATTTCTCAAAAAGTACATACAAAGTACAATTTTCGTTTTAAGCCTCATTGAAGCTCATAATATTTGCTACCAACTGGCAAAGTTTGGTGATGGTAAACTCAAAAACAAAAAAGTTATGATTTTTTGAAAATTTCACGATTTTTACATTTACGTATTATTATTATTAGGATTGTGTGGATGATGATGTGGAATGACGAGGATGATTAAAATAAAATTTTCTTTTATCCATGTAAACGTTTAAAAAGCGTAGGAATGTTAATGACGTTTACTTCTTTATTTTTTTGAATTTTCATTTATATATTTATTTATGTATTAATTTTTTTTTTTATTTAGTTATTTGTTTATTTCTTTGTGTTTTTATTATTTTATTTATTTTATATATTTAATTATTTATTTTTTATTTATTTATTTATTGATTTATTTATATATTTATTTATTTGTTTATTTATCTTCTTACTTATTTATTTATTTATTTATTTATTGATAAAGTTAGTTATTTATTTATTTTATTATTTATTTATTTCTTTATTTATTTATTGATTTATTTATTTATTTATTGATTAGTTTATTTATTTATTAGGTTATTAATTAATTTATTCTATTATTTAGTTATTTATTTATTTATTTATTAATTTATTTATTTATTCATTTATTTATTAATTCATTAATTCATTCATTCATTTATTTATTTATTTATTTATTTATTTATTTATTTATTTATTTATGTATATATTTATTCATTTATTGTTTTATTTGTCTTCTTATTATTTAATTCTTTTATTTTTTTATTTTTTTATATACATATAAATTTATTTTTTAATTTCTTTATTTTTTATTTATTTATTTATTTATTTAATTGTTTATTTATTTATTTATTTTTTTATTTCTATCTCTATTTATTTATTTTTTTTATTTTTTTTTATTAAATTATTAAATTATTTAATTATTAATTAATTTATTAATTTTTATATTTATTTATTTATTTATTGTTCAAAGGCAAGAAAAGATTCAACGGTTTAAAGCTCAACCAACAGCACAGGAGCGATAACGATGAGGTATTCGCCAAACTACCTTCCGGACTTCCTTGAGTAGCGGTCTAAAATGAAAAATCCAAGTGAATTCGAAGCCAAGAGTAACGAGCACAAAGTGTGCAAGCTAAAGAAAATCCTGTATGGTCTAAAGCAAGCAGCCAAGGTGTGGAATCAGAAGCTGCATGACGTACTGGAACGGGGTGGTTTCGGAGGCTATATAGGAAGATGATGATGATGATGATGGTCCCACCTCTTACCCCTACAAAGTTTTGAGCTGGACGATTTATCTTTAAGATAATTAAATATGACATTTTAACCAGGTTGGCAAACAAAATCGAACTGGTTTCAGTTACAGATATAAATTACCTCTAGAGTATACATGTGCTTCACAGCGATATAAATGTGGAAAAGCTCAGGCGTCCACCTCTTAGTTAGCCTTTTTGTCCACCTAAAATATTCATAAGTATTACAAGCATGTTATTCATAATTTCAACATCTTTCGCAAACAATCTCAAAACACATTAAAGCCTATCAGAAAGCTAACTTTTCTAGCTATCTTTTGGTTTCTACGGGCGGATGTGTCCGTCATATGTTTTTCTTAGTCTAAATGTGAAAAAAGTATATTTTTGCTAATTTTTTATTAGAAACTGTCACTTAAAACAGTGCAGACACTCTTTATTACCATCCATTTGACGTGAAATGAGCCGAGGAACATTTCTTCTCAAACAATCAAGTTGATAAATTTATTAGTTTTTGCTATATTTGAGCAAAACAGTAACAAGAAACATTACCATTTTTTTTCAAAAATTTTTGATATCGCTACACTATAACAACCATAAAAATTTAATCAACAGAACTGTACAAATCATTCAATTTAAGATACTCTTAACATGAAAAAATGATAAAAAATATTGAAATAAAAAATATTAACTTTATATTTTGAGGTTTTGGCCAGCCAGGAACCACTGTGGAGTGGTCTGGCAGAAGCGACGATATCCAGTATTCTGCTTAATCCAAGATATGGCAAGAAAGAAGATGTTAGTGAATCGTTGCCAAAGAACAAGCAATATCAGAAGCAGATTGGATATTTCAACTGCGGTATCAATGCTGAGCAGGAAAACAAGTTATCCAACACAGGACGATTGGCAGGTGCTAAAATGTGTGGTGCGGTATCTGAAAGGAACTGTTCATTACCTGCTACGACTAAGCAGGAACGAAGAATATCATTTGATTGTTGACTATTTGGTCGCGGATTGGGCGGAGAATCGTGCTGACAGGAAGTCTAACAGCGGATTTATCTTCAAAGCCAATGGCAGAATCGTAAGCTGGGCTTGCAGGAAACTATCCTGTGTATCCCTATCGACTGCAGAGGCGGAATTGACAGCCGTATCTGAAGCGTGGTTGAAGGAGTAAATGAGGTAAATGAAGAGCAAGCAGTTACAGCGACAGAACGAAGCATTTTGCTACAATGCTGCACTTTACACGTGATCAAATAAAGAAGGTCGAGAGGTTTACTGCATCTACTGTACAATGGAGAACATGATAGCAGACCTGTTAACTAAACCGTTGCCAAAGATGAAAACGAATGAACTGACCGTACAATGCAGACGTTATTATAAGTCTTCAACAACAATAGATGTATGTATGTATGTAAAGGAAACCACTCATTGTTGCAGGCACAACCATTAGACAGTGGACTGTCCACCTCGTACGACATGATCAAGTACACCTGATTGTATTCAATTTAGCATTGTATGAAGGGCCAAAAACGGAGGGCAAACCTGTAAGCAGAAACACTTACGCTTAGTCCGCTGGATCAAAGAGAATCTCCTTCCAACAATAAAATCCTACAACCCGGTAATGTACAAGCCATCGCACGAGGGGATGTCCCAATGAGTGGGGAAGAAGGGCTCGCCTTCAATTCACGATCTGTTAACGACAGGAAGTTGGAAATTCCACTCTCCCCATCCAAATCGCTTCAATCGGGTGCCCTAGTTGGAACTTATTAGAGAGTTGTATAGATTTTTCTCCTTTAGCTTACTTAAATCTTTGGTTTTTATTAGTTAGGTAGGTTCCGATTCAACACATTGTAGTTTCATTTTTATACCTATGATCTTGACTTTTTTACCTAGTGGTTGAGTAGGGGGTTAGATTTTGATAAGTTCTTTAGTGGGAATGACACTGATGAAGACTGCACATTGTAGTCGAAATACGTATCTGTCATGGATACCAAAATTAATTAAGTGGAATTAAATGGAAGATAACCTTTTTTGCTGTTTTATCCTTCTGCAGTTAAACAAAAACTATCGTCAATTGTTTTTCCCTTGATTTGTTTTCCGTCGGTCATGTTTTCGGTGCTGAGCAACAATGCTACCGACGCCAGGAAGGCACCTGGATGCTACCTATCGACCCATCAATCAACCCATGAACCGGGGACCAACGGCTTTACTTGAAAGATGTTATGCCTCAGAACATCCCGGCGGCGCCGACTGGGATTGAACCCAGGCCTGCTGGGGTGAGAGGTAATCACGCTTACCACTACACCACCGGCACCGCTTACCATTTCGTCAATAAAACGAATAATGACAACACTGCTGTTATTCCACTATGTTTCAAACACAATAGCCTCAGACGACTCTGCATTGTCGCTGTAACGTATATGTGAATGCTGTCTTCTACATTAGTATTCAGCTGTTCACGTTTATAGTTGCGACCATTATATGAATTTTCAACCCAGTTTATTGTCATTACCCTAAAATGGTAATAATAATACCTCTATAAAACTTGCTCTAGACAGAAACACCACCGCACACTCGCACTGAACGTCTGGTAATCGAGAAACAAATGTCGTAAAATTCTTTCTAAATTCATTTCCTGTCATCCACAAGCCACCACTTCCTCTAATGTCGTTTACGTGTTTGCAGTGTAGCTACACCACCGTACACCAAAACTGTTCAGGGTGTAGATATCTGGTGCACCATTGTTTGTAAATAAATGATGTTGAGCTGTCAATGACTTGCTACACCGGAAAAACAAAAACAACGTAAGTTTCAAGCAGATGAGCGGGTTGCAGTTTTACTCAGCTTAAAGGGTGTGAAAGTTAGTTCGTGACTGAAAATGACGTCTACTCTCTAGCATGCTGGTGGTTCTCCCTTATTTTGTATTGTCGGCATATAAGCTGAACATTTCCATGAGTTCGAGGGCAGAAAAATACTCTCGTTGTCGACAAATAAAAAAAAATGATTTCGACTCTCAGATGAAAATGGGGAAAAATGTGAAAATTTGCAAACTCCCTGGTTTACGCCAATCTAATCAACATAAATTCGATTACCGCTCGAATATGGGGGAATGAAAACTCTTTACCAAACCAATGCCTCCGCGAAAAGTTCATTGTTCATCAGCGTAATCTCTATCCAATTTTCCGGGTGACGTTCGGCTCAAAGTAGCGTTACCGTTTTTCAGCTGAGTGTTTTGGCATCATGTGTGGGAAATTTTATACGCAGTGCACGATTAAAGAACCTGATAACAGAACATAGGACCAAGTGAAGCTTTTTAAATACAAATTAAAACCGAGCCATTTAAAGTTACCTCATATGACAGTAAATTAAGAGACCTGCAAAAGACTCAATAACTTCAATAAGTGAGAAACCAGTAACAGGAAGTAATTAGCACAAGTACACTGCGGAAACTCTTAGAAGAATATTCACCTAGCCCTAATAAGTCTAGCACTTCTTGCCAAGCGCTAGGCCTAACCATCTCGAGTGCCTTTGTGTTGAACACGTTCGCTGTGCACACTCGAAATCGTGATCTTGTCCTTCTTTTTCCACTATATGTCAAGTGATTCTCAACCCCATAGCAAGGGGCTAACCTCAAACCTTCTGTACATACGTAGGAGTTCCATCACATCTATTCCATCCATTGTCTACACCGGACGAGACTGTGGCGGATCGAGGTTTGCTTACATAAAGAGTTCTGTCGTCTCCACATACGTAGGCATAGGAAATGGGACACATAGAAAAATCAACACGGTGAAGGGTACTTTTCAACAGCAAGCAGTCAACAATACAAATGTAGAGAAAGGATAAGCTTAAATGGAGCTGCCTATCTTAAATTCAGTATTAAAGCTAAGAGTGTGCCACATTTTTGATTGGACGCACATTCAAGGCTGGTGCTAATTGCAATCAAAATGGAACGTCATTTCCCCGTCTGGTTTGTCTTAATCGATGCAGAAACGCTTCGTTCGTTCCGGCTCATGCGGAGACAGCCGAGGCGAAAAAAAATCTCAATTAGATCGCACTGATAAATGAACATCCATTAACAGCATGCTTTCTTCTTCCACACGGTAGGAGTGTCTCCATGTGAGAAGACAGCGATTTCATTATATCCTTGGGTGTCACGCTGTCTATCAGCCAGCCTTTTGTCGACGACGACGACGACGACAGTGACGACGGCCCATAAACACTAAACTATACTCTCTTAATCTGCACGCTATGTCACGGTTGCTTATCGTGTATATAAATCATGTTTTGCGTTGGATTGATCGATAATGGTATACGCTTAATCACGTGGTAGAATGCTTCTCAGCTCTTTGGAGGCCGTTCTATAGCAATGAATGACATTGCTAATTAAGATTCGGTTGAACGGTTTGTGTTTACCAATGCTCTCATGTTTACGGTTTCGCGAAATTTGATCCTCGATGAAAGTCTAAACTCATGGAGGTGCATGGTTCTCTATATCAATAGAGCAGGTCCACGCCAACTGACAAATCGATTTTATCTTTCCCTCTCCAAATCCCATGAAACTTCGCCTGATTATTGGCTAGGGGTAATAAACCATATTTGTGCCGGAATTCAGCTATTTTGACTCCCGCCTAATTTTTCAAAATGGCGTGTTCGATGTTTTTCATTAAAGCATAGCACGAAAACGGCTCATCAGGAAACCCGTTTGCCTCTGAAACAGTTTTTTTTTTGAAATTTTTTTCCCGCAATAATGATTTTCTGGTCTAAACAATATGGTTTGCATGATAAACTATGAAAAATATTTGTGTTCAAAAAGTGCAACATTTGTATTAAAAGTAGATGTTCTACGATTTTAGCCAATTTCAGGGCTGGTAGCGATCAATGCTGTCAAAAATAGTGATTTTAGTGACCATGTTCAAGAAATAAGTGACCAAATCTCGATTACTTTTTCAAAGGGACGTATCAGCTTTTGTAAACAATGCATTTGATCGTCGATTTGGCGTAACTGGTAGCTCGCACACGCTTACTAACACCACTAGCAGGTAGAGGAAAATTTCCCCTATCTGATGGTAGTGTTAGCATGCGTGGGCGAGCTACCAGTTACGCCAAATCGACGATCAAATGCATTGTTTACAAAAGCTGATACGTCCCTTTGAAAAAGTTATCGAGAAATAGTGACTTATAGTTGTAAAAAAGTGACTAAAAAGTGAACTAAGAGTAGAAAATTTGTCGAAAAACCGGGAATTCTCAGGGAATTTTATTTTTCCTGAAAATACCTGGAAGTCTCAGGGAGTCTTATCATTATTTAGGAAATTTAATAATTTTCTTACTAAGAATGCATTTTAAAATAAAAAAAACATTTAATATTTTATTGAACGGCTACGCAGTCTTTGTTAAATTAAACGAGTTTTTATTCACCCGACGTTTCGACACGGGGATTGTGTCTTCTTCAGGGGGAACTGTAATTTTATGTATCAATATACTATGTTTTCCTTACATATTTATGTTATGGTGACTTACCATAGTTTTTTCGTTTTTTGTCTAATGTTTTGTCTAACTTTAACTGTCTGGTCTCTAATGTGTTGGTACATGCTGTAAATTGAGTATTTGTTTGTTACTTATTGTTTTTAGTAATTTAAAATAAATTTAAAACTCCTTACACGTCGGATACACTATGCTATGAACTTGTAAGACTGGCAAATGGCGAAAAATTGTTTTTGGCAACCCCCTAATTATGAAACCCATTTTGTTTGGTAGCCGAAATGCCCTATCTTATAAACCTATCTCTCATTTGTGGTCGATTGCTCTCTTTTGGTTTTGTTGCGTTTATCTGTATTCTTAATATTGTGCAATACTGCTGCGTATGTCGTACTAAGTCTGTCTATGTCTGTTCGTTTGTTTACTGTGTAGTTGGTGTTAGTGATATGGCACATTTCAAGGAATGGAAGTGTTGATGATTTGTAGCTATGGTCTATAATTTGTGTATTATCTAGATTGAATCTGTGGTTGGTTTCTATACAATGTTGGATCAGGACGGTAGTGGTTTCTATGAGTGTTGCTGTGGCTGCTTCGGTAATGGTGTGGTTATCGTTCATCAGTTTTTCTAACTTGTTCACATTTGTTCTGTGTCCTGCTAGTCTTCTGCGTAAATTGTTTCTCGTCATTCCTATGTAGCTGCTATCACAATTATTGCACGGAATTTTATAAATTACATTGCTAATTTCCTCTTTACTTACAGGGTATTTAACTTTAGTGTGGAGATCGTTGATAGTGCGGTGCTGTTTTGTTGCGACTAATATGTTTGGGTAGTCCTTGGACAGGATTTTCGTAATGCGTTGGGAAAGTGCTGGTACATACGGGATTGCTCTGTAAATTTTTGCTTCCCTTTCTATTGTAGGTTGGTCTGGCATCGATCTGTTGGTCTACGTCATTGATGGATTTCTTGGTCGAATGATGATCGGTTATCGTTGGTGCTGCTTGTTGGTGATCGATATTAATTGCATCGTTTGGGTGAAGCATTGGTACGGACTGTATGTGCGGGATGGAAATAGCTGGCACCATGGTCGGCTGGGTGGGTGGCTGCCATGATGGTTGGCTTCGCGTACATTCGGCTGGGTTAGATGTGGTTGGGAGCAGTGGGGGTGGGGTGAATGTATTATGGTGCGATGGTTGGCTGGAATGGGTGTTGGACGGATGATCTTGATATTTGTTCTTATGTAGATTTAGTAATCGGTTGACTAGTTGTTTGGGGTAGTTGTTCCTTAGTAGATGTTGGTGGATTGTTTTTGCTATTTCTTCCCTGGGTTTGTTGCGTGTGAGCGAGTGAACTCGGTGGATAAAGTTGGTCGCCACATTTATTTTGTGTTTTGGCTGATGAAATGATTTGTAGTTCAGCATTCTGCCTGACGCAATCGGTTTAGCGTACCATTCGGTGGTCAGTGTTTTTCATATTGATACATAAAATTACAGTTCCCCCTGAAGAAGACACAATCCCCGTGTCGAAACGTCGGGTAAATAAAAACTCGTTTAATTTAACAAAGACTGCATAGCCGTTCAATAAAATATTCAACGATACAGTCGATCCTCCACCAGTTCAAAACATTTAATGTTCCTAGCTATTTTCCTTCACACATCGAACTTTATAGATTCACAATGGATTAATCTTCAGTAACAAATGCATTTTTAAAATGCAGAGGCTTCAAATAATTTTTTTTTTTTGTTCTAGAATATGCATATTTTCCACAAATTTTATAAATTCTTAACTGAAAAGTTATAATACTTCAAGAAATGCAATCTACTTTCATGGTAGTTCTGAGGAATTTTAGACTTCATGGAGAAATCTCCGTTGAATATGGAATGGGCTATTCTGAGATCTTCAGAACTACGTGATGGTTCTTAAAATATTCCGGAACTTAATTAAATTGCTTTGAAGTTCTTTAGTAGTTTGAGAAACTAGCCTGATGCTCGCAACACTTCCCATCATTTGTTAAACTTCTCTAAACTTTTCGGACTTCCTAAAGTTTCCACAAGTTTCCTAAAGATCATGAATCTTCTCTAAAATGTTAAAAATTCACTGAATTTCTCAAAACTTTTTTAAAAATTTATGTAATTTCCCTGCAATTCCCTGGAATATCTCTGCTCTGAGCATATCTGTTATTTCTTGAAGTTTTTTTTGTTAAAAGCTTTATTAGTGAGATCAATATCTTTCTCGAAGTTCTCAAAACTTCTCTTAAGTGTTTGCAGTTCTCATGAAGCTTGTTGTACTACCATAAATTTAATCGATCTGTTCTAAACATGTTTAAGCTTGCGTGAATTTCTGGACTTAAGTGAAAAGCTTAATAATTTTCTTAACATCTCTAAAGTTCTCTGAAAATCTGAGAACTACTTGAAATTTCCCGCAAATTTAGTGAAAATAATGGAACTGAACTTTCCTGAAGTTCCCTTTGTTTTTGGAGCATTACTAAACTTAAAACCTGTACTCGAAAAAAATGCACCAAACAAAAGTGTACGCCAAAAATTTATTTTAGGTCGGATTTTCTTGAAACTTTCAGGGAATGAACTAATACATATGGATTATGTTTCGGCATAATTACTTTATTCAATTTCCTTTCCATCGCTGAAAGCCCACACCTTTCCCTTAAGACCGCATATTACATTTTGTGCAATGGTGGAGCCGACCTTTTTGGTCACTTTTATCCATTCTTTCTTCAACTCCAGCTCGTTTTTAAACACCTTGGACGATTTTCGAACTTTGGCCTTCATTATGGCCCAAAATCTTTCCACCGGATGAATCTCTGGTGAATTTGGGTGGTTGGCGGTTTTTGGTACAAAAACAACGTTATTGTCATGATGCCAGGTCCGGCCAAAATAATTTCTCGCCTCCGTGGGACCGCAGGAAGGGCAACATACGCTTCTGGAAGCACTCGGTGCGGTAAATTTCGCTGTTGATGGTACCCATTGTGATGTACGGTTTACTCAGTTTACCGCATTGGCTTATGGCCTGCCAGGGCAAGTATTTTTTGGTGAATTTGTCCACTTTCTTCTTCCTTATGTCTTCCGGAACATCAAACCGTGATGTGGCAACGTAGAACTCCAGCCCCGGTATTTGTTTTGCGTCTGCCTTGATGTAGGTTTCGTCATCCATAACCACACACATCGGTTTCGTTAACCATACTCTCGATACAGCTTCCTTGCGCGGGATTTGGCCTCCGTGTTTTGTTGATCACGCCGGTTCGGTGCCTTCCGGACCTTGAATACACGAAACCCAGCTCGTTTCATGGTTTGCTGAACGAACCAGGCGGAACACTTTGCCTTCAGAGCCGCGTCGCGAATCGAAAGGTTCGGATTACGCTTGAAATAATCCAACACCTTCCGGGCCTTCACAGGGTCAGCTGTCTTCGATTTTCTTCCACTTCCAGCCCACCGGTCGATCGTCTGGGACTCCTGAAATGATTTTACCACCCGAGACACAGTTGTATGGGTGATTCTCAGTTGTCTTCCGATCCATCTCATGATCGCAGTCGGATTTTCCATGACGGCGCGCAAAATTCACCGGCGATTTTCTTCTTGTTTCGATGACATCTCAATAACCACTGAACCGATTGTTATGAAATTTTGCACATGTAAACAATTCACTCCAAACTAGATATACCCAGATTTCCATCAATTTTTACCCACGGATAAAAAATTTACACACGGATAAAAATGGAGCATTTTTTTCGAGTACAAGCCTTATTTGAGATGCTCCCGAAATGTCCATAAAAGTTCCTGAAGTTCTCGGATCTACCCTTAAGTTCCATAGACCGTTATGAAGTCCTCGAAATGTTTCTCAAGATCTCTGTACTTCTGTGAAGTCTTTGGAGATATTCTGAAATTTCAGGAACTTCTTCAAGCTTCCGCAGCTAAATAATCAATATAGTTTTATTGATTTTGATTTCAAAACTGCCTTAAATATTTCTCAATTTCCTTAAACTTCTGTAGACTGCCCTGCATATCTTTTTATGTTTTTAAAAGACCGCACCATTTTACTGGAATTGATTTAATTGCTTTAAGTTCTAAAATTTTTGTTAAGTTTTATAAAGTTTATACATGCTCACGGAACTTTGCCTTAAATCACTAATTTTCCCTGGAAAGCCTGGACATCCCAGAAGTTGAAGAAATTGATCAAATGTTCCGGTAAATTTTCTGATATAAATAGATTTATAATTCCCTGAAGCTTCTAAAGTTTTCGGATCAATCATAGAATTCTCGGAATATCCCATAATTCTAAGGAACTCCTTGTAAGTCGCCTAATGTAATTTTTCTGATGTTATCTGATATTCCTCGAAGTACTCGGAACTGCACTGAATATAATGAAACAATCTAAAAATATCTGAATATCTTAGAAGTTCTCTGGAAATTCTTGAGAATATCGGTGCTTGCTAGAAGTTTTCGCCTATTTTTATTAATGGAACCTCGTTGATGTTCTCTAATCAACTTAGACACATTTTCGAGTTTTTTTTTTTAGATCTTGAAATTTACCTGCTATAACACCCTTGATATACTCTCACATTTTCCGGATGTTCCTATAATTTTTATTGCGTTCCAGAAATTTTCTCTGAGTAATCCGAAGTTTCCGGAAATTCTGGTTTCTGAAATTTCCTTGAAGTTTTTAAAACCGCCCTTTAATTTTCTGATCTGTCTTTATGTTCTAGGAGCTTCCCTATAACTCTCAACCCTAATGAAGATCTCGGTTCTGCTTCAAAATAAATGAAATACTCGTAAACACCTTTAAATATCCCTGAAAATCTCTGGATTTCTGTGAAGTTCCTGAAATATTTATGAAGTTTTCATAAATTTTCTGAGGGGTCTCTGAACTGAATCTTTCGGAACATCTTAAGGGTTCTCGATTTTATTTTAGCACATCATGGAACTATCGTGAATTTGCCTAAACTCACGCTTAAAGATTTTTAAACCAAACCAATAGTCTATGCTAAAGTTTCAAGGACTTCCTCTTAAGATCTCTGGAGCTCCCCAAAGATCTCAGGATCTAGCTTTTCTGAGATCAATTGAACTTCATCAAAGTATCCACATTTTTGTTAGTACGAAACGTCAAGACATTAAAAATGTTGTGATCTTAGACTTACTAAAATAAAGTACCGTATGCGTGATAATGTTTGCACCATCGTACAAATAAGGTTCCCATTTCACCTGTGCGTACAATGCCCTGGTTTTCTTTGCATGCACGTAACCTACAGCTCATACCGTAGTAAGCTGTGTATAAAAGAAAATGATTTACTTAGTTTGACAGTTGCACCATGCCGAAGTGGCAGCGTATTCGTGATTTGTCCCACGCACAAATGTCGCAAAAAAACATTTCAATCGCCGTAGTAGTGTCCCGGTGAACCGTCAAAATGGTTTTAGACCGAGAAAAGAAAGGACAACTATCCGCGAAGGTGGCCACAGGTCGTTCGAGGTCAGCTCGGGTTCAGAGGGTGATCGCTGCTATCAATAGGAAGATTCGGGTGAATCCAGTGCCATAAGGAAAATGGCAAAGGAACACGGGATCAGTGACTTTACGGCACGTAAGATTGCAGGGCGAAGTCGGGGGCACGTAAAAAAAAACTAACATGATTACCAACCGCATCCGGGAGCTACGATGCAAGAAAATCTTGAACTTCCTTAAGCGAAACAATCCGGTAATCCTGTTCACCGACGAGATCCGTCGATCCCGTATCAAATTCCAGAACCGACCGGTATATTAGTTCTCATCCGGTAAAAGACGTGGCCGACGAGCACAAGAACGTGTATCTGACCAAGCATCCTGCTAGCGTTATGGTGTTTGGATTGGTGGCTTCCGATGGCAAAAAAAAATGAACCCGGTGTTCATTCCAGAAGGCGACAAGGTCAACACGGAGGTCTACATCGGGATTTTAAGTAAGTATGTTCTTCCGTGGATCAAAGAGCAGTACGGTCCGAAGCCAAATGTTGTATTTCAACAAGATGGGGCTCCGTGCCACACCTCGAACCGCACTCAGAAGTGGTTGCAGGAACATCTTCCGTGCTGGGCGGAGGATAAGTGGGCGCCATCCAGCCCCGATCTTAATCCGCTGGATTACTCAATATGGCGCGTCATGAAGGCCAAGGCCTGTTCTAAACGCCACCCGAGTACAACAAGCCTCAGACAAACATTGACCCGTACCTGGAGAGAAATGGATCAAGACTACATTATTAGAACCTGGCGTGCATTCCGGAGGCCGTAATTGCAGCAAGTGAAAACTAAATCGATGATTAACATAGTTTAAGACTCTGAGAAACATCCCCCTTTGAATAAATAAAAAAAAACTCAAAAACAACATTTTTGAGAATTTTTTTTAATTTTGACATTGCCTAATGGTACAAACATTATCACGCATACGGTATTGAACACTTACTTCAACATTTAATGGATAGTAAAGCTGTTTCTTTAAATCTGATTGTCATGTCTTAAGAACGTTTGCGTTAAAAACACATTTCATAAATAGCAATCTTATTATAAACCTGGAACTTATCCACCAAAGTTATGGAAAAACCTGGAAAACTCAGGGAAATTTATTTAGCCCAATTAATGGAGTAGATAGAGAAGAACGATTAAACATTAAAAAAAAACTCTATACAAGGTCGTCAACTTCGAATTGTTCAAAAAATAGAACAAAATGTAGGCCTATTCAGAATAATAATCAATCTTGAAATAAATTCACGTTTAAAAAAGTTTAAAATAGTGACTTATTACAAGAAAAAGTGACTTTAGTGACTTGGCCTTAAAAAAAAGAGACTTTTGAAAAAAGTGGCCAAGTCAATGAAAAGTGACTCGCTACCAACTCTGCAATTTTGATGTGTCCATAGAGACCATTCCTGAAAATTTAGCATTTTTTTTATAAACATTGAAATAAACATAAGGGTTCGAAATTTGAAAAAAAAGTTCTTGTTTTATTATTGAAGTTTTTTTACAGTTTTGTTTTGTTTAATAATATGTGATTTATTTTTAAGTGTGTATTTTTTTGTGGAAAGGCAATCCAGTTTCCTACAACTTTGTCTCAGACGTCATTTCGATCAAATGATCTGTTTTCGGGCTATGCATTATTGAAAAAAAAAATCAAAAACGCAATTTCGAAACATTAGGTGAGATTCAAAATAGCCAAATTCCAGCACAAGCTTGGTTCATTGCCTCTAGCAAGCAATTATGCGAAGTTTGATAGGATTATGTGAGGTAAAATTAAAATAAAACTGATTATTTTTTCGCCTTTGGTCTGAAACTGCGCTAAAGAAAAAGCATGTGCATATGAACTCATAATGTGCAATATTCATTACAGTATGCATAAAAACGAAATCCCGTGAACAATGTTTATTTGACAGGTTGATTATTCTTCCACTCCACGTGAAACCATCAACCGCATTCGACCGTTATTGTATCGAATCGGACGACAATAGGTTGGCTTGGTCCCGTAAACTGTGATAACTTTCTCTTTAGTGTAGCCATATGATTTGCAAACCAGTCAGCGTCGTATGCTTGAACAATGCCAAACATGCAGTTTATGTAACAAACCATAAACATTCACCACAGTACAAACACAAAGGGCATAGCGAACAAACGTTCACAGTTCGGAACACGGATCCCCACAGGACATGAGTTTTCAAAAAAGTGGGTCACTGGCAAATGAGACGATGGACGGGATGGATGGATGGTGTAAAAATCCGCAACGAACCGACATGTTTTACGCTTTTCTTTCAACTTCATTCCACCACACGCATAGGGTGTTGAGCTATTTTGATCAGCATTATTTTGCTTCATCATACCTACATAACAACTAGTGAATAATTAAATTTATAGAAATAATTTGCAGTACTTTGTCGGGAATAGATTCCGATACGGTGAAGTGCACAGCACTCTATCGTGCGGTTGTTTATGGATGCTGTGAATGCTTAATAAATTTACCTTTGTTCGGGAAAATCCTTATCCATTTTGGTGCGATGGGTCATGTCCTGGTACTTGAAGGATATCAATTCGGCACCGGTGGTGAACGGTTTTGATCTGTAGCACTCTCACTCACTGCTGCTGTTATTTCTGATTGTGGTTGGTTGGGTTCTTGGTACGTACTTGCACGATATATTTCAAGGTCAGCATAGGGTTCAATCGATACAGCTATCGGATTGTGGGGTTAAAGCAACTGTTATTATTGAGTTATGAATGATCTCAGTAGGTCGGTGAGATCATTTATAACTAAAAAATAACAGTTCCATAGCTAAATAAATAATTAATTATAAAATAATTAACCTTACAGAAGATGTCGTGAATGAACTGCTCAATAACTAAATGGTGTATTTAAAATTTGAAACTATGTTGTTGTTTTTCATGACTATGCCGAGTAGACGAGAACATAAAATCAATAGTAAGTTTTTATAGCAAAGTTAGTTGTTGCCATATCTAAAGAATAGCAAAAATCATAGTAAATTAATATAACATTTTGCTAATTTTGCTATTATATCTCATCAAGCTATTGGTATGTTGTTTAAATTAATATATTTAATTACATATTAATAGCTTATTCTTTTTTTAGGTATCAAGTTGGAGCAGCGTGACAGCTTATTTATAGATAGAGCTTGAATTAGGGCGTAACAGCTTTTGTAGACAATGGCTTTTCTCGATGATTTTTCGAAAGTCATTGCTCTCTCTGGAAAATCAACAACACCATCAAGTAGATGAAGACTTCTCCTATCCGATAGATGTGTGGGTTTCTGCAAGCGTGCCTTGAATTTCTGGAAATAAACGAGAGAAATCGTTGTTTTCAAAGGCTGTTACGCCCTTATTCCAGCGTTATCTATATTTATCAAAACTTGACCCGACCCACGTGAGCAGCTACAGGCAAAGTAGCAAAACATTTTTTTTAATCCACCTTCTCCGATTTGTTTGAAACTTTGCTTAGTTGTTTGTTAAGGGCAATAATTCATATTTTTGCTAAAATAATATGGATCGTGTACAGTTTTCAAAGTGGCATTCTAGATATTATTCATAAAATTGTAGCAAGGAAACGGCATTTTGAAATGACGTCTGAAACAAAGTTGTAGAGAAAAATAAAGTACCTCTGAGAAAAAATAAACAGAAAAACGAATAAATTTAAAAACTTCAATGTATCAAAGTGTTCTGATCATTGAAAAATTTAAATTTAAATAATAAAAACAATATGAAAAATGAACACTTTTGGCATGTATAAAACCATGGACACTTAAAAACTGGCAAAAATCGTACAACATAAACGTTTAGTAAAATTTGTTAACTTTAGCTTTAAAACACTTTGTTGTGTACTTTTTCACAGAAGAATATTTAAAATGTCTTAAGTATTGTTTTCTAAGCATAAAATATATGAAAATACGTTTTAACCAAAGGATCGAAAATTTAAATTCTTGATGAACGATTTTTGTAAATTCTTAAGTATCCATAATTTGAAACATTCCAAGACTTTGCATTTTTTGTTAGTTTTTTTTTATAGTAGAAATTTCAAAAATCGACAAAGAAATTTTACGATATTTACGTTAAAATTTTTAACATTTAACATTTTTTATCTTTAATTTAAATTTCTTAGAAAAAAATTTACATTTTTCCCTGAACTTTCCCTACAACATAACGTTGCGTCTAACTCTACAACAAACTTAACGTTGCGTCTAGTCTTGAAGAAATTTGCCAGCTCTTCGCGAACAAATTTTCCAGCGTGTTTGTCAACGAGAGTATATCATTAGAACAAGTTGCTATAGCTGCTTCCAATGTACCCGTCCACAATCACGTACTGAACGAAATCCCGGTCGATGAAGCTCTCATCTCATCGGTAGCACCCAGGCTGAAATCGTCTTACAATCCTGGACCAGACGGAATACCGTCCATTTTTCTGAAGGAACACTCAATGTGTTTACTGAAACCTCTGAGTCATCTCTTCGGATTGTTTTTGATCACTGGAATCTTCCCGACAAATATATCCAGTTCATAAGAAAGGGGACAGGAAGGATGTAGACAACTACCGTAGTATCACCTCACTGTGCGCTATCTGCCACTGGCGTGCACAGGGTGGGGCAAGGTGGGGCAATAGCCCACCCTTTTAAAAATAAGATTTTTATTCCCACATTTACAAAATTATGATATAAAATAACTTGATTTGAAGGTAAAATAACCTGAACTTGATTTGAAGAAAAATGAAAACCTTCTATTGCGTCAATTCTTTTCAGATGGTGCCTGAAAATTGCACCACAAAGGTGCATGAAGGGACAAACTTCAATGAAATTTTTTGGTTAAATAAATACAAAAAAAATCTTGTGTAATTTTTTTTTTTCATGTAGGTTTAACAAGAGGGCAAATTTAAGGTTAAAAAAATTGGTGGTGGTGGTAAATCAAAGAAAAAGCTTTTTATTTCATATTTCTGGTGTAAAAATATCATCAAGTAAATAATCAAACTGAATAACATGGAGGGACTAATCATAATTAATTAATTGAATCACGCTAAAAATCAGGAGCTGCACATTTAACTCAAAATTTCTTGTGGAAAGTTCACAACATGTGAATGTAGAAGCAGGGTTATTCATTTTTCTCGTGCATAATTTGCATCGTTCTGATGTAAGCTTCATTGAAAATTTATGGTGAAAATTTGCACCATTATGGTGCATGAAAAGGTAAAGCCTGAAAATTGACCTACAAAGGTGTGTGGTGCACCGTTCTGATGAATGGAGGAGCATGATTTATTGAAAAATTCTGGTGCAAAATTTACATCGCTCTGATAAATGAAATGAACAGAAAATTTCTGGTGGAAAACTTGCACTGGTCTGGTAAATGAAGGCACAATCTTTATTTAAAATTAAGCTATATTGAAAATATCTGGTGGAAAATCTGCACCACAACAATGATGGGTAAACTTTTCGGAAAATTTTTGGTCCTAAATTTGCATCCTTCTGCTGAATAGAGAAACATACTTTAATAATAGTTTCTGGTGTAAAATTTGCACCAATCTGATGATTGAAGGGAAGCTGCTTTACTGAAAATGTATGATGAAAAATCTGAAAATAGGGGCAAGCTTTATTTGGTGGAAAACCTGCAACATTTTGATGATAGGAGAAACAAGCTATATTGAAAATTACTGGTGGAAAATGAAAAAAAGGAAATCTTCACCAATCAGAAGATTTAAGAAGCAAATTTTATTAAACATAAACGGTGGAAATGTTCTGGTGTAAAATTTTCTGGGGACAGGTTTGTATTGAAAATTTCTGGTGTAATATTTGCAACAATCTGCTGCATGGAGGGTCAAGCTGAATTGAAAATTCCTGATGTAAAAATTGCACAGTTCTGGTGAATGGAGGGGCAAGCTTTATTGAACACTTCTGGGAGAAAAACTACAACGTTTTGGTGGATGGACGGACAACTTAAACTTGACCTCCGAGGAGAACCTCAAGGGTATTGAAATCTGAGGATTGTTCCAAAAGAAAAGATTTCTGGGGATGATTCCATGAAAATTCTGCGAATGATTTCTAGTGAATCTTGCAGAAAGTTCCAAAAAAATTTCGTAAAGAATATCGAGAGAATCAAATTTTGAATGAAATTACAAAGGTATGTTAGGGAAAATTTCGAGGAAATTCCGATGATAATTTCAAGCTCATTTTGGGAAGAATTTCTGGAGAATACAGAGGAAATTCTTCTGAAACTTTAGGAGAATTTCTGTTCCAAGGTGTTCTGAGAAAAAAAGGTCTCAAATATTCCGAGAAGAACCTCAAGAATATTGAATTCTTAAGACAGTTCTAAATTATTTCTGGGTAGAGTACAAAAAAAATTCTGCGGATAATTTGTAGTGCATCCTGCAGATACACACCAAAAAATTATGAATATTAATGGTGATGTAAATATCCATGCATGCTAAAATTGAAGCATGTAAACTTCCTTTTCACGGAAACTAGCAACTTGCAAGAAAAATTGTTTACAAAGATGGATGGTTGCATATAATATTTAGAATATTTCATTAAATGACTCATAAATTTACACGATCTGTAATGTGAATTTGTATGATATGTGACGCTCCATTAATGTGCATCATAGTGACAGAAATTTACACTACTTTTTTGAACTGTGTAGTTCCAAGATAATTTCGAAAAGAATACCAAGAAAATCAAATTTGGAGTGAAATTCCAAGGGGATTTTACGCAAAATTTAAAGCGAATTCCGCGGATAATCTCAAGCTCATTCCGGGAAAATTTTCTGAAACTCTAAACGAATTTCAATTTTAAGGTGTTCTGAGAAAAAACATGAAGAGTTCTTAATATAATTCCAGCGGACTTCTGAGAAGAATTTCAAAAGAGCGCTTAGGAGAGTTCTAAAAAAATCCGAGTAGAACCTAAGGATATTGAATTATGAGGACAGTTCCAAAGGATTTCTGGGGAGTATTCCAAGAAAATTCTGCGAATAATTTCTAGTGAATCCTGCAGATAATTCCGAAAGCATACCGAGAAAAATTAGATTTTGAGTGAAATTCCAAAGGGATTTTGAGGAAAATTTCAAGGGAGTACCGATAATTTCTAGCTCATTCCGGGAAAAATTTCTGGAAAATACTGGGGAAATTCTTCTGAAAATCTAAGGGAATTTCATTTCCAAGGTGTTCTGAGTAAAAGTCTAGAAGAGTTCTAAAAATAATTCCAATAAACTTCTGAGAAGAATTTCAAACGAGCTCATTGAGTTCTAAAAATTTCGAAAAGAACCTCAAGGTATTCTGAGGATGGACTTTTTCGCAACTGTACAAAGGTTGAAGATGCTTTTGGATTCCCTAATTGAAAAGTGGGTATAAGCATAGAGGTAACTCTAAGACCAGAAGGTCCCGAAGAAACGAGCTCAACTTTCTGGCTCAGCTCTGGTACTCCCTTCGGTCCCAAGCTAATCGATGCACCCCTCGAAATATAGGAAAATCCACGAACCCCTCATTTTGTTTGTCAAACTTTCATAGCAAATCAAAACAAACATAGTGTAGTACTGGAATTTCGACTAGAATGGGGTACATTAATCGTTTGCTTGGGACCAATAGGCTAGTCAAGTAGTGAGCCAATTTAAAATCGTTAGTTTCATATTGATTGTTGGTATAAGTCTGCTATTTATTATTTTTATTTAGATGAATGCGTCATTGGGACGGTACTAATGGATATTTTTGGTCGCTATTGAAAATTTAGTCGATTGCTGAATTTATCTATGGGCCCAAATTAGGGGTATTTAGACCGACATTTCATCCATTTCCCGTATATTGATAATGATCGACCGACGGAAACATTCGTGGGTGTGAGACGGGTGTTGAAAACAGACGCGACGACCATCTTCAATACCATTGCTGAAGTCCTGACAGCGATGCAGATTTCTTGGGAGCAGGTGATGGCAGTATGTTTTGACGGTGCCAGCACAATGGCTGGCAGCACTGCTAGAGTACAAGCCAAGTGCAAGGATAAAATCAACCATATACTTTTATTATGAGCTTTGAGTGTGTTGGTTTATTTCCTTTTAATTCCTTTATAATTGCTTATCTTTTGACAGATACGCGTATTTCATCTACTTCTTGAAGACTTCATCAGTGCCAAGTACTCAACACCACCGATCAAGATTGGATTGATCAAGAGCAATATACTGTTTGTTCACTGCTATGTGCACAGTTTGAACCTTGTACTTGTCGAAGCAGTGTGCATGCGAAAGGAGAATACGATTCTCCGGTGGTGCTATCACCACCATCTGACGTGACTTCAGCTGAATCCAACCACCAAGGCAACAACATTGCAGCAAATGTCTCATTTCGGTTAAAGCCCTACTATCGCAACCATTTGACGAACCGATCATCATCGACATCGTCGATGGGATTAAATTGCAAATTTCCATTCGCTGTCTGAAAGCAGTTTGCGTTAAAGAGGATGAACCACCACCGGGGCAAAAATAAATAAAATTAGCTAAATTGAACAGTAGGGAAATAGAAGGAGGTGGACAGCACCATCCACCACATACTTTGGAGTACTCCCCATCCCAGATTAAAAACACCATATAAAAAAAATTGCTCCTCCTTAACAAGATTCCTGTGCACGCTAGTGGCTATCTCAAAACTCTTCGAATTAGTTGTTATTGAGCCAGTATTATCGCACTGTAAACAGTATCTCCATGAAGACCAACACGGATTCGTTTCCAACCGATCAACGACTACTAATCTGCTATGCTTCACCGCGTACGTTACGAGAAGCCTAGTTGAGCGACATCAGACCGATGCAATCTATCAGCAGCATTTGACAAGATCAATCACGCTATCACCATCGCTAAATTGGAACGGCTAGGGATTACTGCTGCCTTAGTTCCAGTCGTATCTTATCGAACGCCAACTCAGTGTGTCTATTGAGGATTGCAATTCGATCGCTTTCCCAACAAGTCCAGGTATTCCTCAAGGAAGTCACCTCAGGCCAATAATTGTCTTAATTTATTTCAATGATGTGAACTTTGTGCTAGAGACACCTTGTTTGTCATTCGCTAATGATGTTAAGATTTTTCTCAAGATTCAAACGTGTACTGCCTTAAATCGTTATACTGTTCCCTAGTACGATCAACATTAGAATATGGTGCAGCTGTTTGGAACCCTTTTTTATCATAATGGAGTTGAGCAAATCGAGTCAGTTCAACGCAGATTCATTCGCTACGCACTTCGGCGATTACCGTGGCGTAATCCTTTTAATCTGCACCCCTATGAGGAATGTTATTAATTAATACACCTAGAACCTCTCAACACTCGTCGCGACACTCTAAGAGCTATGTTTGTCGCTGATTTTCTGCAAAATCGAGTTGATTACCCAGCTTTATTGCAACAAATAAACATCAATGTGCAGCCTAGGTCCTTGAGGAACAACCAGATGCTTCCATTGCCACTTATTAGAACTAACTACGGCTTGCATAGCGCTATCATCGGTCCTCAAAGATTATTCAACCGAGTTGCATCTGTGTTTGATTTTTACACGTCTTTGGAGGCGAACCAGCCTAAGGCTGAAAGCCTCCTAAATAAAGCTAAATAATAATAATAATAATTTTTACCATCACGTGAGTTACTGCGACGAAAATTTACCGCTCTATTTCCTTGGAGAACAAATCGTAACGAGTAGTTTTAAGATTTTACTATATGTTTTATTATGTGCATGACAGTCAGTAGTGTAAACTAACCATCACTGGGGCCACGAGCCTGTTGATGTAGAAATAAAATAAAAATAAAACTTTGTCTTATTCAAAACGCCATTTTTAAAATGTCACAAGATCAAAAATGGCCGAATTTTAGTAAAAATTTAAATCATTGCCCACTACAAACGGGTCTCCTATGAAAGGCTGAAAATCAGAAGGCTGAAAAAAAAAACAACGAACCACGTGCATCGAATACCGTGCTGCTAACATTAAGCTGCCAAATATACAGGGTGACTTGTAATTCGTG
Organism: Ochlerotatus camptorhynchus; assembly: GCF_037179485.1. Lineage (NCBI taxonomy): Eukaryota > Metazoa > Arthropoda > Insecta > Diptera > Culicidae > Ochlerotatus > Ochlerotatus camptorhynchus. Next base: position 337,491 of record NW_027040616.1, read on the forward strand.
TTAAACCCGAAAAGAGGTGAAAGTAGACCACATTTGCAGCGAAAAATTTTACGACAAGATAGGTCGAAAAACCATTCCTTACCGAGTTATTGATCCATTTATTTTACATTGATGAGAAACACTACCACTTTTTGCACGGGCACTCGTGAATATTACCAAAGCCCACCAGGGAGTAAGAATTGCTTGGCTACTATGATCAATCTTTGTTTACTAACCACTCTATTCAATTGGTGCCACAGGCTTACTTTCAGATGGATTTGATCAGGTTACAACCGTTTAATGTTTGATGATTGCTTATGAATACCCTAGCAAAATGAGGCACTTCGAAGCAGTAATAAATTAATTGCTCCATAACTCGGTAAGGAATGATTTTTCGACCTACCTTGCCGTACAATGTTTTGCTGCAAATGTGGTCTACTTCCACCTCCTTTCGGGTGTAACATGAATTACCAGTCAAATTGTATATCTCGAGAATGACATTGTTATTTCCTAAATAACAATTAAAAATTCAATGTTGTAAAATGGCCCCATCATTATTTAAATGATGATAAATTACAATAAATTTGTCCCTCTTCTAATTATTACCCGTTCACAGCAAACAGGGATACCTTAATAGAGGTCTTATCAATTGACGCAGTTGTTAAAATCCCCTAGCAAAAAATATCCCGTTCCGATTTCAATACCACATACACAATACTGCTCAACTAATAAGGGTTAAGGGTTGTGTCTCAAGCACGACCGCATAAATAATTGACGTAGGACTACGAGAAAATATTATTGTCTCAATTCAATAATAATTACAAAATCATTGATTTATAAATTTTATTCTAAACATTCAATTCAAAGTTTTGAAATTAGGCGACATTCAATATCCTTAATTGAGTTAAATTTTATAATTCAAAATTCAGTTCCTATCGCATTCAAAATAAGTTACACTATTTTAAGACATATTGATGTTGCAGCATTATGGCAGATAAACTGAATCTCATTTGAGTTTGTCCTTTACCTGTGTTCAAACAAAACTCTATCAAATAACGAACGCTGTAATTTAATAAATTGTAAGTCAATTAAATTGCTTCATATAAACATGTTTTGGTGAGATTGAACTGATCTATCCATTTGGAGGACTACTCCCACACTGTACCAAAACATCATCATCTGTTCGAATGAAACCTCAGACCATTCAAATTGAAACATCAAAATCGCTTTTTCGAATGATAGCTGCAACAAGATGACAGTTGTTTTGTTATCAGATGATGCTCTTCTCAAATACAGGATGAATATATATACGAGAAGCGAACGGACCACAGTTTAAATACGCATTGCTCTCTGTAGAATGATTGTCATCGCAAATTGAAATGCATATGGTATTGGTTCAGCCCCATAACGCAAATCATTCAGAACGATGATGTAAATAATTCTATCGAACGTCACTTGCAGACCTGCACAGCAAAAAAATAATTTTGATATCACATCAAAGTGGATGCACTACAATCATGTCGAAAATTTCATGTAATTTTTATGACCACATAAATAAACAAATGCAGTAAAAGCAGCGTAATGTCAGTTCATGCATTGTATTAATGATAATTTTGTCCTTTTTAGCAAGTAATATTACACCATATTTTCGACATGATTGTAGTGCATCCACTTTGACGTGATATCAAAATTATTTTTTTGCTGTGTGCGCTGACAAACGAGATGGAAACGTAGTCATCGTTTTCAGAGGTGGTATGAACATTAGTAAAGCGTGGAAACCGAAAATTATCTATTTCGTGGTGGAGGAAGCTTTCTCTGCCAACGAACGATTTCTGTATTCGTGTTGGAATGGCTGTTCATGGGTATTCAATATGGGAATATAAGCAATCTAATTTAAAGCATTTGCAAGTCATGCTAAAGGGCGAACACGAAATTATTGCGACACATTCAACAGGGCATCACTTTTTTACCATTGAGTAAAAATCAACCAAATTTTGCACACTTTCTCATTGATGTGTATTGTGTACATGCTGTCAAACTCAAAGTCGTGTTTTTCGATTCAACGAAAATGGAGGTGAACCAACGCGAGTTGAGAGAACAAATTCTTTCCAAACACCTGGAATTTCCTGACCTGTCGCACCGGCAGTTGGGAAAAATGTTGAACATTCACCATTCAACCGTCTCCAGAGTGTTGAAGCGGTTCCAGGAGCGGTTGACGTTGGACCACGGCAAAGGAGCTGGAAGAAAACCGGGACCGGAGAACAAAAAGACGGAGGGAAAGGTGAAGCGGATGATTAAAGCAAATCCCAACGTCTCAAGCCGTGATTTGGCTAAAAAGATCGGCATGCCGCAGAGCTACGTCCAGAATGCAAAGAAGAGAGCTGGACTACATACATACAAGGTACAGAACTTCCCAAACCGCGATGAGCGGCAACAATCGACGGCTAAAACTCGGGCACGGAAGCTCTACGAGAAGATGCTGACAAAATATGGCTGCTGTGTGATGGACGACGAAACGTATATAAAAGCCGATTTTAAGCAAATTCCGGGGTTGGAGTTTTTCACCGGCAAGAGCAAGTTCGATGTGGACGACAAATTTAAGAAGAAGAAAATGTCAAAGTTCGCCTCCAAATATCTCATTTGACAGGTCATCTGCTCTTGCGGACTGAGGAGTGAGCCTTTCGTGACAAAGGGCACAGTAAATGGCGAGATCTACAAATCTGAGTGCCTCGAGAAGCGCCTTTTGCCGTTCTTGCAGCAGCACGACGAAGCTCCGCTATTTTGGCCAGATTTGGCATCATGCCACTATTCTAAAAGTGTCCTGGAGTGGTATGAGGCCAATTCTGTCCATTTTGTTCCAAAGGACATGAATCCGCCAAACTGTCCGGAGCTGCGCCCGGTGGAGCAGTACTGGGCAATAATGAAGCGGGAACTTCGGAAGAGCAAGAAGACAGTCAAAGACGAGAAGGACATGTTAAGAAAATGGAAAAAAAAACTGAGAAACTGGTACCGGATGACACTGAAAAGACTTTGATGGAGGGCATCAAGCGAAAATACGTTCAATTTTGCACTCAAGGCTCCATCGATTAACTTTTCTTTTGATTTTTGAAGTAAATATATGTATAAAACTACCCTAAAATTTTGGTTTGAATCTAAACATTATAAGAAAATTGGCATGACATTTTCGGTGTCGCAATAATTTCGTGTTCGCCCTTTATTCTTAAATTCTTGTGCAGCCAATTTTCAAATAAATAACATACTTTATTTGGATGACAATTATATGGATGCTTATCAGCTGATGACGCTTTCAAACATCAGGCAATCATCCGAAATTCGAAAGCAATGCAATAATCATTCGAAGTATTGCGAATGTTTTCGTTCAGTGCAATGTGAAATCCCTTATCCCCCTTCCTGTATGAACTTTGCGTGGCTAACTTGGAGACAATCCTGAAGGAGAAAGGACTATTACCAAACCGTTGGTTGAGGTTTGTCGACGATGTCTTCAGCGTAGTTAAACAGGAAGCCCTTCCACAGATTTTAGATGAGACCAACAGAATTCACAAAGATATAAAATTCAGTCCCGAGGTAGAAAAAGACGGAAAACTCGCATTTCTCAATCTTCTTGTCATCATCTTCTTCGCTTGAATACGAAGTTTACAGGAAACCAACAAGCACATCACATGATTCATCGGATGTAGACTCTTCAACTCTTAGAAACAGGAAAGGTTAAGGAATTACAGTATATCGACAGTGAGCATGCATAAGGGCCTATACGCGATGATCGATTCTCTTCGTCGATTTTCTCTTTTGTTAATAACTCGCTAGATTTAACGTTTCTCGATGCGTTTTCTGTTGCTTTTGATAGCCAATACAACCTGTTACTACTCCGCATTGAACAAATTCTAGAAAATTGTTTCGCTTAGCTGTAGCAATGCAAAGAGATAATCGATGAAAAGAATCGATCATCGCGTATGCGAGACTCAAAGGATACAAGGAGACCACAATCCAAGCAATCATCTATAAAAAAGCGATTATTTACAACCCTCACCGCAACATCTGACCCCTTGAAACGAGTGTCTGTTATATTTTACCGAGATATTACTTGTAAACTAAAACCACAGTTAAATAAATTCGGATTAAATTTAGTTTTCACTAGTAGAAAAAACCAGTTAAAAAGTAAAGAGAAATTTAGCAACTAGGGGAAATGTCTCAAATGTTGGCCTATGGATCTAAGATTGGGTCCATCGCTAAAAATCTGCTATTTAACAATTTTATCCAGATGAACGCGTTATTGGGACGTTACTAATGGATATTTTTGGTTGCTATTGAAAATTTAGTCGATTGCTGAATTTATGTATGGATCCAAATTAGGGACACTTAGGCCGACATTACCTGCATTTCCCCCATATATAAAAAAAAAACATATAGTGGAGGTTAATAAGGCCAAAAAGCAAGAGAAAAAAACCTAACATATGATTTCAAATCAAAGGTTGCAGAACACATCTTTGAAAATTGGATGTTGCAGAGAGCCTAGAGAACAACTTTACTCAACAGGGATCAAGGAAACGGACACACATGGCTTTCAAGTTACTAATGTGGCCCATTCTACCCAAACTCAAAGGTCTCCCCAAAGTCCTTAAACCGGGGAATAAAATGCAACAGATTGTGTTTGCAGTTGTTTCCCCTACCCACAAACTAGAGAAGTGGCTAGTCACAGAGTTCCAGAGTATGCCAAATCAGTTACAGAGTAAGCCAGTTAGTAACACCCAGGAGTTCAAACGGTATTATTGTATCTTTCGACGTCACAGCTATTATTCTAAGGGCACCGGTCAATGAAGCGATCAACCATTTGGAGCACTACTACCACACTGTACCAAAACATCATCCTCACTCACGGTGTGAATTTAAACAAGGTAGTGCCATAGAGGTAACTCTAAGACCACTGGGTCCCGAAGAAAATCATTATTATTTTTGGCTCACTCAGTACCAGAACAACGGTCCCAAGCAGTCCCAAGCTATTTCACTCACCCCTGCATGTTCTGCATGAATCCACACAGCCCTGATGTTATCTGTCAAACTTTCATAGCGAATCAAAACAAACATAGTGTAGTAATAGAATTTCAACTAGAATAGGGTACGTTAATCGTTTGCTTGGGACCAATAGGCTACTAAAGTGGTGAGCCAATTTGAAATCGTTAGTTTCGTATTGATTGTTGGTAGTGCTAACTAAATCGTAATTATAAATCTGAACTAAATGATTGAATGAAAACATATACACTATATCCGATAGACTTGTTAGAAGCTCAATCAATCAGTTACACGTATCGATTAATTGTAATCAATTATGCATAGACCAACTTATATCATGTTCATGCCACACTCACAGGCGCCACACTATAATTTTCCTCTTTCGAAACAGGATGGCTGAAAACGATAACGTCTAGATGAACCTTCATGGATTTTTAGTGGAAGCATAAAATCGATCCTTCAATTTTCCGCCTCGAAACTTTTCACTACATTACTTTTTACGATCACTTTTTACGGATCAATCACAAGCACCATCGATTCAGAATAAAAAGCTCAGCGGACCGGCGATCCTGCAAGAACGAGCCCACATAAAATTTTAACAACCTCCAGCACCGAAGCACGTATAAAATTTCAGCGCGGTTAATTCAATGACCTAGGAAGATCTCTTCTATACACTGGCCTTTCTGCCAAACTATGCGAACTCGTTCGCACCTAACCCAATTTCACTCTAGCGATGTTCCCTCCGAAAAAAAAAAACAGTAATTTCACATACTGACACACGGGCAAACTCATAGAACAAACATAGTCCACGCTCTAGTTTTCTAACCGCACAAACCCTTCGGGGGAAAAGTACCGAAACCGGACCGTACCATGTGATTTTCACTATCACACTGACTCCACATGCTGGATTCTGTATTTGCGTGGTGCAAATTACCGCCGTTGTCCCGCCCCTGGAGCCTGTTCTGGCACTATCTCGCCTTCGCTATTGAACGACAGCGTGCTGGATAGAACTTCCATCAGGCTTATTTCGTAACGTTCCTACTGTGCCCATACCCATATTATGCCGAGTGATGCGATGTGGAAGAACAAATACCTATCCCACAGTTGCACATCCCGCCACCAAAAGTCGGAGAGAGCCCAATTGGATCTCTGGATCTCACTGATGCGGAGTTCGTTTGTCATATTGAGAGCTTTCGCGTTCGAACGCTTTTTTGCAGCAGAAGATTGGTGAGACTGCACTTTTTGGTGTAGCAATTAAATAGAGATGCAGAAGACAACGACAATGAGACGATGTAAAAATGAGATATTGTTTCTAAGATTAAATTCATTGCATTATGCTCATCAGGTGCTGCATATTATTAGGGTAGGAAGGTATGAAACGCCTCCTAGGCAGAACGTCCCATTCGAATTTCTACGAATTCAGGCTTAATATAAATACCATGCTGATGGAAAATCCAAGTATTTAATGGGGAAACTCTGCTGTGCAAGTTTCACACACAGAAAAAAAAGTTGTTAAATATTATATACAAACTGCTGCAACCAGGTCAATCCATCGGTTGTGTAGTATAACGTTGTACGATGTACATCAATTTTGCGAACAAAATTACATCCATTGATGTAATATTGTATCTGCTTTTTGCTTTTACATCATTATTTCATACATCAGCTTGAATTACATTGATCGATATTACTTTTTTTTTGCTGTGCAGCTGTAAATTATCGCAAATAAATATTAAAAATAAAATCCTTAAAAGTACCCTTCCGGTGTAATTTTTTACACCATTTTGCTAAGCATATTTAAGAATGCGTTTGTTCCATCTATGTGCTGTATGAGACATCTAAAATTAAAATTAATGCTCTGAGGCATGTCACACCTTTGGTGAGTGGTGTACTATCCGTTTAGAATTGTTAATAGTTAATAGACGCCCTTTTTCTTCAGTGTGTGCTTCACAATTGACCAGTAATCTTCATTTTTTCTTAATTTTTTTCAATTTATTTGTCAATCAAAAAAACGTAGACTATATAATAACAGTTTTAGGGGCGGCATATTAAGGTCTATAATTTCACAGTGTAGATTATAAACAGACATCATCCGATTTATCGGTCCATATTTTAAGTAGTAGTGCGGTGACGATATACCGCGAACAAATTTCGATTACGCAATTAACGAGAAGGTACATAAAAATTAAGTCTGGATATTAAATCGCGAAGCAATATTGTTCACGGAACAGAGCATAGCATAATCCCGACGCTCTTTCAATGACTGAATGTTGATTAACAGGCAACGAGCTCCATAAGATGGGAGAGGAAATTCTGTCCATCCCCATTTACGTAGTGCATACACAGCAAAAAAATAATTTTGATATCACGTCAAAGTGGATGCACTACAATCATGTCGAAAATATGGTGTAATATTACTTGCTAAAAAGGACAAAATTATCATTAATACAATGCATGAACTGACATTACGCTGCTTTTACTGCATTTGTTTATTTATGTGGTCATAAAAATTACATGAAATTTTCGACATGATTGTAGTGCATCCACTTTGATGTGATTTAAAAATTATTTTTTTGCTGTGTATAATACAAATTGTCTTTGGATTGACTCTATTCGTTCTTCATGCTTTTTCATATGAGGTGACCAAACAACACTGCAATATTCTAATATTGGCCTCACATAGGCAACATAAAGTGTTTTAATTGTGTAAGGATTTTTGAAGTGGAAACCAAAACGCTTTGTTAAATTAAGCATCTTGCCTGCTCTATGAATTATTGTGTTACAATGATCCACAAATGTTAATTTAGAATCAAGAATAACTCCTAAATCTCTTATTTTATCACAACTTTGAACAATTTGATTACCTAATGTAAAACGATTATCTGGTTTTATTAGTTTTCTACTGTAAGTTAGAAGATTACATTTTTTTTAACATTAAATTCCAACAAACTTTTACTCCAGGTGAGGAGTTTCATCTCAATTCCCATTTTTTTTCTATTTAAAAAAATTTAATTGGAATGTCATTGGAATGTCAAGTCTTTCGAACTCTTTACTGAAGTAAGTGTAAAGAGCTTCTATTTAGGCGAGATCCGTTCTGTGTGATTCCCTTAGGGTCCGAGGAAAACAACCCTTTAAGCCAATTAGAGACGTCTTGGCTTGCCGTGATATCGTCTTTATGAAGCTTATTTACGACTTTCTTAAAGCTGTTGATGTATGTGTTTAATGTTTTGTGTTTTAGTCATCCTTTACGTTTAAGTTTTAAATTAGCTCAAATTGCTTTCCCTTGTCCTCCCTCCAAATGATCAATAAATGTAATCCCTAATCTAAGCCGCGAGTAATCGGCCCCCGTTCTACTAACATTAGTTGTAAGAAATGATATTAATGTAAAAAATATTCGGCTCCGCAAAGCTAACGCATTTAAGCCTTGACAAATAAATGGATTATAAAAAAAGAGCTTCTATTTGGTTTCCCTAGAGTCTCTGAATAATAAGTCACGCCAAGCGAAAAACAGTTGAACTCGCATCACGGGTTTCGAAAGATTCCCTTTCTTTTAACTGGGCAACAGAGGACTTCTACATCAACTTCAAATGACTTCGAGCGAGAAAAAATAATAGCGGCTGTAGTAAATCATTATATCAGTGATTTTGTCAAATTATCTTAACAAAAAATAGTAGAAATTCTCATTACTGATCATTACCAAACGTATCCCATGACAATTGAATGCTCACTGCGTGGTTACTATCATTTCTTCGATTATATTTTATATTTTGTTACAATACCTTTCGTGGACCTTTCATAGCATCGTAATGTTTGTTTACTTTGCACGATAGGTAGCTAATTTGACAATTCTATAGATAGACTTAGCTTCACTCTTGGCGTGACTCATTATACACCGACTCTAGGTTTCCCTTGTCCATTACACTTAATGAGTAATCAACAAATTCCTGGAGGTTTGCTGTGGTAGAACGACCTTTAAAAAAGCCGCGTTGTGCATTTGTTTGGCTGAAGATATTTTTGTTTATGATTGATTCGAATAGTCATGCATGAGATGATGGCAATCCCATGATAATTTCGAATATCAGATTTTTTACCAGATATACAAATGGGTATTAAAAACGATTTTTTTCATTCCTGCGGGAATGTACCAGAGTCAAGTTTTTTTTATTATATTCACTTTAACACTCTTGGGGCATTCGTGACTTGTTCGGGGGTGCGATTTGAACTCGTGACTTTGGCGTGTTAACCACTACGCTGGGGTCATTGCTGTAAAAATTATTTAGAATATAATTTAAAAAAAACTATCAATGCTACCCCGTTTTACGGTAGGTCTCTTGAAAAAAATGTTGCCAAAAGATTAGGGTTGTTCATTAACTACGTAGACCGTTTTTTAGGATTATTGAACCCCTCCCCCCTGCGTAGACAATTGTCCATACAAAATTTTTTAAATTTGTATGGGCCGTGGATAATTTTCAAACCCTACCCCCCCCCCCCCCCATAAACTGTTTTGAATTATTTTCTACTTTTTCGTCTAAAGACATTCTTGATGGAAAGTTGCACGAATTGAAGAAGTTTTTTGGACATGATTTAATTTAATTTTCAGTTTATATGTTGTTCTCATTAAGTGCAAAAGAACCAGCAAAATTAAGCTGGTCACGCATATTCAAATACTTTTCCAAATTATCCTCATAATTCTTTTTTCTTTATATGTTGTGAGCCTTTTGTTACCAATTCTTCAAATCAATGATTTGCTAATTGAACCAAACTGGCTTTTCAGAGCGATAACTACGTCGTCTTCTTCTAAAAGGAATTTCCTCTTGTTTAATTTCCAGTAAATATTTATTAAAAAACCCTAATTTATCCACCTATGGTGTGATCAGACCCTTCTTACTTATTCAAGTTTATTTATTTTATTGTCATTATCAGTGACCAAGCCCCCCACCCCCGTATCATCCAGTGACGCTACGCCACTGCCTGGGGGTACCCAGAATATATCCGGGTGTAGTCTATTTGGTGAGGCTACCAATCACCTTATCATCGTATTTTAATGTGATTTAATGGGTTTTAATTTAATTCATATTCAAGCAACTTCCCCGGGGTACCCGGAACATGTCCAAGTGTGTCCAATGTGGTCTGGAACACTTAACACGACTTGCATTGATCTTATTTTTGAATTCTGTAGTAATTTGATGTGTCGCATGATGGTTTTGATACGTTTTCCGTTAAATCCAGGTCCATATTCACCGGATCTTATTCCGGCCATATCTCCGGAACCGGTTCACTGATTCCAAAACCGTTCAATAGCGTTCAATGGGACCCCAAGACCTATCATTTGGCGCCGAGTTTGTCCAAATCAGTTGAGCGGTTGCTGAGAAACGTGAGCGCATTCATTTCGTTACATACACACACACATACACACATACACACATACACACACACACACACACACACAGACATGTTCCGATCTCATCGAGCTGAGTCGAATGGTATATGACACTCGGCCCTCCGGGCCTCGGATCGATAGTCGGTTTTTCAAGTGATATCTTTACCCTTCTTTGTAAGAAGGGTAAAAAACGTCTACTGCACAATCGAAATTCTCTTGATTTCTCAAAACTGATTGACAATTAATTCTACTCAATTCATACTAAATAGTTGGCCTTAGTTCCGGAGTATTGACCGGACTCATTTCCTTGGAAACCACTGTGATGCCATTTTTGCTGTACCACTGTTTGGTGGAATTTGAGTAGTGGCAGCTTTCCAAGTCCGGCCAGAATAGGCAATCTACCTCATGCTGCTCCAGAAAAGGCAGAAGAGTCTTCCGTAGGCATTCCTCCATTGCTGTATTTGCTGGTTCATGGTCCCAGAAGTAACGAAAGTTTCAAGCCCACAACTTCAGATGCTGCCAGGCAAGGAACTTGTTGTGGAATTTCGACATCTTTTTGATTTTACATTCTTCCGGGGCACTCTTTCGGTCAACCAAAAATTTGATCGAAAACTGACAAATTCAAAAGTTTTGCTAACTCTAGAGTGGATAGACTGGGATTTTTTTGTTTCGAGCGTGCAGTATCAAATCGCGACGTGCTTGCGCCGGTGAAGCCATGATGTAAACAAATAAACTTATCCTGACAACCAATGCCTACTGTGATTCTTTACACTTTTAGCTTAATTCAGTGAAATTTTGAAAAAAAAAAATACTCTAAAAATGCCTTAATGGCAGTGTTTTTAATGTGTCCTGATTTTTCTAGTTCAACCTATACATATTTTTTTGGCAAAGACATTTTTGAAATTTCTGGAGCCGAACTAATAGTCATAACGGGTTCGGATCGGGTACGGGCATGTGAAAAAATAAATGTTCAAGTTCATGTCGGCTATGGGTAACAACAAAAATTATAAAAGATACTTTTTGAAAATTTTCTTCAACGAATTACATGTGCCAACGGAAATACTGCAACCATGCATACAATCATATGTATTCAATGAATTGTAGATAGCTAGGCACGGGTATGCTTAGCCGAACTGCGAACTGTACCAATACCCGAGCGGTTCGTGTCGGGTACGGGTATTAGAAAAACTAAAATCAAGAACAACATTCGAAAAGTGCATACAAGCTTTTTGTAAACAAGCCTTGACAATGACACCCACACAAACCAACAATATCACCCGGTAGGGGAAACTTTCCCCTTCCCGATGATGTTGTTGGTTTGGATGGGTGACCCTCGGTTAGCGAGAAAAGAGTCTACAAAGGTTTGTTTAAAAAAGCTTGTATGCCCTTTTGTGTCTCTTGAAATGTTCCCATTAGAGTCGGGTACGGGTATTTCTAAAAATAAGATTTCGGGTTTGGGTCGGGTTCAAATTTGTATGAATCGGGTCAGGTTTTTCAAATTTTCATATCCCATCATCTGGAAGGAAACAACTGGAGATATCCGTGGAAATAAAGCTGATAATCAATGTCAGGTTCGGAAATGGAAGTAGATGCTGTTGTATGCAAACAGAACAATCGCTGACTTCTCGCGGATAAAAGACGAGACCCTGTTAATAATTTTATAGTTATAAAACATGTTTTTGAGAAACATTGTTTATGAGTTATGCTTACTTTTCCTGGGAAGCGACTTGAGTTTTGCTTTTGCTGGCATAAGACAAAAACTTTAAAACGTATAATTATATAGTCCGAGAACATCAATACATATGCATAGTTTACAAATGTTGGAAAGTTTTTAAAGCTTTGAAATTTCCTTAGTCTGTGAAAAAAAACTAAGTCGAATTCGGGTTCATGCGCTGAAGACAACTTGACAGAAGAGCGGAGCTATGTTACTAAAAATTAATGTTTAAGGCGAGGTTTAAGGTGATACTCTAACAAAGCCTTAGCGTGGAACTTCACTGACACTGAAATGTTAACTACCACAAAACATACAAATATATGAAATTGCAACTCCTTGGTTGCTGCACTACACAGTTCAAAAGATTCATGTAAATTTATGCGAGATATAGCGCACATAAAATTAACGATAAATTTTGCATTAATTTACGCGATATTTCGTGTCAATTTAAGCGCAATATCGCGTAAATTAGCAATATTGTATGCCAGCTTGTAAACGATTTCGCTGTTTATGCCAATTATAGCTCAAAATTAACGAAGGGAGATTTTAAGCGATAGTTAAAATTCAGAATTTTTTTCTGTGTACAACAATCAGAGAGTAATAGCAACAATCAATACGAAACTAACGATTTTAAATTGGCTCACTTCTTGACTAGCCTATTGGTCCCAAGTAAACGATTAACGTACCACATTCTGGTCGAAATTCTAGTACTGCACAATGTTTGTTTTAATTCGCTATGAAAATTTGTGTAGTACTAGAATTTCGACTAGAATGTGATACGTTAATCGTTTGCTTGGGACCAATAGGCTAGTCAAGTAGTAAGCCAATTTAAAATCGTTAGTTTCGTATTGATTGTTGCTATTACCATAGAGGTAACTCTAAGACCAGAAGGTCCCGAAATAACGTGCTCAACTTTTTGGCTCAGCTCTGGTACTCTCTTCGGTCCCAAGCTAATCAATTCGCCCCTCGAAACATAGGAAAAACCAATAACCCCTCATTTTACCTGTCAAAATTTCATAGCGAATCAAAACAAACATTGCGTAGTACTAGAATTTCGACTAGAATGTGATACGTTAATCGTTTGCTTGGGACCAATAGGCTAGTCAAGTAGTAAGCCAATTTAAAATCGTTAGTTTCGTATTGATTGTTGGTAGTATGGTGTCCATACAATAGAAACTGGATCAATCGCTTCTAGGCTGTACAGAAAAAGTTTGTGCGCTTAGCCCTCCGACACTTACCCTGGCACGACGCACTGAATCTTCCTCCATATGAACATCGCTGTATGCTGCTGGGAATTTATACCCTGGAACAAAGAAGATCGACTTTGCAAGCTGTATTCGTGGCTAAGGTGTTGACCAACGATATTAACACCCCAGATATTCTCACTGAATTGAATATGTATGTTCCAGAACGACCTTTGAGACGACGCAATTTCTTGCATTTAGCTAGCCGTCACACACACATGATCCAATCAGATTCATGACACTCCGGTTTAGCGAAATCGCCAGCAGATTTGACTTCAATAGTTCTGCCACCACTCTGCAACACCAACTTAATAATAATCAACGATATTGAATCGAACAATAATGCAATTGGTGAGTATCTATCCAATAATTAACTAGGAAAATGAATGTGCTACCTGTTATTTTTTGTTTGTTTCATGATTCGCCATCATCTACACGACATTGATTGGTTCCTGTCATCTGACGAGTGACCTGTTTGCAGTTGCCAACTAAAAAATGTTTTATTGATTGATTCCCTTTAAGAACTTATTTATGTACTTTGACTATATGTTTTTAGTATTAGGGGGAGAGGTAGCTCATCGATTCTTCCGGTTCGCCTCCTAGCATCGTGCTATAAGGTACCAGGCGATAACCAGGGTAGTTGATCGATAGCTCGATGACGTCATTTCGTTGACGTCTGCAATGGGAAATTCTCATAGCAGGCGTTGACGATGGGACGTTGTCGAGTTGTTGAATAGCAACTATCGTGGTAACTCACCGATTACCTGTCGATCTGCCAAATTTGGAAAGACGTCTGCATTGAATTGTCTCATATAATAATATTCCGCCCACTATATCACAAGAAATTGCGAGTAGCTGAGTGGAATGGAGATAAGTTAAGCATTGGGTACAGGACCAAGTCTCCCCTGGGTGGTGCCAAAAGATGAGCGCAATAGAATCATCAAGTTGCCATAAGGCATGGAATGAGACTATTGCATGGCTGGGTAGTCAAAGTCTTCTATTCGTTAGTCATTTCAGGTGGATTAGAACAGTTTTAGGTGGGCGTTGGCCAGATTTGGATTTTTCAGATGTAATCCTGGATAGGACCCTGTCATTGAACGTCGCGTGAAAGTGGAACTTAATGAAGGCCTAAGTACTTTTTTGTAGTTTTTAGTTTTCGGATTTGAAAGATCTTCGGTTACAGTGGCCTGCTTACTGAGCAGAAAAACGTGGTCCCAGGTCCTTACATATCAAAGAGATTTATGGTAAAATCGCTTGTGTATCGTGTATTTTGCGAAACTCGTTGTTGTCGTTGGTTCCGGGTTTGAATGGATACACAAATTTGAGCAACGCTATTATGTGATATGAGGGGCTCGGTGGCCTTAGAGCAATCGTTTTTGCTTACTGAGCAGAACATCATGAGTCTAATCTCAAGCCCATCCACATTCAAGATTCGTCAATCGTTTTATTTGTTAATATGACTGCATGGTAATAACAGCAACTCGGTGATTAAAAAGGTGCTCGTCTGCCTAGTGGCAAACGTTTTTGCTTACTGAGCAGAAGACCGTGGGTTTAGTCCCAAGCTCCTTCGCGTTATATGATCGTTAGGACATCAATTCAGCTTATTGTTTACCAAAACGAACCATGCTGCAAACCCAACCCTCTTATGCAACATCCCAGTGATTCCTCATGGAAGTGCAGAGGTGTTCTCGGCTTCCATCAAAGCGAGTGTCATGTTAACACAATCCTTCCCATTCCTTTCTTGACCTGTGTTCGGGCGCGGCCGGCGCTGGTATTGCCTAAATTAAGATCACCAGTTTTTACACATTGAGGATGATTGCTAGTCCCAAGCATCGTCTATTGGTTCTCTGTGTAATTACAGCTGATCTGGCAGTAACAGAGTAGCAACCGTGGGCGGTCAATCAAGCTCAAGCTCAAGCTCAAGCTCAAGCAAGCTTTGACTATATGTTTTTAGTATTACTTCTACGTGAAGTCAACGATTTACATAGTTGAAGATGCTAATTTCAAATAACAGACTGTAGTGGTATTTTTTATACGATAGATGGAGTAGATGAAAGCATAGAGTTGATAGTTCCGTTAGAGTACGGCAGTGGCAGAGTAGAGTAAGCCAGTGGTGGCGGGGGGGGGACACCCCTCACCATCCCTCTCTAAAGGGGGAGTTTGGTAAAGAGAGATGAAAAAAACCGATTTGTACCTTCCTTAAAAGTTGTTCTAGCTCGCTATTCTAATATCTATATGCAATCTTCACACTGCCGTACTCTAACGGAACTATCAACTCTATGCTTTCATCTACTTCATCTATCGTATAAAAATTACCACTACAGTCTGTTATTTGAAATTAGCATCTTCAACTAAACTTATTTATGTTTTATTTATAATCTGTATACTGTATACTGCCTTGTGAAAACGTTAATGTGTACTGTTTTGTGAAAAGATATGGGGTTTTTACGCCTTTTTGAGTCAAATATGCTGCCTCAAAAAGGCTTTTTCCCATCCCATATTTCATTTAGACTGGAAGTCAGATGGAATTATATAGAATAAATCAGGCATAACATTTGAGAACGGCACAAAAGCATTTGTAAACAAACTTTCTAAGGCCCTTTACACGCGTAAGAAAGTTTGTTTACAAATGCTTTTGTGCCGTTATGAAATGTTAGGCCTGATATAAATAAATAAATTAATAAATAAATAAATAAATAAATAAATAAATAAATAAATAAATAAATAAATAAATAAATAAAAAAATAAATACATAAATAAATAAATAAATAAATAAATGATGCCACATCCTCGCCACATCAGTGGGCGCCTGGCCTTAGAGTATCATCTTAATGTTAAATATGCAATATGCACGAGCATTGGATGTTGATTTTTTAGAAAATATGGGACCACTCTACTATCAATTTTTCTTCAGTGTATGTAATAAAAAAAGCCATTGCATTGGTGCACTCGTCAACTTACTCCATCTTCTTCTTCTTCTTTCCTTTATTTAACGTCGGTCTCTGTTCCGCAATCTAGTGCCAATCACCGACGGACATCGATTGCCATCCATTGACGGCAATCGAATGTGCAGGAAGGCAGCTTCCACACACCTGCGTAGGATATCGCACCCATTCAACACACATGGGCCGGGACCAACGGCTTTACATCTTTTCCGAAAGAAGACGTGACCAGAGATTTTTATGCCTCAGAAAAATCCCACCGACCTCGGCTGGGATTGAACCCAGACCCATTGGGGTGTTAGAAAGCAGTCACGCTTACCACTACACCACCGGCGCCGGTCGTCAACTTACTCCAGAAATCCTTTGGCATAATGACAGCAAGCATCCCATTCGTAAATATGTCATCATATTGTCTTATGAATACTGGTCTGCATCAGTTCACAAATAAATAAATCTATATCTAAAATCCGTTTTTGTTTACATTCCCTTCTATAAGGTACACCGGGCAAGTTGAAAGGCGTAGAGAAGCTGAAACGGTAGGTGTATCTCTTAGCGCACGTGAATAATCACTTAGATTATTTCTAATCTAGTAGTTTGCCGGTAGTACAGAATGCCTCTCAAAACTAATTACAGTGAATATTCACTTCCGCTAAGAGATACAGTTACCGTTTCAGCTTCCCCGCGCGTTTCAATTTGCCCCGGTGTATCTTAAATCTTTCGAGTTGGAAATATTTTGTTCGACTTTCCTTGGCATACACGGTAAAAAGTTATCACATCTAATCCAAATGATCTTGCACTTGACTCAGTCTGTTATGCGGTACTACGAATCGAAGTGATTTATCATCGATTTTCAAGTTATTTGCGTTTTGAAACAAAGTGATTTGTCGTTGAAAAATATGTACCGTATAAAACCTTTAAATCAAAATGATTATCATTTAAATCGGCACTACTGTTTTCATCCACTGAATTTGATTAGTTTTGCTCTGAGTACTGCGAACTCAGCCGATTTTATTTTTCAAGTGAACTAGAAAACATCTTGAAAATCTTCCGGAGTTCCAAATTGTTTTGCTGAAACAGCTCACGAAATTGTATATACATGCTGTAAAATGAACTCTTGGCTCCTCCTCCTCTGCTCCAGGAATAACGTATACATGATGATGGGAGTGCACCTGCCCACAAAGCTCACATGACTCTTATAAAGTTTGATTACATTTATGTTTCAGCAACCCAGTTTTGGTAACGGCGCCGGTGGTGTAGTGGTAAGCGTGATTACCTCTCACCCCAGCAGGCCTGGGTTCAATCCCAGTCGGCGCCGCCGGGATGTTCTGAGGCATAACATCTCTGATCACGCCTTCCTTCGGATGGGAAGTAAAGCCGTTGGTCTCCGGTTCATGAGTTGATGGGTCGATAGGTAGGGTCCAGGTGTGGGAGCTGCCTTCCTGGCACGTCGGTAGCATTGGTGCTCAGCACGGAAAACAAGATCGACGGAAAAAACAAACCAAAGGAAAAAAAAAACCCAGTTTTGGCATTAGTAATATCAAATAAAAACACTTTTTCGAGCATCACACTCGATGATTTACATTATCCGCCTACTAAGGTTGATGTTTCGACAGTTTCATAATTATAATTCTCAGTGGCGTTTCCTTAACCTCAATCTACCTGTGCACCAACTCTCAAAACATAAGCAATTATCAAAATATTGCTTGCAATGGATAGATATCGAGTAAATTGGGTTCTTTAAGGGTATTGAGGTAAATGTATATTCGTAATCTGCATTAAAAATGGAACCCAAACCCAAAATTTCATCAATTTTGGTACACTGGAACTATTTTAAATAAGTACGATTACATTTGCAAAAATCACCTTATTAGCGCCACTCGGTTTCACTTTGTATGGGAGCGAGCTGTCAGTTTGTTAGTTTAGTGTCAAACAGTGAAGTAATTATTTTGCTTTAAATCTTGATTTAAAAATCGAGATGAAAGTGTGTGGGTTTGAAAAAAATATCGCTGTGCTCCAAAAACGAAGCTCTTTCAGATGATGTATAAAAAACGATACATTTTTCAAAATTAAAGAACCCAATTAGAAGATTAATAGCGAATTCGTTTATTATTCAGTTCCAACCTGGATCGGGTATCAAGATTTGGTCTGCTTGTTTTCTGACAAACGTCGGTTTGATCGTTTGTTTTTAAAACCCAGCACAGGTTGAGGTTCGCACTGACAAAAAGTTCGGTTTCGCACTGGTTCCAACCCCGATAATAAACGAATCCGCTATAAGTGTATTTTTCAACCGATTCGAGTATGAATATGGCATTAACTCTGGTTTTGAAAGTTGGTGCACAGGTAAAAAGTGAGGCTACGGAACGCCACTGATAATTCTTAATTTGTTTTCAGTAGGTGGCAACACCTTTACTTGTGGTTCAAACAGTAACTACCTACGCGACTTCTGAGCTCGTTTGAATGTTTGGCTCCCGTTTGACAGTTTGTCTCGGCTCGCAGATGACAAGCATTTTGAGTTAGTTCGCAGTACTCAGGTTTTGCTTTTGGAAGCAAATGTCAAAAACGCACATGACAAACATTACTCGTGAAGATGGCAAGTCAACAACAAATGAAGTCAAGTGAGAGAAGCGATAATTCTTCCTGTCCGCCCGAAATAATTTGCGTTCTAGAGCGTGAGCCTAACACGAAATTGTTGCTGTTTTCAATAAAATTGTTTTATTCAGAAAAGTTCGTTTGTCAAACTTATCAAATGTACATATTGGGAGATTGCCGTAAAAGCTCAACGCAGATGTCACCACTGCATGATGATGATAATGTTGACAGATTACATATAAAATTCGTGAAAATTAGCATTAAATCATAATTGTCATCAAGCCTGCGTAAAATACTTGCATTTTTGACTTTTCTAGTTGAACTTTCATAAGATTTCATTTCATTTCATGGCTCCATTAATGCTGCATCGTAAATATGATGTAAACAGAAGTAAATTGCTCAATTACTCAAAATAAAGATGATTTGTCATCTTGTTATCACTTTGAAAACCATCTATTTAGCACCATTTTATAGTATGATGCGTGTTGAGTACATCAAGTTCCGTTACGTTTTCCGTCGAAAATTGTGAGTATCAATATGTTTGCCTTTAAAAGGCCAAAATGAACATTTATTGAACATTGGCGTCCTATAAAACCAATTCTCCATTACCACCAGCATGATACAACCTTTCCTAAGTAAATTCTGTTAATTTCCCTTTCATCTTAGTGGAAATCGCACATATTCACCATTTTCCGAAAAATGCAGCTGCGCAGGAGGTAACCTCTCCCTGTGGGTGCAAACTTGTTATGCATAATTTTCCATGAAAACGTCTCCGATCCATACCGAAATAATAACAGTTAGTTTTCAAACACGTTTTCTTACACGATTCAAGCAAAATTTTCCACAAGAAATTATTAGTTTTTCTTTATAGACCGATTTGCCCCAAAAATCGTCTGCTTTACTTGGAAAATTTGGAAACTATCCTCCTTCTAGTAGTTCTCACTTCGAAATGTAGGTGGCGAAAGCTTGGAAAAGTTTCACTGCAAGACGCCAATTGCTCGTTTTGTTTCTTCTTAAAGCCTTGCGATATTTTACAATATCACTTGGAAAAATGTGATCTGGGTATTAATATGAAATGGTCATATTTTGAATAACATATCACAATGTTTGCAGTATGAACAAGGCTTTATATTTATATAAACCCATTTTCAGCAAAAAATTAATCCAAGGATATTGCGCATTTTGCACCAAATTAGACTCCTGTGCAAAAAATAATTGCACAGTATTATTTTCGCACAGGCCAGAAAATTTAAAAATCGACTTATTTGAAAGCAGTAACAGCTTTAGAACATTACTAGCAAGCTACACTGCTGAATTGAAGCTTTAGAAAGCACTAAGAAGCTCCATATTTAACTTTTATGACCAGTGCGAAAATATTTCTGTGTACTTATTTTTAGCGCAGGAGTCTAATCAGGTGTGAAGTCCGCAATAAATTATTTGATCTTTAAGTGATAGATTGTTAATATCAGTATGGTTGAAATTTCGAGTTCAAAGCACAGCACATCAACAACGATGTGCAGTACAATCTAAAATGAAGTGATTTGCTGTTGATTTAATCGTGCTTCGATATGATCTCTTCCAAGGGATTTGCACATCGAATTGAAATGTTTGGCAAGTAGTGCAAATTCAACAGCAAATCACTTTACATGAAAGTGATGTTTTTTTTTTACCGTGTAGAGTATCATTGTGTTTGCCTCAAAATATACAAATTCATGCATTGGTTGTCATAGTAAGCTCTCAATTAATAACTGTGAGAGTGTATCTAGAACACTAAGTTGATACTCGGCAAGATGCTCGCTACAAAAACGTAAATAGTCTAGAAGAAGAATTGAGTTTCCTTCTCTTATCTGGGAAACGAAATGTTTCCATTCCCTTCACTGCCTCTTAGATTTCGTGAAAAATTATCCAGTTTGTTTACACTTGGAAACGGATTTTAGAATTGCTTCATGCTATGAACTAAACATATAGGGTGGGTGAGCCAGTAGTGGAGGTATCAATTAAAAAATAAATATACGATGTACACACTATTGTTATACGTCAATCTATAGCTTTCAACCTCTATTTTGATAGAAAAATATTACATTGTAATAAAATTGCATAAAATTTTAGAAAGATGGTCCTCCATTAATAGGAACACTGTTCCAGTAGTTACAGATACGTATCTAAAAGACGAAGGTAAAAGGTAGGAAAAGCCAGCTAAATCTTAATCTAAAAATATCCCAGGAATACATGTAGTCCTCCAAAATCATGCACAAACCCCTAGTATTTTGTTAAGCAAAGAAGTTTTTGCCTCTCTCGCTAGGAATTGTGTTTTAAAGAATCACCAAAGTCGTAACAGGATTCGGTTGATTCAACTCAAAGATTTCTCCGCAGAGATAGTTCAAGATGAAAACCTATTTTTACCAGATTTGGTCGAAAATTCCATTATATGGTTCGCTTGGTCGCCATTTATCGGATCTCTTCTCATCACGACGATGAGATTGCACGACGCTGCAACAACGTTCTGCTGCAAGCAAGCGTGGGTGACTTCAACATTCCGATTCTGGGGTGCCGGCTGGTGACTGTCCTCGAGATAAACGATAACAATATAATATCATAATAAAAAGTCATTTAACGTGACATGGGTCACCGCTCTTGATGCTATCGCTCTCCCCATCGCCAGTGGGATCCAAATTGTTTACATACTTTTCACCGCCTCGGGTTGCGTCGGAAAACTCTCTTCTGACTCTTGGTGTTTGCTACTGTATCCAACTGTGGTTCACCCGGGAGTGGTGGTGAATAGGCTTTCAACGTGGCCAACCGACGACAGCTATATAAATCAGCCGAGGCCAAGTGTTGCGAAAATGTTTACGAAAGATGGACTCCCACTGATATTAGGTTCTGATGAAGGTTAACGTTTTATCAAGTTACATCCGTGTCATTGTCGATAGCAGCAGATGGAACTTAAATAGCCAAATTGAAAAAAAAAATTGATGTTGTTCAGAATTTTCACATGATACGATCAAAGAGCCAAGCACCAAACGGAAGACCGAAGTCGAACACATAAAACCACGAACCGCACCGGATAAATCTTTTGCAATACTTACTCTGAAGAGGCCAGGAATTGTTGGTGCTAAGCAAAAACATTCTACAAACCAGAAGCATGAAAGTTTTCAAGCAGTTTAGCCAAAAGGAGCCGTAAGAGCATGGAGGCAATACACAAGAGATGATAATGATAGCACTTTTGGAGTTTTTCTGTATTCTATCCTCTTCCGGTTTGCCCCATTCTTGGATTCTATGTGCCTTAAAGGGTTGCTTACCTCTTAAAGCATTCATGTGTTGGCACGTAATTTTCTCGTTGGGATTTAGCCGGCTTCTTTTAGCATGGTTTTGCTATGAGCAGTAAAAAAGACCCCATTATATTGTTTTGTTCCTAAGTTCCATCGTGCTTTTTTAACGATGACAATAATGCTATTTAAAATTCTGCTGCTTTACTTCTGTTTTCGGAGCACTCAAAAGCCAGCTGAGGACGATTTCAGATATCATCCTTTTTTCTTGTTCTCCTGGGTACGGTTACAGACGGAGGGTAGGAATCAGCGCAGTGTCATTTTGGAAAATGTTGACCGTTTTTATTGAACCTATTTAAATAAATGTTATTAACATAAGTAATGTGACAACTGGCGCCTGCTGAAATTCTATGGTGACACGATTTTATGTCAGTGTTCACTCGGCTGTCGACAGAAGCAGGTCACTCTCGATGTGTGTCACGTGATCAGCAACCATTGTTCTTCAACGGCAGTTCTTTCGGTCGATGCGGCTTTGACTTTGGAAAGCAACCGTTCCGTGATGAGTGTGTGAGTGCTGACCACGACTCTGCCCCCCGTTGGAGATATTTTTATACAATGAAACCACTGGAAGCAGCTACCGTTGTGATGGAGTAGGCTTATTGGATAGCGAAATATAAAGTGTTTATTAGGTTGTACGTTTTGACTATAGTTTTAGGATGTTTTGTACAGTGTACAAGAATCATCGGCTCTGTAAAGTTAATGCGATTGAGCCTTATCAAATAAATTAATAAACAAAAAACTACAAGGGACAGCCCTATGGAGTTGTACGCAATGGTGACGTAGGACTACGTGGTCTTATATAGTATAATAAATATTATTTTTTAACTGCAGCAGGAGCTTGTGTTTTGATTAGGAATAAGAATTTTACCGGGGTTCTCTCTGTTTATACTCTTTATTATGACTATGATTGCCCTGAAAAGAACCTTTAACTATTTTGGAAAATCTTGGTGGCCCTGAAAAGGGACGATGGTAGTACAGTAGACGGTTGCATCCATTTGAAATTTTCGCTCCACAGTGCTCAAACGGTTTCAAATCAGGTCCTGATTAGCCTCGCAAAATTTAAACTCATTTGGTAAGAAACTGACTTTACACAAACTATTCGAAGTTTATATGGAAATTACTATGGGAAAACCTAACTTTTTGTTCATTGTCTTCTGCCAATTTTCCATAGTGCTTTTTCGAACATTTCTATAACTATTCTTACGTGAAATTTTCTAAGCTACAACTTTGCGGAAACAATTTGTCTACTTGGGCAATGAAGCTGGGTATCGAATTCTCTCCGGAGAAAACTGAGTTGGTTGTTTTTTCTAGGAAGCATCATCCTGCACAGTTACAGCTTCAACTAAAGGGTAGAACAATCACTCAAAGTATATCTTTCAAGTATTTAGGTGTTAGGTTAGGAACTTGGTGGGGAGCACACCCGGAAGATCTGAGCAGGTTGTATCGAACAACCATCTTGTCGGTCCTAGAGTACGGTAGCTTCTGCTTTCAATCCGCGGCAAAAACACACATCCTGAAGCTACAACGGGTTCAATACCGTTGCCTCCGAATCGCGCTTGGCTGTATGCACTCGACACATACGATGAGCCTCGAAGTACTCGCGGGTGTTCTCCCACTGACAGATCGTTTCGCGGAACTGTCCTTCCGGTTTCTTATCCGTTGTGAAGTAATGAACCCATTGGTAATAGAAAACTTTGAGAAGCTGCTCGACAGAAATCCTCAAACAAGATTCATGAGTCTCTATTACGATTACATGACGCTGGAGATTGGCCCTTCTTCATTCAATTCCTCTCGTGTTTGCCTCCAAGACTTTTATAGTTCCTCTGTAAATTTTGATCTGACCATGTTGCAAGAAATCCGTGGAATACCAGATCACCATCGGTCGATGGTTGTTCCCTTAATTTTTGCAAACAAATACCGCCATGTTAGTAACAATAAGAGTTTTTTCACAGATGGGTCAACTATAAACGCTTCCACTAGATTTGGAGTATTCAACGAATTTCATAGCGCCTCATATCAACTGCAAAAACCCTGTTCCGTATACAACAAATTGCCTCACTACCATATGATCACTATTTTATTTTCACTGATAGCCTTAGCTCGTTTTAGGCTATTCGATCAATGAGGCCGATGAAGCACTCCTCGTATTTCCTGACCGAAATCCGAGCTAAATTGAGTACTTTATCTAACTGCTCCTATACTATCACCTTAGTTTGGGTCCCATCTCATTGCTCAATTCCGGGTAATGAGAAAGCGGACTCGCTAGCTAAGGTGGGCGCTATGGAAGGCAATATTTTTGACCGACAAATCGCCTTTGCGGAATTTTTCTCAATTACCCGTCAGCACGTCCTCACCAACTGGCAACAAAAATGGAATGAGAGTGATCTGGGAAGATGGTTACATTCTATTCTCCCACAGGTGTCGAACAAGCCATGGTTCAAAGGATTGGACATGAGCCGTGACTTTATACGTGTCATGTCAAGGATCATGTCCAATCACTACTCGTTAGACTCGCATTTCTTCCGAATCGGGCTCGCAGGCAGCAATTTGTGCGCTTGTGGTAGTGGCTATCACGATATCGACCACGTGCTTTGGTCATGCACTTTACATTGTGTTGCTAGATCCGAGTTATCCGCATCCCTCAGGGCCCGAGGAAAACAACCTATGCGGCCCGTTAGAGACATCTTGGCGAGCCGAGATCTCGAATATTTTAATTTAATTTATGTGTTTTTAAAACGGATCGATCTGAGGATTTAGTAGTTAGTGTCATCTTGTGTTCTCTCAAGTTGCTAGTGTGTCTTCCACTGGGCCAAGGAATCCGCCACCCGGCTTCCGCGGTGCCGAGGAATCCGCCATCACGCTCCGCGTCTGGGAATCACGTCTTACCTCTGCTGCAGCTGGAATACGAAAGAGCCCGAAGCTCGGTGTTGCACGATCGGGTCGATTGCCGGAGCGAGTGTCGGGCGCGATCTGATGGGTGCCATGACCGAGGTGTATGTATGAGGTGGGAACAATGGGCGAAGCGTGACAGGGGCAACGGCAGTGCTGCCGATATATATTAAGGCAACCACACATCTCCCTCCCTCTCAAAAAATAGAAAACCTGGGGATAAGAAAAAAAAAAAAACGCCGACGCAATTTTTTTTTTTTTTTTTTTTTTTTTTTACTAGTGTTTGTATTTAACTGTGTATTTCATCTGATTTGAAGCCAATAGAATAACCAATCAATTATTGTTTTAAACCGTTTCCTTTTCCACCACGTGAGCATAATTCTTCAAGTAGGCTGGTTTCCGTCTTTCTCTTGTTGGGCGCTGAATTACGTCAGGTTGCAAATCGGCTTTCTGTCCTGTTGCAGCATCAGTGTTACCGATTTCTTCAGGGCTGATCATTTCCTTTGGGTCCCTCCATTCGTAAACCTTCTTGGTTTGTGACACGTGCCTTTTCAAGATTTGTCCGCATTCATCGCTCAAAACTAGCATACCATTCCGTTCTTCGATTACAGTATACTTGCGAGGGTCAAATCGCGACTCCGCTTTTGCGCGAGCCTGACGCTCTACAACCACCGTATCTCCTGGCTCAACTCGACACTGACGTGCTCCTCGCTTAGCATCTTCCCGGTTCTTAGCCTGTATTTTTGATTCCCGGTCCCTTGCGATAAGTAGATCGTCATCAAACGTAGCTTTCCCGCGGCATAGAAGAGGCAGTCCACGTTTGATTTTCCGTCCCGTCATTACTTCTTCTGGTGGTATCCCTGTGACGGAGTGTGCAGCAGCGTTGTAAGCACGGACCGCCGCATTCAATTCTTCTCTGTAATTGGTTCCAGTTGAAGATGCAGCTGCCATCGCTTTATTAACGAGCTTCATACAACTCTCCGCTAGGCCGTTTTGCTGGGGATACAATGGTGTGGAGAAGATGGCGTTGATGCCGCGTTCAAGGCAATACTGCTTGTACTGTTCCCCATTGAAAGGTGGACCATTGTCCGACTTCATATTTTTCGGAAAGCCTTCCCTCTCGAAAACTTCGTCCAACACGCTTCTCGTATGCTCAAAACTTGTGGATTTCACCGGTTTGGCAATTACGTATCTGGACCGGTAGTCTACGATGACCAGAATCGAGACGCCGCTGAACCGAGAATAGGGTCCGTTAAAATCTAGAGCGATTGTTTCCCACACCGACTCGGGAGCGAATACTCGTGTCATGGGAGTGGGTTTTTCAGGTCTTCCGTTGGTTGCACAAACCGCACACGAGTTAACCCATGCCTCGGCGTCTTTCGCCATGCCGGGCCACCAGACGCGTTCTCTTAGTATGCTTTTGAATTTAGCGATCGATGGGTGACCCTCGTGAGCTATCGCGAGCGTTTTTTGAAGTAGATTCTCTGGTATGACGGTGCTACCTGTTTTAACCAGAATTCCTTCACGTACACTCAATTCATCACCTAGTACTTCAAATCTCCTCAGTTGTTTCGGCCAAATGCCCGTTTCAAGGGCATCTACCACCTGTTGGGTTATAAGATCGAAATTAAAAAAAAACGGGATTGATTACGATTCAACAATAACAGTATACCTCTTTAAGTTGCGTATCCACCACTGTAGCGCGTTTGATCTCATCTTCCGTTAGGAATCCGGTCTGGTTCACCTCAAGGGATGCGGTTTCCCAAGGGCTAATATCCTCGTCGAAAGGACCATCGACACCTTCATACAGCCTTGACGAAGGATCCGCAATGTTTTCCCTTCCTCGCACATATTCCACATCAAAATTATATGGGCTGAGTCGAAGAGCCCAACCATCTGCCCGGTTTAAAGCTCGCTTGGAGTCCTCACGCAATCTGTTTAAGATAAACGTGAAGCCCTGTGCATCGGTCCGGAGTGTGAAGGGCCTTCCCAGTAAAAAATAGGCGAAGTGCTCCACTGCCCACACCGCAGCCAAAGCTTCACGTTGATTTTGTGGGTACTTCTTTTCAGTCGTCGTGAGGGCTTTCGAAGCGAAGCTTATAACGCGTGGAGGTCTTCTGTTGTCATCCTGCACCAGAACAGCACCTAGAGAATGCGGTGAGGCATCTGTGTATAAAACCGTTCTGTCCGTTTCCGAGAAGTACCCAAGAGATGTTGTACAATGGGCAATTTGGTCTTTCAATTGTTCAAAGGCCCTCGCTTGCTCCTCGCCCCAGGCCCAAACATTGGAGCTGGTGAGCGCCCATAGCGGCCTGGCAGTATCAGCAAAACCCTGAATGTACGGACTTAGGAAGGAAGCCAGACCCAGAAAACTTCGGAGCTCGGAAATGGTACTTGGCTGTCTGAATCGCCGAATATCTTTGACCTTCGCCTCATCGATGTTGAAACCATTTTCGTTGAGCTCGTGCCCCAGGAACTTTATTCTTGTCCGATCGAATTCGCATTTATCGGTATTCACAGTTAGATTGTTCGTTCTCAGGATCCTCAGAACTTGAGCTGTAGTCTTACGAAGTTCTTCAAGGGTCTCCGCGAAAATAAGAATATCATCAATGTACACAATGATATTCTTCACACCTTCCAGGATTCTCGACATCTCGCGCTGGAAGATCTCCGGGGCACAGTTGACCCCGAACATTAAACGGGTAAACCGGAACATACCGTTTTCCGACAAGAATGTTGTTAGATCCCTCGACGTCTCGTGTAGCTCCAAATGATAAAAGGCGTTGGTCAAATCGAGTTTTGAAAAATATTTTGCCCCGTGGAGTTTGACCTTCATCTCATCGAGCAACGGCAAGCGATAATATTCGCGCTTGATTGCTCGATTTGGTGCCCGCATGTTCACAACTAAGCGGAAGTCACCTTTACCTTTGGCAACCGCCGACATGCCGCTAATCCAATCTGGAGCTGTTGTTACGCGCTCAATTATGCCTCGGCTTTCCATCTCGGCGAGCCTGGCCCTTGCGCTTTCCCTATAAGCCGCAGGTACATTATAGTACGCGTTTTTCGTCGGAGGTACGGTCTTATCAACGCTGAATTTCACGCGGACACCTGGTACTTTGGGAAATTTGGAAATCTGCTCCGATGTCTCCAAGCTGTTGACGTCTACACCAACTTTGAGCAGCTTCAAATCGCTTGCGGTGGATCGGCCCAACAGTGAACGGGTACCTTTGTCGACGACTAAAAACTCAGCATTGATCGATGGTTTGTGGCATCCTTCTACCTCAATGTCAGCCCTGAACGCGCATGTAACAGAAATGGATTTGCTCGACGCATAAGACCGCAAGTCACTGCCCTTGGATGGTTGGATTGGTTCAAGGTTAGCTCTACCTGAATGAAACTCATGCTTTAATCGTTTCCAGTCATCACCGCCAATGGTATTGACGTCCGCCCCCGAGTCTATCAGAAAACGGATTGGATATGAAGATCCTACCCGACAATCGATTAATGCGTCCGTTAAAGAGATTGTATTTAAGTGCTGGAAACGAGATATTAAGGAAAACAATGGCTTGAGCAAAGGAACAGTTTATATTTCATTGGTTATTTAGAAATTATTTAAAAAAAAAAACCATCGGAAAAAATCATTCATTTACCTTTCTGTCTTCTTCTTCGTCTGTCCAGGATGCACCAGGATGTGCGTGGCTTCGATCAATCCGGACGTTGTTAGCAACTTTCTTCCGGCAAACCACCGCGAAGTGGCCGCGCTTGCCACAAGCGTTACAATTGTTGTTGATTGCCGGACACGATCCAAATTTGTGAAACAGCCGGTTACATTTTGGGCAACGTGAACGACGTCCTAGTCCACGGTTCCTGCTTTCATCTGTATCTCGCTTCTTCCGCTGGGTCCATTCATCACCGGTTGCCTCGTTCTTCCGTTTCCACGCTTGCTTCTCGTTAGAAGGACCTTGTTTGTTCCGTGTCATCGCAAACGCTTGTGAAGTTTCGGGTTGCATCGTTTCCGCCGCATAAGCTTCTTCGCGCGTGGCAGATTGTACGATGAAAGTGGTTTCGTACCCGAAAGTCCTGGCCGCCTTAACCAAATCTTTATTCCTCATCCCTTTTAACAGTTGGGCCCGAACGAACCGATCCTGGTCGATGCTACTATAGCCGCAAAGGCGAACCTTCTCCATCAATCGCGCATGGAAAGCCAGCGCTGGCTCGCCCGGCTCCTGCTTCAAGTTCGTAAATGCCTCGTGCTCTGCTGTTATGTCCACCATTGAACGCAGATAATCCTCGATGTTCTTCACAAAAATGGCATAGCAGTTCGGTTCTCGCAAGCTCGGACGGAGTCTGGCAGCTCTAGCAATTCCTTGGAGCTTCTCTCCCATTGCCAAGAACAAGGTCTGGGCGCGCTTAACCGGATCGTTGATGTTCGAGCGATTTCGAAACGATCTATGAACCGATTCCACTGCTGCCACATTCCATTCGCTGGGACATCATCAGGGAACGGTTGAATGCTTTCCCAGCGAATACTGGCTACGCTCGTTGATGGTCCCGTGATTTCACTGCCGATGTTCCAGCTGTGGTCAACCTCACCAGCGGGCAAATTGGGTCCATTGATTGGTTGATTGGAACGCATAGCTTGCACCAGCTGGTTGAGCGTGTTCTCCATTTGCTCCATCTTTTGGTAGTATTCTTGATTTTCGATTCGCGTTGTCGGAAGCTCCGCGCTTTCAGTCCTCTGGGTGCCTTGATATGAACGTTCTCCTTCAGGTCCTTCGTCGCCACCGATTTCAGAGATAGACTCCTCCGTTTCTTCTCGTTCATCCACGCAAGAATTCCCAGCTTTGTCATTC
This sequence comes from Ochlerotatus camptorhynchus, assembly GCF_037179485.1. Lineage (NCBI taxonomy): Eukaryota > Metazoa > Arthropoda > Insecta > Diptera > Culicidae > Ochlerotatus > Ochlerotatus camptorhynchus. Next base: position 367,435 of record NW_027040616.1, read on the forward strand.
TCATAACAGCCTTCAGAATCGTGTCTCTTCTTTTCCAGTCCTTCGCAGTGTGATCCGCTCGACAGATGCTCATCGAGTTCTTCCGAATCGCTTTGGAACTCGGGGGCACGAACATACTTCCCTCCTGACATTTTGTTTTATCTGAAAAAAAAATGCCGAGAAAACAAAGGTGCGAAACCATGTATAAATTTCATGCTTGATTGATTGGGCAAAAGCTTCAATCGAGGGCCGAAGTTTTAATCATAATTTAAAAAAAAAAATTGTTTTAGGCATGCTTGTTGCTGATTTATTTCACTTCTATTCTTTCCTTGCAATTTTCATGAGCAGATTGTCACTAGCCGCTTCTATTCATGTCACACGCGGTCGTCTCGAGCCGCTACCATTTCCATTAAACGCGGTCGTTCCGATCCGCTACCAAATCAATCAAACGCGGTCGTCCCGAGCCGCTGCCGTTTCTAGTAAACGCGGTCGTTCCGATCCGCTATCTAATTAATCAAACGCGGTCGTCTCGATCCGCTACCAGATTCACCAAACGCGGTCGTCTCGAGCCGCTACCATTTCCATTAAACGCGGTCGTTCCGATCCGCTTCCCAGTCAAACAAACGCGGTCGTCCCGAGCCGCTGCCAGATGCCTCCATTAGCATTTCGAGTCGTTTCCAACAATTTTTCACACTAACGTCGCGAATCCGAAGTATCCACGCCCGTTCCAATTGAACCACATCGCTCTAGTCCGTTCGGCATCTCCTCATCGGCACTAGCACTCGCGGTATTTACTTTTCGCAATTAGATCGCAACTTTTAGATGTTTCGTTTATCTCTTTGAGAGGGGAAAACTCATGCTAGCACTCCTTATACAAACGAAAACCAAGAAAATAATGCACTTGCGCTTAATCTGACCATCCATTTTGTTTTATGAACCCCCGTCAATTTCGATACGGCTGGCTCGACTCAGACCATGTACGGCAGCCATATTCTTTCACTTTTTTTTTGCACTATCACAATTCTCGTAACATTTCTATGAAAAATCCTCCTGCCACTCGATTACAAAACTCAGTTTTATTGCGTGATGATTGACTCCTCGACCGTTAATAACAGATTCGTGTTTTTCTGCTGAAAATTTCAGCAGCCTGGCACGGATCGCCAATGTGTCTTCCACTGGGCCAAGGAATCCGCCACCCGGCTTCCGCGGTGCCGAGGAATCCGCCATCACGCTCCGCGTCTGGGAATCACGTCTTACCTCTGCTGCAGCTGGAATACGAAAGAGCCCGAAGCTCGGTGTTGCACGATCGGGTCGATTGCCGGAGCGAGTGTCGGGCGCGATCTGATGGGTGCCATGACCGAGGTGTATGTATGAGGTGGGAACAATGGGCGAAGCGTGACAGGGGCAACGGCAGTGCTGCCGATATATATTAAGGCAACCACACAGCTAGGTCTCCATCGGTGTACCCCCATGTTTGTCTTTTTCTCCAGTATGTCGCTTAGTTCTAGATCAAGAGCACATTGCTCTAAAAAACCTTGTGTTCTCAATCCCTACCCTGCCACCCGTTTGTTACAATTTGTTACCCCTAACCTCGAGAAAGCCGCGAGTAATCGGCCCCCGCTTTACTAACGTTAGTTTTAAGTAATTTTGTACCCAAACGATGAATATCGGCTCCGCAAAGCTACGGCAAATAAGCCTGGAAAAATAAACGCATTTAAAAAAAAAAAAACTTTGCGAAAAATAGTTTTTCAGCCAAACGTCAAATTAAATAGTTATTACACAGACAAACAGACATAACACATTGAATATTTCTCACTGTAAAACATCGTCGCTAAAACATTGACGCCATCTGTTGAATACACTGTGGTGGGTAGTACGCTGAACAGATGGCGGTAGTGTGCAAACGTCAAACGCAAGGGAATTGACTATGCGCGCCACAGGTGGCGGTGCTACCAACTACGATACTTTTAAATTGACCGTTTAATGCTTGTTCGATGAACAACTTGCGAGTGTTATGTCTGTTTGTCTGTGGTTATTAATTGTTTAAGAGATTGATAATCTTATGACATGATCAAGCAGCTGTTCTGTGGGCAGCACTGCATTCTGCAGTGTGACATAGTAGCCTTGATATTTGTACTCTATTCTTCGCACCAGAAACACCAATGTTGCCTGCTGAACAGTTGAATGAGCATAATCATAAGACATCAGTAACTTGAATGATTAATAACTTTTGTTCCTTACATTTGATTGAAAAGTGGTTTTCAACAAAGTTGTAGCTGCTATCACTTTTAAAAGCATAGTGATGTGGTGAATTGTCAGATAGATATGAACAAAAACATAAGTTTTCCCATATAAACTTGAAATGGTTTGTGCCAAGTCAGTTTCTTACTAAAGTAGTTCAAATTTTGAGAGGCTAAGCAGGACTCAATTTGAAACCGTTTAAGTACTGTGGAGCGAAAATTTCAAAGTACATGATTAAAGCCTTTGGAAGATGATGATGACGTGTAGGCAGCTGGATCAGCAAATCGGACCGGACAATCCCATATTCTTCCGTTCAATGATTGGGCTCTCGGCCCCTCTGCTGATTGACAGAGGTTGAACAGTGTCCACCCAGCTAAAGCTCCTCCCCTTTTTAGCTTTTCTCGTTAAACTCCTTCTCTCAACAAGTTGGTAAATGTTAGCCTTCAGCAGAAAGACGCGTAACACTTTTTTTGGCGAATTTATGATCCTGTTTCACGTCATGGTTCTTCTATATGCCTGTTTAGATAAATTCGTACTTTTATTTATTTTCTCTACTGCGCTAAATCGAACGAGTAGAAATAAGAAGGGATGTCGGTTACGCGTTCGAATAATTGAAAATTCGATAAATATTTGATCGAATAGCTGGAAAAATCTTTGCGAGTAATCGTTAATCGAATAATTGAACTTTTAGGCATCCCTAGAAAATAGTGTAATGTCATATTTTTTGGTGGTTTTTCGAAAATGTCGAACAGCAGAATTGCAACCAGCAAGTGTAACCCTTAACCAAATCCTAGTTTTCCATTGCTATGACGACGACTAATAGCGAATTCGTTTATTATTCAGTTCCAACCTGGATCGGGTATCAAGATTGGGTCTGCTTGTTTTCTGACAAACGTCAGTTTGCTCGTTTGTTTTTAAAACCTAGCTCAGGTTGAGGTTCACACTGACAAAAAGTTCGGTTTCGCACTGGGTTGGAACTGGTGTTAACCCCGATAATAAACGAATTCGCTATAAATTAAGGGGCTTAGAAGCAGAGGGGTGAAAGTCACGAACCTATTTCGCAATGTGTCTGCTATGCTCTTCTATCATCCAGAACAACAAACGTATCAAAGAATGTGTTTGCCGTCGAGTTTTTAACGAAACAGAAAGTCGATGAAGAGAATCGATTAAAATCACTTGCACCACTGCTTCCAAGTTTGGTTGTAAGATTACAACTCTGGAGAGCATTTTTTGTGGTCGTTGGGGGCTAGTGGTTCTGAATATGGCGATGAGTGTGCAAAATGCAACCCAATTGCATCCTTCCAATTCCCATCCTCCCTATTTCATCTACTAACGACTCTCTGATGACTGTGTTGGGGAAGCAGCATATGCATGTACGTAATTGGTGGATTTGTTAGTTATTTCGACACTTTTGGACAATGCTGTTTTTTCCTTGATTTTTGTTTCCGTCGATCTTTTTTCCGTGCTGAGCACCAATGCTATCGACGCCAGGGAGGAAGCTCCCATATCTGGACCCTACCTATCGACCCATCAACTCATGAACCGGAGACCACCGGCTTTACTACCCGTGAACAGAGATGTTATGCCTCAGAACATCCCGGCGGCGTCGACTGGGATTGAACCCAGGCCTGTTGGGGTGAGAGGTAATCACGCTTACCACTACACCACCGGTTCCGCTATGATAGAACCTAATAAAACAGTTATAAACTTATTTGTTCCCTGAAAACGATCCGAAATTGCATCGATCTATTGTAAAAATATCAGGAGAATCGAATACCATCCATTTCGTACTGTGTTATCCTCAATGAATGGTCCATTTTACCCGATTATCCCCAAAATACATGATAGAACCTAGTAAAACAGTTTAAATCCTATTAGGCGTCCGAGAAATTTTTTACATAGGTATAGGTTAGAGTCGGTGTATAATGAGTCACGCCAAGAGAAAAACAGTTGAACTCGCATCACGGTTTTCGAAAGATTCCCTTTCTTTTCACTTGGCAACAGAGGACTTCTACATCAACTTCAAATGACTTCTAGCGAGAAAAAAAAATAGCGGCTGTAGTAAATCATTATATCAGTGATTTTGTCAAATTATCTTAACAAAAAATAGTAGAAATTCTCATTACTGATCATTACTAAACGTATCCCATGACAATTGAATGCTCACTGCGTGGTTACTATCATTTCTTCGATTATATTTTATATCTTATTGCAATACCTTTCGTGGACCTTTCATAGCACCGTAATGTTTGTTTAGTTTGCACGATAGGTAGCAGGTTTGACAGTTCAATAGGTAGACTTGGCTTCACTCTTGGCGTGACTCATTATACACCGACTCTAGTATAGGTATCTTGTAGGCCTTCAAACTAGCGCCATCTAATTAAATATGATTACAGACTCGTTTTGTTCCACTGTGTACCGGTGAGACAAAATTTCTTTTCGAACACTCTTCCGAAAAAAAATTGTTGTAGAACGGACTGAAAAGTTCTGTATGAGAAAATTTCAAAACTTTAATGAGTTATCCTGTGTATGGAATTAGTTTGATTCCAAATGCTTGGAATCTTATGAAATTTTATTTATTTTTTTAACTAAGGTCGAGCTAAAGAGCCTGAATTTAAAAAGAGACGACATCTTATCCATTTGACAGATCTTCTGCTCGATTGGAATGACTTTTCCTATGACTTTGACAGACAATCGATTGTTCAAATTTTGACATGTCGCCTCTTTATAAATTTAGGCTCTTTAGGTCGAGCTTTTGCCCCAACTTACTCTATATTGTTTGACGTATATGTATAGTAAATGATACTAGGGTAGAGAACTACTTCGGAATAATCGCCCATTTTGGGCCTATCGAGCAGAAAACATCAAATAAAACCATTAATTCGGCGTTAATAAGTCAATTATGTATTTGGTACGATAATTCTGTTCAAAATCTACCGAACGAAGTCAATAAGAATGTGTGATATGAATGTTTGCACCCAATATTCTCAAAAACAAAAGAGGCCTAATCAATTTTTATCTTTATTCGATAGGCCGAAGTGAATTCAATTGCGTTTCGAGTTTTAAGTCCGTAAGCCGAGTTTGGGGTCAAGAAGCAGTGTTAGATTTTTAACAATATCTCAACAATGTGTTACTCTTTATTAAATGTTTAGTATGGAAAGGTAAATAAATTTAGAAGTAATCTGCAATGAAAACTTTCCATTTTGCGAAAAAAAAATCCTGTCGAAAAATAACGGCAAAGGGCGGATTGTGCTTAGTAGGCCCGAAATTAGATCTAATACCCCGTACAGACTATGGCTTATATCATGTAATATAGGCTGTTTTGCAATGAGCACTCATACATAGGATTTCCAGTGAAAACTATATAATGAGTGCTCATTGCAAGACAGCCTTTATTATATGATACAAGCCATAGTCTGTACGGGGTATAAGGCCCAGTTAGATCCTGGAAAGATGATGTTATTTTCGGACTTTTGTAAGGAATAGTGCAGATGGTTTTATTTAGTTATCGTTTTATTTTATCAGGATTAGGTTCTTTTTTATTTGAATAGAGTAAACGCTCCTATAGTTGCAGTACGTTAGAAGCGTTAGGTTCCTATAGTTGTGTATTGAGTCTCCATACACAACTATAGGAACCTAACGCTTCTAACGTACCGCAACTATAGGAGCGTTTCCTCTAGTCCTCTTTGTGTTCATACTGAGCATTGATTCCGAAAACGTGGCAACCATGCCGTGATGCTGAACATAACAAGGATATCAGCATGTGTTTCCCCTCAATTAATCATGTTTTGTTGTTTTTGACATCCAGACGGCCAGTCACTTTCGAATGTATGGGAATGGTAGGAAACCATTTGGAAATGCATGACAATTTTCAGTTTTTATTCATTATCGTCTTTATGCGCAGTTTTAGATGCACAGAAATTGCACGAGTACATTACTATGGTGATAAGGTAAACAGTCGTTTATTTTTTTCCTTCTGTGAAAGCATGTTTAGTCACAAATCGTGAATTTTCTGATATTCTCCATACTGCAAAAAAAGATTTTCCTACCACTGAAGGGGCGACATCTCTCGGATCTTCAGTATAGCTACTACTCAAATCATATAATTAATTGCGATTATTGCTCAGAGTTTGTTTGTTATTGTTACTCTCGAAATGTGGCTTTTCAATTTGAATATTTTGATATTCACAGCATTTGGTTGATCCAACTAGAGTCGATGTATAAGGGGCTGTCCATAAACTACGTAGACAGTTTAGGGGGGGGGGTTGGCAATTATCCACGGCCCATACAAATTTTAAAAATTTTGTATGGACAATTGTCTACGCAGGGGGAGGGGGGGGGGGGTAAAGAATCCCAAAAAACTGTCTACGTAGTTTATGAACAGGCCCTAATGAGTCACGCCAAGAGTAAAGGGGCATGAAGTAGTTCGCCTCCTCGTGGTGTGCCCTGGAAACGTTAATTATCGAACCCAAGAGAGAGATATTGTGGCTAAACGAACTATAGCAGAGTAAGGACGCTGTAGTCCCATCCAGCTCGTCCCAGGAGGTCGATAAGCCCTGCACAAGCCCTCGTTGTGTAAAGGCAGGAGTGACACCGGGTTCTTAGAGTGCCTAGCACACGCAGCTGGTAAGCGGTCACATCTGTCCTGTGCTGCCCTGGACAGTTGGCTGGCTATCACGTCTGCTCTAGAACTCAGGCGGACAATTAACAGCGAACAACAAGAGGAAGGCCCTGCACAGCTGCTCACTGTGCAGTAGCGAGTGTCACGTCTGACACACCACTAGTGATGCACCATAGCGCAACCGGCCCCCTCCCATGATGTAATGCTTTCGGGCGGTTCCGAGGAGGGCAAGGGCCAAGAGCACAGGGTAAGATTTAGTGGGCCGGGAGCGCTACTTCTCCCATCCCCACACCCTGAGTTATCTTCTCAGGTGTCTGGGAGCAGATTCCTCCCTGTATAAAAAAAAATAAAATAAAATAAAAAAGAGTGAAGCCAAGTCTACCTATTGAACTGTCAAACCGGCTACCTATCGTGCAAAGTAAACAAACATTACGATGCTATGAAAGGTCCACGATAGGTATTGCAATAAAATATAAAATAAAATTGAAGAAATGATCATAAACACGCAATGAGCATTAAACTGTCATGGGATGCGTTTGGTAATGATCAGTAATGGAAATTTCTATTATTTTTTTGATAAAATAATTTGACAAATCACTGATATAATGATTCACTCTAGGATTCACTACAGCCGCTATTTTTTGTTCTCGCTAGAAGTCATTTGAAGTTGATGTAGAAGTCCTCTGTTGCCAAGTGAAAAGAAAGGGAATCTTTCGAAAACCGTGATGCGAGTTCAACTGTTTTTCTCTTGGCGTGACTCATTATACACCGACTCTAGATCCAACCAGCATGTTTTACCTTCTCATTCAAAGCAGTTCAGCGGAGGTTTGTGTTTCATGACACGTTTCATGAATCATTTGATGTGCTAGAAATATGCACGTACAGTGTATCTCACAGATGTCCTTAAATTTTAGACAAAACAACTTTAACAGAACAATTCAAGCTGAACTTTGCATTAGGTCCTAAGTAACATTGATCGATTCTCTTCGTCGACTTTCTCTTTCGTTAATGACTTGATCACAGAACCGTTTCATGGTGTGTTTGTCGTATAAGATGCTAGATAAAAGCTTCTTTTATCGATTTGTGTGCTGCAAATACCTGGGAATGTCTTTACATGGCCGTAGGGATGCAAAGAGAAAGTCGACGAAGAGAATCTGTCAATGTTACTTAGGACCTAATGCAATGTTCAGCTGGAATTAAAAGTGATACGTTTCTGAATTTCTGGCTGCTTAATCATCATACATTTATCAATTATTGGTACAGTGTTGGGTTTATTTGGTTGCGTTTATTAAAAGTAAGAGCAATTTGAAAAAAAAATCACTTTTTCCTTGAAAAACCTTAATATCTTGAAATATAATGAACAAAACTTTTGGAAATATTGCTCATTTTTAGTCATAATAAAGATCATTCATATTCAACTAATTTTACTAAAATTCGTCCACTAGGTAAAAAGTTGAAAATCGTGCGTTTTACTAAAATAAATCTAATTTCATACAGGTTATTCCAATAAAGCCCAAAAGTAAAACAATAAATCAATAAATATCTTTTTAACCATCAGCCAAGATTTAAAAAAAATATCTATTTAGAAAGTTTAAAAAAATGTTCCACTAGGGTATACGCTCTATTTTGCGATACACTAGGTCGTATGAATAAAAGCGTTTACTTTACTTTTCCCGTAAGAAAAGCACGGGAAAGTAAAGTAAACTCTTTTTATTCAAGCTAAACATTGCATTAGATCCTAAGTAACATTGACTGATTCTCTTCATCGACTTCCTCTTTGTATCCTCTCGGCCATGTCAAGTCGAACACTTTGACAGCTGATTTCGTGGTTAAAAATAATAAACAAATCGATTTTACACGGCTACGCTCCACACTTAAAAAAAAATCATGTAAATTTAGGTGCTCTGAGAGTGACATATACGAGCGTCAATTTTGACATAAAGTTAAGTCATAACAGACGCGAAATATAGCTCAATCAAACGCACTTTTCGTCGAGCAACGAACTTTTCAGTCTCGGAGCACTTAATATTACATGACATGTTTGTTTACGTCTCATTCTTTATGTCAAAGACGGATTCCGTCACGTGTAAAATTAGTTATTTCTAAGTGTGTCGCTATGTTGTATTAGAGAGATCCTGCTTCGAGAAGTCAATAGATCCATAAAAGAAGCTTTTATCTAGCATAGATGTCGTATTAGAATACGATACACACAACAAGAAACGATTATGTGCTCAAGTTATTAACGAAAGAGAAAGTCGACGAAGAGAATCGATCAATGTTACTTAGGACCTAATGCAATGTTCAGCTTGAATTGTCGCCAGCAACGAGAGATGCTTAGTAATTTTTTTTTCTTGGTCTGTTTCCGTCCATTTTGTTTTCCGTACTGAGCACCAATGCTACCGACGCCAGGGAGGCAGCTCCCACACCTGGATCCTACCTATCGACCCATCAACTCATGAACCGGGATCAACGGCTTTTATTCGCTTGATCAGAGATTTTATGCCTCAGAAAATCTCGGCGGCGCCGACTGGGATTGAACCCAGGCCTTTTGGGGTGAGAGGAACCACGCTTACCACTTTACCACCGGCGCCGCTTGAGATGCTTACACTCTGAAAAATCGTCACGTCCGATTTACGTGAAAACATAGGTGGTTTTCATCCACCCTATTTTTCACGTAACTTTTACCGGAATTGCACGTAGCCGACCAAAACTCAGCTTCGATTATCTACGTAATTATTCAGGTAAATAAGACCTGATACTGCTTACGTGAAATCGAGGGGAAAACTACTGGAAAACTGGCAACTTTTACGTGTAATTCCGTTTCGTTTAAAATGCTTTTCACGTAGTTTTTACGTGAATTTTGAATGAGGATAATGGAACTTATATGTAAAAGCAGTCAATATTATGCAATTTCATCGAACAGATATAAATTCCACGTGTTTAAATTTATACTTATATCTACGCATAAAATTGCAAATTATTGACTACTAAAAATAAATAGTATAAGTAGAAATGTTAATGAGATTTTTTATTTCTGTCAAAATATTAATAACTGTTGCAGACTCAAAATACTGATGCCACTGTCTGAAATTATAAAACTAGAAAAAGGCTATATATAATCATAAATAAATTAATGTAAATGAATCAAATTACCGTCCAATATTTGTAGCAAGCTGCTGGGAAATTTTGAATTTTTGACGCCATACGCCAAACGCTTGCACAGTGGTTCCTGGCTGGCCAAAACCTCAAAAATTAAAGTTGATATTTTTTATATCAATATGTTTCTATCATTTTTACATGTTAAGAGAATCTTAAATTGAATGATTTGTGCAGTTCTGTTGATTACATATTTTTTATGGTTGTTATAGTGTAGCGATATCACAAATTTTTGAAAAAAATCGTGATTTTCTTGTTACTGTTTTCCTTAAATATAGCAAAAAATAATGAGTTTATCAACTTGGTTGTTTCAGAAAAAATGTTCCTTGGCTTATTTCACTTCAAATGGATGGCACTGTTTTAAGTGACAGTTCCTAATAAAAATTTGCAAAAATATACTTGTTTCACATTTAGATTAAGCAAAACATATGACGGACACACCCACCCACTATTTTTTAATAACCAAAAGATAGCTAGAAAAGTTAGCTTTCAGATAGGCTTTAATGTGTTTTGCGATTTTTTGCGAAAGATGTTAAAATTAGGAATAACAAGTAAAGGGTTCTTTGGAAAATATCCGTTTCTAAAGTTATATAATCTGCGGTGTATACTGTAGCAAGCTTAACAATGCCTTTTTCAAAGCACACCAACACGCACACACACACACACACGCTGCATATATCTATCTCTTATGGTTAATGCGCTATGATTTTTTTAAACAAGCAGGGTCGGGTGGCCCCTAGACAATTGGCATTCTTTAAATATCTTTTTATACGTTCATTTCTCGTGAAATTTTTATACTAGACACTTTAAGAACTTTTTATGATGCATATTTTTGCTAAGTAGTTGATGTAGATGAGCATAAATATGCGTCATCAAAAGTTCTAAATGTAGTCAGAACAATGTTTCAACGAGAAATAAACGCATGAACAGATATTCAAAGAAAACAGATTTTAGTGGCCACCCTAACCTGCTTGTTTAAAAAAAAATCATAACTCATGAACCACAATAGATAAAAACGTTGTGTCTTGAACAAAGTTGCTTTGAATTGAATTTTCTACAACTGTTTACAACACTGCACTGGACTATCTCAAATAATAAAAAAGTTTGTATTTTTAATTCACCAATTTTATGGACCACCCTAATTTTACGAACATAAAAAGATTGAACAAAAAAATATGAAGCAACTTTCCCTAAGAAACCATATACCTAAAACTGACGGTTTGGGTGCAAACATTTTTGTCCTCTTAAATGCGGCTTTGGGACATCGTGCATTGGTTTTGGTTCCACTATACATACTTCTTTTTGTGACGGCCTGATGGTCAAGTTTTCTTCGTACAGCTAACAAACATCTATTTCAACTGTTTTTTGCTTATTTGCAACAATTTTGAGGTTTTGACCAGCTTTTGTTCTAAGGGGAACCACTGTGGCTTGGTGACGCCATATTGACTTTTTTGCGTACCTGAAAATTACGTAAATCTCGTTTGGCGGAAATATCGAATCCCCAAACACACAAACAGTAAACCTATGTAACGTGAATATATGGTCGATTTCACCCAGATTTTTAGTGGACATGACATGTATTGCAGAAATTTTTTAGTGGACATGACATTTGATGCAGAAATATGAAATGATCAGTGGCACGAATAAACATTCTATCCAAACATAAAATAAAAAGTAATTTCCTGGATTCGAACCCGTGTATTCGGCATGCGATCTACGATTGCTAACCACTGCGCCACAAGTGTGATGGAATACCAGGCGGGTAAACACCAATTTAAAATTCATTAAGGTGTTGTGTTTCGTATTCAAGTCAGTCAGCTGGCACTGAAAACTCCAACAGTAGACGGGACAACAGCTCACTTTAATATATCTCAGATCACGTAGCGGTTCGTGTTGGGGCTCTCATGCAGAAGGACTGAGTTTAATTCTTCAAACAGCTCCAATTCTGCTACTAATGCTGATAAATCAATACACATTAATACCTGCCTTTAGAAATAGAAACTTTCATAAAAGTGCGAACTAAATATAGAATTGGTGTAGAGGAAAAACACCTTTTTTAATTTATATTTTAAAAGTTCTGCTCAAGTTCCACCAGAGGCTGCTTAGAATTCTCTTCAATTATGGTAGCGGAACTTTCAAGTTCTTATAACGACTTAAAAATGAGGCTGCTTAGAATTCTATAGACTACCTTCAACCAAGCTGCTTAAGCCATAAATAGCCTTTTATCAGAACTTTTGGTTACTTGGGTACTTTGTCTGTCGAAGTGTATTGACGAAGCAAAGCAACGCACGGGGCATTTCAAAGGGGGTTTCGTCAATTAGAATCGAGAAATGTTGCAAGCCAGTTTTCACGTGATATTGATGTAATAATGCAACACATTGGGACACTGCGTCTGCTAACTGTTAAATTCTCATAGAAATCACAACTGCAACTTTATTCTCACTTGCTACACACTTATAAATTATTACCCACTTCGGTAATTTTTTACCGAACTTTCAAAAGCTGTTCCACTAAATTTTAATTTCAATGCATTGTCAGTCTTGCATAAATATTCGAGTCTTAACCACACGGCGAATGAGAACGACCCAAAATTGAGTTTAGTTAACTCATAATCGCCAAAAGTGCAGAAACTCAGCGATGAGTAAATTTGCCTCATGTTTTCCCAGGTTTTCCAGGAATTTCCAGGGGAAAATTCCCGAATTTGAGAAAAGTAACGATTGGATTCACTCAGTCTATACACGGATAGAAATCTCCTTATACCTTTTGGCAAATTTCCATTGCTGATTATTCATAAAATGTATAAGTCAACTAATAAGCAGACGCCTTGCAAAAAGTTAATAAAGATCATGTGTCAAATGAAATGTATAAGCGGTCACACATACCTTTTATGCATTCTATTAGGACCTATGTGGTTTGTCTTATGGAATGTATAAGGCTGATGCTTTGGAAAAAATGTATAAGTGAAACACATGAATTAAATAATTGATTTTCGTTTCGTGTAGGTACTACTCCGAGACTGAATAAAATTTTCGTCAATTTCCTCATTTTCCGGCAGATTTTTTAGGTTTTCCACAGGAAACCATGAGACAAATTTTACTCATCGCTGAGTTCCTGCCCTTTTGGCGATTATGAGTGAACTAAACTCAAATTTGGGTCGTTCTCATTCGCCGTGCAGTTGGCAAGACACCTTGGCTGAATATATCAACATATTTTTTGATATTTTCATTTTATTGACTAAGAATGAAAAACAAAAGTATTTTTAGAGTAAACAATGTTCAGCACAAAATGCGCTATCTTTTGCATGTATTAGTTTTTTTTTTAAATATTTAAATGAATAAATTCTCCAGATTTGTGTGAACAAAGCCTGAACAGAAGTTATTATTAAAAATAGTACAAGTAATATTAAGCATGCAGTTGAATAAAATGGCCAATAAGTCGTTTCTTCAATAGACGATTGTTTGTTGGGATGTCTGTGAATTCACAGACTTTTACTTTTTTCACAGACATTTTTTTCGTTACAGACATCCACCACATAAACGAGCTGTCACTGTTATAGACGGTCATAGTTATAGATTTGTCATTGTGCTGCCATGTTGTATCCAAAACGAACATTTTCCATACGATTTGACGGTTTGTTTGGATACGTCAACTCACGTTGGCCGATCAATAACTTGTCTGTCTATAGTCACTGTCACTGAAAAAGTGAATGAAATGGAGAGTGTGTTTCCATCCTATTCCAGTAATATTAATCCGTCTTGCAATGCCCCCAGTATTTTGCCACTTTCAGAGATAAAAAAATCTGAAAAGTTCCAAGTTTTCGTCGAGAAAAGTGAGTGAGTTTTACTGAATTAATTATTTTAAAAAAAATTGACATATCTCCGGAACCCAATGTGCGATCGGTATAAAATTCATTGGCGTCCAATGAGAGAGCCGAACAAAGAAAATAAAAGTGGTTCCACTCAAATCGGTTCTGCTCTGCTATTGTCGAGAGAAGTCAGTAAGTTTTACTGAATTATTTCAAAATTTCACTTTTTGGCCATATCTCCGGAACCCAATGTGCGATCTGGATAGAATTCAATAGCGTTTTATGGGAGAACGATTTAAACAAAATGGAAGTGATTTTATTCAAATTGGTTCAGCCAACGTCGAGAAAAGTGAGTGAGTTATTACTGAATTATTTCAAAATTGCAAACTAAAGTGCGATCGGGATAAAATTCATTAGCGTCCTATGGGAGAACCAATCAAATAAAATAAAAGTAGGTAGTTCCACTCAAATCGGTTCAGCTATCGTCGAGAAAAGTGAGTGAAAAATTTAGTTTGCATTTCGAAATTTCAGTTTTTCGATCAAGAATACGCACTTTTTCTCTTCCATAAATAAATTTCAATGAGGTTTTATGGAAAATCAATATAAATACTTGCACTAATCATTAAGCTGAGTTCATGTGATTTGAGATATCGCACGATGCATTTCGGCGCATGTCAGAATCTGTCCACTTCCCGGAGGCACCCGGTGCATCTGAAAGAGGCCATTATGATCATAGGGGCTGAATATGCCATCCATTAATCTTATAGTAATAGTCTAATGTCATTTGAGGTGTCACATGATGAGTTTTTGATTTATCAATCTTTTGCGAATTCTTCAGTGGAACTCATAATTCCGATCGGGAAAAAAATCAATAGCGATTTATGGGAATCTAAAACACATCTTCTGGAACTTGTTCCACTTGTTGTCTATTGGTATATGCCATTCGACTCTCCGGGTCTTGGAATGAAATTGTGTTTTTCAAGTGATATTATAGCCTTTCGGTACACCTTGGTGTACGAGAAAGGCAAAAAGGTTGATATCAGCAAATTGTGTTGTATTTAGCCATGTAATGAGTATGTTGCTTGATATATATTATTTTAAAACTGTATTTGTAAAATCGTTACAACAGTGTTAGTGTTTAGCGCCAATTCATCGTACTTGGCTTCGTTGTACAGTACTCTCCATTTCTAGATGATCTTTATTTCGATATTCCTACCTATCTGAATCGTTGCAGCAAACCTGATCGTGATTCTTCAACGCTTTTTGAGCACGAAATATTTAGAATCGTATTTAATAAGCTTATAAATTATTCTTTTGATTGTCGATTTCTCCATATTTAGGTGGTAGAAAGTTAAATCTCTCACTAAGATGTGCTCGTTCCCCCGCTGCTGGCATGCAAAAAGACCAGTACTAAGTAACTAACGGATTTCCACACTACATGGCATATCCCAAGTAACAATTTCCAGTTGAAGAAACGCTTTCGTGTTGATTTTGTTCAGCTGCATGTTGAATAATAATTACACAATGTGTTCACCACAACTTTTATAAAACCCTTGTTTACACTGGTTTGGAGAACCTATACAACTGCAACACAAAGGTGTTGTCTAACGTATTCAGTAAAACGTTTACCCAAAATCAATTTCTTGTTGAAGAAACGCTTCCGTTGTGATTTTATTCAACTGCATGCTGAATAATAACTGTACAATTTGTTTATTACAACTTTTGTAAAACTCTTGTTTACACTGGTTTGGACAACCTGTTCAACTACAGCATTATATGTATACGCGGTATAGGAGTAGAAGCAACTTTTATACAACGTTTATAGATACATATTTAAACTCAAGCTTTATTATTTTGGTGAAAGCTCTTATACAACGTTTGTAGACACCTCCTAACAGCTGCTTCGAAATGTATTAGAGATTGAACCTGATAAAATACTGTCTACGTAGTTTATGAACAGGCCCTTTATGACTCCTAAATAATCACTATACAGCAAGCGTTTATAGCACTTTTTAATGACTCCTTAATAACCGTTGTGTAAGTACTCACAATATTCACAGATTAAAATTAGTTTAACAATTGTCGTGGTACGCCAAAATGATTGCTTGTACAGTTTTTATTAATTTAATTTATTTGTGCACCTTAAAAAAAATATGTAATTATGCCATAATTCACATTCTGTGATCATGGAGGAAGTAGTAGCAAGCATCTGTTTAATCTTTGATTGATATTCTTTCAATTAATCTCTCTAATCATTAATTGAGAGAATTTATCTAGAAATGTTATCGTTGATTATATGATATATGTCTTAAATTAATGTTTGCATTTATTAATAACACCTATATATAATTTACCTCTACTCCACCGAGGGTTTCTCGAAGCAAGATTCGAACTCATGATCCCGGATTGCCAGCGGCTTCTGTTTCCATCTGCTCTATTCTTGAATACATATTTTGATCATATGAGAGAAGTATATCAAGCTCATCTTGAGTGACTTCTCTTGCAGTCGAATAATCATTGCCTTATGGTCATATAAACGTGCCTATCACTTGTGCTATTTTTAGCAACAAAATTGTGGTTGGTGGTTGGTCGAACGTAAACAATCATTTAAGATTGCTCCAAGCAGCTTTTGAAGCTTTTAACCAAATGGCAATACAACTACATTCTTGTACAACTCTGGAAGCTATTATTCAATGTTTGATCAACTCAGGTGTTTTATAAGAGCTTCCAATGGTTTGTTTTGATGCGTTTATTTCACGTTCTATATAGCTCTTGTCAATCAGTTTAACAAAGGTGCTATAAAAGTTATCGTAGGTCTTTTAAAGCATATAGGTAAACCGAACGTAAACAATCATTTAAGAGTGCTCCAAGCAGCTTTTGAAGCTTCTAACCAAAAAGGCAATACAACTACATTATTGTACAACTCTGGAAGCTATTATTCAACGTTTGATCAACTCAGGTGTTTTATAAGAGCACTCAATTGTTTGTTGGGATAAGATCCACTCAAATTTATGTTTAAATTACTCAAGCTCTAGAAAACGTAGTTTACTTGTAGACTGAGTAAAATTTTCCGAGCCTCATAAATCCTTTCGCATATGAGAAAAATCGACGAAAACTTTATTTATTCTAGAAAGTACCTATACCTACACTCAAAAAATAAATCACATAGGGGAATATACGTATTCTCGGCAACCTAAGCAGTGACCATCTTTCTATAGCCTTTTTCTCTGAGGAACGCACACATATGCAGTATTTGTGTGTTTACAATCTTTTGCTGCCAGCTGCTCTAATAATTCCAGTCGAAAGAATTGTCAAAAGCTGTTTTGAAACGCTTTTACAAAGCTCCAATCTTCTCTAGTAAGAGCGACTATTGTGGGCAACATCTTTTTATTCGGCAACCTTTCTATTTGAGCTGCGTGTTAAACTGCTGTGTTTTCATCGGCAACTCGAAATCAGCAGCATTTTATAGTGCGTGTGTTTCATTTCAAGAAAATCCTGCTAGATTGCTTTTTCTCAGTGGTAAAAATATATTCAATTTGAAGCTGAAAGCCTGAAGAATCGTTTTAATGCATTCAGCGAAGTGTTTTCTCAGTGTGTTAACTCAGTCTATGAGTTACCTACGTTTTCAAGAATATGAGTGAACTAATCTCAACTTTGAGTCGAACTCATCTCATTTGTCGTGTAATCGTAATTTATCTTTTTATTAATTGCTTTTAACGTAAATTGATGCACTCCAATTAGGTTCAATTCGTTAAAAGCAGGTCTGTTTTGCTCGAACATGACTTTTACTGACATTTAAATTTTCCCATCTATTTCATAAGCCCCCCCTTCCCCATGCCTCCTCCCTCCGTTATACGCAAAACTTCTGCTAATATTATGCAGCCCATTTACAGACATTTCTGAAATTCACAGACTTCTGAAAAAAATCTGGCATCTCTGCTTGGGAGTGACAAGTTGACAAATAAAGAAAGTAGATCGGATTTATGTCGATGTTGTCGAGAAATTTTCCAACCCGAAAAATTCCTAGATCGGAACGGAAATCGGACCCAGCCACCTCCAGCATGGTCTTGCTTTGTAGCTGTGCCTTTACCGACTGAGCTAAGGGAGGCCCCTGTCAAGATGTCCTGCTCCCTGTAATTGTCCCTTGGAATTCAAGTCAGAACTCCTTAGTAATTCTACCGCAGAATACCTTTCAGGGAGATCACAAATTTTTTTAACTATCATCGGAGCTACAAATAAAAAAAAAAATCCAATTCCCACAGATTTTATTTTTTTTAATTAGTCAGAACTCCTTAGTAATTCTACCGCAGAATACCTTTCAGGGAGATCACAATTTTTTTTAACTATCATCGGAACTACAAATAAAAAAAAAATCCAATTCCCACAGCTTTTATTTTTTTTTAATTAGGCACTTGGGTCATTCTTGACTTGTCCAGAGATGAGATTTGAACTCGTGACTTTGGCGTGAAAGGTATTGATGTTAACCAATACGCTGGGGCCGTCCGTGATCTTGGATTTTTTTTGCCATATCAGACAACTTGCATTTTTGATTCAGTCCAAGATTTTTTTTAATTTAAAATTTCTCAAGTTTGAATTTGAATTAATTGTTTAATGCCTTTCTCAAGTATCCTGAGCACCTCTTTAGTGGTTCACAAAACCACCGTAAAAGTGTTCCATCTTGAGTTTGCTTGCTTTTGCCTTGACCTGGGCCAAGATGAAATTCTGTTAGTACCTAGTTTGATTTTCTTTGATGAGGCTTCACTGCTACTAGGATTTAACAAAAATCTTAGTCACAAATCTCGATAAAGAATAATATGTATACAACCTAAAAGAATCCACCAGAATCTTGATCATTTTCGTAAATACTCGTAAATATTTAGGATTGTTTTGCTCCGTTAGTTGAAAAAAGAAATCCTTTTTCTTCTTCATTCCTTTACTTAACGTCGGTCTCTGTTCCGCAATCTCCAGGCAGCTTCCACACCTGCGTATCGCACCCATCAGCCGGGAAAGAATTCCTAATAAAATATCTGTTCAAACCATATTATATTCATAATAGACCAGCTCAGCATCCTTGATTCAGTTAGGATAGATCGGATCAAAAATAAAATGTTCACATTTGATCACAACTCACATTAGTTTTTTTTAAATACTTAATCTTCTGTTCTCATTCGCTTACTAAAAATTCGGATGAAGCAACAACATTCAATTGCATAGCGAATCTACGGATTTCGTCAATTTGCAACAAAAGGAACACGCACTAAATTAGTACAAGCCGTTTTGTTCAACGCACTAACTAATCACTGTCCTGCATTTTCTTTATTTAAGTCTTATATCCACTGTAAGATCACTTTTTGTGCTTTTATCGTCACTATTAAAATAAAAAGTACAAAGTACAAACCATTTCATTCTCCTTATGTTTCTTTTTTGGTATTTTAAACGTTCAAGCGAGGCTTTCCGGCAACAGCATCAGCGGAAGCGTGTCTCCGTTTGATAGCTTTCAGTCGTTGGTTGCAGTATACCCTTAAGAAAATTGCAAGAAACACGATTACCACTCCAACGACACCCAGGAATGAGATACTATGCTTGTAGATCCAGCACGATAGAAGAATGGCAATGGCTTGCCTTAGGGTCATGATGATGGTGAACACCACTGCTCCGAAAGTGGCGATGGTGTAGAAAATGAAAAGCTGACCAATAGCGGAGGAAATTGACAGCACAATGCAATCCAGAACGAATTTCGGGTGTTCGGCTGCAAACTGCAACGAACTGTAGAAACCACCTTGCATAAACAACGAAGCAGCTGTGAAAAGGGTGCTGAAGAGATTGACACCGCACATCATCTGAATAGAGGACATGGAGTACGTTTTGAATAGCTCGCCTTGCCAGTTGGAGGTGAAACTGTCGAATATCATGTAAAATGTCAGAAGCAAAACACCGGTTAGAGTCGTCATTGCCGTTGTTTTAGATTCGTCCGTTGACCCAGTCAGAAAGAAGATCATTCCAACCGAAATCATAATCGCTGTTATGTATTCGTAGAACTCGTATTTGTTGCGCGAGATAATTTTGCCCATCATCATAACTGGTATAATTTTGCATGATTTTGCCAGGACTTGTGTGGGGAAGCTCACAAATTTCAGTGCTTCATACTGAAACCATGCACTCATGATATTCGAAAAAGAGGCATACGAAAATTTATACAGAGGAGCTCGTTGCCTCAATTGCCGCTTCACTGTCAAATAAACGGCAGTGATCATGAATCCCAGCACTCGATTAGTGAAGACAAGAAACTGCGAATCCTTGAAGTGAACTTTTTTCTTATCTGCATTCACGTACTCCTGGGTCATAATTTTCTCTTGAAGTACTCCCCACGTCAGGTACGATCCCATCAATCCAAAGAGACAGTAGAAAAGAAGAATGCATTCCTGCACCGACGACCTCTTCGTACCAGCTCCTTTATCTGCATTTCTTCCATCGATTCCTCGCTCTCCGTCGGAAGAACCTCCAAAGCAGAAACGCACAGCATTCGATAGCAGAGACTTATCAGAACGTTCCAAGTATTTGATTTTCCGGGTATACTTGTATATCAACACTCCGGGAATTAACACGCACAGGTAACCGAAGGTGTTGATCGATAATCGGATTACCCAGGAATATTCCTTCGACCTTCGATCAATCAACTGGGATAGCGTCAACTCATCCTGCCGACTGGCAGCTACCTCAGTCAGTGAAGGCACAGCCGGTCCTTCTCCTAGACTCTGATGCAGTATACTCGAAACCAGTTGTACTATTGTAATAGTCAATATTACTATAAAGCTGCAACAAAACTTTGCGTTTGTAAATCGATAATTGTATTGTCTAAATAGATGTAAGCTTACCAAATGATCAAATCCGGAACCAAATTCCTCATCGCAGAACAATCGATAAAAGTATAGTTCGATCGGAAATTGTTCTGCCACTAGATCGAACCTTTTAACTCCGGATCAGTTTAGTAGCTGGAACTGTATTTCTTCATATTCACTATCGTTTCGAGGTCGAATACCGTCAATGTGAAATCCCTTTGGGCAAAACACTAAATTAGAAGGCGAAAAATCGTAACGTTAAACTTGTCATTAAACTAGTATTTGACTCTACTACTTACCACAATAGCTGAATTACTTTACAGGAGCCTTTCCATTGACCAAATATTGTAAAGGAGCTGAGTTGGGATAATGTTCTTCCTTCGCGAGTCACTAGTGCTGTCAGTAAAAAAAATTAAGATCCGATGATGCGCGCGTTTCTGTCACTTTTTTTTTGTACCATCCGCGGTTCTCCAGCGACAGACAGATCAAAAAGACACGCATGCAGCGATGTATTAGCACCACTTCAAAATTTACAACAACAAAACAGAACCCAGCATGAATTCTACCTCACTGTTATACGTGTTCTTTTAAACTAACTAGCATGGCATGCACAAAATGCATTACTGATTACGCTGATGATTACGCATTGCAAAACAGCTGATCCTTGCGTAAAATAATCCGAGGAACTGTCGAAAGTACCGTTATTTATGCTGTAATGTTGATTCGATTGAACACGGTCAGGGTTTACACTTTGGCTTTTTAATCGGTTCAATCGGTAAAAACGATATTGCTAGCTTTCTAAATTTATTTCTAATAAGGATTTTTAACAACGCACACACTTAATCACGGGTTCCATGTTCGGTAATTTTTTTTTTACAGTATTCGAACTGTAAATCACAAAAAATACCGATCATTCAGCTATTCTCAACAAAACTGCTGATGGTCAGTAGCTATTGCGACAAACTACTGAATACGGTAAAAGCATGTACTGAATTTACCGTAAAATAACAGCTGAATAACAAATGAATGAAACTCAGTAAAATGGAGTACCGAGTTTTCTGTATTCATTGTTTTTTACTGAAATTTACTGAAAATTGTTGATCATACCAGTAAATCCAACAATTGCCTTATAGAGCTCCAGACTTCGGCACGCAATCCAGCACACCGACAGAGCCACAATCCGGTTGAATCATCAGCAAGCGCTAACCGCTCAACCAGAGCTAGTTCAGAATCACGGCTACTATACCACTAAACATGTTAACCTCAGTTCCGGAATAAAAATCGTTCAAAATGTATCCATAATAATCATTAATTTACTGACTTATTCATAAAAATACCTACTGAAAAAAAAAACTGATAATCTCAGCAAAAAAATGTAAACAAATAAATTACTGAAAAATACAGCAATTATTCTACTGACTAAAACGGTAATTTCTGATATTTCAGAGATTCTGCGATTTACGGAGTTTGTGCAGTATGTTTTCCGCTCGTGTCACACCTCGGTCGGCACACCTAATCTAATTTAAACGCTGTCCAGACTGGAGAGTTATAACATGTTATAACGGTTGTCAAATAATTGCAACACAGAAACCACCATCAAGATAGCGCTATAACATGTTAAAACTCTGTAGTCTGAACGTACTATTACCATAGAGGTAACTCTAAGACCACTGGGTCCCGAAGAAAATCATTATTATTTTTGGCTCACTCAGTACCAGAACAACGGTCCCAAGCAGTCCCAAGCTATTTCACTCACCCCTGCATGTTCTGCATGAATCCACACACCCCTGATGTTATCTGTCAAACTTTCATAGCGAATCAAAACAAACATAGTGTAGTAATAGAATTTCAACTAGAATAGGGTACGTTAATCGTTTGCTTGGGACCAATAGGCTACTAAAGTGGTGAGCCAATTTAAAATCGTTAGTTTCGTATTGATTGTTTCTATTACCAACAATCAATATGAAACTAACGATTTTAAATTGGCTCAATACTTGACTAACCTATTGGTCCCAAGCAAACGATTAACGTATCCCATTCTAGTCGAAATTCTAGTACTACCAAGGGGTTGGTCACTCTACACAGTGTGCCAAAATCAAACTTGGGCACACCCGGGCGAAGTCATTGTGCTGTTTGGCACCCATGGTTACAATTTTTATGATCTTTAAAGTTACTGGCAACACTGAACTTTTTCTGCGCTTGCGCGGTGTGCATGTGTCAAAATTTGTTATTGATGTTGCCACAATATAATCTGGAGGGGGACGTACTGTCAAATCAGCCTACTGATCATACTTGTATGAAACTGGTTCCAAACGTAAACAAACGCTGTAGGTTTCTTATGGCTAGTTTACGTTTGGAACCAGTTATGCGAGGTAGGCGACGATTGTTCGTATTTGACAGCCAGCTCCCTCCCTTGAATATAATCTAATTATTTTCAAAACAACCGCCATGGATTCTCAAAATAGTTACACCCGTGACGGCAGTCGCATCCACATTTCCTCCCAGACGAAGAACAGCTGACATCGGTATCTTGACCTGACCGAGTTTTCCGGTCATAGCTACACGAACTAGCGATGCAGCTTCCACGGCTGTGGCTGCTTTCAATGCTGCTGCTGGTCCGTCATTTTTGGAAAATTTTAGAGGAGATGGACCAGCAGAAGGATCAGCAGCAGCAGCAGCAGCAGCAGCATTGGAAGCAGCAACGGGAGTTGCATCGCCAATTCGTGTAGCCGTGGTCGACGCTGAAAACCTCGGTCCGGTCTCGACAAGCGGTGCTTGAGATTTAATCGGAAAGTCAACAACCAAACAAAAACTATACCATCCGATCATTCGAACTGCTCGAATACATCCATGGCGGTGGCTGCTACACCAACCATTCCATCGTTCAACGTATAATCAACAATCAATACGAAACAAACGATTTTAAATTGGCTCACTGCTTGACTAGTCTATTGTTCCCAAGCAAATCAATTAACGTATCCCATTGTAGTCGAAATTCTACTACTACACAATGTTTGTTTTGATTCGCTATGAAAGTTTGACAGATAAAATGAGGGGTTATTGGTTTTTCCTATGTTTCGAGGGGTGAATCGATTAGCTTGGGACCGAAGAGAGTACCAGAGTTGAGCCAAAAAGTTGAGCACGTTATTTCGGGACCTTCTAGTCTTAAATGCTGTCCAGACTGGAGAGTTATAACATGTTATAACGGTTGTCAAATAATTGCAACACAGAAACCACCATCAAGATAGCGCTATAACATGTTATAACTCTGTAGTCTGAACGTACTATTAGCATAGAGGTAACTCTAAGACCACTGGGTCCCGAAGAAAATCATTATTATTTTTGGCTCACTCAGTACCAGAACAACGGTCCCAAGCAGTCCCAAGCTATTTCACTCACCCCTGCATGTTCTGCATGAATCCACACACCCCTGATGTTATCTGTCAAACTTTCATAGCGAATCAAAACAAACATAGTGTAGTAATAGACTTTCAACTAGAATAGGGTACGTTAATCGTTTGCTTGGGACCAATAGGCTACTAAAGTGGTGAGCCAATTTAAAATCGTTAGTTTCGTATTGATTGTTGCTATTAGAGTTACCTCTATGATAGTACCAAGGCTGAGCCAAAAAGTTGAGCAAGTTTTTTTTTTTTTTTTTATTGTAGTCATTTTAACACTCTTGGGTCATTCGTGACTTGCCGGGGTAAGATTTGAACTCGTGACTTTGGCGTGAGAGGTATGGATGTTAACTACTAAGCCGGGGTCGCCCCCAGTTGAGCAAGTTATTTTGGGACCTTCTAGTCTTAGAGTTACCTCTATGGTTTAATCCTAGGTTTAATCCCATTTTGAGAAATTATCCTGCCACACACAATAATTGTATGATTGTTTTTTGCGGGGCAGTCGTCAACTTTTTTAAAACCGGCTCATTCTAAATGCTTGCATTATTATATTATTTGTCATTATTTATATTCCCCATCGTGTAAGTTTTCTGCTGCATGGGTCGATATAGTTTGGGGACTGCCCAGCCGTTTGTTTTCTGGAGATTGAAACGTCAGATTGTTAGGATTTATCACGTGTTATTTGAAAAGTGCCTATCAGCTTTTGTAAACAAAAACTGTAATTTCCTTACCGCCCGAATCGAAGCCGTCCATGCAAACTAAAATCTCTATCAGGTAGGAAAAACACCCTCTTTAACGATTGTGTTCTTTGTTTCCGTGGAAAAACTTCTATTCATGCGAAAAAGGCATCCCAGGTTTTGTTTACAAATGTTGATAGGCTCTTTTCAAATGTTACGTGAAATTTTCCCCTGATTCCAAAACCCAAATATTATCAATTCGTAACAAGAAGCACTTATTACGAAATTCCGATGATTTAGCTAAAACAATGAATATTCTATGGAAAAGTTCACCGAAATCGTTGCTATTCAACCCGTGTAACATCCGATCACTGATAGTGACCTGCAGCATTCGTCGACCATGCAGCAGCAGCAGCTGTAATCCGGAACCAAGCGACTCCGTCCGAGTGCGTTTCGCTCCCAGTCCAACCGGTTTGTTTTGATTCGTTTCGTGTTGCGTAGGTAATTATAATTTAGTTTATGAAATTTCTTTATGTTTACAGGATTCATGCACTTGGGAGGGCTGCGAACTGCTTTGTTTAATTACCTGTTTGCGAAATCGCGTGGAGGGAAGTTTGTGTTGCGCATTGAGGATACGGATCAAGAACGACTGGTTGATGGTGCTACGGAACGTCTATATCAAGATTTGAAATGGGCTGGAATAGTACCGGATGAGAGTCCATGGAATGAAGGTCCTTACGGGCCATACGTTCAAAGCCAACGGTACGACATCTACAAACAGGAGGTCAGAAAGTTGATGGAAGATGGTCGGGCTTATTATTGTTTCTGTTCGGAACGGCGGTTGGAATTGCTAAGGAAGGAAGCGGTTCGGTTGCGACAAGTTCCAAAGTATGATAACAAGTGTAGGCACTTGACACCGGGGCAGGTCGCCGAGCGGCTGGCCAAGAACGATAAGTTCTGCATTCGGTTCAAGCTGAATTCGAAAGCGGATGAGTTTCAGGACATGATCTATGGGAAGATCGTTTACTTCTTAGCGCAAAACGAGGGTGACCCAGTTATTATCAAATCGGATGGTTTTCCGACGTATCATTTTGCCAATGTGGTCGATGATCATTACATGAAGATAACCCACGTGTTACGGGGAGTGGAATGGCAGATATCGACTCCGAAGCACATACAAATGTTCCACGCGTTTGGATGGAAGCCTCCACAGTATGCTCATCTTCCATTGGTGATGAATCCAAATGGATCAAAGCTCAGTAAACGACAAGGTGACGTACAGCTGGATCACTACCGAAGGATGGGAATCTTTCCTCAAGCACTGCTCAACTTTATAACGCAAAGTGGTGGTGGCTTCGAAAGGGAACTAGTTGACGTCATTGGACCTCAGATGCACGATCTGATCAAGCATTTTGATTTGAAAAAAATTAACGCACACTCTAGTCGATTGAATCCGGATTTACTGAAACAGTGCAATCGGGAAGAGATCGAGTACCAACTGCGGCACTCACCGGAGAAAGCTGATGCCCTGGTGAAGGAGGTTATAGGAATGGTCCGGGCCGAATTTGCTGACAATCTGAAAGGACTGGATCTAGACGAAACACACGTGCGAGAGGTCCTGGAGTGGTCCGTCAAGAGAATCGATGCCCTGCAAGATCTGGTCAAAGGGAAGCTTTCCTTCCTGTGGGTTTTACCGAAGGGTACCAAGGATAAAACTATCGATAGCGGTGAGATATGGATTTGTCATCATGGGTTGAAATGAGCAATCTCGAACAAGTTTCTATTTGCAGATATCCTAAAAGTGTTGGCGAACAACCTTGCTTCCGAAGAGGAGACCGCATTCACCAAAGCCGAACTAGGTACGTTCCTGAAAGCATTTGCCGAACGCAACCACCTTGCATTTGAGCAGCTGATGAAGTCTCTGCGGAATTGCCTCAGTGGCCTTAAGGAAGGGCCTGGAGTCGCCGAAATGATGGAAATACTGGGCCGCGATAAGACAATAGAACGCATCTTGCTGGCTGCCAAGAGGAAATAGACTTGTACTTTTGCAATCGCAAATGGACTCTTTATTAATTCTCTAAGACTTGTTGGACGAAAATTATACATTATTTTCTGGTCTGGATTAAGACAAATATGTGTTGAGTACTTGCTGTATAGTTAGTTATAATAATAAAGGTAAACTTAAGCTACCATTGCTAGTTCAAATTTCCTTTTCGTTTCATTCGTTCCGAGCATTTCGAAAAATGAGCCTTATCATATCACATCCTTCTCGGTATTAAAAGTAAAAGTCAATAACCACCTACATGTTACCTAATGCAACACTGACAACTTTGGAAAGCTTCTTCTATTGGGAGATTTGATATCTACTCTGGTTAAAAATTACGACGAATTTGCTTGCAGCACATCTAATTGAATTCGCGATCGCTCAAAACCATCGGCGCAACCAAGGTCCAGGCGTACAATCCCAGACAGAACCAGCTGGATATGATCTTGACCCACATTGAGGCGGCATTGGCGTTGAGGGTATCCAGCGATGAGTTGGGTCTAAAACGGGGTTCGAAATTATAGGGTCTACTAAAAAGCATGATCCACATCCAAACATGGGTGCATATAGGAATGATACTCACTGATACCAGTTGGTAAGCGTCATCATGACGTACAGCGTGGCGGTGACGAACACCACATGGAACAGGGACCACGAGTAGGCAACGGCATCCTCTTCGTTATCACGGACTTCGTTCGATGCGCCACCGGCGTGCGAGCCACTGTCGTCACTTAGCGTCGCTGCCAAGACTTAGATCGTTAGCGCATTTTCAAGGGATTGTTTTGTATTTACGGTACAAGTGAAGGTTCAAAAAGAAGATGCACCACACACCGACAGGCCGTTAGTAGATAGGGGTTGGGTGAGCAAAGTAAAACACGTGGGTTAGGAAAGAATTGAAAGAGTGTTTTGTTAGTAAACGGATATTAGAGCGAATTAAAAGATGAAGCGTGTGCTAATCTGATTTAATTGTTGCAGGGCAGTTGAATTTTTGATTTGCAACATATGCGTGTGTGAACAAAATACCGCTCAATTCAATTAATTTGCGTTTTGGTTAACATTTAGATTTTCAATGGAAATATTGCTTATGCTCATATCACTAGCTAAAATCAACAGCTTTCAAAAACTATTGAAAAAATCAGCAAAATTGGTTGTCCTACGGCATAAGCACCAATGTAACGAAGCAAATTTCTTATTTTTCTTGTTATGTGTTTGTGGATACCAGCGTTGCCAGATTGTTTTCCAGCTTAACGGTATCAACAGTTTAAAGAAATCGGTATTTATTATCTTAATTTAAACTTTTGAACTAAGAACGAAAATGTTGCTTTCCAGGAGAAGTCGGAAGAAATTTCCGGGAGATGTTTGAACTGGCTTCTGAAGGAAGCCGATAAAACTTCCAGAGAAAGAATAAAGTACACACTTAGATTTTTTGACGAGATTGGCACCGCCGAGCAGGCTCGGCCTTTATTTTTACTGAGATCTCAGCAAAATTTATGTTGGTTAGCCGAGATCTCGACAAAATTCCCGTTTGTTAACTGAATCTCGGCAAATTTTTCACTGATAGCGAATTCGTTTATTATCGGTGCGGTATCAGTGCGAAACCGACCTTTTTGTCAGTGCGAACCTCAACCTGAGCTAGGTTTTAAAAACAAACGAGCAAACTGACGTTTGTCAGAAAACAAGCAGACCCAATCTTAAAACCCGATCCAGGTTGGAACTGAATAATAAACGAATTCGCTATGAGATCCAGCAAAATAGATTGCCAAGCTGCTCGGTGGTGCCCATCTCGGCAAAAAAAATCTAAGTGTGTAGCTCTTCTGGAGGAAGCTTGAAGAAAGTTCTAAAAGAAGACGGAAAAACTTTAGGGGTACTTCCAAGACTTCTGCTGTCAATTTAAAGAAGCTTTCGGAAAAAAAATAATCAGATGACACAGAGGGAGCCAGACAAGAATCGGAAATCTGAAACAAATTTCAAGAGAAGTCATTTTCAGATAAAGCCAGAAGAAGCTCATAAAACCCATCCAATAGAAGCCAAAAAAAAAAAAACCTACGAAGAATGTTCCGGAGGAAGACGAACGGAATTTCTGGGTGATACATTTGGTAGAAGTTTAATTTAACTTCCTGGAGAAAACGGAAGAAGCTTCCTAAGGTAGATTGGAAGAAACTTCTGGAGAAAGTCGAGAGGACTTACGGATAAGTCGTAAGAAACTTCAAGGGAAAGTTGGGGAAAAATTCCGGAAGAAAGAGATTTCTTGGAGATGTTAGCACAACATTCTCTGAAGTCCCTTAGATGTTCTAATGATCCTGAGCAATTTTCCTGATTTTTATAAAACATCCCTAAAAACCCAACAATGCCCCTGAAGTTTCCTGAACATTGCTCACAATATTCTTGAATTAATGGAACATCAGCATTCTGATCTCCTCGATTTTTTTTTAATTTTTAAAACTACCTTGCTCAAGTTTTCGGAAATTCCCAGAGTTTATCGGGACTCCTTTAAAATTTCAGCAACTTCCTTTAAATTCAAATTAGTTGATCTGTTCTTATGTTCTCAGAAGTTTCCCTAAGTTCTTTTAATTCTCCCGCAAAAAAATTCAACAGTCCTGAAAACCATTAAATTTCCCTGAAGTGCTTTGCACTTGTGAAGATTCCAAAATATTTCTAATGTTCCCTTAGGTTCATTGGAGTTCTCTGGACTTTTCTGAAATTCCCGGGTTCTCAAATTTTAACAGATTTTAATTAAACTTTCATTAATTCATCGGAACTTCCCTGACAGATCTTTAAACTTACCCAAATGTCTGGATTATTCTGAAGAATCAGAACTTCTTAAAAGCTCCCGCAGTTTTCCTGAAGCAAAAATTAAAACCGCAACACTTTAAGCATCCTTTTGAGCAGAAGAAACTTCCAAGGGATGTCGAAATAATTTTCCCGTAGGAATCGAAAACCAACTTACGGGGTAAGGTGGAACAAAATGCCAAGGGAAGATTGAATATGCAGGCAAACATTTTGATTATTAAAAATAAATCGGTATAAATCGGCATAAAAACTAAAATATCGGTTTTCTGAGAAACCATATCTGTACAGAGGTATCAAGTACGAAAATCGGTATAAATACCGATAAATCGGTATACACCTTCCGATGAGTTTGACCAGTGCTTAAAATTATTGACTGCCTAGGCTGAGTGTGAAAGCACTGCACTATTCAATCCATTGCTCTGTGCAGACCGTTTGTACCAAACGGTAAAGGACGAGGCAATGAAAGAACCAACAAAAACAATCAGTCACTCACGAGCAGGCGACGCACACCGCTTGCCTTCGCTCACACAGCATGTAATTGAGTCATTTTTCCAAAGAAAATGCACGATCAGTCATTCAAAACAAATATTGGGTACCATCACAGCAGAATAAACGTGTTGACTGAGCTACTGACTGAGTGCTCGGCTGTCAGTGACTCGCTTACCTCTGAATCATTCAGACTCTCATGAGGTCATGAATGATGAGACAGATGGCAGTTACAGACGGTATAGTAAACACAGACCGGCGGATAGAAATTCCGTAAAAATGGCAGCACGGTTATTTTTACATTATTTTTCCTATTGTCTAGCAACACTTGCAAATGCTTACGCATAGAATGACTTGTATTCAGTGCAGCAAGCTGTTATGTAAACAAGCTTTAACTTTGGTTTGAAAATGAAGTGTTTATATAAAGGTTGCATGAATAATTTCCACTATGGCATAAAAAATGTTGGGTTTTTCCGATTCCCTGCGAAGAATGGCATTCTGGAACAATGAAAACTGTTTTGCGGACTGCCGGAAGATTTTCGAATAGTCGGAAGTAACCGACTTTGTAGCGTAAGTAAACTTATTTTTCACAAGTGAAGACTTAACAACAAAGCTTTTCAAACCGATTGTAGTTGCTCTTTGGCGAGGAGCATGTGTATTTGGACTGTGGAGGAAAAATCAGAAAAGTTTCCGGGGTGATTCCCTGCTACTCAGATGTCCAGCAAATTTTTCATCTAAAACGCACTGATCGTAGTATGGAGGATGACGTTGATGATATTGAGAACATACATCCAAGCCCACAAACCTCGACAGTATCAAGTATGCAGTATCAAGATATTGAATATTTCGACGAAATTTTCCTACACCCGGATGAACATGACGGCGAAAATAGTGCCGATTTTGTTTATTATTCTCATTATTCCGGAGAATCTCGAATGTAACCAATTTGTCTGGAACAAAACCCAGAGTCAACAGTGTCAAAAATAAAGTTCTATGAGATCAAATAGTGATTATTTTGTGTGTTAGATCAATGTGAATCTATTGCGTACTTCACGTCCCAACAAACATTGAATGTTGAATAACAGCTTATTCAGGCAAACAAAAGCTTCTTCAGCTAAAAAACAGTTTATTCAGCTGTTGATCAACTCAAATTGTTTGTTGGGGTCTAACTGGACAAAAATTGTGATAAAAGTGCTCGTTTACGTCTCATGTTATTGGTGTCTTCGGTGCGCTTATTTCTTGCATTATAAAGAATAAGTACACCCAAGACACCAAGAAGATTAAACGTTTTTTATCATTAAAAACATAATAACGGAAAACCATGTTCGGGATTACAATACTCTCCACACATTATTCGTTTGTCCGTTTGGCTCAACATTTTGACAGTTCATTTGGCTCCGCTAGATTCGTATCCGCCGGTCTGTGTTTACTATACCGTCTGTAATGGCAGTTCATATTCACATCGAAATGACTCAATGAACCTGACTGTTTTGCGCACTGAGTTTGATAGTTGATAACGCTACGCTTTAAAGTAAACACGAGTTTGTAGAACTGTACTGCCTACACGCAGGCAAAAGAACGTAAGAATTCGTTAAGAAGCACTTATGAATTTTAGCCATAAGAAATAAGTGTGAATTTCATTGATTTGCCTTATGAAAAATAATGTTGACAAAAAATAATAATTCGGAGCAGACCGAAACCGAACCATGGACGTTGAGATTACGGAGCTCGTGTGTTGACCACTCGTCTTTCAACGCTTAAGAAAATGGAATGGCTAAAGGCGTATAAGAGCTACGTTATGAAAGACGAAAATGTTTCATAATTCGCGCTTATGAAATTCATATGTGTCGTTCATAAGTCGTGTCTTATGAAATTATTAAGTCTATTTGCCTCAGTGCATGTTATCGGAAAATCATTCATTAGTCATGCTTATGAAATTCATATATCTCGATAGCTTTTTCAAATGGACGTATCAGCTTTCATTTGATCGTCGATTTGGCGTAACTGGTAGCTCGCCCATGCAGGCTAACACTACCATCAGATAAGGGAAATTTTACCCTACCTGCTAGTGATGTTAGTAAGCGTGTGCGAGCTACCAGTTACGCCAAATCGACGATCAAATGAATTGTTTACAAAAGCTGATACGTTCCTTTGAAAAAGTAATCGAACGTTGACTCTTATGGATCGGACAACCTTGTTTTGATATTTTTCACGGTATCTTCAGAACAAAACAAGTAACTTTTAGTGCGGAGTGTAAAATACCGGTAGTTAACAATCGATTCTAAAGCTGGGTTTAGACAGGGCAAGTCCATTGATCAAGTCAGTTGAATTCAATTGGCTTGAAAAGTTGAGCCTGGTTCAACTTTTTTCAATTCAAGTGAGTTGATCAAGTCAGTTGAATGGCATGGTTTACACGTTCAATTCGCGTTCAAGTCAGTTGAATTCAACTGACTTGATCAATTGACTTGCCCTGTCTAAACCCAGCTTAATGGTTAACTCATTTCTGACAAAAATTCGTATGGGCCGGTTATGCTTTTATGGGCAGCTGTAGAGAATAAAAGTCTAATTTATCATTACTAAAGCACCGTGAATTTCTTTATTCCATAAAGTTGCGTTCCCACATTGGTGACCCCGACGCGAGTCGTCTCCAAATTTCGACAACAACGAACCTAACCTCACAATGGCTAATGAAAAACCGGCTGTGTCGGTCAAACTTCCAGATTTCTGGAAGAACGACCCAGAAATTTGTGTTTGCTCAGGCGGAGGCACAGCTTACTCTCGGAAATGTTACGAAAGATGACACCAAGTTCTATCACATTATGGCTAAAGTAGACCAATCTGTGATTTTCTATATCACGGATCTGGTCACGGCACCTCCGCAGCAATAAAAAATACAAAGCGATCAGAGAGCGCGTTTGATTTCACATTTTTTTTTGACTTTAAATGATCTAT
The DNA here is from genome assembly GCF_037179485.1 of Ochlerotatus camptorhynchus. Lineage (NCBI taxonomy): Eukaryota > Metazoa > Arthropoda > Insecta > Diptera > Culicidae > Ochlerotatus > Ochlerotatus camptorhynchus. Next base: position 400,423 of record NW_027040616.1, read on the forward strand.
ATTTCTTGAATTTGTGTGGTTTACATGTATAACTTATCAAGTGACACAGATGCGTCTTTTCAACTTTAGTTCTTTTGATATTTCAATTATTATTAATTACAGTTCCTAGTCCTGTCATGCCTGTTTTAAGAATGACCACCTTGGTGGGATTGGTTTGTTTTAAATTTGAAAAAGGAGACTACTTATAACTACTATTTACAACTATAACTAACCTACAACTACTATATACACCTAATCTACTATATACAAATTGCTTATCAAAGCATGTTCTGATAAATTACATTTTTGTGTAAATTTAGTCTTAATTTCGTTAATTCTGTAATCTATTATGGCAATGCCTGCCTCTTCGTGTAAATTTGTTATTTTAGTGTCGAAAGGACGATTAAGTACCATCCTCAGCACTCTATTCTGAGCGACCTGGATTTTGTTCCTGTGAGTCTGTGCACATGATTCCCACACCGGAGCTGCGTAGAGGATCGCAGGTGCTATGATTTGTTTGTAGACAGCCAGTTTGTTTACCCTTGAGAGGCGGGATCTGCGGCAAATCAGCGGATAGAGACACCTAACCAAGCCAGAACACTTGACTACTGTTTTCTCTACATGCGAACGGAAGAGGAGCTTTTCATCGAACAACATCCCGAGATAGGTTACTTCGGCAGACCCATCAACCCTTGTGCCATCCATGATTACAGTACAAGATGGAGCCGGTTTCAGTTTGGGCGATTGCCGATGGAGGAACATGATCGCTTGTGTTTTGGAGGCATTGATTTTGATTTTCCACATGGTGGCATAATCAGCAAAGGCGTTAAGGCATCGTTGAAGTTTGTTCCTTATTTCGCGAGGCATCCTTTCTTTGACGGCTATTGCGGTATCATCTGCGAACAGGAAGAACACGCAACCGTCACCGAGGGGAGGAATGTCGGAAGTATAAATGCTGTAAAGCAAGGGGCCCAGCAAACTGCCTTGCGGGACTCCTGCTGGGATGGAAAACGTGTCTGAAAGACAACCATTCCACGATACCTTAAACGACCTTTGCTGGAGGTAGTTACGGGTGATTTTAACCAGATGTGAAGGAAAGTTGAAATTACAAAGCTTGTACACAAGTCCATCATGCCCAACATTGTCAAACGCCTTTTCAACGTCTAACAAGGCCACGGCTGTGGACTTGGATACAGCTTTGTTACTTCGGATGTTATTCATCACCCGTACTAGCTGGTGATTGGTGGAGTGCCCCTTTCTGAACCCAAACTGTTCAGGAAGGAGAATGTTATTTTCCTCGACAAACTTGAGCAAACGATTGAGAATGAGTTTCTCGAACAATTTGCTCAGCGCTGAAAGGAGGCTGATGGGTCTGTAGCTTGAAGGCAATCTTGGATCCTTACCGGGTTTGCGGATTGGTATGATTTTTGCTACTTTCCAGATGCTTGGAAAGTAGTGCAGTTCCAAACATCTGTTGAAGATAGCGGTTAGGAGAGACTGCACTTTCATGCTGAGTCTTTTCAAGATCAAGTTGAATATACCGTCAAACCCGGGGGCCTTCATGTTCTTGGTGCATTTCAGCGCTGAGCAAATTTGTTGTACTGTAATCAGTGCTGCAAAATTTCGACAATACACGGTGATACTCAAAATTCTGCTTTGGTCACTCGTTTGAGCGAACAGTCATCGTCAATGCAAACCATGTCAATTGTCAGTGGCATTTTTGTCAGTGACGAACATGTGCTGATTTGTTTATTAGCTAAATTTAAAATGAAATTAAATGGCTTGAGGAAAACAATTACATAAAGCCATTAAAGTGAACAAGCATCTACGTCCTGAACAGCTTGGATAACAATAATGTGACTCAGAATGCAAGAAATTACCCTTTCTGTTACCAGGTGAATCTTTGTCATTGACGAAAAAATGAATGAGATTTTGACAAAGATTTTGTTGAGGATCAAGTCTATCATTGACGATGTGAAAAACAATTTTGTCAATATCGCGCAAAAGTCTGTCAATGACAATGACAAATCTCAGCACTGACTGTAATCATATCCGCTGGAGGCACGACACAAGGGGAGGCATCTAGATTTTGAACGCATTGCGCAACCTGATCATCGAGCGGACTTTGGATAGTCGAGCCAAGCAAATGCGATGAAGCGACATGCTTACCGATCGCATTTGCTTTCTCCTGTGGGGTGATTAAAAGCCGATCGTCATCATTATCGACTCTGAGAGGTGGAACGGGTTTGGGATGAGTTTTCAGGACCTTGGCTACCTTCCAGAATGGTCTGGAGCGGTCGTCCAGATTCTGGACAACACGCCCGAAACTTTCATTTCGGAGTGAGTCCATTCTGGAAGCAATCTGCCTGTTCAGATCGGTCATTTCACGTTTTTTGCCCAGATCTCCAGTCCTCTGAAACTGGCGTCTACGAACATTTCTCAACCGAATCAGTAATTGGGTGTGGGAATCAATAGCAACAAACTAACCCCTCACAGGAACTTGTCGAACACACGCCTCGTCAGCCACGGATATGGCCTGTTGGAGTCCTTCCAACGCCCGGTCGATGTCATATACAGTGTCGAGCAGTGGATTTTCATTGATGTTGCTGTCCACCATTCGTCCGTACTGCACCCAGTTGACATGGTGGTAGTCTTTACGCAGGCAGCTTCTAGCAGCAACCACGTTGACACCGACTTCAGTCACCACCGGTTGGTGGTCGGAGCTGAGATCGTTGTGCGCCTCCGGCTTGGATAGTCCGATGTTTGTCAGGAAAAAGTCCAGAGTGGAGGGATTTCCCGCCGAAGAGATGAAAGTGGGTTCGTCCGGAAATTGCACAGTGTACAGTCCATGTTGTGCGTGGTCGAACAATAGACATCCGTTCCGGTTCCTCTGGTAGTTCCGCCAAGCTTCATGGGCCCCCCACGATGAATCGAGAGCTAGTACGGGTGATGGCGGTCAGGTCCTTTTTGAATTGGATTCCTAGTCCATTGCTTGCGGTACACTGGCGTGGGCAGTAAACAGCGATAAACCGGACGTTTCCAGTTGGTGATTCCACCTCCACACTAACGGCCTCGATGATAGAAGTGCGGATGTGGGGCAAAGTACAAAACTTGATTTCCTTTCTGACGATGACCGCTACACCCCCCCCCCCCCCCTGGAGCTGGTGCGATCAAGCCAGATAATGTTGTGCTCAGGCAACCAGAAGCTGTCACCGGACTTTAGGTGGGTCTCGGTTAGAAGAACCACGTCGATGCTATGCTTGCGGAGGAAGTCGGCAAGCTCAATATGTTTTGCTCTTACAGAGCAAGCGTTCCAGGTAGCGATGGATAGCGGTTTAGACACCATACTGGATGATGAACTTACCGAACACTTGGATCTGTTCGGGCTTATTGCGGCACTTACGTAGAGCACCGGTCATGTTGATGAAAATCTCCATCAATTCATCCGCTGTGAACAGATCGGGATTATTTGGTTGAGCTGTTGGTTGTCTCCAGAATCCAGGGGGGATGGACAAAGCTGTCCAGCAGAAGATCCAGACGTTTCTTGAGGGGGGGGGGCGGTTCACACCCTTGGATTCGCTTGTCCATGAAGAGGCGGAAAGTCCTCCGCCCTGAAAGCCGGGGCCTTATCCTTCCTTCGTGCTGGTTGATTTTTGGTGCACGCCTGATTTCGGATGCGCTTGAAATCGTCGCGTTTAGGGCACTACTTGTTGGATCCTTGGTGAGCACAACCACAGTTGGCGCATTTTAACGCCACGGCTCCATCCGCAGGGCAGTCGGAAGTGGCGTGGTCTTGAGCGCAATTGCCACAGCGTGGCTTGATGTTGCAGTTGCGGGTGCCGTGTCCGAAGTTCAGACACCGTTGGCACTGAGTCACATCACGATGGCCGCCACGGTATGGCTCCCAGCGGACGATGATGGAATTGATGGAGCGGATGGCTTTCAGCGCGTTGAGCGTCACCGTTCCCTTCTGGAAGTGTACCAGGAAAAGGTTATCCGGATACGCCTTCACATTTTCATCCTTCCTTGTCATCCGATAGACGGCACTTGGGGCCAGCTTGTACCGGTCTCTGATTTCAGCTTCGATAAACTTCGGGTCGAAGTTTGGTAGGCCCATAATGACGACCTTGAATGGCTTCTCACCGGGAATGTCGTGGGTGAAGAATTCCACCTTGGAAGTCCTCAGGTGGGCGACGACCAAGTCATACTCCGCTTTGGTACGGAGCACCACCTTGGTGCCGACTCTGCCCAACTTGTATTCGGATCATTGTCCATAGACGAATCAAACATAAAATTCTTTCTTCATTTGAAACCAAAGCTTTTGAAACTTTGGGAGTTTCTGTTGAAACAAAATTTGGATAACTTACGTTTATAGCTGCCTATTTGCCATTCCAATGCGTAGGCCAGAAAAAGAATTTTCTCGAGGGAGACCTTCAGAAACTTACCCGTCATATGTCTAAATTCTTCATTATTGGTTATTTTAATGCAAAACACCGCTCATGGAATAATGCTCAAAGCAATTCCAATGGTAAGATTCTGTTTGATGATTGTTCTGCAGGTTATTACACTATTCAATATCCAAACAGCCCAACATGCTTTTCCCTCAACTTAACTGATTCATGTCAACTTTGTAGCCAATTGGTTACCCATGCTAACTTCGGTTCTGATCGCCTTCCAGTAACTTTTGAAATATCCCTAGAAATAATTTCTAATCCCAACAGCTCTACTTTCAATTACCATAGAGCTGATTGGGAGCAACATCGAACATTTATGGAATATAGCTTCGATCCAAACATTCCTTTGCAAACCAAAGATGAAATTAATTATGCTCTTGAATCTCTCACTACTTCTATAGTTGAAGCAAGAACTGCCTCAGTACCAAAATGCGAGGTTAAATTATGTAGATTCAATTATAATAGACGGCGATCTTCAGCTCTTGATCCATCTTAAAAATCAGGCATAACATTTGATAACGGCACAAAAGCATTTGTAAACAAACTTTCTAATGCCCTTTATACGCGAACCAAAGTACGCCCACGCTAACCAACAACATCATCGGATAGGTGCAACTACCACCTTTCCGAATGGGGTATTGGTTTGCGTGGGCATACTTTGGTTCGGGTGTAAAGGGCCCTAGAAAGTTTGTTTACAAATGCTTTTGTGCCGTTATCAAATGTTATGCCTGAAATGTCCGTAGGAGACAATATCAAAGAACACGCGATCCCGCCATGAAAGTTATTATTTGCAAAAACGATTCTCTGCCCTGAGGAACAAAACTTTTGAAAATAATGTTTCTAAATTAGACCCGAGTTCCAAACCCTTTTGGAAACTCACAAAAATTTTGAAAAAACCTCAAAAGCCTATTCCAGCGCTTAAAGAAGGTGGTAAAATTTTGATCACAAATTTGGAAAAAAGCTCAGAAACTTGCTAAGCAAGTGAACCTTTGCTGGATAGGATACCTTAAAACGACATAATTCTGCGAAACGCCTAATTTCATGCTTTTTTACCCGGATTTTGCGGTATAGGTATTGCGATTTCACATATTTGAATGACTTATTATTATACCTATCTACAGTTTCAACTCAATTATCTCAAATTATCCACATATTTACAATTATCTCTGAATTTTCGAAAACTGCGCATAATTATGGCACGGTACTTGATAAACTAGCAGCGAGCACTTTCTCAAACCTTTACTCACAAAAATAGACTAGCCAAGCAGAAAACAGCAATTGAAAGAAGAATATTTACAAACTGACAAAATGAAAGATGTTGAAGCCATGGCCGAAAACTACAAATAAAACGCGCAATCCCGACCACTCACCTTGCTTTTCCGGATCAGCCAGACGGGACACATTGTTGGCCGAGCGCAGCGTCGAGTACAGAATGCACAACATCCAGATGACCAAGCCGATGATGCTCGTTTTGTCGAAGTGAACCTTATTCTGCTTGTCGCCGATGATTCCCAGGAATCCCGGGTTGCATTCGGTATCCGGATTGTTGGCCACGGCCGACCAAGTCAAATAGACTGTGTACAGCGTTACCATCGAGCTTTGTAGCAGGCCCGACTTGGGTGCGTGCTCCTGGATCTTGGGCCAAATCGATATAATGCTGATTCCCAAGCACAGGATCATATTGAACGTGATGAAGAATTTGTTCAACGAGCAATTGTCGGCTTCGGTAAAGTAAACGTAGAGAAGAGCGATTCCGGTCAGCGAAAGAGCATATTGCAAGCCGGTGACGCAGCACAGCGCAGCGAACCATCCGCGTGATTCCTCTTCCTCGTAGTTGCTAACCCAGGCTTCTGCCCACGAGTGGGCAAAATCTACGATGTAGACCAATTGTACCAGGATGAAAGCAAATCCACCAATCAGACCGACCCACATCCAAGCCGGACCGAATCCAGTCTCCGGAATGAAGAATGCTCCAATGGCGATAGCGGCCACGATCATAAACTTAATTCCCCAGAACCCGTTTTGCAGGGCAGCACGTGGATCCTTGGACGAACGAACCCCGACCATCATGAGGGCCCAAAGTGCAAAGAAGCAACACAAGGCAAAACAGATGCGATAGACGGCCAAATAGCCTACGGCCGAGCTGCAGTCAATCGTTTCCGCATTCGGTATCAGGTGCCCAGCGGTTGATGTAGAGTTGGCGCAGAATGGCACCTTTTGGAGGAAATCCTGCAACCCCGGGGCAAGCATTATTGCAGCAACGATGGCTCCCAGCAGCAGCATCAAGGCGTACATGAAACGCGTCGCCGTCGAGTTGGATTTCAACGACGACGGACATAGCGAACAGCAGAGGGAACATGCTGTTCCGGTGCAGCAGCAGGCAAGCTGGAAAAGTAGGAAGATAAGTAAATTTACTGATAGAAGATCCCAAAGCAAACAAAAGTCTGTCTCAGATGATAACAGTGCATCATGGTCACGGAAGAGACAGTAAACATGGCGATCATTGATTTTTTTTTGTCGCATTGTTTATTCGTGTTTTTTAGTTTTACTTATGATGGTTTCATTCAAGTAAGATGACTCATTGGGATTCTTAATCCCATTATATATCAGTGAAATGCCCAATAGAACGCGCTATTGGAAAAAGTCTAACGAAATTAAACAAAATATAAAAATTTAATTTTGTCTGACTCGAGATTGAGTGTCCTTCAACTTTCTGTTAGCTACGGGTTGTTGCGCAAAATACGAAAAATCAATAAATCGAAAAAAAAAACAACTTTGCAATTAACTTACATTTGCCGCCGACACTAAGCCCAAAACTGCTCCCATTGCACGAGAATCAATCCACTGAAGGTATTCCACGGAAAACTGTCGAATCACAATCAAAATTCCAATGTAATAATTGGATTTGCGTTTTCAGTTCGATTTTTTTCGCTTTCACAACAAAGAACCCCTACCAGTAACAAAACAACACGACCGAAGTGTTTCGCAAGAAAAACACGAATAAAAAAAAGCAAGATGGAGAAGGGAGAAGGCAAACATAACTTTTGACGTTTCTCGAGCATAAACGGGGGAAAGCCAAGTGGTCGTCGAATCGGTAAACATAAAACTCGCCCATGCAGCAGAAATGGTACGAACATCTAACTTGGTGCACCTTCCAGACTGGAACTAACCTTGCATGATAACTGTCAAACTTCGTTCCGATGGTTCGTTCGCGTTCGATTATTCTTTCTTTCGAACCTGTGCAAAATTCTTTCGTAGGAGCTGAAAGCTCTTGGTTTTTCGCCTATTTCCTGTTGAAAACTAGCTTCTTCCCAGTTCGGATTGTTCCCATTAAAAACGGTGACATCAAAGCTGTATTATAAAATCAAACACACAATGACCAGGTACGTTCGAAGTTAATTAGAATCGATTTCTGGATGTGACTGAGAGCAGGGCTTCCTTCCCCGTTACTAACCTCAATTTTGGATGAGCCTCTTGTGTTGGATACAGATAGATATTTTCTGCATCTTCCGACAGCCCGAAAGTGCCGGTTTATGAATGAAATCTTACTTCCAGGGCCAACATTGAACTAGGCGATGTCACCCATCACAATCTGAAACAGCTGAAGAAAATAAACACGGTCGTACTGCCGGTGCTGTACAACGACAAGTTCTATCTGGATGTGCTGGAATCGGGAGAGCTAGCGAAGCTGGCCTACTACAATGATGTGGTTGTTGGGGCCGTCTGTTCCCGGATCGACACCTCGGACAACATGCGAAGGTTGTACATTATGACGCTGGGATGCTTGTATCCTTACCGACGGCTTGGCATCGGAACTGTGATGGTCAAACATATCCTAAACTATGTGGAAAATGATGGCAACTTCGACAGCATATTCCTGCATGTGAAGGTCGATAACGAGGGCGCAATCGAGTTCTACAAAAAGTTCGGCTTCGAAATTGTCGAAACCAAGCAGCACTATTACAAACGCATCGAACCGGCCGATGCTCACGTGCTGCAGAAGACTCTGACCAGACGCGGCAACCCAGGACAACAGCAGCAGCAGCAACAGCATCATCAGAACGGAACCGCCGGAGGAAATAACGTAAACCAGAGCAGTCAGAGCATTCAAAATTCAACCTCCCAACTACAGCAAGCCCCGGAGAAGAACCGATAAATGGCACTGGCTGGCTGAGAGGCTCGGTGGCCATCCGCTGCTGAAGGTGGCGAACACAAAAAAATCGACGGTAGGAGTTTATTCGATTTGTTATTTATTACGTACCGGTTGTATTACTACGTTCCGGGAATACTTTTCAAAGTTTCAGATGTCGCACCAAATTTCAGTTTCCTTCGGTGAAAAGTAGCGAATGGTCTTGTTGTTTTTTTTTTTAAATTTGATTCACTCTTTTTTAGCCGCCAAATTCTTACGTGGGTGGTTATATATTGTGTTTGCCTGCTGGTCGTTTTCGATTCTTATGCTAAAGCAAATATGCGCAGCATGAGAATCGCCTATTGTGCAGCAGGATGTATATGAAAAGAGTTTGGAAAATGCGAGCGAACAATTATTTTAAGAAAAAATGATATCTCAATGTGTTGAATAGAGGTCGAATAAAGGGATAGGCGGATAACAAGTGGAAAATGTGTGCCAATAATAATATCACATTTTCTTGGGAAGAGAGGTTACTCGCTATACGCCGCAGAATCATTTTTTTACGCATAGGGAAACTGAGGTAAGATGGCCTAGACGAACATCGTCTCTAAATCACAACTTTTGAGTGTTTTTTTTTTCCTTGGTTTGTTTTCCGTCGATCTTGTTTTCCGTGCTGAGCACCAATGCTACCGACGCCAGGGAGGCAGCTCCCACACCTGGACCCTACCCTATCGACTCATCACCTCATGAACCGGGGACCAACGGCTTTACTTCCCTTTCGAAGGCGTGATAAGAGATGTTATGCCTCACAACATCCCGGTGGCGCCGGCAATCACGCTTACCACTACACCACCGGCGCCGCTAACTTTTGACAGTTAATTTGGTAGAAATGTGTGTTAACTAATTCGCTACTAAGTTCTCATGCTGCGTACGGCAAAATATAAATACGTAGCGGTTAACACTGTTGGTTAAAAATAATGTTTAATAATCCTTTATTTTTTTCTAATTTGAGTATTGGTTACCTGTGCAATAGCATAAATGTTATCCTTGTTCAATATTTTGTAGAGGTGTCATAATCAAATTATATTATGAAGATTCAAACATCTGATATTGAATGGGACAAGATGAGTACCATCAATTTAAAGGGTAACAATGCCTAAAATTCATTCCATGTCCAACAATACAACGGAATTGATCAAGTTGGTCATGATAGTTTAACATAAAATGACTAATTTACGTTAAAAGTTTTAAAAATTAAGGAAATAATCTAGCTTAAAGTAAAATTTTATGAAACTTTTTGAAAGATGTGTAACCTTGAAAAAAAAAAATAATAACTTTACCAATAGGGACTTGTGTCAGGGCGATGATTTCTAGACTAACATTTGAAGAGGCGGAAGATCCAAAATGTAAACAAACCATATTTTGCCACATATAGAGAGCATGTTCCCGTACTTGCTGTACCATATTATTTTCTTACAGCAACTTACAGATAGCTGCAGCATCCCCGAGCAAAAGCAAAAAAAAAGGAGAGATGAAATGCTGGTTCGACAGCAAAAACTGGAAGGACCAGAGAGTACTATCCAGATTACGCTGCGGCTACACCGGATTTTCACACGATCTCAGATCCTGTGATAGATTCCAACAATGCCTGGGGTGCTTAACCAAAATGTCAGCATCTCATAATAAATTGTCCTGCATATCGAAACTTCCGAGACCACTACGGTATCGGTCCCAGCATCAGAGACGCATTATCCAATGACCCAGACAGGGAAAGATCACTTCTCGACTTCCTTAAAGACACCGGCTATTATCAATCTACGTAGAACTCCGCAACGAACAATGACACTACAATGTACGAACAACGGCACTTGGCCAACACCAGCTTTCTAAATGACATGACAAACGGAAGAACGACGACAACCCCGCAGGCTACGGACATTGACGTTCTTTCGGAAATTAATCACAACTTCGTTCACTTACCTTACTCTTACAAATACAACAGTCGACACAGAACTCTGATATCCGTAAACTCTGTAAACTAGGTAATTTTTTTTTTCCAGTGACCCCCTCAGGAATCCCTTCCCTTTAAAGAGACGAGTCTGGGCTGAAAGTCTCTATAATAAAGCAAAAGAAGAAGATTAAGAAGAAGTACGGAAACAGACCTAATCATACTGATATTGAACCCACCGGGTAAGATGGCTTTGACGTTGGCCTATGGATCTAAAGATTGGGCCCATGTATAAAAATCTCCTGTTCTTATTTTTTAGAACAATGCGTCATCTGGACATTTACAAATTGATATTTTTAGTTAATAAGGAAACATTTTCAAAAAATGCTTTCCTTCAACATTAATGTATGGGCCCAATATAAGGGACCCCTAGGCCGACATTAGGGACATAAGACCTACCAATCAATTTATTTTGAACAATTAAAGTACAGCATGCTCATTATGTCCCATCTGTTCACTATTCCCCCCTCTCCCCAATAGGTCAACCCTTGAAGCTTCTGTAGGATTATAGTAAGAATGATTAATCAGATCAGCGGCTATTCACAGGTAATAATACTCGAGGTAATACTTACTCTCATGGCTTCTTCTTCTTCTTCTTCTAGGTGTTTTACGCTTCTGTAGCGTTTTAAATGCACTTCTACAGTTATTTAAATTGAGAGCTTTCTATGCCAACCAATGCATGATTTTGTATATTGTGTGGCAGCATAATGATATTCTACGTTCAGGGAAGTCGAGAAGATTTCCAACCCAAAAAATTTCCTCGACCGAACCGGGAATCGAACCCGCTGCCTCCGGCTTGGTAATATCATGCTTTTACTGACTAGGCTATGGTAGGCCTCAAGCCACTGAGCTATTTTTCAAAGGACTCGGTCCTGAGCCAATTGCTTCCAGTCGCTATAGACGTTAAAGTGAATAGCTGTGGAAACCTTAGGGCTGTCTACAATCTACGTAGATAATCATCCATGCACATGGGCCGGGGCCGGGACCAACGGCTTTACTTCCCTTCCGAAGGAAGACGTGACCAGAGATTTTTATGCCTCAGAAAAATCCCACCGACCTCGACTGGGAGTGAACCCAGACCCATTGGGGTGAGAAAGCACCACCGGCGCCGGCCATAAACTTTTTCTCGCTTCCTCGTTTCTCCTCATGACTTTTCTCCATATGGGTGCGACACAAATTACGTCACATAGGCGCCCCTCTAGTTACGCTAAGAGCCGGACACGATGGCCGGATTGATTAACTGTTGTGCGAGCATCTTCTTCCGGACGATGTGCAATGCTTTCATCACATGTAAATGCTGGCTTCAGGCGATCGATAGAAATATTTTGATTCTTTCCAGACATTAATATTTCAAATTGTTTTTCACTACGATTCACTACCCTATGGCTGCAGGGAACGCCTGGCTGCATCTACTCGAACAAACACATGGCTGCACGTTTACAAAGCACTGTGCACGAACACTGATGTTTTGGAATGATGATTAGAAGGTGGTGGACGAAGTTTCGAAAATGATTCATGTAGCTGTTGGGCTTATCCAACGATCGTTGTCGATGGCTCGAAAACTCCCCTGGAAGTGGCAGTCCAAATCATAAGACGACGCATGGAGCACGAAAGGCATTGGGCCAGGAAGTTTTTCTTTTCTCGTCGCTGGTACCAGGTTGGAACCCGTATGGATTAGGAAGCAAAGCCCACTCGTTTTATCAAATAACTTGAGACGCCGGCTAATAAAAGGTCCACCCACCTCCGCCGACTCAGATGAGCAATTTTTTAGTTTTTGGTTTCTTGTAATGACATGGTTGCTTTCATAGCTGGGTTTGGCGGCCGTATTTACGATGATACCATCAGGTTTCGTTTTCCATCCTGGACCGCGATGCCGAAACGGCTGAATAGGGCGATTCCATCATTTTGTCAGCCATCTCAGCCAGTTTTGTCAAGGTTTCATCGCTTTGTCAGAATCGGTCGAACGTGCGGTGGCATACGTTGAATGGATAGCATTTTGAAAAGATTGTCATTTATATTCAATCCGGTGGCCAATTCCTGCATTTTAGCCAACAGATGCGTTGGCGCTCGTCGCCAAGATCAGTAGACCCGAGGAGCCGATTCGAGACCAAGTCAGCTATGTGGTAAATTACTCTCATTTCATCTTTTGTAACGTTCCCGAGGATAAATTGCGCTTCCGCCTGCGCGAACTGCATTTTCCGATCTGTTTTCCAGAATTCCGGAAGTTTGACGGAAAATAACGCTGCCTGCTGATTTTCGTTTTGCGACATTTTGAGGTTTTGGCATAAAAATCTCTGGTCACGTCTTTCTTCGGTAGGGAATCAATGGATGGCAATCGATGACCGTCGGTGATTGATACTAGATTGTGGAATAGAGACCGACGTTAAATAAAGTAAAAAAGACATTTTGAGGTTAGGAAATGTGCGCGGGTTTTCGAAATGTCGCGATATCCCGTCGGGGTCACCAATGTGGCGGACGGATAAGAACAGAATAGAAACATCGCGTTTGTGTTTGATAATAATCTTTTTATTCACTGCAAATCACGCGGTTGTTCTTCTACTCTCTGCCGTCACACGAATAAACTTCTTTCTTCCTCGTTTCTCCATATGGACGCGCCACAAAATACATCCCATAATCTGTTTCGTCCCATTTCCCCTTAAGGTCTGAGGTCAAGCTTCCAAAAGTTTAATTCAAAATTGTAACGTTTAACCATTAAATAACAACATGGTGCCTCTTTTCAGAGAGTCTCAAAACATGTTGCGAGACAGCGCTGGCAGTGTTGCCAATGTGATGGTAAGAAAGACAACCATTATAATAATTACATTCAAATAGAGATTAGGACAGCCAAGATCCCAATAACTTCATCAGACATGTTCCGAGTGTCTTTGAGAACGTTGTCAGAATCTTGTTTGAGTCAAAACTAAACATATGATCTATCAAATCAGGGTGACCAGTGAATTTTCATTTTAAAATTTCCGGTTTTTCCCGGATTTCCCGGTTCTAATCTCAAAATATTCCCGGTTTTTAATGTTTAGTAAAAATAATGATTGTAATATAACGTTATTTTCGAGGTACTAGCGGCGCCGGTGGTGTAGTGGTAAGCGTTATTGCCTTTAACCCTAAAAGGCCGGGATTCAATCCCAGTCGGTGTTGCTGGGATTTTCTGAGACTTATTAGACACCGTTAACATTGAGTCCGCCGCTCAAAATATTTCCAATGTCTTGGCATATGTTATTAACAGACACGTTCCGAAAAAGATTCATCATCATACGACCCATCTACCACGGCATAAAATTTCGTCAACTGAAATCCAGAAAGAGAGCCGCTCTTAGAATATTCACCAAGCACCGCACACTATCCCTTCAACGTCACTATGTCAGGATCAATCACGAATACAAACGAGTTGCGAAACGGTGCTTTCTTCAGTATCGACGTGGATTGCAGAGAAAGCTTAAGTCACGTCCCAAGCAGTTTTGGAAGTTTGTCAACGAACAACGCCATGAAGCTGGTCTGCCGTCCTCTACGATACATAATGATAACGTGGCCTCATCTACGCAAGGTATCTGTCAGCTGCTTTCTGAAAAATTAGCTACGACCATGCCCGACCATACGTACCACTCTCTGGCCAAACCATGAACAGAATTAATATCAATCCCGAGATGTTTTCCAGGGCTTCCTCGACACTCAAGTCGTCGTACAATCCGGGTCCTGACGGAATTCCATCGGCGTTCCTCAAAACGCACTTGGACAGTTTGTTGTCTCCTCTGCTGCACGTTTTTCAAAGGTCCGTGGACGTTGGCGTTTTCCCATCCTGTTGGAAGCTAGCGCACATGTTTCCAGCACACACGAAAGGCAGCAAACAGGACGGTGGCAACCAGGGTGCCTTCCATTCATTTTGGCTATAAAAATGTTTTATAAAATTATGGAATAATAAGATATTATTATAATATTTTGTTTGTGTAAGCAACAAGAAAAGATTGTGGAGTTTGTGTTTGACACATAATACCAGCCAATGTTGCTGCATGAGAGTGGCAATAAGCGATTTTGTCATTTATCTCACCCACTCTTCGCTCTTCACTCTTCGCGAAGAGGCGATCAGAAAATCGCTCATTGTGGCTCTGTCAAAGCTAAATTTGCAGGTTTTATGTGTCAAACACAAACTTTAAAATCTTTTCTTAATCCTTACATATACAAAATACCATCATAATATCTTATTATTCCATAATTTCCTAAAACATTTTTTTAGTCAAAATGAATGGAAGGCACCCTGGTGGCAACTACCGTGGCATCACTTCGCTTAGCGCTGCTGCTAAATTGTTCGAACTCGTTGTTATGGAACTGTTACTCGCCCACTGTAAGCCGTATATTAGTATCGACCAGCATGCCGTCGACAAAGCTTCCAGAATTCTAGGGTTTATCTTCAGGATTGCCAAAGACTTCACGGATATCAACTGGCTTAAATCGTTGTACTGCTCCTTGTCTCGCTCAATATTAGAATACTGCTCGGTTGTCTGGACTCCTTACTACAACAACGGTGTCGAAAGTGTTGAGTCTGTTCACCGACGGTTCCGTGGACGGATACCTTTCGATTACCTAGCTACGAAAGTCGTTTGCAACTGATCCATCTGGAGCCCCTGTCGGTCCGAAGAGATACAGCAAGGGCATTGCTAATTGCAGATATTTTGCAAGGACGCACTGATTGTCCTGTTCTCCTTGAGCAAATTGACATCAATGTTTGACTATTTTACTTTGACCTGACTCGCCAGCTGCTTCGCCCGAGGTTTAGTCAATTTTTTCTAGATCAGTTTAGTTTGTCTAGCAATGTTCCTTTTTTACGAGATGACTGTTGACTTATTGATGTTTAGTTTAAGTAATTTTTATGTTTAGTTTAGGTTACATCATTGGGGCCAATGACGTCTGTTGATGTTAGTCATAAATAAATAAATAAATAAATGGCACAAATGCTCATTCAATGCTATAGATTCAACAGCAAGTATTCGATTGAAAGTTACAGTTTTCATGGCTGTGCTCCTCATGACGTTTCTCCATATGGGCGCGTCACAAATGACGTCCCATACTCTGTTTCGTCCCATTTCCCCTTAGCTATAGTAATACTTTCAAAAATATTACACACACCATTTTCTACAAACGATTCATGTGGACATGAAAACGATTAAAAAAAAACTTGACCAATAGGAAATGTATCGGTTTCAAGTGGAAGGTACAAGGAGAGATGGCCAATCAAGCACAACAGGACGGATTTAATTGGAATTACGTAGATCGATTAAAACATCTGATGAATTCATTCACAAATTTATTTATTTGTTTATCGTACGAATTTTTGATCTTGTTTAATGTTTACAATAACATTTGTAAATTTTATTCAACATATGAAGTGTGTAACTTGTTCTTTTCTATTTGCTCCAACAACGGTAATATTTGAAATGTTTAGTCGATAGGAACATTCATTTTACCATTCTATGTTTGTGTATGTTTTGGTTTCGGTTTAAAGTAGTTTCTCTTGTAAATATATATATTTTATGTAATAATGTTCTTCCATAAACCTGGTTGAAAAAAAATGAATTTATTCCATACAAAGTAATATAGTTGCCTTTTCCGTTCCAGAAGGTAAGAAAACACGTTTCATTCATCAAAATATGTGCACTAATTTGTCTTTGGTATTTTTAACACTTTCATCCGGATAAAAAGATTAGAAATATTTGTTTTTTTGTTTTTGTTTCTCAGAGTAAATTAAAGCCAATTGCACAATAATATCATCATTCAATTTTCGAGTAAAAATAGTCACTTGTCGGGCACAATATCTGAGCAAAAGGTGGATCGGTCTAGCTGATTTTTTTTTGTTATATCGTAACATAATATGATTATCCATTCAGTTTACTTCGGTAACACAAACTTAGGTAGATTGTTTCTGTGAGATTGCTTTTGACTATTGACTTGCTTGTTTGCTAATCTAGCAATGGTTTGTGGTATTGCTTCGCTGTGTAATATTGCGAATTATTTGTTGAGCTAATCGTTTTTAACTTTCATGTACATAACACGTGCGTTTTCTATGCTGTTTATGGGTAACAAACAACTAAGGTACCTTATTTGCCTAATTGAAAATTGTTAGCAATCAATGTTGGACCCTAAGCGAAGGCCAATTAATTACAATCGGGCGGGAAATTATATTTCCATCGATTACGGACTGGGTTAGCAAGCAAAAATGCATATGCCGCCAAATAGGAGGTTCCAAAGGTAATATCAATAATTTTGTTATCGTGTCACAAATGTATTTTATTCTTATAAAAAGCGATAGTACGAACCCATACCCAGGGAATGTAGGTCTTCCCCGGATGATGGTTTCGTTCCACCGTAAATAGCCTCTAAAGTAGCTTCATCAATATCAGAATGAATTAGTATCATTAGTGTGATGTGTAGGTGCAAGACGCTAGTACCTAAACGTTTGCGATGCGTTCACTACCTTTGCGAAACAATAGCTTTGATCCGGCGAGGCAGGTACGGAATTGTTAACAGCATGTCTTGGTCTCGCCGTCTTCGGCCGGAATGGATACTTCTAGCAACTCTGAAATACGACGAACGCAAAGTTTCGAGCCCTCGTGTGCTTCTTTGGATATCTGAAAAGAAAAGGGGCGAAGCATTGATATAAGAAGACGGTGTTTCAAAACATATCGACCAATTAAAAATCGCTTACCGATGCAAAGTTGAGAAAACCGTGTGGAAGCCCCGGGAGGATATCCAGCGAGACTGGATTGTTCAGTTTCTTCAGTCTTTTGGCAAACATCACACAATCATCCAGGCATGGATCCAATACAACCGACTGAAAAAAAAAAACAAACAATACAATCCTCCAGTTAACACCTGCAGCTTATTTGCCTCTCTTGACTAGCGTAACATTACCAAAATTTTCGTCGGAGGAAACTGACTCAACACTTCGTCCGTGGCCCAAAAAGGCGACATGTGAGAATCTTTCGGCACCTCGAAGATGAACTCGTCCGAAGGACTGCGAGCGATCAATGCCTCCATATTGCAGTGGAGTTCGGTCTGCGAACCGCTGCTCGCTATTGGTTTTGATGTCGTGATGGCATTGAACGTTGAGGACACCCGATTCACCAGGTTGCTGGCCACGTTGGTGACTCTAAACGTGGGAAAAAGATGCACTGTCAGGTTGACTTTTTTCACAATTTAAACTAGTTAGAAACTTACTTTTCTTGCAGATTCTGAACGCTGATCGCTTCCCGCCCGATGTCCATAACGATGTTTTCCTCCGAAGCTGATCGTGAAATCGGTCGCAGGATGGGTTCGATTTCTCCGGCAGCATTTGTGGTTGTGTCTAGGACGTATCTGTGGAAATTGATTTGCAATGTAACATTTGTCGGTCAAGTTGGACACCGGAAAACCTCACAGGCGACATTCGATTTTACTCTCGCTCTGTAGGTGCTAAACGTAACGTCGGACAAAGTGCACATTATAGCGCATCATGAACAAGAGTAACAACGATTTTCGTGTGTGTGATTTTCGGTATTTTGAAACGGATTTTTGATGTTTTTACAGTCAGCCCCATCAGACTTATATCTTCTAATAAATTCAAATAACCGTAATTGCACATCTTTCTCATTCATCTTTAAGGTCTATGTTTAGGGTATACTTTGATGCCACTGAAAAAGCGCATGGGTTTCATAGAACAATAGAAAAGATTTTCAAAAAGGTGTTGGCAAAATCGGGTCATAACTGTACCGTATGCGTGATAATGATTTACTTAGTTTGACAGTTGCACCATGACGAAGTGGCAGCGTATTCGTGATTTGTCCCACGCGCAAATGTCGCAAAAAGACATTTCAATCGCCGTGGGAGTGCCCCGGTGGACCGTCAAAAGGGTTTTAGATCGAGAAAAGAAAGGACAACTATCCGCGAAGGTGGCCACAGGTCGTCCGAGGTCAGTTCGGGTTCCGAGGGTTATCGCTGCTATCAAAAGGAAGATTCGGGTGAATCCAGTGCGTTTAATAAGGAAAATGGCAAGGGAACACGGGATCAGTGACTTTACGGCACGGAAGACCGTAAAGGAAGATTGCGGGGCGAAGTCGAGGGCACGTTAAAAAACTCACTAGATTACCAACCGCATCCGGGAGCTACGAGTCGAGCGAAAAAATCCGGTAATCCTGTTCACCGACGAGAGCATGTTTACCGTCGATTCTGTATCAAATTCCAGAACCGACCGGTATATTAGTTCTCTTCCGGTAAAAAAACGTGGCCGACGAGCAAAAGAACGTGTATCTTTCCAAGCATCCTGCTAGCGTTATGGTGTTTGGATTGGTTGGCCGGTGTTCATTCCAGAAGGCGACAAGGTCAACACGGAGGTCTACATCGTGATTTTAAGTAAGTATGTTCTTCCGTGGATCAAAGAACAGTACGGTCCGAAGCCAAATGTTGTATTTCAACAAGATGGGGCTCCGTGCCACACCTCGAACCACACTCAGAAGTGGTTGCAGGAACATCTTCCGTTCTGGGCGAAGGATATGTGGCCGCCATCCAGCCCCGATCTTAATCCGCTGGATTACTCAATATGGCGCGTCATGAAGGCCAAGGCCTGTTCTAAACGCCACCCGAGTACAGCAAGCCTCAAACAAACATTGACCCGTACATGGAGAGAAATGCATCCAGACTACATTATTAGAACCTGTCGTGCATTCCGGAAGCGTGTGGAGGCCGTAATTGCAGCAAGTGGAAACTTAATCGATGATTAACATTGTTTAAGATTCTGAGAAACATCCCCCCTTTGAATAAATAAAAAAAACTCGAAAACGAAATTTTTGAGAATTTTTTTAATTTTGACATTGCTCAATGGTGCAAACATTATCACGCATACGGTATCCTGTTGGACAGGGTTTCAGATTTATTGATTCATGATTTAATTCGAGGGGGGCGACACATCTAAATCTCAATTCTACATGCTCAACAAATCTCAAACTAGAGAAACATTCTTCGAAAAATCTTCTTTCATTTATCGCATCTACTTGCATCGCATATCATCTTTTTGCAGGAAATCTTCAGAATCGCCATCAATCTTCTTTCTATCTACTCAGCGTGCTCGCAGCTAAACACAGCAAAGCATCGTACATAGAGTCGCCCTTTCGGTTTAATTGGTCTTGTCACATTGTCACGGTTTCTAAAGGTTTTTCAATATTCTGTTTTTTTTTAATGTTTGTCTAATCAATAGACAAGCAAGTTTTGCTTCTTTGAAAAATTTCCACCGGAAAACTTTGTAAAAATTAATAATCCGGATTTTACAGTGCTATAGCGTATATGGCAATATGCTGGATAGACTAACCAGCAAGTTATTGAAAAGTCGAGGGAGTAACCTCTCCAACGCACAGTGGTTGCACACAATTGTTGCTGCCTTAACAAGTAATTTTAGAAAAAAAAAAAAAAACACTTGGCTTTGAAGACCTTTCGAAGGAAATTATGCAGAATTATCTCGAGAACCAAAACCATAATTTAGGCAGTAGAGGATTAAAAGTTGCTTTAATTGTATTTCCTTTCGGCTAATCACGAGCAATAATGCAACAATACACTTAACGTTTGATAAGTGAACGATTTTTAACCGTAATATCTTCAACTTGAATTCCGCAGAATGAAAGTTTTA
This sequence comes from Ochlerotatus camptorhynchus, assembly GCF_037179485.1. Classification (NCBI taxonomy): domain Eukaryota; kingdom Metazoa; phylum Arthropoda; class Insecta; order Diptera; family Culicidae; genus Ochlerotatus; species Ochlerotatus camptorhynchus. Next base: position 420,654 of record NW_027040616.1, read on the forward strand.
AATAAAGGTTGCTTATATATGGCAATGTTTTTCAATATTAAAATGTAACGAAAAGTATGTCAGTAATGCACCTGAAATGTTTGACATATGAAATGCATATTTGTTAGAGAATTCCGTTCGTGAGGTAAATACTAAACATTGTTCAGCTACCGAACGTTGAGTATTTAGTGTTTGTCGGCCTTTTGTGACAAGTTCGTACATTTACGGCCTTTTGTGGTTCGGCCTTATTCGGTTTTCGACCTTTTGTGATAGGTCCATACATTGATGGCCTTTTTCGTGTGGCCTTCTGTCCCCTTCCCGTTAAGTTATAGGTATCTGAAACATGGCTAACAAATCATTTTACTACGCTGCATAACTTTGTAGAACACAAATAAGTTGTATAAGTTTAAAGGAAAAAGTATTGATGAAAAAGCCTTTTTCAAGAACTGTATTTAAAAATCGTCAAATATCTTCAAAAGTATACAAGGTATGAACTATGTGTCCTAGACAAAATTGTTTGCAAGAGTATTTCCCACAAATTTTGTGAATACCCCAACCATGTACATTGAAATGCTGAAGAAATTAATTCGCCATCTCACTTGTAGGAGGATTATTCATTGAGATGAAAACATCACATGAAGTGCATTAGCATACCTATAAATTTCTCCAAAAACATAGTAATATGATTAACCCCAAGCCATCAAAACTTCCTCAAACAGTGTGTCGATTCATGGTTGGCATGGCTGATTCACGACAATGCGATGATCATGTTCGATGTTCGAGCAATCCTAATTCATCTCCGGGACGCACAATAGACCGCTCTTTGGAAGCTCCTGGTTCCTCCAACCCTGTCCTGGACCTGTGGTTGGATATGAATCAGGAGTCTTCCACCTTACCTCTACAGGCAAGTACAATCAATATATTGACTATTCACTGCCTGATGCCGATCAAATTTTCAGCAATTCGGACTATGTTAGTCATTGTGATAATGTATCTGTAACTCCCAATCCTGGGAACCTGGAACGACTTGATGATGGTCAGTTATTGCCTGATGTATCTGTGATTTCCAGGGAGATCAGTCGTTCGATTCCTTGCCGCAAGCAGGACGTCGTGATCTTCTACCAAAACGTCGGTGGAATGAATTCTGATGTTGAAGAGTACCGCCTAGCTGTATCGGATTGTTGCTACGAGGTCTTTCGTTGCGATCGGAATCCTAACAACAGCCGTAAATCTACTGGTGGAGGTGTCCTTGTAGCTGTCCGTGGCCGGTTGGAGGCAAAGGCCATCGAGAACGATTCATGGAACTATGTGGAGCAGGTTTGGACAGCCATCAATCTGGGTGATCGCACACTATTTCTATGCGCTCTGTACATTCCACCTGATCGAGTCCGGGACAATGAACTCATCGATACTCACTGTCGGTCAGTTTTCACAGTTATCGAAAGTGCCACTCCAGTTGATGAGATATTCATTTTTGGTGACTTCAATCTGCCAGGCGTTCCGTGGAGTCCATCTCATAGCGGATTCCTGTACCCTGATAGCTCTACATTTCACGCAGGAGGCTACCACTTTCGGAAAGGTGAGAGTTGCCCCTATCCGAATATGTTGTTGGTTTGCGTGAGCGTACTTCGGTTCGCGTGTAAAGGGCCTTAAAAAGTTTGTTTACAAAAGCTTTTGTGCCGTTATCAAATGTTTTGCCTGATATGTTGTTGATAAGGCGTTAAGAACTTCAGGGTTCATTTTTAGGATAGCTAAAAACTTCACTGATATTTACTGTCTAAAATCTCTCTATTGTTCGGTTGTTCGATCGACGCTTGAGTTTTGTTCAGCGGTTTGGAATCCAAACTACAACAACGGTGCCGAGATAATTGAACGTCACTTTCTTCGTTTTGCGTTGCGTAGATTGCCTTGGAATGATCCGTTTCGATTACCCAGTTACGAAAGCCCTTGTCAACTTATCAACCTAGAACTTCTCCGAACTAGAAGAGACACAAGCAGAGCCCTAACCGTGGCCGATATCCTGCAAGGAAAGACAGATTGCGAGGCTATCCTGAGGAAAATTGACCTGAATGTTCAACCCCGACCGCTTCGTAATAACCTTATGCTAAGACTGCATTTCAGTCGCACAAATTATAGAGCATACGGTGCGATTTGCGGACTGCAGAGAACATTCAACAGAGTTGCATCTGTTTTCGACTTTCGTCTCTCCCGTGATGCGCTTCGTCGAAAGTTTTCTCCTGTTTTTCCCCGGCTAGAGTAACTGACTATAAGATATATGTTTTTAAATTTTTTTTTTTATGTTGAGACCTAGCTTGAATGTATTTTTTTTTTACTATAGTAGATAAGGTTAACATCATTGGGGCTTCATCTAGCCTGTTGATGTAAAACAACAATAAAACAATTCGTTATGATTCAGCCACCATTCGAAAGGTATGGCTATCTACATTAATTTAGAGAAGGTAGTAGAAGCAAAAGGTGTGTCAATTCATGTTGACATGACTGGTTCTTAGCAATTTGGTTACCAAATTTTAAGTTTTAGCCACTATTTGAATGGTATGACTATCTACTTTCGAACGGAACAGACAGGGAACCGATTGGACCTGTGGTTGGCCAGTCGGAACGGGCAAACCCGTGAGAGTTTGCTCTGCGGAAATTTCACCAGATTTACCGGAAAAATTGTTTTTATTCTACATTGTATACGATCATGAGCATAGAAGAAATATGTCATCACCATATAGATTCTGCTACCGGGTGGCCAGAAAACGGTCCACTGTATATCCGGAATCACCGGGAATATTTGGCAATTTATGGAAGTAGACCTGGAGATCCACGATTTTTTTCTAAATTGCATACAATCATGAGCAGGTTTCAGGCCCTGCGAGCCAGCCGTAAAAAAAGCATTGCAACGGAAAATCAGCAACAGAGGAATACGAACCGAGACCAAGGCAACGACCCCAGCGGCGAAATAGGACTTGCGATTGGAAACTCGGCACGTGGAACTGTCGATCTCTCAATTTCATCGGGAGCACCCGAATACTCGCCAATCTACTGAAGGACCGCGGATTCGGCATCGTAGCGCTGCAGGAGGTGTGTTGGACAGGATCCATGGTGCGAACGTTTAGAGGTAATCATACCATCTACCAGAGTTGCGGCAACACACGCGACCTGGGCACAGCTTTCATCGTGATGGGCGAAATGCAGAAACGCGTGATCGGTTGGTGGCCGATCGACGAAAGAATGTGCAGGTTGAGGATCAAGGGCCGATTCTTCAACTTTAGCATAATCAACGTGTACAGCCCTCACTCCGGAAGCACTGATGATGACAAGGACGCATTTCAAGATCATCATAGGAGACCTAAACGCTCAGGTAGGCCAGGAGGAAGAATTCAGACCGACGATTGGAAAGTTCAGCGCCCACCAGCTGACGAACGGGAACGGCCTACGACTCATCGATTTCGCCGCCTCCAAGAACATGGCCATACGTAGCACCTTCTTCCAACACAGCCTCCCCTATCGTTACACCTGGAGATCACCACAGCAGACGGAATCGCAAATCGACCACGTTCTGATTGATGGACGGCACTTCTCCTACATTATCGACGTAAGGACCTATCGTGGCGCTAACATCGACTCTGACCACTACCTGGTGATGGTCAAACTGCGCCCAAAACTTTCCGTCATCAACAATGTACGGTACCGACGCCCGCCACGGTACAACCTAAAGCGACTGAAGCAACCGGATGTCGCCTTAGCATACGCGCAGAATCTCGAGGCAGCGTTGCCAGAGGAGGGCGAGCTCGATGTGCCCCTCTAGAGGAGTGCTGGAGTACAGTAAAAGCAGCCATCACCGACGCTGCCGAGAGCACCATCGGGTACTTGGAAAGAAGTCGACGGAATGAATGGTTCGACGAGGAGTGCAGAGCGATTTTGGAGGAGAAGAACGCAGCGCGGGCGGTAATGCTGCAGCATGGAACCCGACAGAACGTGGAACGGTATAAACAAAAGCGGAAACAGCAGACCCGCATCTTTCGGGAGAAAAAAACACCGCCTGGAAGAAGCGGAGTGCGAGGAAATGGAACTGCTGTGCCGTTCCCAAGAAACACGGAAGTTCTACCAGAAGCTCAACGCATCCCGTAACGGCTTCGTGCCGCGAGCCGAAATGTGCAAGGATAAGGATGGGAGCCTCTTGACGGACGGACGTGAGGTGATTGAAAGGTGGAAGCAGCACTTCGATGCGCACCTGAATGGCGAGGAGAACGTAGGCACGGGAGACCAGCGCAATGGAGGAAACGACTACGTCAGTGCAGCAGAGGGCGGAACTGACCCAACTCCCACGCTGAGGGAAGTTAAGGATGCCATTCAGCTGCTCAAAAACAACAAAGCAGCTGGTAAGGATGGTATCGCAGCCGAACTTATCAAGATGGGCCCAGAAAAGTTGGCCACCTGCCTGCACCGGATGATAGTCAGGAGCTGGGAAATAGAACAGCTACCGGAGGAGTGGAAGGAGGGGGTAATCTGCCCCATTCACAAGAAAGGCAACCATTTGGAATGTGAGAACTTCAAAGCGATCACCATTTTGAATGCCGCCTACAAAGTGCTATCCCAGATCATCTTCCGTCGTCTATCACCTAAAATGACCGAGTTCGTGGGAAGTTATTAAGCCGGCTTTATTGACGGTCGATCGACAACGGACTAGATCTACACCGTACGGCAAATCCTCCAGAAATGCCGCGAATACCAGGTCCCAACGCATCATTTGTTCATCGACTTTAAGGCGGCATACGACAGTATCGACCACACAGAGCTATGGAAAATCATGGACGAGAACGGCTTTCCTGGGAAGCTGATCAGACTGATCAAAGCAACGATGTACGGTGTGCAAAACTGCGTAAGGGTTTCGGGTGAACTATCCAGTTCATTCGAATCTCGCCGGGAACTGCGACAAGGTGACAGACTCTCATGCCTACTCTTCAACATCGCTCTAGAAGGTGTAATGCGACGAGCCGGGCTCAACAGCCGGGGTACGATTTTCACGAAATCCGGTCAATTTGTGTGCTTTGCGACATGGACATTATCGCAAGAACATTTGGAACGGTGGTAGAACTATACACCCGCCTGACACACGAAGCAGCAAAGGTCGGACTGGTGGTGAGTGCGTCAAAAACAAAGTACATGCTAGTAGGCCGAACCGAACATGACAGGATTCGTCTAAGAAGTAATGTCACGATAGACGGGGATACTTTCGAGGTAGTGGAGGAATTCGTTTACCTTGGATCCTTGATGACGGCTGACAACAATGTGAGTCGTGAAATACGAAGGCGTATCATCAGTGGAAGTCGTGCCTACTACGGGCTCCAGAAGAAACTACGGTCAAAAAAGATTCACCCCCGCACCAAATGTACCATGTACAGAACGCTAATAAGACCGGTGGTCCTCTATGGACACGAGACATGGACTATGCTCGAGGAGGAGCTGCAAGCATTCGGAGTTTTCGAGCGACGTGTGCTAAGGACGATCTTCGGCGGTGTGCAGGAGAACGGTGAGTGGCGGCGAAGAATGAACCACGAGCTCGCTGCAGGGGCAGGGCATGTTGCAAGAATGCCGGACAACAACCCTGCAAAGTTGGTGTTCGCTACTGATCCGGTTGGCACAAGAAGGCGTGGAGCGCAGAGAGCACGATGGGCGGAACAGGTAGAGCGTGATCTAGCGAGCATTGGGCATGACCGAGGATGGAGAGCGGCAGCTGCAAACCGAGTATTGTGGCGTACTATTGTTGATTATGTCTTATCTTAAATGTGATGTTGTACAAATAAATGTATGTATGTACACTCATGAGCATAGAGGAAAAATGTCATCACCATATTGGTTCACCGGGTGGTCAGAAAACGGTCCTTTGGATATCCGGAATCACCGGTAAATTGGTCAATTCCTAAAAGTAGGCCTAGAGATCCTCGATTTATTCTAGACTGCAAGCAACCATTAGCATAGAGGAAATATGCTACCACCATATCGATTATGCTACTGAGTGGCTTGAAAACGGTCCTCTGGATAACTGGAATCATCGGGAAAATAATCATGAAAGTTGACTATGAGAACGCTATTTCTGCTAAATTGCATACAATCATGAGCATAGCGAAAATATGTCGAAAACTTTATCGATTATGTTACCACGTTGCTTGAAAATGGTTCTCTGGATATCTGGATTTCACTTTTTGCAGCGAAATATTATTTATTATTATTGTTGATCAAAATTGAGCCATTATTGAATTTTGGACATCAAATGATATGAATATGTTATCTTAACTAGTTTCTGGAAGCATTTACTTGTGTTTTATACAATTGGTATAAATTACAATAAGCATAATACCTACTAATATATGGCTGTTACATTACAATAGAACGCATTTTTAATCCCAACAAGATTTTTGTGTCTGGATTTTTGCGTGCTCAACCTTTAGTTGTCTCTCTCATGCCAACGCAAATTTTGCTCCGCTCCGTTAATGCATGCTTAGATTTGAATACACCATAAGCGTATCACTCGGAAATGGCGGCCTGCATGGTCTCCAAATGCATCAATCACTGCAGCTATTTACACGGCGAATGAGAACGACCCAAATTTGAGTTTAGTTCACTCATAATCGCCAAAAGTGCAGGAACTCAGCGATGAGTTAATTTGCCTCATGTTTTCCCAGGTTTTCCAGGATTTTCCAGGGAAAAATTCCCGAATTTGAGAAAAGTAAAGATTGGATTCACTCAGTCTATTGGTACTACTCCGAGACTGAATAAAATTTTCGCCAATTTCCTCATTTTCCGGCAGATTTTTTAGGTTTCCCACAGGAAACCATGAGACAAATTTTACTCATCGCTGAGTTCCTGCACTTTTGGCGATTATGAGTGAACTAAACTCAAATTTGGGTCGTTCTCATTCGCCGTGTACACTACATGGTGGTTCGGATTGATTTGCACACCTCTCTTCTTTTTCCCCTTTCCCAAGAATAGAGGAAAATGAAACGACATGCGCGAACCGGTCAAAAACTGCAGTGAATGATCCAGGACTGGAAATCTTTCACGTTTGTCCTTTTACAGTATTCGGAAAAACTCAAAAACTCAAATCTCATGCATGAGTTTAGGCGCCTATGAGTTTTGCCTTGCAAAAATCACTGACTAGTTTTCAGGTTCAAAAATTCATTGCTTTATATTTTCGAGTTAATCATTGTTATTGCTATTGTTTGTACACCAGGGGTTGGAAAGCTAACACAGCATGCATATGCATGATATCAATTCAAGAGCCACATGTGAAAAGGGCATACAAGCTTTTTGTAAACAAACCTTGGTAGGCCCTTTTCACGCCAACCAAGGGTCGCCCACGCAAACCAGCAATTTCATCGGGAAGGGGAAAGTTTCACCTATCAGGTGATGGAAAAGGTTTGTGTTGGTGTCATATGGGTGGCGAGAAAAGGGCATAAGATGGTTTGTTTACAAAAAGCTTGTATGCCCTTTTCACATGTTGTTCTTGAATTGACGTTTGAGTGGTATTTATGAGTTTAAAGCTGGAATGATTTTTCGGTGTGGTAAGTGTGAGTGCGTGAATATGCATGAGAATCTCAAGCGTGAATTTTGTTTGCCGCATTCCCACGCGAGTTTATTCTCGCAGGGAGGCTCAATGAATGAGATTAGAGAATGATTTTTCGAACACTGGTCCTATATATAAAAAACAAAACTAAAATGACGCTTTACATACCTCTCGATGAAATCCGACACATATTTGTTGGTATTCTGCTCCGAGCTCATGTCGCTGGGCAGGTCCATATCCAAATCGTCCATCACCGTCACATTGCTCTGTTCTGTTTTCAAATTGACCTGCTGCAGCGTGATCGGCTGAGAATCCTCCTCCAGAGACGTTATGGTATTGCTCTCGTCTGGGCTCATCAGATCGATCGTATTCCCTACGGTTTGACCTTGCAACGCAATTGTATCACTCACCGTGTCGCTCATCGGACTTAGGTGCTGATGGTTCAACTGAAAACAAACAAAAAACTGTTGTTAGGAAAACTTTAAGCTGATTTACAAAACTTCGTACCTGTATGGTATTCAAGCTATTCAGCTGATCCCATGCGGAATTTTCTGGAGATTCTGAACGGTCTGACTTGTTGTCTTCATCGACGATCGCTTTGCCGATCAACTTTCCATTAAGTTCCAGTTTCTTCGGTGCGCCAACAGACGTGTTTTCCCAACCCGCATTGACAATTGCTTGCCTCTCTGCGTATCGCTTTTGATTTTGCTCTAGAACCTCCCTGCTTGGGCATGCGTAAGCCTTCAAGCATCGCATCATGAACCCGAACGGCAACAGCGGATCCATCAGGCACAGCATTCGAGCGGGACTCGGGACGAAACTGATCAACACTGGACAGTAAGCAAGGAAAATTCCATCCGGTCGTCTAATGCCCATCTCTATGCATCTCATCGCACAACCCAGATTTAAGTTAGCACCGGCTGAATCGCCAGCGAAGATAATCTTCTCTGCAGTTGTTCCTAGTAGTTCGCAATTCTTCAGTGCCCAGCAGTACGCGTAGAATACCTCTTCCAGAGCACGTGGGAAAGGAGCCGCCGGTGCAAGACTATAATCAATCGATAGGATGGGAATGTTCAACGTGACAGCCCACTCTCGAAGATACGCTTCGTGAGATTTGGAACTTTGAGCAACGAATCCTCCCCCGTGGCAGTGAAAAAGCAGCCCGGTCGACTGGGGGTGAATTGTACTGCGCGTGTTAACCTTCTCACCAATCATACCTTTACGCTTGACTGCACTGATAAGTCGGGCTTTGACTGGGCCTGCTCCACCGTGGCTCTGGGGAATCGGGATGCTGATTAACTCGTCAGACTTCTCCGCTTTCAGTTGGATTGGTTCTGGAGGTATAGTGATAACACGACTCACCTTAACCTTGAATCCTACAAAGGATGGTAGCGAGTGCATCAGCTCGGATTCAGCCAGAAACCAGAAAGCCTTGCAAAAGTCAACGTTGGAATGCTGTGAGATATTGACGATCCGTCGGGCACGAAGTTCCGGATCCAGCATATACTTGGTGCTGGTGTACATCAAACTTGTAGCCTTGGAGATTTTGCCTCCCTCGGAATAGTATCCCTCGGAGAAACCAGCCATTCCAATGGAAATAAATTTGAGCAACGGCCTCATTGATTCGCAGAACTGAAAGCCGAGACATCGTCCGTAGAAACAGAACTGGTTGATAGTGTCCGCTTTACCGAGCAGTTCTTCGACTGACCTACCATCAGGAAACAGTTCTCCAGATTTGGTCCACTCTCGTAGCGTTTGGCAATGCTTCAGACACGTGCACAGGCTTGCCATCAAATGATTGTATGCTTCAACCTCCTTTACGTAGACGGTTTTCCGAAACAGAATCGTTCCTCGATTTTCCATAACGTATCTAGCTAGCTTCAACGTAGTCTTAACGCAACTATCGACGACGTATAGAAAACTCCTAAATCCATTTCCGGGGGTGTCCTCATCGAAGTCATATTCATGTACGAACTCCTGAACTTCCTTCACCAACGGCTTCGCAGTCTCAATATGATCGATTAACCCCACGAAAGCGCCATGAATTCTGAGCCCATTTTCGCTTTCATCACCTTCAAAGTATTTTATATTGTTTCTGCATAGCTCAATCAGCGATTCGAACAAGTATAAATCATCCGAGCTAACCATCGGTTGCGTATCTACGAGTCGTTCATGCTCACTACCGGATGTTGTTGGCAGAATGGCACTGCTGGATTCACTCCCGCCGTCGCCTTTGCCGCTATCGATCGGTGTTGCTTTAATCTTGCCCGACATTACAATTACAATGACGCTTCTTTCGCTAATTCTGCAATTATAACCAACTTCTGCCGTATGAATGAAGTGCGATAAGGTGTGATTCAATTGAATTTAACTGCTATTCCAGCTGGCTTTCTCTCTTATCGCATATTATTCGTGCCGAACGAGGTCGATGTTGTACCCGGTGCGATTCAGGCAAAGGACTTTGGATCCAGCTTTTGCAATAACACCTTGTTTTGCTTTTATCACTAACATGTCATCCAAAGTTCGCACTTGATTTGTCACCAACCGGAGTGAATATACGTGCAGTGATGGTCGATCGTCAACCGACGGAACCTGTTCGCCTGCGATTAGAGTAGTAAGTCCGCTACCGACATCAATTGTAAAGAAAATTATAAATAGACAATTATACATGTAACACCGCCTCACGGTCCATCCACATGACTACATGTACAAAAAAGTCTATATACACGTGTTATGATTGAATGCACTTTTTTCCCTCCTGACACATGCGATGAAGTGAAGAAATTTAATAGAAAACAACCTTCGATGCCTTCGATTGACTGATGGAATGTATTTACACGACGAACTTGCGCGATAACAACAAAACATACGCACCACGCGTCAGAGGCATTGAACGACTGAAGTGTGGCAGTTCTAGCCTACATGCTTCTTTCCACTTAAGTGATAACAAAGTAGCTGCGTTCATGTTGGTAAACAATTTGATTGAAAGCCGTTCAGATGAGTGAACTGTCACTTTGACAGTAAACTGACATCTGTCCATGGAGAACGCAGAGGCGTACCAACAGGTTTCAAAGTGAACGCATGGTTCATGACGTTAGGGTTTACACGCTACACACCAAATTCTGTTTTCATCTTCCAGCAAAATGGTTTGCTGAAAATGATCCAGCAAAACGATTTTAGCTGAAATAACAGCAAACAACTTTTTAATTACTGAAAATCCAGTAATCCGTTGTTTTTGCCGAAAACCAGCAAATCATGAACTGTCAAAAAGACTTGTGGTTCTAGCATAGAGGTAACTCAAGACTAGTAGGTCCCGAAGAAACGTGCTCAACGTTTTGGCTCAGCTCTGGTACTATCTTCGGTCCCAAGCTAATCGATTCACCCCTCGAAACATAGGAAAATCCAATAACCCCTCATTTTATCTGTCAAACTTCCATAGCAAATCAAAACAAACATTGCGTAGTACTAGAATTTCGACTAGAATGGGGTACGTTAATCGTTTGGTTGGGACCAATAGGCTAGTCAAGTAGTGAGCCAATTTTAAATCGTTAGTTTCGTATTGATTGTTGGTTCTAGTTAATTAGTTGGAAGACCGCTTACAAAAAGCGTTGCGTTGTAAAATTTTAACTGGATTATAATTGTTTGGCTATTATACCTATTTTGCATAACAATAACGGTACACAGCAAAAAAAAAAATGTAATATCGATCAACGTAATTCAAGCTGATGTATGCAACAATGATGTAATAGCAAAAAGCAGATACAATATTACATCAATGGATGTAATTTTGTTCGCAAAATCGATGTACATCGTACAACGTTATATTACACAACCGATGGATTGACCTGGTTGCAGCAGTTTGGATGTAATATTCAACAACTTTTTTTTCTGTGTAAGACAGGGGAATATTTTGAAGGAAATATTATCTAGTAACAGATTGCCTTTTATTCTAGATAAATTTGGTAGAAACATGTAGAAGATGCTTACGTGCGAATGAAGAAGAACTTAAAGATAATCAATAGTTTTGTATAGAGCTATTTCAATAACGACTGAATAAAAGAGGGGTTTAAGTGATTTCTCTAACTACTTGATGCATTGATTCCCTGTTTTTCTTATTAAAAGGAGAAAAGCTTCTCGTAATTGCGTAATTGCTGAAATTCCAGCAAAATCAACCTCATTTTTTTCAACAAAGAAATTGCTGATATTCCAGCAACCTTCTGTCAAAAAATATTTGCTGGAAAGCCAGCAAAATTCACTTTGCTGGAAGGATTGCTGGTTATTCAGCTCGGCAAAATCCAGCAAAATTTTGCTGGATTCCAGCAATAAAAAATGAGTGTGATAGTCAGTTTTCTCACCGGGTGAGTCGTTCGTACTCACTTTCGTCCGATGTATCGAGTAAACTGAGTAAACGAGAAATGTCAAACTGATTACACAGCAAAAAAAAAATCGAACAATGTAATTCAAGCAGATGTAGGAAATAATGATGTAATAGCAAAAAGCAGATACAATATTACATCAATGGATGTAATTTTGTTCGCAAAATCTATGTACATCGTACAACGTTATAATAGGTTATAATACACAACCGATGGATTGACCTGGTTACAGCAGTTTGGATGTAATATTCAACAACTTTTTTTTTCTGTGTATACACGCTTATTCTGGTCAACTCAAAATTGAGTCGAAGGTATTCATCTCTGCGGCAAGTAGGGCTACTCAAAACTGAGTAGCCTTATGTTGACTCACTTTTGACGTTCTCGCGTAGACTGATTCAAATCCACTCAGCGATATTTTCAGTTGCAGGGGGGGCTTTTGTTTGGATTTTATTTTAAGGAAATGAAAATTGTCTGCTCCGGATTCATTCTACCGGAGCAGAAAATGGTTCAACACCATTGTCCTGAGCAATTTCTACTTACCTGAAGGAATTTCCGCCCGTTTTGAGTGAAACATTCACCCGTTTTCTAGGACGTTTCCTCCAACATGGTTGACATTTTTTCTAAGTCCAGAATGTTGCTGACAGAGTGGCTTTTACTCAGTTTGACATTTCTCGTTTACTCAGTTTTTGACAACTCGATACATCGGGCGAAAGTGAGTACGAACGACTCACCCGATGAGTAAACTGAAGTTAGCGTGTAAAAGCCACTCAGTCAGTAAAATCCTGGACTTAAAAAAAATGTCAACCATGTTGGAGGAAACGCCCTAGAAAACGGGTTCCTTAAAAATAAAATCAAAACAAAAGGCCCCCTGCAACTGAAAATATCGCTGAGTGGATTTGAATCAGTCTACGCGAGAACGTCGTTTACTCAAAAGTGAGTCAACATAAGGCTACTCAATTTTGAGTAGCCTTACTTGCCGCAGAGATGAATACATTCAACACAATTTTGAGTTGACCAGAATAAGCGTGTACACACCACACCAAATTTCGATTTTGAGTTTCAGCAGAACAATTTGCTGAAATGCGTTCAGCAAAATCATATTTTACTGGAAATCAGCATTAGCATTTTTGACATTGCCGAAATCCAGCAAAACAAACAAATGTCAGAGTATTTGCTGATAATCAGTAATCCGCGCGCCCTGTCTAGTTAAATGGCAGGTCGGGCAAAACTATCTGACTTCAAGTTTAATTTTTCATTGTCGTACTTTCGTAACCGTGATTCCTGGCACACTGCCGTACTCTAACGGAACTATCAACTCTATGCTTTCATCTACTCCATCTATCGTATAAAAATTACCACTACAGTCTGTCATTTGAAATAAGCATCTTCAACTATGTAAATCGTTGACTTCACGTAGAAGTAATACTAAAACATACAGTCAAAGTACATAACTCTGGATGGGAGCATACCATCAATTACTGTCAATGGTCGAAAGGTACAGTAGCAGCACCTACCCCACCCGTGTCCCCTCGAGATCGTCAAGTCGACGATGACAGGAGCACATATCGTGGTAGGGGTAAACAATAGTTGCAATTTCCAAAACCTACGACTGGATGCCTTCCTTCAAATAACAACTGAAGTGCGGTAAAAATCGGTAGAACTGTTTCAAACACACCGTTGGTACCCCTCACCATCCCTCTCCAAAGGGGGAGTTTGGTAAAGAGAGATGAAAAAACCGATTTGTACCTTCCTTAAAAGTTGTCCTAGCTCGCTATTCTAATATCTATATACAATCTTCACACTGCCGTACTCTAACGGAACTATCAACTCTATGCTTTCATCTACTCCATCTATCGTATAAAAATTACCACTACAGTCTGTCATTTGAAATTAGCATCTTCAACTAAGATTTTTTAGGTTTTCCACAGGAAACCATGAGACAAATTTTACTCATCGTTGAGTTCCTGCACTTTTGGCGATTATGAGTGAACTAAACTCAAATTTGAGGTGTTCTCATTCGCCGTGTATCATTTGATAATCTTTATTATAAGGTGCTCCAAGAGAAGTTTATCAATGGAACTGACAGCTAGAAATCTAGAGTGTGTGAGTGATATGATGTTAATGGTTCTGAAAGTAAACACAAACAAAGCAGAAATTCATATGTGAATAATTTTTTGGTAAACAAAAAAGTCAGCTGATCGCAACTGTCTCGTGGACAGCCTTATTCTTTGTCAGCCTTTCTTTCGTTGATGTATGTCATCAAAGTTGTGCATTGTTTACTGACAAATCAATACGTTCCAAGCCAATACGTTACATTTTGTAGTATTCATTTCACAAGTCTTGCGTCATTTTTCCAATTGACCAATCTACATTAATCGATTCTCTTCATCGACTCTCTCTTTCGTTAATAACTTGGCCGCATTCATATTTCGGGCTAACTTTTGTGCGTAGTCTGTTAAACGAAAGCGTATTGGACGATAAAGAAAGGTGATCATGTTTTTAGAGCGGAGCTATTAACGAAATAGAGAGCAACCTTCTATCTAGTCGTGCTATCACTTGTGCTATCAAGTTAAAGCATGCAGTAAGAATGTCAAATTGCACACTAGCTTCACCTGGTGAGTAAACTCTGAACTGAGCTGTCCATCATTCAAATGTCTTATTCATCTGAATAACTTTGCCCAAGATCGCTACCTTATATCTAGTCTAGGTTGCAAGTTAAAGCAAGTAATTATTAGCTAAGCGGCACACTAGCGCCACCTGGTGAGCGAATTTTAAAGTGTGATGTACACCATCCAAAATGTATTATTTACTTGAACAACTTTTTTCAAATTCTCCAGAAAGTTGATGAATGGGAGAGATAATATGATAAAATCGCATATTCCGACTCTCATACAGCGAAATTGGCAGGTTTTATGGATCAAACACAAACTTTACAAACTCTTCTTGTTACATACAAATATAAAATTTCATTATAATATCTTATAATTTCATAATCTCGTAAAACATTTTTTATGAGAAATAAATGGAAGTAACCCTGCTGGCAAGCTACACCAATGAATTCGAGCTCTAGAAAACTTTAAGAAGTTCAACTTCATAAGCCAGCTGAATTCTAAATACACACTTCGAAAAATACTCTAAAAAATCCATAAAAATACTTAAATGTGTACACGTTGAAACTAAAATACAATAAATAAAATACTCGAAAATACATCAAAAATACATCATATACGAAAAATGCATTTCATAATGAATTTAATAAATTTAAACACAACAATACACAAAATTTAAAAATACATAAGTACAGAAAAATATGAAGTACACCTTTTCAATTCGGGTAGATGCATTTGAAAATACTCAAGTCGACAGCCCCTCGGTTCAATGTTAATTACATTACATATTTCTAGCGCAAGAGTCTAATGAGGTGCGATATTTTCAATATAGTAATAATCTTTTACAGTTTTCGAGCATCGTTAGGAATTTGGCCTATCTTTCTTATTTATCTTCTTGTTGCTTTTCAGGTTTCCATTGAACTGAAGAGTAATTCACTGAAATACCAACCAAATTATAACATACCTTCCCAAACTAATTTTAAAACTTGATCTAATACTTACTGCGTTCGCTGAGCCCAAGTAACATTCCAAGTTTTATCGAGGTTTTAAAGCATGCTACAAGCCTAAATCATGGTCTAGTGAACCCTAATAAAACCGGAATTGTTCTTTGAGAGAAATGTGTGTTGATTCAGGATCAACGACTAAAATCATAAAAGTTAAACTTGCCAACATTCTCTGCTTGACCGTCATGCAGTACAGTTCGGTTTTTACTCGCTCTGTCGAGTTGTTCGCTAGTGAAGCATCGTACGGCCCCAGCATTTCGCATGGGGAATTTTGATAAAATACATGAAAAATGACACTCCTACACTCCTATTCTCGATTTGATTCAGGTCTTCAAAACTTGTAGTTCAATTAATGAGTAACAACATTGCAGAAGATTGCATCATGAATTCAGTTAGTTTTATTGATATATTCGCTGTTGAATGTATATAAGCATGTTTGTATATGAATATTTCAACCAAATCTCCTATAAAAAAAGACACAAGCCTGCATGATAATCTAGTTGATACGAGCAGTTCAAGCCTCTCTATTTTTGCAATATACGAGTAGAATGCACTAAATTAATTAATGTGTCCATAATACTAACTTGAATCGTGATGCTGTCTTTAGCAAAGTTGTTCCTTATAGTTTAAGTATGCACGTGTGCTGAAATTCCGAGGGAGGCGACACATCTAAATCTCAATTTTCGAGGCTCCAAAAATCTCACACTAGTGAATAAATCTTCGAAAAATCTTCCTTCGTTTCTCGCATCTACTTGCATCGCGCATCATCTTTTTGCAGGAAATCTTCAAAATCGTGATAAATCTTCTTTCTATCTACTCAGCGTAGCTAGCCACAGCAAAACACAATATTTCCTGCATCGTAGATAGAGTCGTCCCCCTCGTGAAATTCTGAGCTTAATCAAGTTTGATGAACCAGTTCTATGCACGAAAGAGTGAAGGAATATTATTTCTCCATACATTTCAACCAATACCCCCATATAAATTTTAAATCAAAAGCGCCAGCTCGTGTTACATCCAAATGAGCTGAAATTTCCAGAGAGTGGTTTTCTCACCTAATGGCACAAATCTAGGGGATGGCCCGTTGAAAAAAAATGATAAAATGTTTCTTCCATATAAATGTGAACTACTGCAGTGGTTCATACTTAAATGGCATCAAAGAAGCTGTTGGCAAGGAATCGTTACTCCATCCTGGAAATCGGTGATGAACCGAAGGTGGAAAAGAAGGAGAAAGTTCCACCGTTCTACGTAAAAGGATTCCCGGATGGCTTGCAGGAGAAAATCGCATCATGGGCCTGTGCACTGAAGGCTACAAGCTGATTGTACCAGCGATGAACCCCTACAGGGCCGTTGAGACGTTATTTAAGCAACAAAATGTGGAGTATTTCTCCCACGACCTCGATGCCTCTCAAGGTAGTGCTACGTGGCCTTCCACACATGGAACCCGACACACTGTTTAAAGAGTTGAAGGAGAACGGATTCAGTCCGATCCAAATTTTCAAGATGAATCGACATGACTTCACTCGCAAGTTGCTATTCGGCCTGGTACGAAAAACTGCCACATGGCCTACTACTGCAACAATTGTGGTAAGTATTACGCACCCGATGCCTGTGAGTTATTGGAGGACGCAGATCATAAATGTGTCAATTCTGGGACATCACATCGGGCAACCAGCAGACGTGCCCGAAAAGAGCGGAATTTATCGCGATCCGCAAAAAAGCCTCTACGCAGAATCAACCTGGCCGCCGAAGGGTGCCGGAAAAAAATGGGCAGAAGAACTTTCCTGCCATCTCCCAACGGCACCAAATTCCGGTGCTTCTGCCGCTCCCTCTGAACAACTGGATGGCTGCTGCTGCTACATTGGTTTCGTTTACTGCTGAAATGCCTAACCCTCCGAAAAGCTCGAGCCATCAGCCATATGTGGCAACCGCTGCATCCTCACCCCCTCCGCGGCTTTTCTGGCGTCGTGATGATGCACAACTTCCACCAAAAAACGAGAACACAGACACCCTGCTTACATCAACGGAACTTGTAACGCTCGAAGCCGTAGGGGTGAAAGTTTCTACTCCTGTCGGCCACATCACCATCATTGCGGCTTACTGCCCCAAACAAATCAACATCAGGGACGGATCGGCAGCAGACCTATGAAGAGATATTGTCAAGCTAACACGACGGCGGGAGAACTTCATCATCGCTGGCGACCGGAACGCCAAACATCAAGTCTGGGACAACAGTTGGCGCAATCAAAATGTACAATGATCTGCAGGAAGCGCTCCCACCCGGTTGAGTAGGTCCGGTGCTCACGCTATCATCGATATCTACAACAGCAACAGGGGCAACAACATCTCGCAACCTGTCGTCTATGAGGAACTCAACTCGGACCACTACTCGGTTGAAGTGGGTCCCTCAGTCAGCAGGTTCCATGCATCGCGGCGAAACTACCATCGGGTAGATTGGGCGCAGTTCCAACGCTTTGTTGGCATCAGTATCGACTATGACATCTAGCTGGAAACGACCGAAGACATCTACCGGTGTCTGCGCTCCATCGATGAAGCGATTGCATGTGCCAGTATGAGGTGAGTAATACTCGGAACCTTGACAGGCCCACTAAAGACCTCATTAGACTTTGCAACGCAATTCGTAGGCAGTACCAGCGTACTGGGCTGCCTAACCTGAAGACCAATTGCAACCGTTTAAACAAAATCATCCAAGCCAGGATGGTGGATCTCAGAAATAACGATTTTGCAAACAAGATTCGCTCTTTCTGTAGAGATCTGTAGAGTCGCTGCCACACCCGTAGTTGTCCCTGACGAAAGTAGAATATCAGCTGATGAGGTGACAGCAGCCATTAAAGCAACCAAGAATATGAAGGCCGCTAGTGTCGATGGAGTGGTCAACCTCGAGTTGTACAACTGGAGTGTTGACTTCTTCAAGCACCTTGCAGCTGTCTTCAATACGTGTTTGGTGCTTGACTACTTCCCTGCATGTTGGAAGTTAGCCAAAAGCATTCGTCATCGTCTCTTGTCATCCATCTCAAAGCTATTCGAAAAGTTGATACTTAGCCGTCTGCAGGTATTTTAAAATGATAATAACATCTTTCTCTACCATCCACCAACTCGCACGGGTTACTAACATCATCAAGCGGAACAAGTTCGTTTTCAATACATCTGCCATGTCATTGTTGGACGTTGAAAAGGCGTTCGGCATGATGGCCTAGTGTACAAGCAGCATCGATATAACTTCCCAATCTTTATTGTTATGATCATCAGAATCTACTTGTCGGGCAGATCATTCCAGGTCTTCTTGAACAATTCACCTTCTGATATGTTCAACGTTGATACTGAGGTTCCCCAGGGTAGCCTCCTTGGTCCTATCGAAGACATCATATCAAGAAGACTGGCAACTTTGCCTGAATCCAAGCGACAGATACAATAGCGCTGCGCTTGAGTGAAGGTGGAAGTAACGCATAGAAAAATGAGCTTTTTTTTTTCTGAGGAAGCAATCTTTGCTATCAAATTTGTTCGAAGCATTTACCGATTGTACCTGTCTCATAGCGTTCGTATGAGAAAATAAAAGAGTTGCCAGTTTTCTTGATTTGTTGTCTTCGGTCCTATCCACATCAACATCTCACATCAGATGTCCCTCCCCTTCCGGTGGTGGTATTTTGTCAATTTATGCCGGGTCGAGTGATCCGTGCTCTGACGAAAAAAAACAATCAGGCCTGGATGTTCTGTCCAACTATTTCAAAAGTTGGAAGATTTGTATCAATGCAGCTGAAACACAAACCGGGCAATTTCCGCACTCCAATTAACCTCGGCCTAGTAACTTCAAAGTCCACCCTGATCATACTCCCATTGAATGGTCAAGTGAAGTCCCCTTGGTCTCACCCTTGATAGCAAGTTGTTTTTCCTTTCCCATGTGGACAAAACATCCACCAAGTGCAACATCTTGATTAGGTCGCTCTATCCACTTACGAAAATAAAGTCCACCCTGTCCCTTAAAAACAAGTTTGCCGTCTACAATCAAATTATCCTCCCCGCCATTGAGAACGAAACGCCAATCTGGGAAAGCTGTGGAAAGTGCCATCACCTTAAACTCCAAAGTACCCATCACAAGATCCTTAGGATGATCCTCAACAGTCCCCCACGGAATTCTGAGATCCCTCGCCTGGTTGGTATTCAGACACTTTAGGAGCGGAGTACTTTCATCCTCGAAAGGTTCAGAGACGCCTGTCTGAGATCAAGTCACGATATTGTCGTGACGGCAGCCTTTCCGTACTTGCCATTGTCGTGACGGCAGTCTTTCCGTACTTCAATGCACGTCCAATCGTCTCAACTATAGTTAACAGAATGCTCGAAATTCATTAAAAGCTTTCCGTTGATATGATGTGCGGGTCGACTTTCACGAGGTTCGAGTTCAGAGCTTTTTCTCTCTATTTCAACACATTAAGCTCGATTGTATCCGTTATACGGTAGTATCATTTTATTCATAATATAACCTACATCTACTACATCTACTACATATATCATACACAAGATTTAATAACCTACCTAAATACGAATAATTTAACCTAATTAGCAAGATCGCTAATTAGGTTAAATTATTCGTATTTAGGTAGGTTATTAAATTATTTTTTTCAATTCAATCAAAATGAAACCCCAAAAGGGTATTGTCCAAACTAGTTGAAAAACGTGGATACGTAAATTAGAATAACAAATTAAACAAAGATGAAGAGCATGATAGGCTTATCAATTGAAATGTTAAAACAATGTTAAATCATAATGAACAGAAATAAACGAAATCAATCCATCCTGTCCATATCTGCTGGTTGCTTCTAAAACCCTTTTCTCAATATGAACACCGTTTTTCCTTCATAGATAAATACATTAGAAAACTAAATGATATTCGTTAAAGGCTATCCATGTATCACGTGCACACAAATGATTTTCATTTGATGATAGTTATCTGTGTCATATGCTACTGTTATCATTCAAAAGCTTGAAACTGACATTTGGCAATAATCATTTTATATTTGGCATGATATTTTTTATAGTGTATGTTTTCGATATTTAGACCATTTTGGCTCATGCGTCATATTTAAAAAGGGTGTATGTATTTTCATGGGCACTATGTTTGAAAAAATCGTTCCTTAAAAGCTATTGATTGTACTGAAGTGGTATCTAAGGGGAATTGATTTTATAAAGTGAAAAAATAGGGGAAAAGTTGGCTTCGGCAATACCTTAACCTATTATCGTCAGGGGGGTAAACAAAGTCCTAGAGCACTCAAATTTGGCCAATAGTTGCTCTGAAACCCAACGTATCCACATGCCAAAATTGAGCTCTCAAGGACGTTGTTTACCCCCCTGACGATAATAGGTTAAGGTATTGCCGAAGAGAACTTTTCCTCTATATATACTGAACAAAATAATTTACCTTCTTTTAAATTAATTAAATCATCTTGTCCTCAGCCTTGCGATGGTCTAGTAAAAGGTCCTCATACTATATTTGAAATTGCAGGTTTAATTTCCGGTAATTGTCACACTATACGAATAAAAAAAATGGTACAGGGTTAGAAAGCTCATAATTAATAACTGTGGAAAGGCAGGTGCAAAGTATCAGTTGGGACGTACATGTTAAGTAAATGAAGATATTCTGAATAAAACGCTAGAGAGCAATTCTCTACAGATTGACGAATTTTTAAATTTTTTTTTAATTTGTCGGCTCCGATTTTGATGAAAATTTGCACAGTTGTTCTTTTTTAGTAAAGATGCCAGTTCTTCAAATTGAATCACGACTACTTTTCTAACAGGGCCTGTGTAAAAATTGTACTAATGAGTTAAAAAATTTATATTGCTGAAACGCTTTGTTCGATTAATTTGGTGTCTTGAGCAAAGTTGTAGATATTATTTTGGCAATAATGTTAAAAATATACACTGTAAAAAAATTCGTTTGTTTCAATGAAAAAAAAAATATTTCTTATTAAAAAAATTAATTTCTCAAAAAGTACATTTTTGAAAACTTTCGTTTTAAGCCTCATTGAAGCTCATAATATTTGCTACAAACTGGCAAAGTTTGGTGATGGTAACAAAAACAAAAAAGTTATGATTTTTGGAAATTTCACGATTTTTACATTTACATTAAAAACACATGTTTTTCAACCGTGTATATTTTTTCAAGAATTGCATTTTAATTAAGCACAACTTTCTCGAAGACACCAATGCAATCAAGCAAGCCGTTTTTGCAATATAGATATGTTTATTTCATTAGTGTTTTTCTACACAGGCCCTATTGAAAAGTTAGGATTCATTACATCTGATACCATGAAAAGGTATCGTTACTAACAAAACTAAAAAAATTCATTTGATGAATATTGAGCTAGAACTAAATAAAAGTGAAATGATGCTCAAACTAGCGATTAATTTTCTTTTTTATTCATTGTCTTCAATTTTGCATAGTTGTATCAGTGATCTTAACGGTAATAAGTCAAATACTCAACACTGTAATAGTGAACACCAAAAACATCTGTCTGTACCTAATGTAGAAATTATACCTATCGATCTGATACTTAAATTAGTTTGAATAGTTGATCATAAAGATTGCTTTTTACCGCATACATCTTAAAAAGTTATCAAGGGAAATAAGTGTAACACCATTTGGTTAAAAGGTAAGCATAACCTTCAGTTGTATTTCAATGAAATCATTTTTAAAGATTATTATTTTTAATTTTTTTAATACAGGAAGCAACATGAGTGAACGAGCATGTTTTATCAGGTGCATTCGGCCGTTCGAGGAAGTCAAGTGCTCGAAAGAGCTGAGGAATATTTCGAATATTACCATCCAGAAATTAAAATCGATTGGATATTCTGAAGCATCAGGATTGAATACTGGTTTTCGCATTTGCACGTCCTGTCGTCTTCGTGTTGATAAACAAGCTCTTTTCATCTCAAACGAGGAACAGCATGTTGCCGGAAGCTCAAAGATGCCAACTACAGTGATAGTACCTGTCGTAACGAGCTAAGAAAGCCTTACAACTGTACCATCAATGACATCAGTTACTTCAGTTCAATCGTACCAAGAATTTACTCAACCAGTCAACATCGAGATATTCAACCGAGGCATTGCAGGAATCCAGGTATCACCGATAGACGTGGGAAAACTCAACTACATCCACTACCCCGAAAAGAAGCACCGTGAAATCAACGAAGGTATTAGAAAGAATCTTTTCAACTTCGAGCCTGAGGCTGACGAAGTGAATGAACTCAAAGAAGTTTGAGAAAACATGAAGGAAAAGTTTTCCAATGCATCCACTGCAAGTAGTGAAAAATTATTAATTTTATCGTTATTGCCTTATTCATGGTCAACACAAAAAGTTATGGATCAATTTAATGCTAGTAGATATATTGCAACAGAGGCTAAGTTGATAAAGGAAGGTCATTCGTCAAAAACCGCAAAATATGGCACAGCCTTAAGTGATGAAACAAATTTTTTTCTTTCCTTTATTTAACGTCGGCCTCTGTTCCGCAATCTAGTGCCAATCACCGACGGACATCGATTGCCATCCATTGACGACAATCGAATGTGCAAGGAAGGCAGCTTCCACACCTGCGTAGGATATCGCACCCATTCACAACACACATGGGCCGGGACCAACGGCTTTACTTCCCTTCCGAAGGAAGACGTGACCAGAGATTTGTATGCCCCAGAAAAATCCCACCGACCTCGGCTGGGATTGAACCCAGACCCATTGGGGTGTTAGAAAGCAGTCACGCTTACCACTACACCACCGGCGCCGGCGATGAAACAAAATTGGCAGTCATAAATTTTTTTGAAGATGATGATATAAGCCGGGCAATGCCTGGTCAAAAAGATTATGTATCTGTGCAGAAAGAAGGAAAACGACAAGCCATTCAAAAAAGATTACTAATGATGACTTTGAGAGAAGCTTATAAACGATTCAATGAAATTCACTGCAATGTAAAAATTGGATTCTCTTCATTTGCAAAACTCCGCCCTAAGCAATGTAATCTTTTAACCAGCTCTGGAACCCACAATGTTTGCGTGTGCACAACGCATGAAAACATCAATCTAATTTTACACAGTTTGAAAAAACTTAACCATTTAAATGATGTAAAAACGTTCACTGACAGCCTACTTTGTGAAAACAAGACAACATATTGCTATCTACGGTGTTATGAAGATTGTCCAGACTCTTCCGCATTAGAAAACATTTTATTAAAACAATTAGAGGAAAAATGCATTGATCAGCTTTCATTTGAACAGTGGGTTACCACGGATAGATGTGATTTAGAAACATTGTAAAGCCTGCAGACGAGTTTGTTTCATTTTTCTGCTTGAAATTGACAAGTTTGATACCACATGATTTCATAAAAACACAGCAATCTAATTTTTTGAAAACTACACGAAATAATTTGCAAGAAGGTGAATTTTTAGTTACTTGCGATTTTTCCGAAAACTACAGCTTTGTGTTACAGGATGAAGTTCAGTCTCATCACTGGAATGTCCAATAAGCTACCATTCATCCATTTGTTATATATTTTAGAGAAAATATGCAAGTTAAACATTTAAGTTTTATTATAATTTCTGAAGAGTTAAGGCATGACTCAGTGGCTGTTAACTTATTTATTTCTAAAATGATAAGTTTTTTACGCATTAACCAAAGTAAAAATATCAACAAGATTTATTTTATGTCCGATGGAGCCGCGTCACAGTACAAGAACCGGAAAATTTTTGCTAGCCTTTGTAAATTTAAATCAAAGTATGGAATTGAAGCCGAATGGCATTTCTTTGCAACATCACATGGGAAAGGTCCTTGTGACGCTATTGGAGGTACAATAAAACGTATAGCTACTAGAGCAAGTTTGGCCAAAGAACGTGAACATCCAATAACAAATGCAAGAGAGCTTTATAATTGGGCAAATAATCGAAAAGAAGAAGAATTAACAAAATTATCATTTAGTTTTGCCACAACAGAGGAATACGAATGTATGGCTTCACACCTCAACGAGCAATATAATAATGCAAAAATAATTCAAGGAACTCAAAAGTTTCATTCTTTCATTCCTGTATCAGAAAATAAAATTAAAGCCAAACGATACTCAAACTGTAATGATAATGATGCCAAAATATTCGATGTATTTAAGAAGTGATGTAAATAAAAAATAGAAAGTAAGTGTATTACAATGAAAATAAATTATGTATCATTTGTCCATAAGGTTTTCGAATAAAAGAAAAGTAAAAAATAAGCAGATAAATGTATTTTGTGGATTTAAGATGAGATTTTAAAATAAAAAAGTAGTCGGGATTCGCTATTACAAATTGTAATAGCGAACCCCGACTACTTTTCCGATAGGGCCTGTGTAGAAAAGCGCTTATAAAATAAACATTTTAATACATTGCAAAAACGGCTTGCTTGATTGCTATGGTGTCTTCGGAAAAGTTGTGCAAAATTAAAATGCAATTCTTGAAAAAATATACACGGTTAAAAAATGTGTTTTTAATGAAAATGTAAAAATCGTGAAATATTCAAAAAACCATAACTTTGAGTTTATTATCACCAAACTTTGCCAGTTAGTAGCAAACATTATGAGCTTCAATGAGGCTTAAAACGAAAATTTCAAAAATGTACTTTTTGAGAAATTAACTTTTTTAATAATAAATATAATTTTTTTCATTGATACAAACGAAATTTTTTACAGTGTATATTTTTTACACAATTGCCAAAATAATATCTACAGCTTTGCTCTAGACCCCAAATCAATCGAACAAAGCGTTTCGGCAATATATATTTTTAAACTCATTAGTACTATTTTTACACAGGCCCTTTTCAAAAAGTAGTCGTAATTCAATATGAAAAACTGAGAGCACAAAATGGCGCCTTTACTAAAAAGGAACAACTGTGCAAAGTTTCAGCGTAATTGGAAATGATCGGTCAGGATCGATTTGCGAACCTTCGTGGAATGCCTCTAGATAAGATAGTGAAATCATCCCGAAATTCTATGAAAACCATTTCTTTTACGCTTCCTACGTTTATATTAAGAATCTGATAAGGCTACAGTTTTTTTTTCCTAGGTTTGTTTACCGTCGGTCCTGTTTTCCATACTGAGCACCAATGCTATCGACGCCAGGGAGGCAACTCCCACACCTGGACCGTACCTATCGATCCATCAACTCATAAACCGGGGACCAACGGCTTTACTTCCCTTCCGAAAGAAGGCGTGATCAAAGATGTTATTCCTCAGAACAACCCGGCGGCACCGACTAGGATTGAACCCAGGCCTACTGGGGTGAGAGGTAATCACGCTTACCACTACACCACCGGCGCCGCTAAGGCTACAGTTGGCGCAGCAAAAATTCTTTGACATCGAACTTGAGCGCTTGTCATAAATAGCTTATCAGAGAAAACGAAGGGAATGCAGTATCCTGATATTGTTACGATTATTAGCAATCTACATGGCTTTTTACAATACGTGTCCCCCTTGCCAGAATGGGAACATTTTGGCGAGCTCATGTAGGGTAAGTGTAGTAATTTTCGACCTTTCTGTCATTTTCGACTATTGTCCAAAACAATTCCAAAAATAAACTTTCTTCATGAAATAAACACGCTATTCGCCTATTTAATTGCTCCGGACCGTTTTGATATGGAAAAACCCAATTCAAGTTTTAAACACATAGTTTTGATTTTTTATTTGTATGGAAGGTTCGCCCCGTAACGTGGGTAGATCACCTTTTTGTGGTACGTTACGAGATGTATCTACCACCGATTCCTAGTCCTGACCAGAGCTGGTAAATATCACGGCCGTCATGTGACGATGAGAAAACAGGTCCTCTCACCATCACGAGACGAAACTACCTATCATTAGTTTTCTTGTCATTTTTCAATGATCAAGCACTCATGATAATAATTCTTATGCGGTTTTGCCATCAACATTTTTAACTGATTTAGATGAATTTAAGCAAACAACCGTATGTAATTGGTGGAGTTAATATATTATTAAGATTTCCTCGGTACAAATAACTTTAATAGCATTAAATGAGCTAGTAATTACGATGATCACAACACTGTCACCACAGACAAACAGACATAACACTTGCCAATTGTTCATCGAACAGGCATTTAACGGTCAATTTAAAAGTATCGTAGTTGGTAGTACCGCCACCTGTGGCGCACATAGTCAGTTCCTCTTGCGTTTGACGTTTACACACTACCGCCATCTGTTCTGCGTACTACCCACCACAGTGTACTCAACAGATGGCGGTAATGTTTTAGCGACGATGTTTTACAGTGAGAAATATTCAATGTGTTATGTCTGTTTGTCTGTGCTGTCACGTTCTGTCATGACAAAAAATTCGATGAGATTTTGAAGAAAATCTCTATCATCGTTTTCTCATCCAATGATAGTGACAGAAGTATCACTGTAAATATCGCGTGGGATCTTTCATTGAAAATGACATTTGCCAGCCCTGGTCCTGACTACTTTAAACTAAGAGAACAGGATTTTTCAGTAATCACGGAGGACACATTATAGCAGACGTAATTATTTTTCCGGTTAAAATAACTATATTGTTCAATTGTTTTAGAGATAACCCGAAACTATAGTTGATTCGACTATACATATATAGAGGGCAACAACTATAGTTCATAGCTGGCTCCTCGGTTGGCTCAACTATATTTTTCAGTAGATGAACAAACGCCAAACTTCAAAATACAACTATGCTTTAGTTGGTTCAAGAAAACTATTGTTAGGAAAGCAATATTTTACAATGTTTATTAAACAAACTGCTTTTCATTATCGACATATTAAGGAAGTTTGTTTTGTTTCTTTATCGATCTCAAAAACACAACTGTAAAATCATAAAAAAGTGAACAAGAACATTCAACTTAGATTTGAACCGTGTTCATCTGCGTGAGAGTCAGCTATCTTATCGCTTGCTCTACGCATCACAAGTTAAAAGTACGTGGATTTATGATGATCACTTGAAACCGAATTATATAAATAAATTACATTTGACGGTTGTTATAATTGATCAAAGTTATAGTTGAATTGAGTATAAGATGAACAGTTGAATCTATTAGGGGTAGATATGATTGAGTTGACGGTCAAATTCATGTTGGAATAACTATAGGTTTCCATGTGAAAGTATCTATTAGGATTGTCATCTTAGTCCTTGTTACTTTTTATGCCTTGTTAATAGTGATAAGATCTCGGGTTGTTTGGACCGAGGATGATCTTGAAACAAGGAAAAAATGGGTTAGTTAGTCTTCATCTATGTGACTCCTAATCTTCTATTCGTTGTTCTCTAGTTTGAAGTGGTTAAGACTAGGGTTCTGATGCATGGTCATTATCGGTGTCATTCCTTAATTTTGTTTCAAAGGAATCCAATCTTGATTGACAAAGAGGCGCGCCATTGGAGGGTGTTTCAACACTCCGAAGGGTATAAATAGCGGGACCTTTCAATTAGAGCCGGATCCTTGCGATAAATGCAAGAATGGCAACTGTTTAAAAATCAAATACTTCATCATTTCTCAATAGTGATGGAGTAATACGACATGCACTAAACTAAGGACACGGGATATACTACAATAGATCAAACAACTGGTCGCCGTGGTGTTAGGTCCCGAACAGAGGAAAAAAAATGGAAGGTTTCCTAGTTCTAGGTCGAAAATTAGTACGTTTGCCCTTGTGTCATTCTTCCTGCGTGTAATTTTTTGGCATCAATTTGAACATGACTTCTATCTTAACATAGATACCGCTAATGAAAGATAACGAAATTCTGGTGATTGTAATTGAAGACTTTTTGCTTGCGATATTTTTTTACTGATCAAATAGCAAAGTATAAAACATGTACTCTCTTGTACAGACTGTCATTCATTTTTTAGATTTCCTCAGTTCAACTTGTACCAAGTGGTCTCAAAACAGTGATTTCTTTAACATCAAAATGAAGTGTAAGTTTGCAACACCCGACTGAAGTGTGCATAGTGTTTGAAGTGATAGCTAATTTTTCTCCGTTTTCACAGTCTTCATTCTGCTTGCTTGCCTGATTGCCCTTGCTGCCGCTTGTGTCCGAGATGACTCCAACGGAATGCCGAGTTGTAACGCTGAAGAGGTAGCTCAGGGCGTATGGAGAAACAACTGGGACCCTACCGCCTACTGGATGTGCACGACCGCTAACACCGCACCAACCCTAGTCCGATGCCCAACCGAAGGAATGTTTGACCCGACCACCCTCACTTGCGTCAACTGGATGGACTGGGTTTGGCAGCCAACTTGCAGACCACCAAGTGCGCTGTAAATCCCAGTTTGATTCTGTACTTTGAGAATATACACTTGCATTTATAAGTGATGCCTTTTTTGTGAATGCTTTAGAATTGAGAAATAAGATACGCGGTCAGTGTGAAAACAAGGATATTATGAAATGGTGTTACTTTTCTAAAACATCTGAAACGTTCTGATCCAGTCTATGTAGCAAATAGTGAGTTAAGTGTTATTCTGTCAACTCGTTGATGATTATATTTTCGAGTTTCGTCAAAATAAATTTTTAACAAAATATGAATCGACACTGGTGAAACATTATTTTCTAGATTCCGATGAAAGCGAACTTTCTTTGAATTGTAAATTAAAAGTTGCACACCTTTTCAACTTTGGGATAAAACAGGTAAATCCACATCAGTGAGGGTGGTTCAAAATATCAATTTTGCTCCACCGAGCTCAATCGATTCTAAATCAGATCCTGATAAATCTACCAAAATTTGGGTTCATTTGGTTGCGATCGCATACTGCACTGGCCCTTTTGAAGTTTATATGGGAGTTACTATGGGAAAAGTGAACTTTTTATTTTCCTCGTCGTAGCCTTTCGCCATCATAAATGTTAGATTGCTATCTATACCTATAGGAAATGTTCTCAGGTACCACTTTGTTGAAGGTAATTTTTAGATTGAACATCCCGATAAATAGTTAATAAGTAATTAGAAAGACGACATTCTTCTGGCATGCTCCATCAACTGCTCAACAGGCAACATTGATGTAGGTACTTGGCGCGAAGAATATGGCAAAACATCCAGTGTGAGATGCAGTGTTGCCCTGAAAGCGTCCGATTGATCATTTCAGAAAGTTATCGGCTTCGAAATCAATGAATATAAAATGATCGAAACGTTCAATCCAAAACTGGTTTTGTGTAAAATTGTAGCTGAGAAAATTGACTATAAGAACAGATACAGTAGCGTGGTCGGAATTTCACTGTTATGTTGCGTACCTCTTTTGCTGCATCTGCGCCTCTGGCGGAATTTAAGTGAAACTAATGATGAGGAGAACTTGAAGTGAAACGTCGTTTAGGGTTTGTGTATTCTCTTACCGGGAGCTTTTCAGAATTATTTCGATGTTGTGAGAGATTATGCTGATTTCGCAATAGGGGTTTCTACTTGATCAAATTCGGTAGTGGTCAAGCTGGCTCGATCTCTTCTTTCTAGGAAGAATTTCACTTGGATTCGCCCTGAGGCAGTCTCATCCGGGCAAACTCAACGTGGCCTGCGGTCTCCTTTACCGGAGTGGCGCTTAAACTGCAGGCTTAACCTAGATAGGCCAGTGTCGGCTACAAATTGGCAAACTTCTTCTTTGCCTTCTTCAGCAAATCCGAGATCGGAGCGACTATACCGGCTATACTCTCGTATAAAACGTTGATAAAAACCGCCTAATCCAAGCAGCCGTCGGATGTCTTTTACGTTCCTTGGCCGTGCGTAGTTCAGGATTGGTTCGATCCGGGAGTTACCGATCGATATCCCGTCTTCCGTCAACAAATACCCTAGGTACGAGACTCGTTTTCTACAAAACCTGCTTTTGTCCAGGGAAATGGTTAAATTTGCGTTCGCTAACCGCTGTGCTATTACGATTCCCTTCGGGCTCGAGGTAGACAACCTAATGTTCCAGTTCAAGATATTTTGGGTAGAAGCGATCAGGAGTTTATGAAACTTATATATGTTTTCTTTAAGAATATTAACCTTAGATTGTAAGTTAAACTAACCTTGTTTTTAGTTTTTGTTTTGTTCGTGTGGGTTTTTTTTAATGTTTGTTTCTGTAATAATTGTATAATTACACTGTGGATACCGAATTGAATAGGAATAAGTTCATGTTTTAGGAATAATGAAATATTTGTATCGTAAATCATAACTCAAACCTCCTCCTCCCTCTCCCCATCCATAAAACTGTAAATCTCTACTAACCTCGAGATGACCGCGAGTAATCGGTTCAGTTCCTTTAAATCTAGACTTAAGACATCAATTATGTATAACGCAAATGATAACTTGGCTCTGTAAAGTTTATTCGATTGAGCCTGTACAAATAAATTAATTAATTAAAAAAAAACCGCTGTGCTACGATCTTCAGCAGCCGTACATGCTCGCTGAACGTCCGGGTCGCAATAACTATATCGTCTAAATAGACGAACACGTTCGGTTCTAAGTCGAAACCGATTACACGATCCATTAGCCGACACATGGTGAACGGTGCGTTAGTTAGACCGAAGAGGCAGACTTTGAACCGAAACAAACCCTTGGGTGTTCGAAATGCCGTATAATCCCTGGATTCCTCTTTCAGAGGAATCTGAAAATACGCATCCTTTAAATCAACCACCGAATAGAATTTCGCCTTCCTCAAGCGGGTAGGAGTCTTTTTTGGTCCAGGCGTTGATCTTGCGAGAGTCTAGGCAAACACGTAGCTATCCGTTAGTTTTCCTAACTGGAACAAATTCGCTAGCCCACTCGCTCGAACATTCCTCGATAGCGTCCATCTGCTTGTACCGCTCAATCTCAGCTTCCATTTTTGCTTGTACATATGTATAGCTGGAGAGCATCTGTACAATGGTAAAGTGTACGTAATCCGTTTCAAAGATGCAAACAAACACGTGAGGACACCTCTCCGTGTTTACGCTTATCTCGCAAATTCTCTCCTCCAAATCTTTGTGTTGATTAGGACTGGGAACCTCCTTCTCTAGTGGAATGTTGTTGTTCCCTTCCCCACATTCCACGTCTAGTTTTCCGACGTGCCCTGATGATCTGCCCTGGGGTGATTTTGGCACGTTACGGATGTTTTTCCCGGTGAGCCACACAAGTAGCAGAACAGCTTTTTGGGTTCCCTACAATCCCTCCACAAGTGCCCCGTTTTGTTACAGTTCCAGTAAGTCCTTACGAAAATTTGGTTGTCGTCTTACAACCAAATTTTCGTAAAACAAGCCTGGTGTTATGTAGCCTTTGCTTCATGCTGTAAATATTAAATTAGTCGTAAATAAAATTAACACGAAATAGATCTAATCCATACGCCAAAAACTTTGCCAGGAGCGAAACGACACTAGCTGATTTACGTTAAAATTGGAATGCCTCGCGAGTAACGCCACTCGACCTTGCGTAGTTTCTCCCAAGGCCGACTCCAGGGAAACCTTCGGGAAAGTTGGGGAAAGAAAGAGTGTGGCTTCTTCTTCTTCTTCTTCTTCTTCTTCGCATTTCAAGCTTATTGCATATCGCATATTAGCTTATTGCATGCTCTCAACTTAGTGTTCTAGGTGCACTTCCACAGTTATTAAATTGAGAGCTTTCGATGCCTGTACCATTTTTGCATTTGTATAATTGTGTGGCAAGTCCAATCATACTTCTATGCCCAGGGAAGTCGAGAAATTTTCCAACCCGAAAAATTCCTAGACCGGACCGGGAATTGAACCCAGCCACCTCCAGCATGGTCTTGCTTTGTAGTTGCGCCTTTACCGACTGAGCTAAGGGAGGCTTAAAAAAAGAGTGTGGCTACACCCGACTTTGAACGAAGGGCCAACGATCAGAATAATCTCTCGCATTACCGATCTCGTTCGAAGAAGTTCGCGGGAAAATCGAACTTCCGTTAAGTTCGGCCGAGGTCACCTTCCCTAATCGCAGGGTCACGGTTTCGCTTCACTTTCGTCCGAACCGCAGTTTACAGTGGAAGTGTGTCGTTTTGTTCACGTTAATGTATAGTTTTGTATAGTGAGTGAAAACAACGTGGTTTTACTTGTACTTAAATTCTAATTTATCGTTAATTGTTTAGTTATAGCAAATCATAAGCTAAATGTAATGTACGGCATAGGTTAGATTTTGTGTGTGCAGAAAGACAATCTAGGCCAGGTAATGTGCTCGTCAAACAAAATCTGTGCTTTGTGCTTAATATTATTTATGGCTAATTTAATCCCCTCCCCATGGACATGGAGGTTGACGGTACTGAAGCAAATGGTTATGTTTAATTTCTTTATATTTGCAACGATGATGATTTCCTATAGTGACACATATCACCTTCTTAATGCTTTAGCTTGCCTCAAACGATTAATTCTTGGTTGTTAATAGAACTTCCTTGATGAAATCGGCTGCTTTGTGCAGACTGAGCAATTCTTATTATAGTATCAGATTTGTTCTGTATTCAGAGGAACTGGGATGGCTTATTAGAAACTTCTCACCAATAAAGTAATGATCTTCTAGTAAATTTTGCATATAGTTTTATTAATATATTATTTTATTCAAGCATATTATTTTTGTTACAGTCAATTAGCATTAGCATACGATACAAGAGATTTAATATTACTTGCTCGTTTTTGCGTAAAATAATCAATATTTATTTTACTTCTAATTACCTTTGAAAGTTTTTTTCAAGTTTTTTTTTGTGATCTGAAAATTTTCCCAGTTTGATTAGAAGTTTCGAAGCTAACGCATGTCCACAGGCCTAATAGAAAGATAGGCAGAAAAAGTGTATCATGAAGAATGGTTGCATGCAGGGTTGCTTCCACTCACTTGCTATAGATGAGTGATTTTCGGAGTTTTGAATTCGTTAGATGTTGTAATGGGGATTTGTGTTGTTGAATGCGGGAGGAGATTGGAGGGCGGGTGTTTGATGCATAGAGCCTGTAAATTTCGCTTTCAGAGTGTCGCAGTCAGCGGTTTTTTGACTGCAAGTGGATCTGGCGGGTTTTGTGTGTCGTAGGCTTGCTTTTTGGCCTCTACTTGTGTCTAACATGTGCAGAGTATCATTATAGCGTCTAATGGTTTTGAGATTCCTGGTTGCGTGAAATATATTTGTGAGAATTTTTTTTGAGATTTTAGTAGTCACGTTTTGTTTGAAGTTTATATTTTATTTCTTTCATGTCATTATCGTAAATAATAGTTATTCAATAATAGATAGTTCATCCATACATTCGTACTTTGACGCGAAGCTCTGTGGATTATAAGATGCTCGATGACCCTGGAGGGATTGATTTTGCCTACTGACCAGAAAATCATGGATTTAATCCCAAGCTATTCCACAGCACCATAAATCGCCACCATCATTTGTATATTTGATATTGAACATTAACTTTGGCAACTATTTGCATATCAAGCGAAAACGTAGTCCTGTATTGTCGCGAAGCGTTATGGTTCTGAGATGCTTGATGACCCTGGAGGGATCGTTTTTGCCTACTGAGTAGAAAATCATGGGTTTAATCCCAAGCTCTCCGTCATGACTCTTAAAATTCATGATCACTGAACAAAATGAATATGTTCTTTCAATAGCCGGCTATCGAGAGATTAAATAAACAACCAATAATCAATACATACTTTTGGTTGCATCGCCAACTTGAGGTGAATCCTAACCGAAACCCTACCCAACCCTTCAACTCCGTAGCACTTATGAGGGTGTCGCTAAGTCGGTGGCCTCTCGTTAAGTAAGTACTACACCAACATTTCCTTCCCTATACCTAGTTATGGTAAAGATGGGCGTGGCCGGGAATAGCCACAGTCATGCTTCTGTTACTCTTATTTAGATTGGAACCAATGTTTGCTCCCCAGCCTTATTCCTGAAAATAGTCTAACTGAGAATTTCAGATGAGACGTGATTTTCGCTAGTATCCAATCTACGAAGTTTATCATAACAACGCTAACGCTAATATTATTCATGGCTAATTCAATATTTACAGCATGGAGCGAAGGCTACAGTGTGTAACGAAGTTCCCGGGTACCCTTTTCCCATTTTAAATGTGCATACAAAATCGTAACGTACATAAATAGATAACTATAGAAAAGAGCCATAAAAGGTCTCACCTAATTAGTTATCATTATTCTGCCTGAAACTGGATGATAATAAATGACCATTAGACTGATGAGAGACTAATCAGGACCCGATTTGGAACCGTTTGAGTACTGTGGAGCAAACATTCTAAATTTTGCTCAGTCAAGTGACCATGCGTCTCCATGCAATGCTTCAAACTTCTGCCGCACCAAGTACCGCACGTCCATCTGATTCGGAAAAAAAGTCATTCCAATCGAGCGTGTACCCGAGCAAAGTCTGAGATCAAATTGAAATCTAAATTTGATGTTGTGATTTCGCTGATAATGATTACTCAGGTTGCTGTCGTTTTGGTCGTTTTAACGGTTAAAATATCAAAATTGAGAGCAAACAAATCTTCCTGTGACATCACATTGAAAACTATTTCTGCTATCAGTGAGAGCAAACTGAAAACTATTTTTTTTTCTTTGGTTTGTTTTTTTCGTCGATCTTGTTTTCCGTGCTGAGCACCAATGCTACCGACGTGCCAGGAAGGCAGCTCCCACACCTGGACCCTACCTATCGACCCATCAACTCATGAACCGGGGACCAACGGCTTTACTTCCCATCCGAAGGAAGGCGTGATCAGAGATGTTATGCCTCAGAACATCCCGGCGGCGCCGACTGGGATTGAACCCAGGCCTGCTGGGGTGAGAGGTAATCACGCTTACCACTACACCACCGGCGCCGTTAAAGCACAGACAAACAGACATAACTCTTCATTGTGTATCTTCGTTCATGCATTTAACGGTTGATTTGAATATTATCAGTTCCGCGAACTACTCGCCGCAGCGCTGGCATCGGATCACTTTGACGTTTCTATACATTCTATAGAACTTTTATGCAATATTGTTTACCAGTTAGCGAGCAAGCTTGTTTTCCGCGAGAAGCCAGAGAGATGTCGTTACTGAGGTTATATGTTTTGAGATACTATGTTTTCAAGAACAAGTTTTTCAAAGAGTTAAGTCTGTTTGTCTGTGGTTAAAGTATCGACATCGATACCCGCCGCCGTAATCTACGATCCCATGCTTTCCTTTACAACCGCCTCTCACGAACCATCTACGGATGGAATGAGCCCATGCGGAGGATGTGTCGCATCTTTAACAGATGCTACAATGTATAAGTGCAATTTTAAGGGTATTTTATGATAATCTGTCTAGAATAAGTATACTGTCATTGGGGTGAATATTTTACCTGTTAACCATAACATAAATAAATAAATAAATAGATACCCCCGGTAATCCGACCGTTCTTAATCTGAACACTTTTTAGTTTGAACCCCACTAATCTGCACGCCGTGCAAACTAAAAATTACTCAAACTTCATTTAGCACACATGCATTCTCTCTCAGTTACCGAAATTTTCAATCCAGGAATGTTGCCCAACCGTTTCTAGAATACACGCTTTACACTCGCATCTCTCTTAGCATTTACGGTTGCCATGGGTCCCATAAGAGATGTGTCAGCACACCTTTCGCCCTTTTTATGCCCCATTAATCGTTTAGCAGTCGTTACAGTTTGTTTACATTTCTCGCCAATTTGAGGGAAACCCAAAAACAACAACAACAACACACCTTCACCGTAGCAGTAGAAGACCGCTTGGTAACTCGTCACAGGACCTACCGTTTTCCAGCAGCCGGGCGATGATTTATTCATAGGGTGGAAAATTGCAGTTTTATTTGCATGTACATATATATGAAGTGCGATTACTTTAGTGGCGCAATTGTAAACAAATCTATACTGTTGTGAATATTTGCGTAAATGGATACGACGCGCACGCCTGGTCGCGGTCAATAATTTCATTAAAACTACTCAGTTGATAGGCGAAGTATGACGTGCACCCACGCCCGCAACAGCTGTTGATGGGGTCGGTTTCCCCCAACTCAAGCTTCAAGCAGTAGGAATATGTGATAGATTTCGTCCATTCCTTCGCATTCGGATGTTTTTGATTGGAACCGATATAAGACCTTCCTACGCATGGGAAATCTGAAAGTGTAGAGTCGGAAAAATGCCATGGAAATTCCGTAATCTTCCACTTTCGAACAACAAGTGCACGTCCGGGAGTAGCACCATTTTGATATTCAGTACACGATTGAATGGATTCTAGCTATTTTCGATGTAGTGCATGGGTGCGAATATCATTGCTTTCTTTATTGCATTTTTATATCGTCCCCATTTGGGAACCATCAAAGCCAAGGGGAAACTGTTGCCATTATTGGAGCGGAATATTTATGCATGTTTGATCTATTTCTGCGAATACAAATATTTCCTGCTTAGTAATTCTCGTTCAGTGCAATATTTATGATTTGACTATAAGTTGCATGAGGGGCCTCATAGCCTAGTCAGTAAAGGGACGGTATTACCGGTGGAAACTAACGATTTTAAATTGCCACACTACTTGACTAGCCTGTTGGTCTGAAGCAAATCGATTAACGTACCTCATTCTAGTCGAAATTCTAGTTCTACATTATGTTTATTTTGGTTCGCTATCAAAGTTTGGCAGATAAAATGAGGGGATGTTTCGAAGGGTGCATCGATTAGTTTGGGGCCGAAGATAGTACTAGAGCTGAGCCAAAAAGTTGAGCACGTTTCTTAGGGACCTTGTAACGATCAGGAATTTGGTATAAATTTGTATTAAAAATTAATAGGTTTAAATTATTTGAATTAAATTCCTTATGGTAGGCAGTAGGAATACACAAGCATTTGTTTTGCTGGAATCTTTCCTAAGACGGGTCCATTTAATTTATGGATAAGATAGGAAAGGGACAACGGCACTTCTATTGGCCAAGTTATCTTTCGTGTCTTTGGACTCACGAAAGTACACGATGGGTTTCGGGAAAAGATGGACCTCCGGTCCGTCCTAGTCTTACATTTCCTTAATCTGAGGATTCACAGGCTCGAGCATTTCGTCCGTGACTTTCCACCAATTTAGAAGTGTGCGCGTTTGTTCGTGTCCGTTAGTATAGCGAAAAGTATGCTAACATAAAATGATGTCAATTATTCAATTTAATTAAAGTTTGCGTGAATTAGTTGTGTGCGGTAGGAGAGAGTTGCTAAGGAAAAAGGTAATTTGGTGTGCTCGAAATGTGCTGTTTTGTCCACGCTCGTGCTTGTGTTCAACTTTCTGTTCTAGTGTTGCACCTTCATTCTGCAGCATCCAATTGCGCGCCCAAGCGCGATACTTCTCCCCGTCGGACGGAATTTCCCGCCAATTGCCAACCGGCCGGAAGCGGACCGATCCGTAATCACATCGGTCCGAGGAGGCTCGAGGGACCTCCACGTGGACAGGATCCACACGCCGGCTCGTCATCAAAACCGGCACGGCATAGTAACCGCCATCGTATCGGCGTGTGAAACGCCAAACCGCCATTTGCCACCGTCATCAAAGGGGTGACGCTTTCTACGCGGTCATCGAACGCGACACCGAGTGCGTCGAACCCACCGACCGGTCATCGACTGTGACCGTTGGCAGAAACCCACGTAAGCTACTACATGCCACGTAAGCTACTACATGCCACACTCATCAGATGATGAACCAAGCGTTTATCTTTTTTGTGGAGTGTGGCGTCCGGTGAGGGCGCCACGGAGTAGTTATTTGCCAGTCCTAAGGCTGATGTAATTTGAGTCGAGTTTCGTGACGACTTGCCGAAACTCGTGACTCGTCGATTCCGCTAAAAGCATGCGTGCGTAATTCGACGCTGCAAATCATTGTCACCAGGAGCACATGCCTTGGTAGAGCTGAGTTACCGATTTGTGACGACATCCAACAACACATAACACCGAGCACATGAGCCCATGAGAGACAAAACGAGAATGAGAGTATGCTACACTCAAAAAATTCCACACGCCATCATCATGTGTCTCACACTTAATTTTGCGCTTATTGTGAAACACATCCATTTCATGTGTGAATCTTATGCTATGAACCATGCCTGAACACTATGGATTTGAATTGTGACACACTTGGATTCTATGTGTCTCATATGGTGATATCAATAGATTTGCACACCATAGTTCAATATTCTACAATATTCTACTTTATCGACTTCTACTTTACCGACTCTAAAAATTGAAACGACAAATATATAATCAAAACTGCCAGAGGCCAGAGCTTTCACATATCTTTTTAATGGGTCTGATTTGGGATTCGATCATGGACTGTTGTGTGGGGTGTGCTGCTGCCGGAGTCTTCGTTCTATCTCACTGTGCCAGGGTTGTTCTCATATATGAGGCGGGTTAATAGGATAAAGTCACAACTCTTGTTTTCGATGTTTTCCTTTCTGAGCAAGCAATTCACATCGTATTGAAACGCAAAACACTTTAAATCCATCTGTTTTGAACAGTAGCGTGATTCAATGTGCAATAAACTTGAATAGAAAGTGAAAATTTTTCAACATTTCAAAGTTTGAAACACTCTAAATTAACGTGTATAACACATCGAACCAAGGTGAAATACACTTAAAGTAAAAGTGATTCTGCGTTTAAAAAATCAAGTGCTTAAACACTTCGATCAAACGTGTGAAATTTTTTGAGTGCAGTAGGAGAGCGAATAGGAACAAACACACAAAAACAGAAATAAAACGAATTTTGTACAAATTTAAATAAACAGTAAGAGGCACTCAATATATCGTCGTTCATGTTATTAATAAATCAGTGCCAACATTTCAAAGGGGCGTAATTGCTTTTGTAAACAATGACTTTAGCCGTCAATTTCTCGCGAATAAAATCTTACCTCTCCAAAATAACAATGCTAGCTGGTAGAGGAAACATTCCTTTACCTGCTGGTGTCATTATTTTTCATGAGTGAGCTTTTATTCGCGAGAAATCGACGCAATTACGCCCCTTTGAAATGTTGGCACTGAAATGTTGTTTTCCCGTTCCTAATCTCCATAGCTTTAATTATTTGAATGTGTTTGAAACAACTCCGCGTTCGAGTTAGTTTTTGTTGCCCGTCCTCTTGTTGAGTTTGAATGGTGGAAGTACATTCCACTACCAGATTAGGGAGACGTCTAGCGGCAGGTGACGGGACTGGCCGATGATAAGAAGTTGTCTCTCGTAGAGTTTTAGGGTATGCGTGAGCTCTATCGTTTCTGTGAGTGACTTTCTTGAGTGTGAATTCATGGGGATAATAGGGAATTCCCGTTTGGTCGTTTAGTTGGAAGCTGTCTGGAACGATCCGTAAATCCTTTCTAGGAATTAATCCGGGCAAATGGACATTTGTTCTAAAGTGTCAACATTTGAAATTATATGTACCTCGGTAGTACTGTACCAGGGAGGCAATTTTTTTTCCCTCTGTTCGGGACCTAACGCTACTGCGACCAGTAAATTGATCTATTGTAGTATATCCCGTGTCCTTAGTTTAGTGCATCACTCCATCACTATTGAGAAATGATGAAGTATTCGATTTTTTTACAGTTGCCACTCTTGCATTTATCGCAAGGATCCGACTCTACTTGAAAGGTCCCGCTATTTATACCATTCGGAGTGTTGAAACACCCTCCAAAGGCGCGCCCCTTTGTCAGTCAACATTGGATTCCTTAGCAACAGAATTAAGATATGACACCGATAATGACCATGCATCAG
Organism: Ochlerotatus camptorhynchus; assembly: GCF_037179485.1. Lineage (NCBI taxonomy): Eukaryota > Metazoa > Arthropoda > Insecta > Diptera > Culicidae > Ochlerotatus > Ochlerotatus camptorhynchus. Next base: position 460,878 of record NW_027040616.1, read on the forward strand.
AACCCTAGTCTTAACCACTTCAAACTAGGGAACAACGAATAGAAGATTAGGAATCACATAGATGAAGACTAACTAAACCATTTTTTCCTTGTTTCAAGATCATCCTCGGTAGACAAAGCCGAGTCTTGTCACTATCAACAAGGCATAAAAAATAACAAGGACTAAGATGTGTTCCTTGGATTACTGAAAAATCCTGTTCCCCTAGTTTGAAGTAGTCAGGACTAGGAATCGGTGGTAGATCTTACATCCCGTAAAGTACCACGAAAAGGTGATCAGGCAATTTAAAAATTATCTTCAGCACTTGTACTTTTTTCCTGGTAGTGCAACAACAATACCATATTGGCGGATCAAGAGCTGAAGATAGCGGCACCGGTAGTGTAGTGGTATGCGTGATTACCTCTCACCCCAGCAAGCCTGAGTTCAATCCCAGTCGGTGCCGCCGCGATGTTCTGAGGCATAACATCTCTGATCACGGAAGGGAAGTAAAGGGTGATACGGTCAAAATTTGGTCAAGAGAAAACGCGTGTAAATCGGTGAAATCGTTTATTTAAAAAATCAAATTAAATTTCTTTTTCAAGTTCAATTAGTATAAAATTCAGGAAAAATATTCAGTTAGGCTTCCGCTTTTCCAAATCCGAATTGCCGGGCCTTACGCTTGACCCCTGCCATCAGATTTTGTACAGCCACCTTGTCCACCTTCTTCGCCGCAGAAAGCCAGTTTGCCTTGAACTGCTGCTCGCCCTTAGCAGTTTTTGGTCTTCTTTAGGTTCCGCTTGACAATAGCCCAGTATTTCTCAATTGGGCGGAGCTCTGGCGTGTTGGGAGGGTTCTTGTCCTTGGGAACCTCCTGCACGTTGTTGGCGGCGTACCACTCCATGGCCTTTTTACCGTAATGGCAAGATGCCAAATCCGGCCAAAACAGTACGGAACAACCGTGTTTCTTCAGGAAAGGCAGCAGACGTTTATTCAAACACTCTTTCACGTGAATTTCTTGGTTGACAGTCCCGGAAGCTATGAAAATGCTGCTTTTCAAGCCACAGGTACAGATGGCTTGCCAAACCAGATATTTCTTTGCGAATTTTGACAGTTTCATGTGCTTGAAAACATCTGCTACCTTTCCCCTTCCTTTTGCCGTATAAAACTCCTGTCCCGGAAGCTGCTTGTAGTCGGCTTTGACGTAGGTTTCGTCGTCCATTACCACGCAGTCAAACTTCGTCAGCATCGTCGTGTACAGCCTCCGGGATCGCGCTTTGGCCGTCGTATTTTGTTTATCATCGCGATTTGGAGTCACTACCTTCTTGTAAGTCGATAGTCCGGCTCGTTTTTTGGCTCGATGCACGGTTGTAGACGATACACCCAGCTTATTTGCGGCATCTCGGAGAGAGAGGTTAGGGTTTCGCTTGAAACTACCGGCAACTCTCTTTGTCGTCTCAGCGGCTTCCGGTTTTCGATTTCCCCCCGATCCAGACTTCCTGGTTGTCGACAAACGTTCCCCAAACACTTTAATTACATTTGTAACGGTTGATTTGGCAACTTTTAGCGATTTTGCCAACTTTGCGTGCGAGTAGCTCGGATTTTCGCGATGCGCGAGCAAAATTTTGATACGCTGCTCTTCTTGCTTGGACGGCATTTTGACAACTGAAGAGTGAATTCCAAAATCAAAATAGGAGCAACATTCTACACACACACACCTTCAAAATGAGGGGTGTTCAGGTTTTTTAAATGCAAAATTGAAAGAAATACGTCAAGTTGATATTGACCAAATTTTGACCGTATCACCCTTTAAAGCCGTTGGTCCCCGGTTCATGAGTTGATGGATCGATAGGGGTGGGGTCCAGGTGTGGGAGGTGCCTCCCTGGCGTCGGTAGCATTAGTGCCCAGCACGGAAAACAAGATTGACGGAAAACAAATTAAGGAAAAAAAAAAGAGTTGAAGATCATCGTCTATTATAATTGAATCGAATTTAACCTCGCATTTTGGTACTGAGGCAGATCTTGCTTCAACTATAGAAGTAGAGATTCAAGAGCATAATTTACATCATCTTTGGTTTACAAAGGAATATTTGCAATATTTGGAATATTATATTCCATAGATGTTCGATATTGCTTCAATCAGCTCTATGGGAATTGATAGTAGGGCTGTTGGGATTAGAAATTATTTCTTGGGATATTTCAAAAGTTACTGGAAGGTGATCAGAACCGAAATGAGCATGGGTAACCAACCAATTGGCTACAAAGTTGACATGAATCAGTAAGGAACAAATCAATAGTTGAGAGATTTCTTGCTGAAGAAAAGCATGTTGGGCTGTTTGGATATTGAATAGTGTAATAATCTGGAGAACAATCATCAAACAAAATATTACCATTGGAATTGCTTTGAGCATTATTCCAAGAGCGGTGTTTTGCATTAAAATCACCAATAATTAAGAGTTTTGATTCGTGACGGATAAGTCACCCTTGAGATAATTCTTGTGCTGACCTGCGCATTGGAATGGCAAATAGGCAGCTATAAATGTAATTTGTCCAAATTTTGTTTCAACAGCAACTCCCAAAGTTTCAAAAACTTTGGTTTATAAACGAAGAAAGAATTTGATGTTTGATTCGTCGATGATCAATGTTGGCAACGCCACCGCAAGGTCCATCAAGACGATCATTTCGATAAATGAAATATTTTTCACACCTTTTAACCTTATGGCCAGGTTTAGGGAACGTTTCAGTTATAGCGGCAATATGAACGTTATGAATTATCAAAAAGTTAAATTGCTCGTCCTCATTATTTTTAAGATCGAGCATTCTAATCCAAAATATTTAATGGAGTTAGTTTTCAGCATATCAGTAATCATGGCAATTGGGTTCTTTAATTTTGAAAAATTTATCGTTTTTTATACATCATCTGAAAGAGCTTCGTTTTCTGAGCACAGCGATATTTTTTTCGAACCCACACACTTTCATCTCGATTTTTAAATCAAGATTTAAAGCAAAATAATAACTTCACTGTTTGACACTAAACTAACAAACTGACAGCTCGCTCCCATACAAAGTGACACAGAGGGGCGCTAATAAGGTGATTTTTGCAAATGTAATCGCGCTTATTTAAAATAGTTCCAGTGTACCAAAATTGATGAAATTTTGGGTTTGGGTTCCATTTTTAATGCAGATTACGATTATGCATTTACCTCAATACGCTTAAAGAACCCAATTAATGATTTCTGTAAAAAATCCATTTTAGGAGCAGCAATGCTTCCTAAGACAAAATTGGAAAGATCGAAGTGGGCCGCACTGCAAAAATGACGTGTTTTTGTTTTGCAAAAAATAAAATAATAACAATTTTCATAGAAAAAGATAAATTTAATGCACAGAAGTGGTATTATAAAGTGTTTCAAGTACTAATTATCAAATCCCACGTGTCTTTAGTGTTTGTAGCAGTGATAACTGATATGAGCTGAATGTAGAATCAAATCCTTCCTGTTCCGTCGTATGAGGTGCCGTTTGTTCTAACTAACGCTTTGGAACGCTCAGCTAAGTTTATTTACCATCCATATAATTATTTCTGTTTATCCATAACTTAATTCTGAAAGTGTGACTACACTTCAGATATCCATTTGATATGTGAATGTATTCATGCAGGGCTTATTGTATATTAAGACGACCTCAGAATGTACGTGTATGAACAGGCATTTTTCAAATGGGTCATTGAATTTACAATAGAGGCATCACATTTCATCTACAGGGCTAAAAATGTTTGCATCTATCGGTTAAAAATGATTTATCAACAAATAGGTGCAGGCAGGTTTCTTCCATAAAAGCTGGATGGATGGAAAATTATCTAAATTTTCGTTAGAGATATGTTAGCTAGTTTTTTGATTTCTACAATACACAGGACAGACGTCTTTTGCGTGAAAGGAATAACCTCAATTCATGCATTTAGCTGGCATGTTGCAATTTTTGGTTCCGTGGCACTGGGTGAGGTTTCAGAAATTTCCTCCAGTCTTCCTTCACTCGGACATGGAGCATAAGGCCTGTTTTTTCTAAGGCTTTAAGGTTGTTTAGTTCTCTAGACTTGATGTGAACTAAATAAAAATCATTAGAAATTCCATTGCGTTAATCGCCAGGACGGGATTTCATTTTCATTTTGATTACTTGGAGTGGCTTAATTCCAAGTAATTTAGTGAATTCATCTTTGATCTGATCACCACCAGGGATTCACCACTGGGCCGACCTTTCAAGACAACCTTGAACAGACGTTCAGTGTTGGTGTCGTAAGTAAAAAATTTGTGTTGTTTTTCAGTAAGATACTTGAGAAGAGGTTTGAATCCGTTCAAGGTTTCAGCCAATACACGGAATTCACCTTGACGACCAATTTGAAGTGAAAACTTAAATTTAACGAAGTTCAAAAGTTCCGTGCGAAAAGCGAAAGTTTATTGGAATTTTGTCTGTATGATGGATCATTCTCATCATCTGTAAGCATATAAAATTGATTGCATAATTGAATTTCATCAGAAATTTATTTATTTATGTCGTCAATCAATCGTAGACCAATTACAATGAATGCTTATTAACTATGTCTTAAATATTATTGCCTGGCTAACCTTGAAAAGAATGCTTTTTTTAGTGTTATTTTATTCATTGTTACATCAATTGATTGGGAATATGCGTTATAGCAGGTCATAATTCTATTCAAAGGCCCATTTTTAGCATAGTTTGTTCTTTGATTGTTAATGTAAAACAAATTCCTAATCCGCGAGTGGGAGCATAAAAATTTATATTTTCTAAAATTTCCGGAACATTAACTCTTTGAGCAATAACATCGTTTATAAATGTTACCATGGCAAAGTCTCTTCGTTTTTTCAGTCCATCTAAACTTATTAACAAACATCGCGATTCATAAGATGGAAGTGGTAATCTCGTCCAACCTAATTTTCGAAGGGCAAACAACAAAAACTGTTTTTGAACAGACTCAATGCGGTTTATATATGTATCCTGATCAGGGCGTCACAATATCAGCTTCAATCGACCAAATCGATGCGACGAAGCGACTGCTGGCTTTCTTTTTCTGTTAAAGTCGAACAGCTTCGCAGCATTCTAGAACCTCAGTCGGCGTGCACAAACAAATGTTCAATCGCTTGTCTCTCTTTCTCCCGTCGCTCCATTGGTCTTCCTTTCAAGCTTCGTCGAAATGGATGAGCGAAAGAGCGCTCGACTTTGATAGTTTTCTCTTTCATGAAACACATCAACAGAGGTTTCATGACGTATATGACGGAAAATGAAATAACACATTTAAAGCATTTCTCACGTCAAAACACTTGAAGATTACACGTCATATTTCTAATTTATCTTCCATCGATATATTTATCTAAAAAAATGATCGAAAACGGGACATAACGCATTTTAAACAAATTGAAAGAGCGGCGATAGAGTGTTCGTGAAAGGGGATTGAAAGCCATAATGAAGTTCGTTTAACTAGAAAATCGACGTTATTTACATTGAAAGCGATGAGCAAAGCAACGACGAGAAGTTCCACAGCCAGCCTTTCCTTCCAAGCGTCCTTCTTTTTTATTTTCGTTTCTTGCTGATAGTCTAGCTAGGCGTTATAGAAATGAAGCGTCGAACACGTATGTATGAGAGAAACAAAACACGAGTTCATTTTAGAGCTTCGAAATTGTAGAGCCCTGATCCTGATACGGAGCCCACACTACGCTACAGTATTCAAGAAGAGGTCTCACATAGGCCACATACAATGTTTTAATAGTGTAAGGATCATTGAAGTGCAGACTAAATCTTTTGATAAACCCTAGCATGTTACTTGCTTTATATATAATGTTATTGTAGTGATCAACAAATGACAACTTAGAGTCGAGAATAATGCCTAAGTCCCTTACTTGATTACACCTTTCAACTGTTTTCTCACCAAGGGAAATTGTGTCATTTACTATGGCATGCTTTCTTGTAAACGATATAGAATTACATTTACTAACGTTAATCTCTAACAAATTCTTCTTACACCAAGTGTAAAAAATGTCAACTTCTTGCTGAAATAGCTGCATATCTGATGCTTTAGATATTTCCATGAAAAGTTTCATGTCGTCTGCATATATTGAAACATGAAGCAGCTTCAAAATGTATTCTATATCATTGACAAATAAGATGAATAGTAGTGGACCAAGATGCAAACCTAGTGGCACACCAGATGTTACATGAACGACAGATGACAATTTTCCTTCAAATCTTACTCTTTGCGTTCTCCTTGACAAGTATGACTCGATCCATTGCAGTAGCCTGGTATTAAAACCTAACTTGGACAACTTGAAAATCAACAGTGGTATATCCACTCTATCGAATGCTTTACTAAAATCAGTATATAATGTTTCTACGTAATTTCCCTTATCCATTACATTTAAAGCATATGTTACAAAATGTATCAAATTAGTGGCTGTAGATCGACCTTTAACAAATCCATGTTGTTTACTAGTAATGAGAGATTTAACTTGGGAAAATATGTTGGCATTAATGATGGACTCGAAAAGTTTAGGAATAGTAGATAATATATCAAGCGATTCCCATTTTCTTTTGCGCTTAGGATCAAGCGATTCCCATTTTCTTTTGCGCTTAGGATCCATGATGGCAGAACCAAGTTTCTTCAAATCGACTTCCAAATGGACTACTATAAGAATCCGAAGGATCGAAAAGGAATGTTCCAAATCGATATCCAAGCAGGATTACCTCGACTAGGGTCCAAACAAGGATCGAAGAGGAATAAAAGTCAAACAAGGTAGAAATTTTACAGGTTGAGCACTGAAAAGTGCTGTTTAAATTTATTGTAGCTTTAGGTAGCAGTAACACTTCCTTCAGCAAATAGCAAATAGATCCGCATGGCCAGAGATGTGGACTGTCAGATCCGGATCTAATGTGGGTGGCCCTTAAGGGTTCATTTCTTACATCCTCTGCATTTTTTCTTGCAACAAATGTAATGCCAGTTCTAGCGTGCAAGAGAATTAACATTTTCGTATAAACCCTCCACAAGATGATTTTTTAGCCACAGTGCATTAGGGGAAACAAACTTTGTTAGTAAAGAAAGTCCAGGTATCATAAAAATTAATAAATTATTTAAGAAACCATGCGACGACCAGGGACATTGCAAATTCTACATGCTTTTTACAATCTTACATTTTCTGGTTGGGATCGAGAAGTACCGAACCAGTAGCTGAAGCAGCTAAATAGCTAAAAATGAACTAGAGATCCGTTCCCTGTCACCATACGGCCAAGGTCTCACTCCTATGGTTACTTTTACAACAGCTGGCGCACCGGGAAGGTAGAGCCAGGAGCTACTGGACAAAAGTCTAATAACCACTTATTGGGGCCTTTTTTATTCCAGCAATAGTACGCATTGGCCAGCGGTTAGCAGCCAACTGTATAAATAAGAATAAGAATAATAGATGCACCAAGAATAGCGCTATCTATGACGTTATACATGCCCGAACGCTTCAAAAATAGATTGTATACATCATGATAGGGGATTGTTTATAATATACGCAGACTGTTTTTGAGAGGTTTTGAGACCCCCCTACCACCGCGCCGACAATCGTCCATACACATTTTTGAAAATTGTGGGTTATGATCAGCCCCTAGGGCATAATTTTAATGTGCTTTACAGACATTCTAATTTTAAATAGAGCATGTTTCCTTAATAAATGAAACATCCATATGGAGTATCATTTTTCCGGGAAAGTACAACATTTGCTAAATTTTACGATGGATCAGCAAATTAAAACTAATTGCACAATCAACCATACCTGGAACCGATGGGTGTGCTTGGATGTTTATATTTACTTGTGTGAGTTGATGCTTTCGGCACCAGTCAGTATGAGCATGTTTGTTCTATTTCCGACTGTGGAAATGTGCAGAGTTACTGTGGTTGAATGCGTGCCTCCAGTAGTACCTGGTGCGGGTTCATTTGCTCAGGTATTTTTTTCATTTTCGACGACGAGTCGTCCATGACTCGATTCAATGCTATAGTGAAATTGCGAACACTGAAGAAAGAGTCCGGATATTCTACGGGATTAATTTTTAATGATCACTGTGCCCGTTCGGAGAACTATATCCATTTCCAGTTCGCAGCGCACCACGTAATATGGGTCAATGTCGTAGCTTGTCACAACCAACAGCAATGCTTCCCGGTTTGTCCGTCCGATGGATTTCCCTAGTTGCCGTGCTTTATAATTCTCCATTAGGGCAAATTGCAGAAATAAATCAATATGAGACACCATCGGGTAAGCGATACCTATGCTCAACTGTGTGACATTACTTTCGATTTAAAAATGATATCACACGGGTTGGCGGCGTTTTCTTAATGTGTCACGATTTATTGGAACAACACTTCGTCGTATTTTTTTTCTACAATTGTTGTTTAATGTTGAGTGATAACGTTTGCGCTATGCGTTTGCACATTTATGACATCAGTTCGGGCCGGTTTGAATCATCTGCGGGTAGAGTGTGATGTCATTGTACCTTCTTTATCATTTAATGGGAGATCTGTTCGATAACTAATTTTTAACAATGAAAAAATAAAATGATGTCAACAAATTTTGAAATTTACAGAAAACCTGTACACTAAAAAATAAACACTAAGTTACTATAATTATTATAATTAGACTGCTATATGCTCCATAATAGGGAATCCGATTCACCTTGACCGAGGAAGATGAACTTTTCGTTTCATTAGCATTAACCCACCCACATCTAACGTTAGAACCATAAATAATTCTCTGGCATCTTAAATTACCCGCTACGTTTCGTAAGAGATTTACAACATCTTAGGCAACTGCATATACATACGGTTTCCCGTCGCTTTTATATAATCGTTGCTGGTAATAGCCTATTTAACTTTTACTGTACCAGAGTGTGAAACGTTTCCACCGCAAGAGTTGTTTGCCCCGTTCTGGAAGTTTCCTCAGCACATGTATCCAAGCCGAGAGGCCAAGATTCATCCAAAAACGCAGTGTGTGTAGTAGTTGCTGCCATCGTTCGCTCTTAGTGGGAGAGGGTGTGAAACTTTAGATATGCAATTGGAAATCAAATTACCTGTTCCTTGGCTCCTTGGTTGGTTGCAAATCTGGGAAAATGCGAGTATGCTCAGGATTGTAAGGGTCCTTGGAACGTGCAAAAGTGGAGCACAGTCATAGTGATGCATGTTTCTTCAGGTGCATCTAGCCGGAACATGCTCTTTGATGGGAAGTAACTGCATTCCATGTGGGGACTCAGATATCCTATTCAGTTAAGGCACGGTATTGCCGGGCCGTAGGCTGAGGGTTCGATTCCTGGTTCGGTCTAAACATGTTGTCGACTTCACAGACAGTTTTCAAATCCATGCTCTCGATAGAATGCTCTCAATTAATAACTGTGGAAGTGCTTCAAAGAACAGTAACTTGAGAGCAGGCAAATCGCTCGTGATATAAATAGAAAAATCAGGAAGAATAAGAAACTTGCAATGCATTCAACAATATCATGAGTTGGAAAATAGGGTAACGCGTTCAAGCTTCGTCTCTCAAATAGTCAGCCGGAAATGAAAATCTACGAAAATCAGTGTTTTGCTCAAGGACACAATCATGTTAGACATACGCAGTTTTGGTCTCGAACTGTTAATTTGCTAATAACATTGCACACACTTGACGAAAAATAGTTTTTTTAAGCAGCAGATAGAAAAGATTTAAGGTTGTTATAGATACGTAAAAAAGTAGATTTTAATTCTTGTAATAAACTGAATTTGTTTTTGCGTTGTAAAAATGAAGTGAGAAATGCTCGCTGCACATCTCATATTTTAAGTGTAAAAATTCATTGGTGTTGATTCAAATGTTAAGATTTACCTACATTTTGCATATCTATAGTAAACTATGATAATAATCCATAAATTATTTTAAAGAAAAACAAATTTCAACAACCGAGTGAAAAGTTATTAGCAAATGAGCACATGGTGTGTACAACTGTGCATGCCAAGCATGGACACAATGACACCAAAATAGTTGAAATTGTGTGCCACGGAGCACCACCCTATTCTTGGGCTTATGTGAGCACGATGTAAGCATGAAAGTCGCAAAATATTTTCGCATTCATTGAGCGAGCGTGCTATTATTCGTTTTGCAAAACTTTCCCCCTATACTGTAACGTAGTGCGATATGCTTCCAGGTATTGTGGGACGAATATAGCGTTACTTTATAGTGTTAAATCTGCAGATAGTTTTAATTTATAGTGAAAATTATATATGAGTAATAAATTACTCGAATTCAGCCAAAATTAGTTCCAATATTAGTTTAAAGTAAAATACTTGCTAATGCTTACGCTGAATGCTCTACTAGGATCCACCCCTAGGGCCTTCCTTAGCTCAGTCGGTAAAGGCACAGCTACAAAGCAAGACCATGCTGGAGGTGGCTGGGTTCGATTCCCGGTCCGGTGTAGGAATTTTTCGGGTAGGAAAATTTCTCGGCTTCCCTGGGCATAGAAGTATGATTGGACTTGCCACACAATTATACCAATGCAAAAATGGCACAGGCATCGAAAGCTCTCAATTAATAACTGTGGAAGTGCATCTAGAACACTAAGTTGAGAGCACGCAATAAGCTAATATGCGATATGCAATAAGCTTGAAATGCGAAGAAGAAGAAGAATAAGAAGAAGGATCCACCCCATACAGTTTGCTTTCAGGACTTACAAGACGTAAGTAGTCATGGCAAGGAACCGTTCGAAACTGTTAAGGTACGTTGTTCAAATGCAATCGCAAACTGTTTGATTTGAGCTTCGAGTGGTATTCGGTGTAGCGTAGGTACTGCCGTGAGAGCACGTCAACAAGTCTGCAATTCAGAGATTGTAAAGTGGTGCCTCTGATTCATTTGAGTTTTAGATGAGCTGAGGTATGATTGTATAAATTACTACAAACTGAAGCTGGTTGATTCATCTTTGATTGGTGTCATGGTAAATTGAGAGCTGGTTAGTTGCTGAATTTGCACCCCCTTTCACGAGAGCCCATAATTGTAATCTAGGAACGTAAGTAAATACATGTAAGCACAATTTAGTTCCCTCCAATAAACACTGAGAAATGGGTATAAAGGGTGATACGGTCAAAATTTGGTCAATATCAACTTGACGTATTTCTTTCAATTTTGCATTTAAAAAACCTGAACACCCCTCATTTTGAAGGTGTGTGTGTGTAGAATGTTGCTCCTATTTTGATTTTGGAATTCACTCTTCAGTTGTCAAAATGCCGTCCAAGCAAGAAGAGCAGCGTATCAAAATTTTGCTCGCGCATCGCGAAAATCCGAGCTACTCGCACGCAAAGTTGGCAAAATCGCTAAAAGTTGCCAAATCAACCGTTACAAATGTAATTAAAGTGTTTGGGGAACGTTTGTCGACAGCCAGGAAGTCTGGATCGGGGGGAAATCGAAAACCGGAAGCCGCTGAGACGACAAAGAGAGTTGCCGGTAGTTTCAAGCGAAACCCTAACCTCTCTCTCCGAGATGCCGCAAATAAGCTGGGTGTATCGTCTACAACCGTGCATCGAGCCAAAAAACGAGCCGTACTATCGACTTACAAGAAGGTAGTGACTCCAAATCGCGATGATAAACAAAATACGACGGCCAAAGCGCGATCCCGGAGGCTGTACACGACGATGCTGACGAAGTTTGACTGCGTGGTAATGGACGACGAAACCTACGTCAAAGTCGACTACAAGCAGCTTCCGGGACAGGAGTTTTATACGGCAAAAGGAAGGGGAAGCACATGAAACTGTCAAAGTTCGCAAAGAAATATCTGGTTTGGCAAGCCATCTGTACCTGTGGCTTGAAAAGCAGCATTTTCATAGCTTCTGGGACTGTCAACCAAGAAATTTACGTGAAAGAGTGTTTGAATAAACGTCTGCTGCCTTTCCTGAAGAAACACGGTTGTTCCGTACTGTTTTGGCCGGATCTGGCATTACGGTAAAAAGGCCATGGAGTGGTACGCCGCCAACAACGTGCAGGTGGTTCCCAAGGACAAGAACCCTCCCAACACGCCAGAGCTCCGCCCAATTGAGAAATACTGGGCTATTGTCAAGCGGAACCTAAAGAAGACCAAAAAAACTGCTAAGGGCGAGCAGCAGTTTAAGGCAAACTGGCTTTCTGCGGCGAAGAAGGTGGACAAGGTGGCTGTACAAAATCTGATGGCAGGAGTCAAGCGTAAGGCCCGGCAATTCGGATTTGGAAAAGCGGAAGCCTAACTGAATATTTTTCCTGAATTTTATACTAATTGAACTTGAAAAAGAAATTTAATTTGATTTTTTAAATAAACGATTTCACCGATTTACACGCGTTTTCCCTTGACCAAATTTTGACCGTATCACCCTTTAGTTGTTTTGTAATTAACCCGCCATAAAACTTAAAAATTACTTATAGGGAAGAGAGTAATTCATACAATCCAATCAATTCGCTTTGTTAGCTATCGATTTTTGACACGTTCAAAATTTTAGTAAACTCGATGTGAATCCAGATCCTAACCTTGATTACCCGAACCCTCTACCATTGTTTTATCCTGACATGGTTATTTACATGGCCAGATTCGTCCTAAACTAAAATCCTTATGCGACACATGCCAATTGGTGAGAATTTCCGTAGAGTTGTCGGAACTTCTTTAAGTGCACCCCACACGACAATTTTTATTGATAATAATCGTATTGTCAAAACATTCTATATTGCCGTGAATTCATCGATATTGACAATATGTATGTATTCACTTCATCACTTGGGGTTCGCTTTAGAGTTCCCAAAATCTTCCAGATGTTCATTGATCGGATTCAAAGTAACTGTCATTTTAAAAAAAAGTAAGAGGTTGTATCCAAGACACGACCGTAGATTTGATGTAGGATTACGTGCTCGGTACAGGGGGACCCTATCCGTGTCAACCACATATAGATGCACCATAGCTCATATAGTTTTGACATTTTTGGACAATATGACACTTTTAGGCATACTGATAACGGTAAAACTGACGGAGGTACGATGGAACAAAAAAGCTTAAAGCCGGCGCACAATAGATACGTTTTCAGGTTTTTTGACAGTTAGCCCATGCATTATCTGTCAAAAAACCCTAAAACGTATCTATTGTGCGCCGGTCTTTACTCTTTCATTGACTTCTTGTCGCAGGATTTCACCAATACAACGTTGCTAGTGTAGCCGTGTAAAATCGATTTGTTTATTATTTTCAACCACGAAATCAGCTGTCAAAGTGTTCGACCTGACAGCGGTTTGTTTTTTATTTTCAACCAGTAAACGCTTGTATTAGTGAAACTGCTCACTAATACTAACCGTGGTAGAGAACTCTATACTTGTATCGCTAGGAAGAGTAGTCTGTTGCAGTCATCCTAACCCCTATAATCATCACATTGATGTGAGCTACGACGAAATTCTTGATGGCTGCCCCCGTGGCTCGGAATCAATATTCGGCGACTGTGTTAGGGAAACCATTCTTTTGCATGCAATCGGTGATAATTTTGATCACCATTGCAACAGTTGGACATTTGTGTAATTTTCAATAGTGTCCTATTGAAAATTAATAAAGTGTTTCTTTAAACAGATTTATAGAAAATTTCCAATCGATTGGTTTGTTTAGATTTAAAATCCATCCGCTATTGACAGAGTAATAACATAGAGGTAACTCTAAGACCACTGGGTCCCGAAGAAAATCATTATTATTTTTGGCTCACTCAGTACCAGAACAACGGTCCCAAGCAGTCCCAAGCTATTTCACTCACCCCTGCATGTTCTGCATGAATCCACACACCCCTGATGTTATCTGTCAAACTTTCATAGCGAATCAAAACAAACATAGTGTAGTAATAGAATTTCAACTAGAATAGGGTACGTTAATCGTTTGCTTGGGACCAATAGGCTACTAAAGTGGTGAGCCAATTTAAAATCGTTAGTTTCGTATTGATTGTTGGTAATAAGTGGTCTAAACCTGACCTTTTTTCGTAACTTTTTGAAAATGCACCCCCAATATGTTGCCGAAAGAAGTAATCCTACGTTAAAAATGGTGAAATTGATTGAACGCTTGCATGAATTTTTGATATCAATATATTTCAAATATACTACATACACAACTTTCAACTTAGCATACTTAAATTCAAATCTTTCTCCGTTTACCTTAACTACCACCCACATTTGTTTAGAGTATTGGCAATGCGTTTAAACCCTGATATTAAACAGATTTTTCAATAAGCAAGATTGTCACTGAAGTTCTAGAAGTGTTATTGCAATGCTTCAAGATCTTTAGGAATAGATTTTCCACAAAAAATCGGAGTTTCCATGAAAATAAATGAAATCCATCCATTCCATGATCTAAAGATCTGGAATTTCCTCTCTTCTTTTTTCAAAATCAATAAACTTCTCTGAACGTCTCTGAGCTTCCCTGAAGTTTTTGGAACTTGCCTAGTGTCCTGGCAATCATCCTAGAATGTATGGAACTTTCCTGAAGATCATGCAATTTTTCAGTTTTCGGAACATTACTGAAATTAACGGGATCTGCTAGCAAGTTCCTGCAACTTCTTGCAAATGTAACTGCTTTAAAGTTATCTGATTTTTCCCAAAAGTTCTCCAAACTTATCTAGTGTTGATAAAATAGCCCCTAAATCTTCTAAACCTGATATGTCTGAATTACCCTGAAGGTCTTGGAACTTCTTAAGTAAAATTACCTGAAACTAGTTCTTTAAATTTTCTGATCTTTGCTGAAGTCTTGCATTTTTGCTCAAGTTTTAGAAATTACTCTGAAGTTTTTGGAACTTTTCTTAAACTGATCCCGCAGACTTTAAAGTTCCTTCAATTATCTTGCAGCTAATGGAACTGCCCTGAAGTTTTTTATGTTCCCGGATGCTCTTGGAGGTATTCTGAAGTTCTCGCAAATCCTCTGCCCAGACTTAAATGAAACTGCCTTAAACATCTTAAAACTTAATTTTAGTTGCCCGGTCTTCTGTTAAATTCCTGATAAATTTCCGAAGTTTTCTAAAATTCTCAACTCACCTTTGTAGATCACTAAACCACATCAAAAGTCTGGACTTTCGTTAAGTTCTCGAAATTTCCTTAAAGTTATCGGAACTGCCTTAAAGATCGGTAAGGTTCATGGAGATCTTGGAACTTTTTTTAAGGTTCATACAATTTTACTCAAGTTCTCTGGACTTCTAGATATTCCTTTTTGAAAGTTATTGCGTCTTCTTTGATGTTAATGAAACTGGTTTGAATTTTCCGAAACTCTTTCTGAACTTCTCTTATGTTCCAGCAGTCTGTTGATGAAACTTCTCGGAATTTAAAATCAATCCTCGTAACTTCTATTAGATTCCTACAATTTTAATTCAGTTAATTGGACTGATCTGAAGTTCTACAAGCTTCCCTGACGATTTTGGAACGTCGTGAAAAACTACAATTCTTCTGATGATGTTCTTGAAACCAAGGTTGCAAAGACTCATTTCAGCTAAAATAATGTTTTTCGGAATAATAAAACCAAAAGATGGTATGATGATATGTTTTACTTGTAACTTACAAGAAGAGGTTACAAAGTATGCGTTGGAAACATAAAACCTGTAAATTTTGCTTCCTATGAGTCACAATCAGCGATTTGCTGATCGCTGAGTGAGTGAGTGAGTGAGTTTGTGAAAAATTCGCTGATTGTGACTCTCATGAAGTGAAATAAACATGTTTAATATGTCAAACACATTCTTTGCAACCTCTTCTTGTATCCTACCAATTCAAAATTTGATCATGGCATCTAATTATTTCATAATTTAGAAAAACATTGTTTTAGCTGAAATGAGTCTTTGCAACCTTGCTTGAAACTGCCCTTAAATTAATGGTATTGTAGTAAACCAAACTTACAATTTTCGCAATGTAATCGCTTTACACATTTCATTTATACAGCCTCAAGCTGTATTCAAATATTATACGATACGAGAAAACCTTGATTCAACCTCCATACAAGCAAATCTGGCGAACTTAGTCAGCTACTTATGACTGTTGGGACGGTTGGAACAAGCTCTTATTGCATATCTATTTACGCTTCTATACAGCTGTTAGTTGTGTGTGAACTTGAAATGCGCTTACTCAACCTTTACCCGATTATCCAATAATCACTACACAGCTTTATCTTGACGCCAGGTTAAATATTGTTTACGCTTTTTTTGTTGAAGGAATTTATCATGTTTATTTTATTGCGCATCAAATTAATCGTAATTAGTTATAAGCAACACCACCAAATTATTTACACTGTACCGGAACCTGGAATCGAACTCGATACGACCGCATTGGCGAACCTTGATACTACCAACTTCGCTACGCCAACACTTTGAACTGACGTAAACAAATTTACATGTCCTTCTACAACAAGATCGCTGAGTAGAGGCTTTATAATAGTGCTCATGGATCTCTTTTCTCGACTAGTTAGTTCAGCTTTGTAAAGAAGCAGAGTTAAAACTGTAGAAACTGCACAAGTCTAAAAATAAACCTAGTTGACTGTAACATATGTAGCTTCCAAAGTAGCGCTAACACAGTTTATTAGCTGAGTACAGGTTGTCTAGTGGTTGAAAAAGCACTTTCGATGTTTATGTTATTCAGCAAGAGTGGTTGGTTGTGTAGAAGCCATCAAATAAGTAAGATATTAACTTTATTAGCTTTGTTTTTAAGCTAAAAGCTGAAAGTTGATGAATATTTGCATAGAAGTGACATTAGCGTTTCTTTCTTCTTCTTCTTTTCCTTTATTTAACGTCGGTCTCTGTTCCGCAATCTAGTGCCAATCACCGACGGACATCGATTGCCATCCATTGACGGCAATCGAATGTGCAGGAAGGCAGCTTCCACATCTGCGTAGGATATCGCACCTCAACACACATGGGCCAGGACCAACGGCTTTACTCCCCTTCCGAAGGAAGATGTGACCAGAGATTTTTATGCCTCAGAAAAATCCCACCCACCTCGGCTGGGATTGAACCCAGACCCATCGGGGTGTTATAAAGCAGTCACGCTTACCACTACACCACCGGCGCCGGCGACATTAGCGTTTATTGGCTGATGTTATTCGTCGCGACTGACAAATTGAATAATGGTTGTGACAATGTTGAGTAAACGCTCTCCAAAACTAATTTGCTAGCTATTACTTGTAGCTGTATCTGCAGCTTTGTTTCAGCTACTTAACAGCACAACGTTGGAAAAGTTGGCTTACCATGCGTGATAATGTTTGCACCATCGTACAAATAAGGTTCCCGTTTCACCTGTGCATACAATGCCTTGGTTTTCTTTGCATGCACGTAACCTATAGCTCATACCGTAGTAGGCTGTGTATAAAAGAAAATGATTTATTTAGTTTGACAGTTGCACCATGACGCAAATGTCACAAAAAGACATTTCAATCGCCGTGGGAGTGTCCCGGTGGACCGTCAAAAGGGTTTTAGGCAGAGAAAAGAAAGGACAACTATCCGCGAAGGTGGCTACAGGTCGTCCGAGGTCAGCTCGGGTTCCGAGGGATATCGCTGCTTCGGGTGAATCCAGTGCGTTCAATAAGGAAAATGGCAAAGGAACACGGGATCAGTGACTTTACGGCACGGAAGATCGTAAAGGAAGATTGCGGGGCGAAGTCGAGGGCACGGAAAAAAAAACTCACATGATTACCAACCGCATCCGGGAGCTACGAGTCGAACGATGCAAGAAAATCTTGAACTTCCTTAAGGGGGTATTCCCGATCTTTTTTTTCAAAAAATCAAATTTTTTTTTCACGTTTTTTTGTACTTTAGACTATATACTTTCATCCCCCCAAGCCGTTTTCCGATCAGCGAATTCGGTGTCCAGGCATAGCTGACTAATGGTAAGAACCCCCAAATGGTTTTAACTAAAGTCAAAACTTTAAACGCGTTTTTCTCGAAACCACATTTTTTTTATCGGGCGAAGATTTTTCTCAGAAACTATAAGAGATATTGACTTGAATCTTTGCGCATTTTGTTCCTTATTAAATTCTTTGGAGCTTCTCCCACTTTCAGCCAAAAATATTAACATTTAACATTGTTTGAAGCACCTTAAAGCTGCAAAAAAGCGGGCTAAAAATCGCCTGTTTTTTCATCTGGCCGCCATTTTGTTAATTTGCAAGATTTTTTGCTGCCAACGGGAGAAGCTCCAGAGAATCTTATGCAGATTATTAATTTCATCACGAAATCTGTTTTAGATGAAGCCGTTCCGAGAAAAGTCTTCGCCCGTCCAGGCGTTTGCGGCGAACAGGGGTCTGTTTGCCGCCATTTTGTGACGTCAATAATGTCTTTTTTTATGTCGAAATTTTTTTATTTGTAAACTTTAATGTTCAATAAACAAGAATCCCAAAGAGTTAGGCGCATTACTATTCATTTTCCTTGAAAAAAATTAATTGAAAAACAGGCCGAAAAAAGGCAAAAGATTGGGAATACCCCCTTAAGCGAAAAAATCCGGTAATCCTGTTCACCGACGAGAGCATGTTTACCGTCGATCCCGTATAAAATTCCAGAACTGACCGGTATATTAGTTCTCTTCCGGTAAAAGACGTGGCCGACGAGCACAAGAACGTGTATCTGACCGAGCATCCTGCTAGCATTATGGTGTTTGGATTGGTGGCAAAAAAAAAATGGACCCGGTTTTCATTCCAGAAGGCGACAAGGTCAACATGGAGGTCTACATCGGGATTTTAAGTAAGTATGTTCTTCCGTGGATCAAAGAACAGTACGATCTGAAGCCAAATGTTGTATTTCAACAAGATGGGACTCCGTGCCACACCTCGAACCGCACTCAGAAGTGGTAGCAGGAACATCTTCCGTTCTGGGCGAAGGATATGTGGCCGCCATCCAGCCCCGATCTTAATCCCCTGGATTACTAAATATGGCACGTCATGAAGGCCAAGGCCTGTTCTAAACGCCACCCGAGTACAGCAAGCTTCAGACAAACATTGACCCGTACCTGGAGAGAAATGGATCCAGACTACATTATTGGAACCTGCCATGCATTCCGGAAGCGTGTAGAGGCCGTAATTGCAGCAAGTGGAAACTCGATCGATGATTAACATAGTTTAAGACTCTGAGAAAGATCCCCCCTTTGAATAATCAAAAAAAAAACTCGAAAACGAAATTTTTGAGAATTTTTTTAATTTTGACATTGCTTAATGATGCAAACATGATGCATACGGTATAAAGCTGAAAATGTTAGTTGGGAAGAATCCTGAATTTATCAGGACTTCCGTAAATTTCTTGGAAGTTCAGCAATGCTTCTGAAAATATATTTTTTCAAGTTTTCTAAACTTCCCTAGACTTTTTTAGGCTTCGCTGAAATTTTCAAAACTTTTTGAAGGTTTCCACTATTTTCCTAAAACTAGTGCAGCTATCGTAAACTTGATACATATATCCCATCTGCAGATCGCAGAAATGTTCAAAATTTTACGAAACTTCCCAAACAACCTTTGAACTTCTCTGATTATATCTGGATTTCCTTGTATTTCTAGGAACTTCTTTTCAAATCTTGAAATTTTCCTGAAGCTATTGGAACTGCCCCTACGACCCGTCTTAAGTGATCCGGGACGGCTCGACGTTTGTTAGTAGAAATGATAGGCTAGACCGTTATTGGCAATTTATCAAAGTTACAATTTTTCTTTTATGAACTCATGGCCTTCTGCTCGCTGCATGAGCATTTATGCATAAAATCAAACTTTTCGTAGGTAGGTATCTGATGGAAGAAATACCTTTTTTCATTCAAGGAAATGGAATGTGGAATTTTTCAAAACATTTTTTTCATCTTCCAAAGCACCGATTAAAATATTTAGTAGTGCATGAGGCGGCCCAAATAAAATCAAATTGTCTTTGCCTGATAGGCGCACAACAGTTTATAGGGAATTTAAAAAAAAAATCGGCATGTCTGATATTTTGGTTCATGCAAGTAGAGGCCTTTCCCTATCATTTGCGACCTCATTGAAAATAATCGGTCGCGCGGTCAGAGCAACTTTTTTTTTTAAGGTTAATTTTCCTCAAGATCATTGGCTTCAGAATACAGTTTGCAGTATCTACACATCTATCGACTTAAATTAGACAGGTATGCGGCTAGGAAAGAGAGGGTTAGTAATCGGAAACAGGGAAGAATTAGGGGGTGGTGTCGATAGGTTGACTTTTCCCCCTGAAATATTACAATAAGGCTGTCCACGAGACAGTTGCGATCAGCTGACTTTTTTGTTTACCAACAACTTTTGACCGATCACAGTAGAACTGGCAGCTTATTCTCATATGAATTTCTGCTTTGTTTATGTTTACATTCAGCACCGTTAACACTCACACACTCTAGATTTCTAGCTGTTAGTTCCACTGAGAAACGTCTCTTGGATCACCTTATTGTTATTATCTTTTATTTTCAATGAATAGCTTTAGTGTACAAGTTGGCAACAGGTTTGCTTTGTTTCAATTCAACGTGTTTGTTTTTGTTTATAATTTTGGCAAGTTCATTCGGGATCGCCTTGTCCAATCCAGTCTGCTTTTTAGATACACATGTAGTTGGTTATAAAAGTGCTAAATTCAAACCAAGAAATCACGAGGAAAATCAGGACATAGCGAGGTAGCCGTTGTTCCTTCTCTCTAAGTGATCAAAATTAGCTCATAGAAGTGCATCAATATAAACATGGTCAACGTGTTTCAACGCCAAATCCGATGTATTCTATAAGATACGAGCAGATGGGGGAGGAGGCTCATTTAAGATTACGTTATCTATCGTAGAAAAGGAGCGAACAAGGGGGGAATGGACCTAAAGATACAGGAGTGAAGAAGTTGTTTCTTCTTGCAGTAGTACTCAGCATTCCGGAAAAGTACACCAATATTATACAAGTTTGAACGACACTCCTCGCATTGGACAAATTGGAAGCGGTTGTCGTAGGTGACCTAAAAATCATCAATTTTTCGCTAGGTATCATGGGTCACAGTTCAACTTATCCTTGTCCAAAACCAATGTTGTGTGGAGCTCCTAAGCAAAGAACGGTTCTGCTTTGTCCACCACCCGTTCTCCATATGGGATCATAAACGCCGTTTACAAAAGTGTTGAAGCTATTGATCCAACAACTGCTGAACAGTGGGTGAAGCTAAGTTCATGTCAACGTCATAGCAAGTATGGCTTAACAGGTAGAAACTGACACAAATTACTGGAAAAGAGGACTCTGTTGAAATCTCAGTATTTTCAGATATGTAAGAATTCAATTTATCTCTTCTCATATTATCATTAACTTACTGGTACTGGTACTGAGGTGTTCAAAAATTGAATTCAAGAAAACTTAATTTCTTGATATCTTCAGAGAATTGAAGAATTTGCAGAGAGCTGGATTCAGGCAGGCTCCAAGTTCCATTTCTTACGCTTCCATTTTCCAGAGTTCTGCAACTTCATAGGATCAGGGTTGGGGCTATATGGCGAACATGCGTGCGAAACTATCCATTTTGATTTTGGACTAACATGGCAGAATATGCAAGTTCCAGAGTCGTCAGAACATTACGACGATCATCTGCTCCGTTCCGTGTTTTTATACAACAGTGCTCATTTGTAAAAACTATAGCATATCGGAACAATAGATCATTCATCTACATTTGTTATTTAAAAAAAATAAATTTTTAGATTATCTTCTTTTATATAAAGTATGACAATTGAGCATTAAATAATCAATACAGTAGATTTATTTTTTTTCATTATAGGGGTACACGGATAGTTTAATCATATAAATTGAAAGAGGTGTGTAATATCTTGGATCCATACAGTTTTTTGAGCTGGTCGCTGTCAGCTTCAAGCTATTCAACAATTTCCGGGTAATTGCTTCTATTGTAAGACGACATCCGTCGCGTTGTGTTAATCGGAGGACCATCGCTGGAGGTATGTTCCAAGCAAACTTCTTGGATCCACTTTCGGCTCCCAAAACTTTCTTTGATCAAGTGTTGTAAGATAGCAGTTTTTTTTACATATGATATTAGCATATAATCGTACAAATCTTATGTAATTAATATATTATTATTATATATATTATATATTATTGCACTAAAGCATACTAATTGAAGATTAAAAACAGGTTCTATCAGCATTTTAAAAATATAAGCGATTTGACTTAGAATGATGGTCTATTCGTAGCACACATTTCACCAACCGGTTCACTATGGGGAAAGTGGTGGCCAAAAATCGAAAAATTGACTTGCTTTGAATGACGTATCTTGTAAACCATTTGATAGCCAGATAGTTCAAACCTAGATGCCCAAAATTTCAGCCCTCTGTGATGAAAACTCATTGCGCCACAGACATCAGACTTAGGAAAATTTTGAAGATTGTAGAAAAAATGCATTTGAAACAAATGCAATTTTCTCAGTGAATAACGGTCTAAACATTGAATTTAATACACCGTTGGAAAGCTAATTGTCTAAACTTTAAAATGGGTGTGTTGATAAGGTTACACGGTTAATTAAAATAGGTTAAAAATGGGCAATTATTGAGAAAAAAAAAATGTTTTTTTGTCTAAGTTGGACTATATCTAACGAGCAGGGCCGAGCAGTCTCAAGAGACCACCACTACGTTTTAGTTTAGGGTCTATACTATCTGCGGAACAAGGATTCAGCTGCGTATAGCTGCGCATGAGCGTCATTTTGGCACAAAGTCGTAAAAATGATTTTTTAAATGTTTTTTTTGTTAATTACATATATCGATTATACGAGCATTAACCAAAAAAATCGTACAAATTAAACACTGGAACAGTGGAATTGTTAAATGTCAAATTTGGTCTTAAAAATGTTACACACTTAATTATTATTGTTGTTAAAAATGGGTAAAAACAGACCGAAAATTATCATTACATATAGAAACCGTATCTACCCAACTGGACTAAAAAGTTTTCAATGTTTTCACGATAACCTTTTGATTTTTTTGCAATACATAATAACCAACGGAAAAAGAAAGACCACTACCAAAAGGAAATTACCTGTTCGAGTGCCATTTTACAATTTCTACCCACTAAACTTAGGTATTGATGTTACCTACTTGCATTTAAAAGACAAGGACAATATTTTCAAATCATGAGTTTGTTTTCGGCTTTAACGCTAACAACGTGTGTGTGCTAACAACAATATTGTGCAGTAGTTTAATCGAAAATCTGAAAACAATTGTTTGTGATAATATGGATCATAGGAGCATCGTGTTACTTTTTGACGTAGGACTACGTCTTTGATTTCTATATGGGGGTACACTTTGTGAAAACCGAAAATGGAACATGTAACAAATTTAGAAAGATTTTGAACGTTAATAACTCAGCTGCCCCTGGTTCAATTTCAATAATTTTATCACCAGTCGATCAGAAATATGGCTACGCATCGATAACAATGCTTTCGAATGTTGATTTTCAACAAGTAACTATTGAAACACTGGTAAATGTCCAGCATTGTCCAAAAGCGTCGAATTAACTAACAAATCCACCAATTACCTAAATACATATGCTGTTTCCCCAACACAGTCGTCATAGAGTAGTAAGTAGACGAAACAAGTCGAAGT
The DNA here is from genome assembly GCF_037179485.1 of Ochlerotatus camptorhynchus. Lineage (NCBI taxonomy): Eukaryota > Metazoa > Arthropoda > Insecta > Diptera > Culicidae > Ochlerotatus > Ochlerotatus camptorhynchus. The sequence goes on from NW_027040616.1 coordinate 484,435, forward strand.
GACATTCGCCTCCGATCCTCGGGCGCGTGCGAATAGGGAGGATGGAATTGCGTAATATTTTGCACACTCATCGCCATATTCAGAACCAAACGCAAATTCTTCGAGATAACCACCATCCGTCGTCTGACTCGCCGTGGCGGTGTCTGACGTATCTCCGGTCTGATTTACGAGAGTGCTGAAGGTGTTCCTGAAAAATGGGATCCGTGATGCTGTCACCTACACTAAACACGCCAAGCGCAAGCTGCCATGGATGTCATCTACGTTTTGAAGATGCACAGAGACGCACTCTGTTTGGTTTCGGAGGCTAAATCATCACCAACTTTGGCAACAAAACGGCTCTTTTCAGGGCCACCAAGCTTATTACAGTAAAGAGTAGGAATATAATTCATCTGCCTGTTTGTCCATATTCAGAACCAACGATCACACAAAATGCTCATGTAATCAAACTGGAAGCAGGGGTACAAATTATTTTGATCAACCTTGATCAACTTTGAATCGCCACGGCCGGATATTTTCGATGGAAGAAGCAACAATCAAGCTTCTAATTCAACGAAGACGGCAGGAAACATTTTTGAAGCCAAATTATTAACGAAAGAGTGAGAGTCGATGAAGAGAATCGATCAATGTAGATAGAACTTATTGAAAAGTGACGCGAGATTTGTTTTCCGTGCTGAGCACCAATGCTACCGACGCCAGGGAGGCAGCTCCTACACCTGGACCCTACCAATCGACCCATCAACTCAACCGGGGACCAACGGCTTTACTTCCCGAAGGAAGGCGTGATCAGAGATGTTTTGCCTTAGAACATGCCGGTGGCACCGACTGAGATTGGACCTAGGCCTGCTGGGGTGAGAGGTAATCACGCTAACCACCGGCGCCGATATCTTTCAATGTGATATCATATTGACCCAAATTTGAGTTTAGGTATCACAGAAATAAGAAATAAAGTGCAGGAACTCAGCGATGAGTAAATTTGCCTCATGTTTTCCCAGGTTTTTCCAGGATTTTCCAGGGAAAAATTCCCGAATTTCAGAAAAGTAAAGATTGGATTCACTCAGTCTATTGGTACTACTCCGAGACTGAATAAAATTTTCGTCAATTGCCCCATTTTCTGGTAGATTTTTTAGGTTTTCCACAGGAAACCATGAGACAAATGTACTCATCGCTGAGTTCCTGCACTTTTGGCGATTATGAGAGAACTAAACTCAAATTTGGGTCGTTCTCATGTGCCGTGTACGCAAAAGGAAAAGAGTCAGTGTCGCTACTTGATAGCAAACTACTCATAATGGGAGGAGTCTTTGTAGCTTTTATACCACTTGGTTGCACATCATTCTGCTTTAACATGAAACGATATAAAAGAGCGCTGCTGTATGGCATTAGCTCATTTTTGCTTCGGACGGCGTGGTGAACAGCAAAGTTCTTCGAGATAACCGCCATCGGTCGTCTGGCTCGCCGTGGTGGTGTCAAACGTATCTCCGGTCTGATCTACGAGATGTGCTGAAAGTGTTCCTGGAAAATGAGGTCTGTGATGCTGTCACCTACACTAAACACGCCAAGCGTAAGTGGCCATGGATGTCCTCTTCAATAAAACGGCCCTTTTCAGGGCATCAAGCTTACATCAGTAAAGAGTTGGAATAGAATTTATCGGTGCTTGTTTGTTCATATTTAGAACCACAAACCCCCAACGACCACACAAAATGCTCTCCAGAGTTGTAATCTTGTAACCAAACTTGGAAGCAGGGGTGCAAGTGATTTTGATTGATTATCTTAATCAACTTTCTCTTAGGAAAAAATTAGGAACTAATTTGGTACGCCTTCAATTAAAAAACGGAAAGAGTTGAGATAATAGATAATTGATCTATTAAAAGAACTAAATGCTCTTCACATTTATTCCGTCCACTAGCGGTCCTACGTCAAGCTTCCGTTCGTGCCCCTAGGCACAGACCCTTCTACTTTTGATCCAAAAGAATCTCAAGTAGTCAATGCAACAAAAGCATTTGAATATATCAAGAAAAAATATAATATTGATCTTGCCAAAGAAGAACAACTTCTTAAAAAGTTGAAGTACGTAGCACAACATTTTTACAATGCGTGGCAAAAGGCTCACCGCCTACAAGAGCGCTTTGAGAAATATAATAAGGATTGGCTCGATAGTCATTTGGAACTTGCAGAGTACATCGCAGAAACACCTTCAACGTCAACTGGCCATGATGGACGCGGACGTCCACAAAAACAGTTTGATGAGCTTAGTGATAGAAGTAAGCGAAGGAAAACCGATGAAATATTTGGCGGTAATGTTGGCACTATAGAAAGGGCTCTTTTACTCACAAGACAAATTGCGTATAGACATGGGGATTCAAATATGGTGAATTTGATTGGCCATGTTCTCAAAAATCGAGAAAGTGCATTTAAAATGTTTACGACTCTCAAAGAATCGCATGGAATGATGTCACCTGAAGAGGCGTTCGAATATTTTTTAGACTGCGATTTTTCTAATTATGCATATGAGCAAACAGTGAAAAAGAACCCATCAAGATTTCCGAGCTACAATGTAATTAAGAGTATGAAAAAAGTATGCTCACCTTCAGCCGAGTCAATCGAAGAGTCATCATCAAAAATTCAGGTAGACATAAATATCCACATATTTTTCCAGTACACCAACTTTAAATGTTTCTTTCTTTTCAGGTCAAATTACAGGCACTCATGAATCATACAACAGAAAGAATCATTCAAATCATCGATGCGGAAATCGTCCAACAAATGAATATCAACGATGACACAGAGCTAGTGCTTTTAAGCAGCTGGGGTATGGATGGCTCAACAGGCTATTCACAATACAACCAAGCGCTATCAACGCCAAATCAAAAAGATGACAGTGACGTCTTTTCAGTGACAACTACTCCTATACAACTTTATTATAAGAACAACAAGAAAAACATTTTGTGGCATAATTTAACACCCCAAAGCATTCGGTTCTGTAGGCCAATTATGCTGGAATTTATCAAAGAGTCAAAAGAGATGGTGCTTAACACCAAGAGATATATTGAAAATCAAATAAGTCAGCTTGTTCCAGTAAAAATCCAATTATCGAATGGTGAATATGTTTTGGTTGATTTTATTTTCGTTATGAGTAAAGGGTGATACGGTCAAAATTTGGTCAAGGGAAAACGCGTGTAAATCGGTGAAATCGTTTATTTAAAAAATCAAATTAAATTTCTTTTTCAAGTTCAATTAGTATAAAATTCAGGAAAAATATTCGGTTGTGCTTCCGCTTTTCCAAATCCGAATTGCCGGACCTTACGCTTGACCCCTGCCATCAGATTTTGTACAGCCACCTTGTCCACCTTCTTCGCCGCAGAAAGCCAGTTTGCCTTGAACTGCTGCTCGCCCTTAGCAGTTTTTTTGGTCTTCTTTAGGTTCCGCTTGACAATAGCCCAGTATTTCTCAATTGGGCGGAGCTCTGGCGTGTTGGGAGGGTTCTTGTCCTTGGGAACCACCTGCACGTTGTTGGCGGCGTACCACTCCATGGCCTTTTTACCGTAATGGCAAGATGCCAAATCCGGCCAAAACAGTACGGAACAACCGTGTTTCTTCAGGAAAGGCAGCAGACGTTTATTCAAACACTCTTTCACGTAAATTTCTTGGTTGACAGTCCCGGAAGCTATGAAAATGCTGCTTTTCAAGCCACAGGTACAGATGGCTTGCCAAACCAGATATTTCTTTGCAAACTTTGACAGTTTCATGTGCTTGAAAACATCTGCTACCTTTCCCCTTCCTTTTGCCGTATAAAACTCCTGTCCCGGAAGCTGCTTGTAGTCGGCTTTGACGTAGGTTTCGTCGTCCATTACCACGCAGTCAAACTTCGTCAGCATCGTCGTGTACAGCCTCCGGGATCGCGCTTTGGCCGTCGTATTTTGTTTATCATCGCGATTTGGAGTCACTACCTTCTTGTAAGTCGATAGTACGGCTCGTTTTTTGGCTCGATGCACGGTTGTAGACGATACACCCAGCTTATTTGCGGCATCTCGGAGAGAGAGGTTAGGGTTTCGCTTGAAACTACCGGCAACTCTCTTTGTCGTCTCAGCGGCTTCCGGTTTTCGATTTCCCCCCGATCCAGACTTCCTGGCTGTCGACAAACGTTCCCCAAACACTTTAATTACATTTGTAACGGTTGATTTGGCAACTTTTAGCGATTTTGCCAACTTTGCGTGCGAGTAGCTCGGATTTTCGCGATGCGCGAGCAAAATTTTGATAAGCTGCTCTTCTTGCTTGGACGGCATTTTGACAACTGAAGAGTGAATTCCAAAATCAAAATAGGACCAACATTCTACACACACACACCTTCAAAATGAGGGGTGTTCAGGTTTTTTAAATGCAAAATTGAAAGAAATACGTCAAGTTGATATTGACCAAATTTTGACCGTATCACCCTTTATGATCGACGGCAAAGTTCTTAATTATGTAACTAATACTTCTTCCATGTCCAACTGTCCAATTTGTGGAGCTACTCCGAATGCAATGAGTGATATAGAGGTAATATTTTTTTTTTTCAAATTTTAAGGGCCATAAAAATAACAATGTTTTTTTTTTATACTTTACAGAAGTTTGAAGCAGGATACGATTCGAACGAAGATGCTCTGCATTACGGCATATCTCCACTGCACGCTTGGATGCGATTTTTTGAGTGTTTATTACATATTTCCTATAGGATGGAAATTAAAACGTGGCAGATCACGAAGGATTTAAAGGCCAAATATCTTGAACGGAAAAAATTCGTTACTCAAAAAATGTACGAAGCGTTCGGAGTACGAGTTGATCAACCCAGGGCAGGCGAAGCTGGGACCAGTACCAGTGCTGCAAAATTTCGACAATACACGGTGATACTCAAAATTCTGCTTTGGTCACTCGTTTTAGCTAACAGTCATCGTCAAGGCAAACCATGTCAATTGTCAGTAGCATTTTTTTCAGTGACGAACATGTGCTGATTTGTTTATAAGCTAAATTTGAAATGAAATTAAATGGCTTGAGCAAAACAATTACATGGAGCCATTAAAGTGAATAAGCATCTACGTCCTGAACCGCTTGGATAACAATAATGTGTCTCAGAATGCAAGAAATTACACTTTCTGTTACCAGGTGAATCTTTGTCATTGACGAAAAAATGAATGAGATTATGACAAAGATTTTTTTGAGGATCAAGTCTATCATTGACTATGTGAAAAACAATTTGGTCAATATCGCGCAAAAGTCTGTCAATGACAATGACAAATCTCAGCACTGACCAGTACAACAGGAAATGTGTGTCGAAAAGCATTTTCAACTCCTGAATTACTTTCCAAAGTTTTGGATATCGACGAAGAGCTTATTATTAGATTTCGTAATATTTTAATAGTAATCAATTGCCAAGACCCGATCAATCCTAAAAAAATTGATGACTATTGTAAGGAAATATATCGGCGGTATCTTAATTTGTATGATTGGTATAAAATTCCAGCAACAGTGCATAAAGTACTCGCTCACGCTGGAAGCATAATAATCCATTCACCTGCTCCTCTTGGCATGTTAGCTGAGGAAACAGCAGAGTGCCAACATAAACTACTAAAAAAATGTCGTACCCATCATGCTAGGAAAAGGTCACGAGTTGATAATCTACATGACGTCTTTATTCGAGCTATGAACTCATCTGATCCTTTGATAAGTTCAATAAATCTAGGTAATAGAATCCGAAAGCAGGTAAATATCACTTGAATATCCAGATGTTGTGAAATCACTTTTAGTATTCGAAGATCTTGACAGCTCTGAAAATATAAACACTGAAGGCAATGCACTAGATGCATTAATGGATGATGTTGAACAACTGGATGATGATTTTGGTCTTGATGAAAATGTAGAAAATGAGTAGAATTGCTTGTGAATTTAATTTAGTTTTAAGAGAAAGCTATTAAATAAATTTTATTATGACAATTAGTCAAAGAAAATTATGTTTTATTTTGTACTATATTCATCCCTGCAGTATAAAAAATGTAGTTCAACTTAGTTAACGATGTTGATATGTGTTCAGTAAAAATAATGGAAAGATAGTAAAAAAAATAATCCTTTCGACTAGCTTTAATGATTTATTTCTCGCCTTGAGTATCATAACGGCATAACTGCATTGATCGATTTGTCTTCATCGATTTTCTCTTTTGTTAATAACTTGACCAAATCGAAGCCGATCGACGTGATTTTTTTACTGACGGAAAAGGATCATAACCAGTGCTGCAAAATTTCGACACTAAAAACTGATAATAACAAAACAACCCTGGTCACACATTTCAGCAGAGAGTCACCATCAGTAGCAATCAATATCAATTTTCAGTGATATTACTATCAGTGACGACGATGTGCAGTTTTTTCATTTGCTGAATTACTATCGAAATCAAATTAATTTAGCAAAACAGTTACATAGAACCATCAAAGTGAATACGAATCATCATCATTATCAGCCTGGAGAACAATAATGTGACACAGAATGCGCAAATTCACAGTTTTTTCACCAAGGGAATCTTTGTCACTGACAAAGAAAAGAGTGAAATTTTGACAAAGGAAATTTTGATTTTCAGTTCTATCAGTGTTGCTGCTGAAATAAATTTTGTCTATATCCACTGAAGTTTTCTCAATGAAAATGACAAATCGCAACACTGATCATAACATCTTGCCACAGTCCAAAAATTGCGTCGATCGGTTTCGGTTTGGCCAAGTTATTAACGAAAGAGAAAATCGTCCAATGCAGATACGCCCTTATGATGCTAAAGGCGAGATTTGGACGGAAAAAATATTTTCAGTAGAGGGGAGGTTCGATAGACAAATAATTCTTCATCAAAATACCTGATTGGTAAAACAATACTCTTATATCACATATATAAAAAAATGGGGGAGGGGTCAGGTCTTGGCTAGGAGGGGGGGGGGGGGGTTCCACATCCACCTTTCCTATTTAATCTTATGCACAGCAACCTTATTCTAGTTTTGATTTGCATTTGAACTGTCCCTAAAATTAAAAACAAACTTTCAAGTTTATTGTTCAGGAATAAGTAGCTCATTACTGGGTTTAATACTAGTTACACCTTCCGGATGCGATGAAAATACATAAATATGACTAATTTTATGCTTAACTTACTATAATACCATCAAAAAGTGCGGAAAAACCAATAAAATATTTTTGGCCACCACTTTGTATGGAGCCGCGGTGCGGTTGGGGTGACTGCTATAGGACTCATTTTAGTCTTCCTCAAGTTGCTGCAACTTTGTATGGCAGATGTGTGCTACTTGGGTGCCCACTCGAAGTTAATAATGGAAAGGGTCTCATATAAATTAAGTCTAATAGACCAATCTTAATACTGGAATTCTCACGTTATTCTAAATCCACATCCATGATAACATAATATCGCTTCCAAAAAATTTAATGTTATATCAAAATGCAAAAATCGAAATAAATTCATACTTCTAGTGATGGTGGATTATTCACTACTGACAATCATTGGTCGATCATTTAGTTTACCTTCCTTTTGGACGAGTGCTCGTGCTTTTGCCACCTGCGTTCTCTTGCCCTACGTTATTGTAAAGAGGAACCCATAAAATAATTAAATTGACTATTAACTATTGTAAAAATTACTTCCAATGAAAATGTATTGTTCATACATTTTGCTATGTTGATTAGAAATAGAGCTTACCGAAGTAAGCATCCAGCTACCCGCATAAACGTGAACCATACCTTGACCTTACCATAAACGGTTGAAATTTGTTTATTATCCCTGCTAAACTTTAACTGAAATGGTTAGGGAACTTTACATAAACGTTTCTGTGATAAAGTTTTAATATTATGTATTATGGATCTTTGAAAGTGAACCTTACAAATAATGGGCTTGAGAGCACTATATTAGAACCTTTTTACTTATGATTTGAGAACTTTAATGGTAATAGTTATGGTAGTCAGTTATGTGCATGATTGGTTTTGTATTATCGGTCAACTTTACGTGGAATATATCGCGAATTGGAAATCAGTAATTTACAGGCAACCAATTTGCGATATATTCCTCATAAAGTTGATCGATGTTACAAAACTATATAAATACCTTACCGACTACCATAACCATTACCATTAAAGTTCTCAAATCATAAAGAAAATGGTTCCAATATAATTTCTTTCCCAAAATTTTATGGAGAAAACAAGAATTTGGAATGGTAATGGTTCTAAACTATGCATTATTTGTAAGGCTCATTTCCAAACAACCATAATAAGGTTAAAAATTTATCACACAAACTTTCATGTAAAGTTCCATAAACATTTCATTTAAAGTTTAGCAGGGGTATAAACAATTTTTAACGATTTTTGGTAAGGTCAAGTAATGGTTCGCATTTATGCGGGTAAGTAGCCGAACAAAAAAGTTGGGACTGAAAGTGTGTGACCGTTTTATAAAGTGAACAGTCCTTAGTAATCGTCGTGCACAGAAAAGGGAAAACTCATTTTGGCAAGATGTTTCCTATTTGACATGATACCGAGTGACTGTTACCATGTCTATCCTGAAAACTTTTGGAAAGCATCCATTAATTATGTCTTGCAGTTTTGAAAACTTAACTCAACTTCGTTCCGTTTGGTCAGATTCTTTCTACATCTTATATGTCACAGATTGCTAGCCTTTCTTCCCCCACAGAGTGTTAGGTAATTAATGAATGACCATTGTCAACAATCAAAACCTTTTTATTTAACCTCAATAAGCCATCCTATTCCATACCCTCCGTGACTGACAAAAAACATATGGAAAACAAAAGCAAAAGGTATCCTGCCTGATGAATGAAAACATGAGTGATACGGAAAACTTGTTGGTTGACTGAGCTAAAAATAACCAGCCGAGGCTGACCTCAAGGTACCTACATTAGTTTTCTTCTTGGTATATACGATATGAGAAACATGGCCATCGGTAGCAGATGTTGTCTGTTGTTCTTCCAAGAAACCATGCACATCGGGCCAGCATTAGGCGACAAGAAATTAAGTACCGTGACATGCCCTATTACCGTGAGGTTAAGAAAGCCGTAAAAATTTGAATTGCATTATCACCGGACCATCATGTGACTGGATGACGGGCAGAATTTATTAATTGTAAACCTCCGAATTTATCATTTTCTCAGCGACGGAAACTGTCCAAAGTCAGTCGGTTTCATCATCCATAAGTATGCACTAGACTGATGCAAATTTTGACATTTTCGCTCCACAGTGCTCAAACGGTTCCAAATTGGGCCCTGAATGGCCTTCCCAAATTTGAACTCATTCGATAAGAAACTGACTTGGCACAAACCATTTGAAGTTTATATGGAAATAACTATGGGAAAACCAAATGTGTTGTTTATAGCCATCTAACAATTTACCATAACGCTCTGTTTTGAAATGTAACAGTGCTACACTATGCTTAGTTCTTAGTTGGAAATGATCTTCCAACTAAGAACTAAGCATAGTGTAGCATAGTTTAACGAATTTTACATTGCAATTCAAGCGGGAATGGCGAAAAAAGCGACTTTAGTGACTAACGAACGAAAAAGAACGCAGAAGAAACCAAGACGATACATCATCAAAACATACCTTTATTTGCGATTTCGCACCAAATCAGGATGATCGGGAGATCGGGATAACCGGAAAATACCAGAAATTCGATGTGCTTCTTTTCTTCTCTTTAAAAAATCTCAAGACTAGATTTTCAGCATACAGTTACTTTGAAGAACTATTAAATGAACTTTTTCCAAAGCACAGAACAAATTTTAGAATAAATTCTAGAGGTATGTAATATCAAGGTACTTCGGACAAAAAGTTCTAGGGAGTTTTGGGGTGAACTATACGAGGGTTATGACTAGAGCTCCAAGTCAGTTGTGTGAGATCAGTGTTTTTTTTTAAATTAGCCCTGTGAACAATTTCTTGGGTACAGCTTGGACTAGGAACTACTTGGAAAGCAGTTCCAGATAATTTTAAGGAGAACTCCATGTGAATTTTGCAGTAGAACTTAGAAGAGAACTCCAAGACAATTCAGATTAAAAATCTATAAGAACTCAGAGGTGAACAGTATGGGAATTTCTAAGGAGGTGAAATCTTCAAAAAAGTTTATAACTCAAAGAGAATATAAGGACGAATTTGATGATTGTTTTAGTGTTCTGCACTGTTATAAAGAAAATTCAAGGCACTTCTTGAGATAAACTCGAATTTATTTCAGGTGAACTCTTTAAAAATAAAATTCTTTTCAAAGAAATACTTCAACTTAAATATAATCCTGTTAAGCACTGGAAAGCTCTGGAACTTTAAATACGGCAAGTTGAAATTTAAATTGTTACCCATAACTGAACAGTCTCAAATACCCATGTTAAATATTTATTTCGTTACAATGTATTAGAACCTAAAATCAAACACTTCATCAATAAGTAGCTTTTGGTTTTATATATAATTAATCTGGTTTAAGTTAAATTTGAATGCACATTTCTAAAATTTCACCATTCACCAAGTTCATGTACCTGATGAGCTTAAATTTTTATTCTTGTCAATGTCCATAAAATAACCCTAGGATTAACGGCGCCGGTGGTGTAGTGGTAAGCGTGATTACCTCTCACTCCAGCAGGCCTGGGTTCAATCCCAGTCGGCGCCGCCGGGATGTTCTGAGGCATAACATCTCTGATCACGCCTTCCTTCGGATGGGAAGTATAGCCATGAGTTGATGAGTTGATGGGTCGATAGGTAGGGTCCAGGTGTGGGAGCTGCCTTCCTGGCACGTCGGTAGCATTGGTGCTCAGCACGGAAAACAAGATCGACGGAAAAAACAAACCAAAGGAAAAAAAAAACCCTAGGATCATTTTCAATGTCCTAGAACTCTAGTTTTGTAGGTAATTCTGAGTACAATTCCAAGGCAACCATGAGGAGGATTCAATACAAATTTTAATGAAAATTCATAACAGCTTTTGACGCTTATTCTTAAGGAATTATGAGAAAATTTTTACGAGAAGGAGGATTACACCATGATCATTCTAACGACAACTTCAAGATAATACAAAAGAGGACATTCTGAGGATAATTCAAAGAAGATTCTGGGACAAAAATAATCCGAAGCATATTTCCTTGTGAGTTTTCGGAGAAATCATAGGATTAAAATTGAATATGAGTATGATTTCTATCGAACCGAAAATGAATTCGGTCCAAAATTTCAAGAGGGTTCTGACAAATTTTGTGGAGAAATCTAAGCAAAACTAAAGTAAAGTATCTGCAGGCATTGGTAATCCTTGCACTGATGGTGGGTTTAATTCACATCACACCACATCAAATCTTGGGGCCTCCTTTAGCTCAGTCGGTAAGGGCACAGCTACAAAGCAAGACCATGCTTGAGGTGGTTAAGTTCGATTCCCGGTCCGGTCTAGGAATTTTTCGGGTTGGAAAATTTCTTGACTTCCCTGGGCATAGAAGTATGATTGGACTTGCCACACAATTATACCAATGCAAAAATGGTACAGGCATCGAAAGCTCTCAATTAATAACTGTGGAAGTGCATTTAGAACACTAAGTTGAGAGCACGCAATAAGCTAATATGCGATATGCAATAAGCTTGATATGCGAAGAAGAAGAAGAAGACCACATCAAATCTAAGCAAAACTGCAAGTAATTTTTCAGGTGAGAATTTCATAGTTGTGAGTGCTCATAACGTAAAGGGAAACCTTGATGACGAATCGGAAGCCTCAAAGTAAACGCCAGAGTGGAATTGCCAACCGTTAGCTCCATTTTCGGCCTATTAAGCTCAACCCGCATTTAGTCTTACTTAATCTAGCGTAGTATAGCACCAAACGGAATGTTATTATTACTGATGGCTTCCTAATTTAAAGGAAAGGAGCAAAATTCAACGGTAATTCCAACATATATTCAATTAGAATTTTAAGAATACTTCCAACGGATTTCTTAGGAATATCCTTGAAAAACTCTGAGCGAAATTTCAAGTGGATTTCGAGGAGTATTCTAAGGATATTCCGGTGTTATTTTTTCAGATAATTCCAAGGAGAATCCCAGCAGCATTTCGAAGATTTTTTGGGATTTCCTAGCAGAACTAAAAAAATATTCCTAAGATAATTCCATGAGAATTTCAGGATAATATTAAGTAAATGCTGAGGTGAACTCCAAGTGAATTTTCAGGAGAATTCTTCTGGCAATTCCTAGCAAGAATTATAAATAGTTTAATGAGCATTGCAGAGTGAATTAAAATAGTTTTCTAAAGATCTTGCATTTTTCCTTTACACTAGTCAATAATACCTATCAGAACTTCTAGCTCAACTTAAAATGTTTCCATTATACATTTGGATTGTTTTTTAGGAAAAATGCTTGAAATTAGGATCATAGGTTAATGAAACTATGGTACTTTATGGTAGAAACATACGGTCCAGTAGATGTTCGGCCCAGAAGAATTCAGCTTTTTTTTCAGTAATTCAAAAATTAGATCTGGAATTCTATATCATTTAATATTTTAAAACGCTATCTCGACGTTTCATTCCTCATTTCGGAAATAGTTCTAATAATTAGGCAATGTCTTCTTATTAGGTAACTAAGCAAACGCGGAACACCTTCGTGATGCAAGTTTGCAGATCGCATAAAGATTATCATAGTTCATATTTATCTAAAACGCGTGACGTGTTAAAGAATAGATTTATTCTAGACTTTAATTCAGGAGACCATAATAATTTCAAATATGGTAAAATATCTCTGTTATTGAAAGTCGTGTTACTCGTGTTACACAGTGTTGTTAGTTTTTAATCTAGTTGTGCAAGATCTTGCAATATAAACTTTTGACGAATGCGTACAGATAGGAAATCAATATCTACCTTTTTTGGATGACTGACAAAACAATTTGCATGATTCTATTACTGGAAGTTTTCTGATCATGTTTAAGTCACATTTTGGTGAATTTTTAAAATTATTTTGATCAATTTTTAGTCACTTTTTTAAATGATTTTAGTCACTTATTCACTATTTTTATTGCTTAACACTGTTATCAGCCCTGCACTGTAAGATACAGTGATGCTCACAAAACAGCTGCTTGATCTTATGGCACGATTATCAATCTCTTAAAAATTAATAACTATTTTATTTGACGTTTGGCTCAACAACTATATTCCGCTAAGTTGTAGCTGAGAAAATTTTCCATAAGTATAGCTTTTACATTTTTGAACAGTGCAATGTGGAAAAAGGTAAGAAGACAATGAACAAAAAATTTGGATATCCCATAGTAATTTCCATATAAACTTCAAATGGTTTGTGCCAAGTCAGTTTCTGATCAAAGGAGTTCAAATTTTGGGAGGCTAATCAGGACCCTATTTGAAACCGTTTGATCACTGTGTACAGTGGTTCCTGGCTGGACAAAACCTCAAAAATTAAAGTTAGTATTTTTTTTTCAATATTTTTTTATCATTTTTAAATGTTAAGAGTATCTTAAATTGAATGATTTGTGCAGTTCTGTTAATTACATATTTTTTATGGTTGTAATAGTGAAGCGAAATCTCAAATTTTTGAAAAAAATCTTAATGTTTCTTGTTACTGTTTTGCTCAAATATAGCAAAAAATAATGTGTTTATCAACTTGGTTGCTTGAGAAGAAATGTTCATCGGCTTATTTCACGATAAATGCATGGTTAAAAAGAGTGTCTGTACTGTTTTTAGTGACAGTTTCCAATAAAAAATAGAAAAAATATACTTTTTCACATTTAGACTAAGCAAAACATATGACGGACACATCCGCCCACTATCCTTTAGTAACCAAAAGATAGCTAGAAAAGTTATCTTTCAGATAGGTTTTAATGTGTTTTGCGATTTTTTGCGAAAGATGTTGAAATTAGGAATAACAAGTGAAGTGTTCTTTGGAAAATATCCGTTTCTAAGTTATATAATCTGCGGTGTATACTGTAGCAAGCTTCACAATGCCTTTTTCAAAGCACACCAACACGCACACACATATACATACGCACCATATATCTATCTCTTATGATTCATTAGCTATGATTTTTTTAAACAAGCAGATTAGGGTGGCCCCTAGACAATTGGCATTCTTTAAATATCTTTTTATACGTTCATTTCTCGTGAAATTTTTATACTTGACACTTTAAGAACTTTTTATGACGCATATTTTTGCTAAGTTGTTATCTCTTTTATTTGAAAAATTTTGGCTACACACTACGAAAAAGTAATGTAAATTTCCGTGCCCTGAGACCGACACATGCAAGCGGCCAAAATGACATAAGAATCAGTTGAAACAAACGAGAAAATCAATTCAATCAAGCGTACTCTTCGTCGAGTTGCGTATGTTTCGGTTTGAGAACACTTAATTTTACATGACATGTTTGTTTACGTTCTATAATTTACGTCAAAGATGGATTACGTCTCGTGTAAAAATAGTTCTTTCTAAGTGTGTAGTTTTTGCTGAAAAATATTAATTTTTTAATTTAATTAAATGCTTTAAACAGAAAAAGCTCTTGTGGTTTTTTTTTTTAACAAAAATGAAGAAAAAACGATGTTTCCAATGAAATTAAATGTTTGAAAACCGGCTTACTCTATTTTGAGATATTGACAATTGAAAAAAGTAATTTTTTCAAAGAAAATAGCCTTTAAATTTCTAATCAAAAAATATAGTAACCTAGTTGCTTGAGCAAAAATATACGTCATTAAAAGTTCTAAATGTAATCACAACAATGTTTTTACGAGAAATTAATGCATGAAAAGGTATTCAAAGAAAACCGATTTTAGTGGCCACCCTAACCTGCTTGTTAAAATAAAAATCATAACTCATGAACCATAAGAGATAAAAACGTTGTGTCTTCAACGAAGTTGCTTTGAATTGATTGTTCTACAACTGTTTATAGCAATGCTTTGGTCTATCTTAAATAATAAAAAAGTTTGTATTTTTAATTCATAAATTTTATGGACCACTCTAATTTTACGAACATAAAAAGATAAAACAAAAAATATGAAGCAACTTTCCCTAAGAGAGCATATACCTAAAACTAACGGTTTGGGCGCAAACATTGTTGTCTCCCTAAATACGGCTTTTAAACCATTGTGCATTGGTTTTGACTCTACTTTACTCCTTTTTGTGACGTCTTGATTGTCAAGTTTTTTTCGTACAGCTTAAAAACATCTATTTCCACTGTTTTTTTTTGCCTATTTGCAACAATTTTGAGGTTTTGGCCAACTTTTGTTCTAAGGGGAACCACTGTGCTGTGGAGTCAAAATTTGCATCAGTCTAGTATGCACCCATCGGACTTGGTCAGCCGGTTGTCATACAGCTTTCGAGCACGGGTTCTAGCTACGGTATTCTGCTTGAGTGATCGATTTGGTAAGCCAGCGCCTGTGGTATAGTGGTAAACGTGACTGCTTTATTATCCGAATGGGTCTGGGTTCAATCCCAGCCGAGGTCGGTGGGATTTTTTCTGAGGCATAAAAATCTCTGGTCACGCTTTCCTTCAGAAGGGAAGTAAAGCTGTTGGTCCCGGGCCCCATGTGTGTTGAATTGAATGGGTGCGATATCCTACGCAGGTGTTGAAGCTGCCTTCCTGCACATTCGATTGCCGTCAATGGATGGCAATCGATGTCCGTCGGGATTGGCACTAAAGTATTGTGGAACAGAGACCGACGTTAAATAAAGGAAAAGAAGATCCATTTGGTTACCTACTGCCTGTAACCCTTCACGGCAAATTACCTGCACTGTACTACGGGCGGCATGATACTACTTCGGCCTGAGCGCCCATTTTGGGCCTATCAAGCAGAAAACATCAAATAAATCAATGATTTCGGCGTCAACAGGTAGATTATGCGCTTGGTACGATACTTTAGTTCAAATGCTACCCAACGAAGTCAATAAGAACGCGTGATATGAATGTTTGCACTGAATAAATCTTTATCTTCATCCGACAGGCCGAATCTGTTGGCCGAGTTTGGCGTCAAGAAGCAGTGTTAGACTTTTAACAATATCTCAACAATTTGTTTCTTTTTATCAAATCTTACGAAGGTAAATAAATTTGGAAGGCATCAGCAATAATAACATTCCGTTTGGTGCTAAACTACGCTAGATTAAGTAAGACTAAGTGCGGGTTGTGATTAATATGCTGTAAATGGGGTAGTTAACCCTACATGGGTTGCTTCTGATGGACCTCACGAGCTTTCCATGGAGCTGACGGTTGGCAATTCCACTCCGGCGTTTACTTTGAGGCTTCCGATTCGTCGTCAAGGTTTCCCTATACGTTTTGAGCTCGCGCCATATGGTGTTTTTAGGAAAATTCAACACTTTAGCCACGTTGACAACGATGGATTTTTCAGGTGACTGTGCACGATTTTTTTACACTCCTCTTGCATGGTGACTGTCTACAAAACAAGAGCGGTTTATGAACTGAAAAAAAAATACCGTGCGGGACCAAAATCCGTACAGCACCGAAATCCGTACACCCTGTTGAATTTGTTTATTTATATGCATCATAACAATGTAAATATTATACATGAATACATATTCATGTTCATTTATGCATTAGCTTGATGTTTACGTCAACTATTAAGCAGTAGGTCATGCAATTAAAATAAGAACAATAAAAACCTTGTCACGTGTCGGTCATTTCTGTCAATCAGTAGCGTTCTCAACGATTTTCTAAGAAAATCTCTCGGATTTACTTCCAGTTGTTAAGCGTATTTAAGTGATTTTTGCAAGTAGTTTCCTGAAGGTCGATCCGAAAGGTAAGTGTTTATCGTTTTATATCTCAATTCTAAGCAATGGATCGTTCATATGATATTTATTTATCAAAATTAGTACTGTACGGATTTCGATCCATATATAACAGCTGATTCTTAATCCGTACACTTGTGCATTGACAATGACGATTCAACTTTATCCAATGTTTTTCTGTAGATCATGGAAGCTAAATACACGCCGGAAGATTTGGAGAAGGCTGTGGCAATGATGCGTGCGGGGAAATCTTACCGAGAAGCATCCAGGGATTTTGCCGTTCCATTCACCACCATAAGAGATGCCGTATTGAATCGCTACTCTCTTATTTTATTCGTATTGTAAATGTTATATTATTAATATCTTTTAATGAAGAGCGTCAAGAACCAGCCGAAAAGGAAAACAACGCAGCTCCCCTACAGGATATCACCAACACGCATATACGAAATTACAGAGAGCAGACAGAAATGGGCAAGAGAGCATTCCCAGCAGTAGCCACCAGCGAGGAATGGCCGGAAATATACATGAAAGTAGAGTGGGAGAAAATTGATAAAGAGAACGCAAAGAAACAAAGGATTGAGGAATGACAAAAGAAAAAGGTTGAGCGACAGGAAGAGGAGGAAAGAAAGTTGGAAGCAAGAAAGCATTATTATTTTTACGCGGATTTCGGAATTTACACGGGTTTTTTTACATGGATTTCGAAAATTACGCGGTTTTCTTTACGCGGTTTGTTTTACGCGGATTTTGGTTTTTTTTACGTGGATTTCAGAATTTACGAGGTTTATCGTTATACACTAGAGTTGCTTTTTACGCGGTTTTTTTACGTAGATTCCGGAATTTACGCGGTTTTTTTTACGTGGGACGTATCTAGACATTTTTTTTTATAACATTTGAAAGGGGCGGAAGAACCAAAATGTAAAAAAATCATATTTTGGCACATATAGCGAGAACAGTTCACAAACTACTCGATAATCACGAAAAAGTAGAAGAAAATATCACTTCATATCATCAAAAACGTTTCTTCTTACATGGCGTATTTCCAACTTTCAACTCGATGATGCAACTGGTTGTTACGCCTTGCACCAGAACAACGAATTATATTGTTTTAATATGCCAAACGTATTGATTCTGTAGTATCTAGTCACGCCCGATTCATTTGAAACGCATCTGATTGATATTTCACGTGTAAACAACGAACAAAAAGAAGACCAAAAAAAATCTCCGGGCGTAATTCCACTCTCACAAAATTTGCAAACGAAGAACCAAGGCGGAACAACAAACAATAAATCCCGATGGTGTACTTCCACGGCGTATCACCAGTGTTGGCAGTTCAAAGGATGGAAGATCTGGGGGGTAACAACATGTAAGAAATTATCAGGGCGTATGATGTTTTGTTCTCAATTTCACGACAAAGAAAACTTTTTTTGAGTTTTTAGTGATGCATGATGATAGATTACACTATTAACTATATGTCAAGCTTATAAAATCATCCAGAAAATGGAAATTCGTGAAATAGGATTAATTTTTAGGTCATCAAAATTCGGAAGCGATTTTCTCGATATGGTAATTTTGGAGTTTCGCCCTTTTCAAATGTTAGTCTAGGTATCACCCGCGTAAAAAGCGACTCCAGTTTACTTGAAAAGGCAATGGCAACAATGGAGAAGAAAGCTGCGTAAAAGAAGCAATGAAAGATCTGCATTTCTATGATTATTACTCTCTTGACGTTTTAAATTAAATTAAGTTATAGTTAACTTACCAATTTTATTTTTCATGCACAAAACGAAAAACTAATCCTTGATTGTTCATTGTCTTTTTTTTGTTGGTTTCTAAGATGGTTGCAACTTTTTTTTTTCACTTATCCGCCATTATAGGGCTACCATCTTAGGAACCGCTTATTCTATCGCTTGATGCCAGTGGGTTGGTGGAGCGTTTCCATTATCGGTGTGTTAAAGATGTTTCGGCAGTCTTCTCTTCAGTTTGCTAGTACTGATTCGACAACATTGTCCAAGCTACGACGCACAGTTTAGTCCCGGTTAATAATGTTTTGTAGCGTTGAGCTGGAGTACCCCCAAGTTCCAAAGTATAGCGCATCTTGCACGTTATCATATGTCAAATTTCAAAGACCTCGAAGTTGTGATCGGAGGTAAACTCTAGTAAGAATATTTAACCCAATGCACTTGTATAGAATAAAATTTGGAGGAAATGAATCCTTAAACATGATATTGGTTAGCATAAAAATCCAGAAAAAGAAATTAGTTACCTTTCCTTTGAATCGATTGGAGCATCAATTAATCTAACGCTGATATCACTAGTTAAAAAATAAAAGTAAAAAAATGAACTTGGACCTTTGACGAATGATTCTTATGTAAAATCGTGCGCTGAGTCCAACAATCAAAAAAAATCTCAGTAGTATAGTTTTCGAGATACAGCTAAAAAATGAAAATTCACTTTAAAAATGTTTGTTTACTATAATACAAATGTCTCTGGTTGTAATGAGATTATATCAATTATTTTAATGCTAAATAAGAGGTAAGAAATTTTTCGTTCGATCAATTAAACATCAATTGTCAGTGAGATTAGTGGTATTGTTGTTAGTTAAAAGTTTTTTTTTGAAGTTTTCCTAAGAAAAATTGAATTTCTGCTAAGTTTTTAAGCAATGTAAATAAAAATGTTTATAGTAGTTCTACCATTACTCTCACTGAAAAATAGTGTTGCAACGATCGAAATCAAATTTGATCACGTTTAATTTGGCATTAAAGTAATTTATATTACTTTCTGTTTTAGTAAACACGTGAGTGAGATTTCACTTTTTAGCTATATCTCCAAAACTATCCTACTGAGATTTTTTTTGGACTACATTTTTGGATTCAGCGCACGATTTTACATGGGAAATGACCATCAGCGTACAAAGTTCAAATATGCTGTAAACTACTGTATTTAAACGAGTATAGCTGCTTTGGACACCTAGCCAAGCAACTTTAAAAAAAATACTTTATTCAAGATAGCAACATGTTTTTTCCATTGATTTGGAGCGATTTACATTCATGTACGGATTTCGATTCATGACTGTACGGATTTTGATTCATCCTCAACACAGTGTACGGATTTCGATTCAAAATTGTACGGATTTTGATTCAATCGTAGAACGCTGTACGGATTTTTAATCAAGATATGTGCAATTTAAATACTTTTTCTAATAATTAAAGGTAATTTTAAGACCTGGTGTTTGTAAATAATGGGAAAATAAAGATAAATGTACAGTAAAAAGATGTGATACATAGCATAATGTTATAGCATTATTTAGTATTGACCGTCTCTCGTGCTTAGGTGTACGGATATCGGTCCCGCACGGTACACTGTTATTATTTTTGTTCCTGTCAAAAAATAGTCGCCAAAAGCTTTCGAAAACGTCCACTTTGAGCGCTGTACTAACCGAAATAGTTTGTTCTATTACTAGGTGGACCTTGGTTTATCATGTATAGAACCTTTACTTCTAACGTTGCCCAGAGCCTTGTTCCATTGATTCAGAATATAAAACATTAAGCTATTTTCATGCTGCTATCAAACCACGGTATTAGGAATTTAAAAGTACGACGCGGTGTTCTAAATCCGTGGTTTTTATTCTATCAATAGTTTGATTGATACGTGTGTGTAATCAGATGTAAAATTTGTTTTGCAGTAGAAAAGATGACTTGCAATAGTTATTTAGAAGAAATTAATCAATATACATCGCGAAATATTGCCATTAGGTGCTGCGCGGAATTAGGGCACGTCACGGTATAGCTTTTTTGTCCCGTCGCTTTCTTGACTAAACCGCACAACAACGGGTGCGGTGTGATTTGTGCCACTGATTCGTCTTGGGATCGAAACAGTCAGAAGTTATGGTGTTCTATTAAATAAGAGACTATTGATGATGATTTCATCAGAAATTGGGACGGAAAATTTCTCCTTTGTAGGTGTTCTTCTAACGCAACCGAAAGTGTTTTATTAATACCCAACAGTGATAGTAATAGCATTTGATGGTTTGCTCGAGTTGTATTAAACAATTGGTCACAAGTCCAAGAAAATGTGCAGTTATGAAATCGGTGTAATTATGAAACCAAGTCTAGTTTCGTAAGAACAGAGAAACAATTCGATGCCATACAGATTCAAATTGTAGCGTTGATTGGAATTTTATGAGGAATGTTAGGTTGATGATAATATCAATCTCCTTTCTTGGAAAATGCAGAAACAATAGAATATTCGATACAATTCATAGCACGAAGGCCTTAGGTCTTTAAGAATCTAACGATGTTTATAGAAAGAAGAGTGGTAATTCATGAGACTTTATGCTGGATTTAGATCAGAACAGTAAAATCAGTAAAATTCTGTTGTAGTTATATTTGTTTCCTCCAGTGCCAGTGGTAACGACCAGAAAGCGAATATGGTTTTACTGATGGATCGGAATCAAACGTTTGAATCGTTGTTTAAATTTAACCTCATTTGTCATCATAAATGCATGGAATCGACGTGATGGTCTATCATAATTCCTGTCCTATTTGCGTCGCTATGTTGTTACAGTGATACGACACTCGTTGAGAGTAGGGCGGGAATAAAAGCAAGATGATGCAATTTGTTGAAATTTGTTTGTTGCTAACCGTAAAATTGGAGCAAGTCGATCATAATTTGGTAATTTGTCAGTTTGTATTCAGGTCGACAAGTGATCAACCTGAACCTGACTCCGTGTAGCCTAGTTAGTAGAAGTACGGTGTTATGGCGTAGCTAACGGGGGTGCCAAGGTGGCTATGTCCCCTCCAGAATTATCTAGCCCCCCAGGAATGTTTGTGTTTTTTTATAACACCGGCATTTTGTCAAATAGTTTCGAGGATACTTTTTTATTTTTATTGATTTGTTATGAATGTTTACTTTTATTAATGATCTAGACTAGAAAAGACAGTATCGAAAAATTCTATTATATTGACATTTAACCGATAGCATAATCAGACGTCTTCGTGCTCTACAAATTGACCAAGAGTTCAGGGATTTTTCTTTAACCTCAGGGAACTTCGAAAAACTTCAAGGACTTCTAAGAAGTTCCGAGAACATCGTAAAAATTCAAAAAACTTAGTAGAAATTCTGGGAACTTCATCCGTCGAAACTCATGGAGAATTGCGTTGAAGTGGGAACTCTATTTAAGTTTTAGGATCTTTGTACAAGTTAAACATTATTCCCTGCGCTTTGATCAGAGAGCGTATAGGGCATCGTTGTGCCAGGTTGATCGTGGCACATTTCGAGAATGAGAGGATGGGTGATTGCAGTTTTCTCAAAAGTACCTGAGTGAATTTAATGCAAGTACTTTCGATGATTACCCGTAGTTGCAAAAGTGAATATGTATACCCTTTTCTAGTTTATGTCCGAGCGTGTTTGCCATATAGAAACTCTTTTATTTGATTTTGTGTGAGGGATGGGTATCGGGTGTGGACGGGCATATGGGTGATAATATAAAGTTTACGTTAGGATAAAGTTGAAACATTGAGAAATGTATCGCTTCGTAACCGATGAACTATTCTGATGGCCCTCATTACCGTACAGGCGCCGTGGGTTGGCAGGGTCCAATGTGGGTTAGCTTGATGTTTATAAAGTACTATCAGTTGGTGTTTCCTAGCAGATAATCGTGTTGGTGTTCGCTGATTCAAAGAATAAATGGGATAAACATTTAGATGTCCATAGTTGGGCGTTGTTGAACTTGTGGTACTTGCACAACATTTAATGGGAGTATCCAAGTAACCATATAATCACAAAATAACTTTAAATATAGGTTCAGAGTGAGAAAATGTCACTGAGATACGATATGGTTAGTTAGATATTCAAATGAAACTATTACTTTAAAATACTAATGCTGGTTGTATCTCTTTTTCATTTGCATGTAACACTATTTGATATTACTAACCATGTCAAATATATGATGCACCGATCGTTCATTCCGGGTGATAAAAAAGAAGAAGATGACTATACAATAAGAGTGATACCATAGAGCCCCTTCTCGGAACGAGTGTATTGTTAATGGACCTGGTCTACGATTCAAGGTTGGCTTCAGTGATGATTGGTATCACATTAAAGGTATAATAGGTAAGTATTATTGACAATAATCATAACTACATGAAATGCAAATTTATATGATAGTTAACTGGATCAACGATATTTAAACATGCGCATTCAACATCGACGGCTTCTCATTCTGCATGTCAACACCTTTGACCCTTCTTTCTCTTATCCTTCAACTTCATTTATTTTCGGCAGATTTCAATCCAGTCACATACTTTTGTAGACGTTATGCTTCTGATTATCTGATTATTATATTACATATTATTATATATCAACAATTCGGGATGAGAAGGGACCCTTAGGGCACCCAATTGAAGCGATTTGGATGGGGAGAGTGAAGCTGTCAACTCCCTGTTGCTAACATTTCGTGGAAAAAGGGCGGGCTCTTCTCTCCATTAATTGGGGCATCTTTCTGTTGGATGGCTCGTTTTCTGACAAATTGGCTGATCAAGTTGTTGGAAGGAGAATCTTAACTGTCCCAAGGAAATGAATAGGCGAATTGCCTATCAATCCATTCATTCGTTTTTGACCCTCTATACTATAATTTGCTGATGACAATCAAAGGTTATTGAGCTTAATCAAGTTCAACATTCAACATCGTCTTTGTATATTTTTTTTCTTCTGTTCGGGACCTAACACTTCTGCGACCAGTAAATTGATCTATTGTAGTATATCCCGTGTCCTTAGTTTAGTGCATGTCGTATCACTCCATCACTATTGAGAAATGATGAAGTATGCGATTTTTTTTTACAGTTGCCACCCTTGCATTTATCGCAAGGATCCGACTCTAATTGAAAGGTCCCGCTATTTATACTCTTCGGAGTGTTGAAACACCCTCCAAAGGCGCGCCCCTTTGTCAGTCAAAATTGCATTTCTTAGCAACAAAATTAAGGTATGACACCGATAATGACCATGCATCAGAACCATAGTCTTAACCACTTCAAACTAGGGAACAACGAATAGGAGATTAGGAATCACATAGATGAAGACAACTAACTCATTTTTTTTCCTTGTTTCAAGATCATCCTCGGTAGACAAAGCCGAGTCTTGTCACTATCAACAAGGCATAAAAAGTAACAAGGACTAAGATGTGTTCCATGGATTACTAAAAAAAACCTGTTCCCCTAGTTTGAAGTAGTCAGGACTAGGAATCGGTGGTAGATCTTACATCCCGTAACGTACCACGAAAAGGTGATCTACCCAAGAGCTTCAGGGTATTACGTAGAAGTAAAAAAAAATCCAACGCCAACGAGAAACGTAGAAGTGCAGCAAACTTTGTAGAAGTTTTGGGAGTTTTGTAGCATTTTGAGAAGCTGCAGGGAATTTTGTAGATGATTTAAAAATAGTTCAGCAACTTTCTAAGATCTTCAGGGATCCTCGCTTCAGCTTAGGGAACTTCGTTGCAGTTTGTCAGAGATCTTACCAGAAAAAAGGAAGAGGTTGTATGCAAGACACGACCGTAGATTTGACGTAGGATTACGTACTCGGTACGTACAATATTCGGCGACTGTGTTAGGGAAACTACATTTTCACATCACGGAAACGCCTCGTTTTCTGATGACAAAATTAAACATTACCGTGCATAAAACGCACGGAATTTTTGGGTTTATGAAATAGATTTTTTTGATTTTAAATAGCAACAGTTGAATGGCGTATTAAGAATTAAAATCCATCATCTCTGGATCAAAATCAGACCGCTTTCATGCCGTGACCGACCTTGGTTTTTTAAATTGCACCTCCAATGTTGCCTTAAAATACATTTTCTTCTTTTCTTCATACATATTTCAAGCGTATTGCGTGCTCTCAACTTTGCGTTCTAGATGCACTTCCACAGTTATTAATTGAGAGTTTTCGATGCCTGAAACCTCAAGCATGGTCTTGCGTTGTAGCTGTGCTTTCACTGACTGAGCTAAGGAAGTCCCCAAAAAAAAAAAATGCATCATATGTTAGATTTAAACTTATGGGAACTGACATACGCTTGATGACCTTGACGAATGTCCAGAAAATACTCTTTAATAAATTTATGGTGGTCCTGAAAAGGACCGTTTTGACGTGATGGTTGAGTAATGCTGAGCTATTAGGGTATTCAACATAGATGAGGCTGGCGAGCTGTATGTTGTTTGGAACTAGAGTGACGCACTTGGCATAGATGGCCCACAGCAACTCACGAAGAGCTACTGAATCCGATCAATAGCGGTGCGGATTCTTCCTACTTCTTCGGTGAATGGATGCTCATGTGGGCTGCAGCTCGCTGCTTGCAGGCAGAATTTCGTTGTGTACTGGAGAACAATGTGCTGATGACGACCGATCGGACACCACCACACACGGTAATTCGATTTTGAAATCTGTGATAGGGAAAGTTTTTTTTTTAATTTTTTAATTCTTTATTTAAGAGATTTTTAGCCTTAGGCTAGTTCATCTCTAAGATAGGGAAAGTGCTTATTGCAGGCAATTGGTTATAATTTTGAGCACCATTGCAACAGTTGGACCTTTGTGGAAATTTTAATATTGACCTAGTGGACATTGATAAAGTGTTAATTTTAGCAGATTCGTAGAAAAATTTCCAATTGATTATCTTGATTAGAATTAAAATCCATCCGCTATTGACAGAACTATAAGTGGTCCAAATCTGACCACTTTTCGTACGCGATCGATTTGGGTTTTTTTTAAACTGCACCCCCAATATGATGCCGATAGACGTAATCCGTAAAGTTTTGGGAACTTCTTTAAATTTCAAGAAACTTTCCAGATGTTCAAGAATATTGGTAGATGATGGGGGTCTTTCCAGAAGGTTGAGGTGAGGAAATTTTGTAAAACGTAAGAGAGTTTTGTAGATGTTCAGAGAACGTTGCATAGGTTACAGCATATTTTTTCAGACATCCTTCCTAGACAGCAGGTAATATTAAAAACATCTCCAGATAGGCGAAGATATTAGTAAAGTTCTTTTGATATTTTTTCAAGACTTCAGGTTGATCTTCCCGGCTCATGTGTGTTGAATGGGTGCGATATGCTACGCAGGTGTGGAAGCTGCCTTCCTGCACATTCGATTGCCGTCAATGGATGGTAATCGATGTCCGTCGGTGATTGGTACTAGATTGCGGAACAGAGACCGACGTTAAATAAAATAAAGAAGGAAGAAGAGTTTGATGAAGTTCTGAAGATCCCAAACTGTTAGAAAGTACAAATGACGTATCTTATATATTCTTCCACGACTGCAAGTTGATCAGAAAGTATTCAAAAATACTTCAGCCATTCGAACCTGATGGAATCTTGAATGATGATCTTGAAACCGTTCTCGAAGAATGCTCGAGGTTCAAGTGAAACTCGGTGGCTTAAGCGCCACTCCCTTTACGAGAGACCACCGGTCGTGTTTTCTTTGCCCGACTAAGAGACTGATCCTCAGAGGACCACTCGAACGGTATGATTAAAAACCCTTCCTCAATGAAATTCAAAACATTAACGGAAACTAATCTTTATCGAAAGAACACCTTTATCCGATCCATTTACCATCAGGGAAACCCGCAATCTCAAAGAAGTCCACAAATTATAGTCCCAATTTTCATTAAACCTAACGAACCAAGCTAAACCGAATGTGTCTGATGCGAATCCAAGACGAGCCCAATAACTCAATGGCGAGCGAGTCAGCTAAAAAAACGTGACAGAAAAATAAGTAACTCAACGAAAACACTTTAAATTACAATCTATATTCACATCATTCCTTAACATTCATTCGGGTTGAACTAAACTCGGTTCAAAAAGTAAACTATTCATGGCCCTAAACAAAAAGTACGGACATACCTGCGCAGGTTTTTTAGATGCGATGCGATGCGATGATGGCGTCAAACGAATCGGTGATGGCAACGGATGGAGCGGTTGGCGGCCGGTGACCTTACCAAGGTCCTGGCGATGGCGACTGTCGACCTTCCGACGACCTGTGATGATGGCGGCGATCTCGGAATGGCGCCGATCAAGCTGCGGAAATGGCGTGCAGCGACGAAAAGTGACCCGTGTGCGTTATGGCCAAAATTAGAGGTGCGGAGGTAGTGGCGGCTGGACGGAAGGCTTCCGCTTTGCTTTCTAGAGAGCTGAGCATCGACGGAGTCGAGCATTTCCCGGGAGATTCGCTCCGCGGAAGAGAAAGACCAACGTACCGTCGCACGGTTTCGCGTACTATGTTTCCGCTATGACCGCCCGAGATGAAATGTAATCTTCTCCTCTTTGGTTAAAATCCAAACCGAGGTACGCAATTGTCTTCGTGCTTCTGCGGTCCGAGCTCTCGAATGTCTCGGTTCCCGGGGTTGTAACGTAATGGGGACTCTACCAACGGATTTTGGCGACCCTTGGGGAAAATTTCGCTTAGCAAACTAGCGAGTTCACGACACTCCGTTTATCTACCTACAAGAGGCGGGCCTTCGCAATGACCCCGGGTCTTGTCCGAATCCACGACAAACCAGACGATGGAAGCCGAACTCGCCGAAAATTCCAGCCTGTACAAAAAAGCCCGTTGAACGAGCTGTCCAAGGTGACAACAATTAACAATTAACTTTTTTGTATTTAGACACACTATCTACACAGCGGTTTGAAATGCAAACTACTTGCTACAGACCAGAAAAATCTAAATGCACAAAAAGAGCTATCGAATTAATTAACTGGCCCGAACGCTTCTTTTAAATTAATCACCTTTATCTTTTTGATCGAATTTCTCTGAGTTCACACTTGACTGACGAACTTGAAAACCGCGTCAAACACCACTGCTTTCCAGCCGATTCATTAGCGAAATGGCAGAGACTATAATTTCTTTTTCCCAAGAAACCACGGAATTTCTTAAAGATAAAAGTATCGGATATGGTGCGAAAAATCAATGTTCGGCTTATCCATTTTACTCAGGTGTTCATTTGAATCCTATCTCTTTCACGTATTTCCCAATCTATAAACAAAAACTTGCCATAAAATTCCCGACAAATGTACGTATCACGAAACTTTTTGCTACATTGTATTGGCATCGAATCACGCTTTTTAATTGCATTGAAATTCTTAATTAATTACAAGGTTCAAATATTAACCATAGTTATTCTAAACTAAACTAAAAATTGAAACGAAGTCAACGCACGACGTTACAATCTAGATTTTATGGACATGTTTGTACATTTTCTATAGGTAAGGCCCGTTCCCTGGTGCAGTTTCTATATAACCGAAGTTTAACAACACAAAAATATAAATGCCACAGGCTCCCCCTAGGCCACCTCCAGTAAAATGTTCTAGCTATGCCAATGTGTATTGGGATGGAGGTGGTGGTACCGATCCGGTCGAGGACATTTTTGCCAGGGCAGAGAATAATTAATCATGTAACCGGGGGCGACCCCGACGTAAAGGTTAACATCCATACCTCTCACGCCAAAGTCACGAGTTCAAATTTCACCCAGACAAGTCACGAATGACCCAAGATTGTTAAGGTGACTATAATTAAAAAAAATCATGTTACCTTCAGATGTCAGTGCTGTTTTGATTGGTGACATCTATCAGAAATTACGCGTACAATTAGTTCCGTTAATTGTTAACAGAGGGCAGTGAATTTAAAACATGCATGGTACCTCTATATATGCATTTATATTGACATCCGAAGTCCCTCCTTTTTGATATATTCTGCACAAAAAAAGACATCAGAAGTTCCTCCTTTTTTTTAGTAATTCTTCTCATAATATGTTTTATGAATGGGGCGTAGCAGAAAGTCTATTTTGTGCAGAGTATGTAAAAAAGGAGAGATTCCAGATGTTAATCTAAATGCATATACACTGAAACCTCCATTTACGAACCAAAACGGGGGTTCGTAAATCGAATTAGTGCGTAAAACAAAACCTCGTTATTTGGGATTTACTTCGTAAAAAGAGGTTTTTGAAAATATTGTCAAATACTCCACAATATGGGTATTTTTGGAATCAGGGTGACGTGTAGGGACCGGAAATCGATGTCTGACGCCATTTTGAAATCCAAGATGGCGGCTTCCAGTTACAGAAAAACTTGGAAATTCTGCCAAACACCCCACAATATGGGTATTTTTAGAATCGGAGTGACGTGAAGGGACCGGAATTCGATGGACGCCATTTTGAAATCCAAGATGGCGGCTTCCAGTAACATAATAACTTCGAAATTCTGTCAAATACCCCACAATATGGGTATTTTTGGAATCGGAGTGACGTGTAGGGACCGGAAATCAATGTCTGACGCCATTTTTAAATCCAAGATGGTGGCTTCCGGTTACATAAAAACAGAAAAATAATGTTAAATAACCCACAATAATGGTATTATTGGACATGGTTTTTCAGTCCTTATAAGTCACCCCGATTCCAAAAATACCCATATTGTGGGGTATTTGGCAGAGCTTCGAAGTTATTATGTTACCGGAAGCCGCCATCTTGGATTTCAAAATGGCGTCAGACATCGATTTCCAGTTCCTACACGTCACTCCGATTCCAAAAATACCCCATATTGTGGGGTATTTGGCAGAATTTCGAAGTTATTATGTTACCGGAAGCCGCCATCTTGGATTTAAAAATGGCGTCAGACATCGATTTCCGGTCCCTACACGTCACTCCGATTCCAACAATACCCATATTGTGGGGTATTTCAAAGTATATCCCAGTTTCCCAAAATCACAAAAAAAAAACTCGTTATTTGGAATTTACTTGGTAAAAAAAACCTTGTTATTTGGGATTTACTTCGTAAAAAGAGGGACGTAAATTGAATACTGCGTAAAAAAAAGACTTCGTAAACGGAGGTTTCAGTGTATCGAGGTACCAGACATGTTTTGCAGCGTCAGGTACTCTATTGTGTAGTCTGTGAGAGGGAAATCATAAACAGAGTGTCATCAAAATACATGACATGTAGAGAGATTGAGCTCGTGAGAGAGAATTTTCTCTCTCAAATTTGAATTTTTGGCTTTCTGGGGACTGGTAGTAAAGCGGGTAAAACTGTATTGGGAAAATAATTTTTATTTAATTGTAGCTTATTAAACAATAATATCTGGGATAAAATGAACAACAAAGTCCCTGACTGATTTCTTTAAGTGGTTGTTTACTTTTATAAATATGCACCCGAAGCGAACTATTCCCACGTCTCTCAATTTCTATATGGGAATTTTCTTCCTTCCTACCAGTGGAACAGCGCCATCACTGTGGAAAGTGGACTGACGATATAATTCATTGTTCTTGGCTTAGGTTTAGAAAGCTCTGAATTGCTTACTTTGAATGGGCTCATTCGAGAAGCCATTTTTGAGCTTCTAGGTAACTATCCCTTAGCTCAGTCGGTAAAGGCACAGCTACGAAGCAAGGTCATGCTGGAGGCGGCTGGGTTCGATTCCGGTCCGGTCTATACATTTTTCGGGTTGGAAAATTTCTCGACTTTCTTGGGCAGAGGATAGTACATCTATGCCGGTACCAAGCTCTCAATTAAAATGTGGAAGTGCTTCAAAGGACATTCAGTTGACAGCAGGCAAAAAGATGTTATGCTGCAAGCAATAAGCTTGAAATTCCATTTAGTAGTAATACGAACTGTATTTTTAAACAACAAATACAGTCGCGGATTTATTTTGAGAAATCGCGGATTTCGTGGATCAAATTTTGATAATCTTGACGCAGCCCTGCACTGCAGTTGGTCATTACTAGTGGTTTTCAAAAAACATCCATCAACATCTAGCTATTTTCCACAATTAGTAATTGAGATCATAGTATAGTTAGTATTTTTTTTTTTTTTTTTTTCTTTATTTAAGAGATTTTTAGCCTTAGGCTAGTTCATCTCTAAGTATAGTTAGTATAATTTTCTGACAAGTACAATCATGCTCTATGCACAGGACCGGGAATCTAACCCAGCCACCTCCAGCATGGTCTTGCTTTGCAGCTGCGCCTTTACCGACTGAGCTAAGGGAAGCCACAATACACAGACATACAGATCATCTAAACTAGCGAGGGTCTATGCCTCACTAATGTAAAAACTAATCAAAAACGCAATGAAATCAATTTTTACTTCTTTTTCTATGTAGTGTAATAACGTTGAAAACCTTGCTGTCAGTATCCCATAATCAAATAATGAACTGCAATCGGCCTTGGATGATCCGTCTAACAAATGGGGTATTCATGCTTCCCGCCACACAGTTGCGTCCAATGTATACAAAGTTCTATACATACAATGTTCTATAGGTACATGTTCCATTCCATCTGGTCTGAGAACAACGATAAATCACAATCAAAACGTTGTGGCTGTGCATGCTCTCCAAATCGAATAACAAAGATTCGTGACCACGTTATATGTAATATAGAACTTATTATTTCTATGTATTGTGGGCTTACGATTTTAAGTGCATCGGCAAATAATTGCGATTTCGTCGCAAAAATCACGAAAATCACATCAAATCTCATCTTTTGGTCCAAAATAGTCCACTTATGGCTCAGGACCATAATAAGGCAATACCCTTTATGTGCAGATTGAAGCGAACCAAACAAGAAGGAAAATCTTGTCCCAAGTGTTTGTGGTTTCAGCTCACTCAACCTCGCCGCGTTCATCCGTCGGGTGAAGAGATTTGATATTTCCTATCGGTCATGCAGGCAAGCGTGTTTTCGTTTTGATAGCTCATTTGAATGATGATCTTGATACGATTTTTATTACCTTGCCGATTTGGCTAAATTTGACAGAAAGAATGAAAGCGAACCATGAAACTTATTTTTATGAGGTTGGGGAGTTGAGTTCTAATTTTAGCTCATCTTGGCACCGATCGAACGAATTATGCCATTCCGATCATAAAACAAACCGAGGGAAAGGCGCAAGATGAAAAATCGAAAATAAGCACGGTTATCGAGCCATGAGGGGCATTTGAATCGTTTCTACTCTTGCCAGTGAATAACCCTTTGAGCATTAATTATGCAAATGATATTCTAAAAATATTGTTCGTATCGATTTAGAATATGCAAAACTTCAGCTCTATTATCAAACTTCCACTGCGGTACAATCGTACATCACAAATGCACGAAGCGATTCCCGAGATTACACGATAACTATTTCTACTGTTTGAATATTTCATTGCAGTTCTTGGTAAAATTCAATTTCCTTCGTGGAAGGACTATAACCACCCTGCTTCCGCATTTTGTCTCTTTTGAATGCGCAAAAGTCTCTCTGTTGGTTGCTCTATTCGTTCAACTACATTTTGCCTGTTCCCCACGGTTTGTTTGGTGCACTTGCACAAGCAGACACAATTGATGAAGGGGTAGTAGCATTCTACGGCGCAGGGTTGTGCATTATTTATCAGGCAAGAAACCGCGCAGAAAACAGTAACAGCAATAACAGCAGCAGCACTACTAGGTAGCTGGCTATAGACAATCAATTTCTATCAAAACGATCCTGCCTTGTGAGTGCAAGCGGTGCTGACTTTTCCCCCCTTCTCGTGGCATAGAACTTTTCTCTACCACCATCATCATCACCAAACTAACCGGTTGGGGGGCATTAGGATTTGTATAAGGGCAAACTTGACCTTGATGAAGGTTCCACACAGACGGCAGTTGCTTGTGGAACCGCTTTGTAATGCACCTAGTGTACACAAAATTGTGCTTGTCAAACCGATTGGAACCAATTTAGGTTTATCGATTCAGAGCGATGACAGCGCAGTTCCTCCGGCAGCGATGACGGTGACAGTTTTGTAGCAGCAGTAAGAGGGGAGTTAATTTTCATCAATAATTTCAACTTGCTCATGTAACGATGTTTGATTTTTCTTTACTATTTTTGCTTCATGGCTTTGACGCTGTTGAACACGCTTATGCCTATTTTCAACTTATTATTGTGTGAAGCACTTCCACAGTAATTAAAGGGTGTACCGTTTAAAATCCGTACACACAAAATTCATTCTCAAAATTCGAGTTTTTATCCGATTATCACCAAATTTTCTTACTCAATTAAAGTTAGTTTAGGCATCATTCATTTAATTTATTTCGCCTTTATATACGAATGCACGAACCTTGGCCTTAACCCCAGCCATAAGGTTCTGCACGACCTCAGCATTGACAGTTTTTTTTGCATATTAACCCATGCTTTCTTCAACATTCTTCATCAGTTTAGGTCATTTTAGAAGGTGCTCCTTCATAATGACCCTGTATTTTTCTATTGGCCGCAGTTCCGGCGTGTTTCCGGGGGGTTCAGATCTTTCGGCACGAAATCGACATCATTCGCCATATACCACTCTAGCACGTCCTTCGTGTAGTGGCTTGATGCCAAATCCGGTCAGAAGATCGTCAGACCGTCGTGAGCCTTCAGGAGAGGGAGAAGCCGCTTTTTGAGGCACTCTTCCAAATACACCTGTCCATTCATGTTGCTTGCGGTAACGAAAGATGTACTCCGCTTTCCGCAAATACAAATCGCTTGCCAAATTAAGAACTTCTTGACGAACTTCGACATCTTCTGTGTGCGGAGGTTCTCGGGAACATCACACTTATCTTTGACAGTCACATACAGGTTTCCTGGAATCTAGTTGAAGTCCGCCTTCACGTCTCGTCATCCATTACGCAGCAGTGTGGTTTCGTTAACTTCTAGTCGTACAACTTCCGGGCACGGCTTTTCGCGACCGTATTCTGTTTCTCGTCACGGTTTGGGGACTTCTGAACCTTAAATGTTCGTAGTCCAGCTCAAGTTTTGGTATTCTGCACGAATGTCTTGCTCACATGCAACTTTTTTTGATCTCGAACTGAGGCGGTCGGTTTCCGTTTAAAGGCCCCAACCACGCGTTTGTGATTGTTCTAGTTGACCTGACTGCTTTTTTTTTGGATCTTCGCTTCCGATCAACAGTCAGACGTTCTTCAAACCATGTTATGATACCAGACACCGTGGAATTTGCGATTCCCAACTTTTTTCCGATAGTATGATGCGATACGAAATCAACTCACAGAATGTAAACATTATACATTAAATTATGTCTACGCAAAATTTCAAATAATTCTTACCCAACGGATTAAAAGTTAGAGCAATTTCAGTGGTACGGTACACCCTTTAGTTAAAAGTTTCTTATCCAACCAATGCATGAATTTGTAAATTGTATGGCTAGTATGGTATCACACTTTATTTGTACCCAGGGATGTCGAGAAAACTCCCTACCCGAAGGATTTCTGACTATACCGTGCCTTATGTGATTAACATACCGAAAATGCTGGATTCGGAGGGTGGGCGAAGGTTGAACCACTGAGGGACCAAAGAAAGGGTCAAATATTAACGCAACGTGACATGTTCAAATTCGTTCGTTTAATCAATAAGAAACTGATTTCTGACATTGAAAATCCCTGTTGATTCGAGTATTTATATCAAAGAAAAGATGAAGATTATTTAATGAAAGAAATTATGGTTAATAGAACGTTTGAAACGTAAATAAACGCAAATTTTTGTTTGGGAGACGATATAACACATAAAACCGGGGCCAGGTCGATTGGCATACGGATGTTTGCTGTTTGGCATATATACGTTTGCCGTAATAGACGTTCATTGTCAAAGTCCACGTCTTTTTCGGGTTATGTTAAGGGGGGAAGGGGAGTGGTTGTTAAGGGGGAGGGGGCTTTACATGCACGTTTTTTCAAATCTCATTCCTCATTGTGGTGGACACGCCGTGATCCACCTTTAGCCGCTGACTTAGTCCTGCTTGCTGCAGGACCTAGTGCCATGCCGTCCGAAGCGATAATGAGCAGAGGCAGGAGAGCAGTGCTGATTTATATCTTTTCAGGTTCAAGCAGAATGATGTGCAACCAAGTGGTATTAGTTTATGATGACTGGGTTTGGGAAAAAGGCTTATTTCATGAAAACAGTGATAAAATTATCATTTGTACATTTTCAAAAGTTAAATTACAGAAAAATTGTAAAATATTTATTTCAGCAGGTTCGTACCCGAGCAAAGTCGGTTAACAAAATGAAAGCAAATCGATATTAAAGTGTGCAGTTCCTATCATAATGAAAACTCATTTTGATTTCAAATGTTGCGACATAAGTCTGATATCATATTGTGCTTTCATTATGCAGTCAAGACTTTTTAAATGAAAGCAACTTAACTTGAAGTTCTGCTGTTTACGTCTTGTTTAAAATTTAATTGAAATTCATCTGTCGTTGAACTAATGATTATTGTTTATTTGATTTGTTTAACACATTTTAGGTCATTCGTGACTTGCCCGGGGTGAGATTGGAGCCCAAGTCTTTCAGCTTGAGAGACATGAATGGTAACCATTTACTCCAGGCCCGTATTCAGTTATACATTATGAATGCAAAATCAGTAATCAAATTGATTTCATTGAAAGCAGGATTAGTTTTCCGTTTGCTTCAATAGTGTAAAATTTTGCTCTAATTTTTGCTGTGTTAACCGTTAAGTCAACCAAAATGAGATCAACTGGAGTATTCAAAATAAGTTACATCATAACAGCAAATTTTGATTTCAATTTGATCTTCAGCTTTGCTCGGGTAGTGTAATATCCTATCGATTGGCGTATTTGGATTTTAATTTCATCTATAAATGACAATGTAACAAGCGTTCAAAACCTAATACTTCTTCACCACACATATTTTTTTGATTTGCACCCTAGTATAGTCGACAAAGACGTAGTTCTACGTCTAAAAATGTACTAAAGTCAATTGTGCTTAATCAGGGTGGCAACTCAAAATCCCAATTGAAATACCCTGATTTTGCCAGGATTTTCCAGGTCTCAATAATTAAATTCCAGGTTCAAATTGTGTAATGGTTTTCAATAGAGCACTCGCTGATATCAACTCAAGTAACCAATAAGGCCGCTAATTCTCCTTTTTGCAATATAAGGCATGGCTAAGCTTCGTATTAGCCGCATATTAGCCTTTTATTGCAAAACTGCGAATTAGCGGGATTATTGGTTACTTGGGAAATCTACTGTGCATAGAATGTTGAAAGATGCTCATGCTTATTGGTCCAGTTATTAAATTTAATATTGACGAAATTCACGCACAATTTGTCGAAACAAACATTTCCCCAAGCTACATTCAAGTTTACATTCGGTGAGCAAGTAACTAAATATGCTTACTTTTGTAAGCAATTTTGATTAGTTCCAATGTGTATAACAATAGTACTTATTCGATCTAGATTGCTGAAACAACAACCAAGAGTTCGTCGAAGAATTCAGAAAACTGTGAGTGATGTTGTAGAATTTTGGGGAAAAATTCTTTCAACTAAAAGATGTGGAAGTGAGGCATTTCCTCAACTGAGAATATTTATACCAAGCTTGTTAATACTACCACACTCATCAGCGGTTTTCAGACTAAAGGCTGACCTGTAATTCGTGATTCAATAAGTTTAAAAAGTCCATTAATGATTGCTTTACAGTACTTTTATTGAAACTTCAAAGTTACAGCATTGGATGGTTACATTGCTCCAGTTCAAACGAAATCTCGAATCTTCCTCTTGATGGAGCCCATCAACGCCCGCACAGTGGAAACGGACACGAAATCTGGATGTCTTTGCCACTTCATCGAGGTCGCTGCTTTGAAATTGCCCAGCATTTTTTTCGATTGGTTGAAATTCCGGGCAATTCGGAGGATTCATTAGCTTGGGGACAAAATCAATCTTGTTGACAGCATACCACTCCAGAACTACCTTGGAGTACTGTCAGCAAATCGGGCCAAAAGATGACTTTGCCTTTATGCTTGCGTATGATTACACGCTTTTTCGGACATTCTTCTATGTAAACTTGGGATGTCATCGTCGAGGATGTGACGAATGGTTCCGTTTTCAGGCCACAACTGCAAATAGCTCCCCAAATCATGAATCATTGAATCTTCCCGGCACATCCCCACGTCCAGTCCCGATGTAAAACTTTTGACCGGGAAGCTGCTTTAAATCGAGTTTGATTTATGTGTCGTCCTCGATCAAAGTGCAGCCCTTGTGTTTCGTCAAAACACGGTCGCACAAGAGCCTCGCACGCTTTTTGGCCACGGAATTCTGCTTCATGTGCCGGTTCGGATGTTTACTGGCTTTCCTGGCAAGGATGTTCCGCACCGTTTGAAAGTTGGCGTTGTACCTTCTGGCCACATCTTAGATCGAAAGACCGTGGCTTTAACGCACCTCAACACTGACGATCGCTAACGATCCCTGGTTCCAGTTTTTTTTTGTAGGTCTGCTGATTCCTTTTCACACTCAGGGTTTCCTTGAAGATTGTGAGCACTCGACAAACTGTTGTTTTCGGCATCTTCAGCACTTTAGCCAGCTTGGAACCGGACCACTCCGGATTTTCCATTTGACGTTATTTCTGAACGCGGTCGACTACTTTGATCAAACTTGTACCAGTTGTTCTCTATAGAAGTGTATACCTACCACTGTCAAAGATTTTTGATTCCCAACACTAGAGGCGTACTAGCGGCGCGCGAGGGGCGTACCAATTTACTTTTAGTCAGCATTTACATGGTCAACAAAACTAAAGCCCGGAACAGGTTGGACGTTTCTATAATATGTGGTGAATTTTTCTCCGATAGTCAAAATTATATACAATGTTGATATGAATGACCATGGAAAAGTGAGCATTGTTCACCTTTTAAGCTGTATTTGTCACCATACATAAATGATTCATAAACAAAATGCAATACAAACAGCTCAGAAAAGTGCAATAAAGATTATTTACACAGTTCATCCAGACAAATCCAGACTTTTTCAAAAAATATTCAAGCACATCGTAGGTACATGAACACATCGGTGATCATCTCTTTTTGCCAGTGATTGTGGAGCGGGTTGGTTGATAACCTTCACCATTCCTCTCCAAGTGGGGAGTTTATCAACCCGATGCGTACCTTCCTCAAAGTTGTTCTTGCTCGCTTTTGACTGTCTATATACAATTTTCACACTGTCGTACTCTAACGGAACTATCAAATCTTTACTTTCATCTTCTCATCTATCGTATAAAATGACCACTATAAGTCTGTTATTTGAAATTTAGCATCTTCAAATATGTGTTGAAAATACGCAAAAGTATTGTCAATATTATTTATGGTTTAAGAGCAAAATGAAAACATTCCTGCAAATATTGACGCAGAATCAAAAAAGATTGATTTCGTGTTTCAATATTTCCCCTCATTTTCCACTGCTGTTTGACTGCAATAGTAGATGGGGCCTGTTCCTCAGCAAGGTTTTTGAGGATGGTTTTGATTTGAATCGCAATTTTCCATCGGTTACAAATATTTTAGGATGGAGCAGCCCTGTGTTGATGACCTCACCAAAATATTGTTGACATGAAACTATTGATGGAAATATTGACGGGGTTCCGAGCGAGAACCAATAGCTAACCGATAACATATGAATATCTTAATGTGGTTTGATACCTTACTTTGGTACGCTTTTGGTGTAAAGTCTTGTTTTGATATTATTCAGTTATTGAAATATTTTGTAAAATATAAAATAAATACCAAAATAACAAAACGTGATCTTTCAATTTAAAAAAAAAATAGCACCAAAAAGAAATTAAAAAATACTCGTTAATACCATATTTAGGTTACCAGTTATGTTGTTATCACACCTGCATGCGTTATTCAAAAGTTATTTTTTTCTGCTCGGGGTGCACACAATAAAGAATGTCGTAGACAACACATTCACATTGCCAGACCGTGCTGTATGCAATTTTGTTTACTCTTCTGAGCTGGAAAGCGAATGACAGTTTGCGTACACTGTTGCCATCTCCCCTGTTTGTGTTTAATTCAGTCTTTTTGAACCATTTTAATCAGCTCGTTAAAGTGCAAATAATGGTCGTTTTAGCTTTATTTATTCAGTTTTTGGTATTTATCCACCATTAAATATATTCACTCATCTATGTTAATGAATCAAAATTTGCATTAGCTTTTTTTGATAAACGTAAATTCATTGCTCTGGCAACACTTGTTCAAAGATATTTTTACGTTCCCTAGCAAAGTGCTGGAGCTGAAGTGGTTTTCTTGGAGCTTTACTGCGTTCACCTAGAGATTTGAAAAAAAGTTTTTATTCATGTCTTGTAGTCAATTGCGTGAAATGCATTAAAAGAATGGCTGAATTTTGCAACAGATGTTACTAGTAAAAGGAGCTAGATGCAAGTTATGGCGATTTATGGTGTATGCAGAAACCCGGAAAATGTTGATTTTACCGAAATAATGACCTTTCATGAAAAAAATATTTGGTCAATTTTTTACACCGCTAAAATCGATATTTTTGGAAAAATGTTGTATTAATCTCTATTCATTATTTTTCCGCTTTACTTTTCACCTCTAGGAAAGTGGCGCCATGCTGTCAGTAGTGGTGAGATCAAAACTGCCAGCATACAGTAATCTACTGTGAAATGCTACGAAGAACACAAGCAAGTAAATGCAGTGAAAGTTTTTTTACCCAGGAAATTTTCGCTTTGAATTTTTGGATGACTAGTGTGAAGGTATGTATGTACGAATGAGAAGAAAAATACAAATCGAGCTACTTGAAGACGGTGTCAATCGTCTTTTAAAAAATTATATTCAGAGAGTGGGAGTTCCTGACAAACGAGAAACATTCCATCCTGGTTCTTCTTCATGTCGAATCCAATGACCAGAAAACCCTGGGTAGAGGTCATTCAGCTGTAAGCTCTGCAGCTGCCATCAGCGTCCATGAATAGTGAAAGCCCATTTTGTCATCTTTCGCATCCGTTAGTAGCAGCTGTCCAAGTGAAAATAATGACTGACACGGCAGTAGAAGCTCGAGCATGCTTCCTCTGCGAGGAAACTATGAATCGAGGTCAAAGAAATTAGTGTCACTAGGAGGTCAATCCAGTGTGGGAAACTGGATAGGAAGCGAGTGCATTTCTTCGGGGTGGTACACCGACCGACCCACCGCTGCGGTCCTGGGGAGAAAGTGGGCACGTGTCACTCTATCAATCATCCTGGGGAGAGAGTTTGTCTTTCAGCCTTTCCTTCGATGCTTGGAAAAACTATTAGTCTGGGGGAGGAAACATAAATAAGTATACAACATAGGGCTGGAAATGATGGACACCATAATGCCGCACACTAATCGTTTTATATAAATAAACGTAGATTGGTTACAGTATGACGGGTGATGCGGTGTGGGTGGTGCATTCTACACGATTCCCTGTAGAGCAAAAGAGTTGCAGTGACGGTTTCCTTCATTGATATGATGAGGTTGCGTATTTTAGCTGCTGAAGTGGGTATGAGTTGCTTGCAATTGTAGGATTTACACAATTTTCATGTAATTTTTGTCGTTGAGATAGGGGAAATGTCTCTAATGTTGGCCTATGGATCTAAGATTGTGCCCATCGCTAAAAATCTGCTATTTATCAATTTTATCTAGATGAACGCGTTATTGGGACGTTACTAATGGATATATTTGGTTGCTTTTGAAAATTTAGTCGATTGCTGAATTTATGTATGGGCCCAAATTAGGGACATTTAGGCCGACATTACCTGCATTTCCTCCATATGTAGTTATTTAAAAAAGACTATCCATTCCGAATGCAATATATCAACAAACTGTTTTTTTTTTGTTCTGAACTATCATCGATCGTTAGTAACGTTTGGTAATCCATGAATAACTAGAACATTTTATAGCATTTAATTTCAGTTCAGCACTAAGCAAACAAACATGAAGGTTTTTACTGGGAACTATGACGACCGCGCCCATGCCATTTACGATTGCATCATTTGCTCGTCTTCTATGCCGTCGCGATAGAATCTCTCTTGTCAGGATCGAAGGTACTATAAAGAACGAAATATCGAATAGTCATAAAAATGGTGCCCAAAGTACATCGTGTTCAGTGGAATGCCTAACGAACAATAAACCGAGTTTAATATGCTTCTTTATAAATTATGGTCTGGTAACTTTTCATTATTTGGAAGTTCTTTACTGTTGCTAGACTTTGAACTTGTCCGTTAGAAGTGCAGATTATCAACTGTTCATGCGACATTTATCGTCTTTACTTTAGTACTCAAATAGTTTCTATATCCATCAATAAATTTCGCCATTTGTATATACATATATACAGTCATTCCATAGTAAAACGATATAGTGGTTCTCAAGGTAATTTAAAATACTTTTTAGGAAAAATTTGGATTTTGTATAGAAATATATTGATGGTATTTGTTTTTTTTTTTTTTTTTCCGTCGATCTTGTTTTCCGTGCTGAGCACCAATGATACCGACGTGCCAGGAAGGCAGCTCCCACACCTGGACCCTACCTATCGACCCATCAACTCATGAACCGAGGACCAACGGCTTTACTTCCCATTCGAAGGAAGGCGTGATCAGAGATGTTATGCCTCAGAACATCCCGGTGGCGCCGACTGGGATTGAACCCAGGCCTGCTGGGGTGAGAGGCAATCACGCTTACCACTACACCACCGGCGCCGTTATAAGGAATGGTATTTGTTTGTTTTTGTTTTCATGGTTTGTAGACAGAGGGCGCAATATGGTTTTATTTATTTTTTCCATGAAAATTTTGGCTTTTAACACAACATAAAAAAAAATTAGTGAAGTTTTTTTTTCGGTTTTAGAATTATATTTTTTTGAAGTGTTCACGTTTTGGGTTTTCGCTCAAAAGGGTAGAGCACTACTTCGTCGTAATCGACCATTTCCGTTCTATCGATCAGAAAAGATCAATAATATCAATGATTTCACCATGCACAAATCAATAATAGGTTTGTTCTGATGCGTAAGTTCATTAGCTACAACATAAATCCAGTTAGAGCGCATTATATGAATATTTACGCTCATTGTTCTCAAAACAAAAGAAGCGCTCCTAGTGAATCCTCTTTTTCTACGTTTATCCGTAGGACGAAGAAAATGTATTGGCGTTTCAATGCGTTAGGACGGAATTGAAACTCGTAGAACGAATTTAGAATCAAGAAGCAGTAGGGGAAATGACGGCTTCGGCATGCCAGACTATTTTCGGCAACCCAAATTGAAACACTATTTTCACTAGATTTTCTTACGAAAACGCTTCGCTGAATGCATGCAAACGATTCTTTATGCTTTCAGCTTCAATTTGACTATATTTTTACCACTGAGAAAAATCAATCTAGCAATTTTTTCTTGAAATGAAACGCACGCACCACAAATTGTAGCTGATTTCGAGTTGCCGATAATAGAACAGCAGATTTACATGCAGTTCAAATGGAACGGTTGCCGAAGAAAAACTGGTTGCCGACAATACTCGCTCTCACTAGAGAAGATTGGAGCTTTGTAAAAGCGTTTCAAAACAGTTTTTGACAATTCTTTCGACTGAAATTGTTAGAGCAGCTGGCAGCAAGAGATTGTAAACAAACCAATACTGCATATGTGTGCGTTCCTTAGAGAAAAAGGCTATAGAAAGAAGGTCGCTGCTTAGGTTGCCGAGAATACGTAAATTCCCCTATTAGATTTTGAGGTGAGTGAACATTTTAATTTCTGTTTATTTACGCGGTTATGAGAAGTGCGCTGATCTATTGTCAGGGTTTTGCGATGTGCATTGCTTTTTTGCATGGAGTGACTTGAAAAAGAAAAGTGATATTTGGTTGTTGTGTGGTTGGAGTGGAGGGAAAAAAATATGCGTGGAAGCATCGGGAATGCGCTCCCGGGTGAAAAAATTTGGTGAGTACGTTCCAGTTGAAGATTGTTGACAAGTGTATTTGTGGTGATGCAAATTATGGTTTAGATGACGCATGGCTTCAAACATTTTGTGTATCCAAATAAAACATATTACATACTAAATACGCACAGGGCATCGTCTGCTGACCATTGCCGCGGGTATATCGTGGGAGTCCCAGGTACCCGGTTC
The DNA here is from genome assembly GCF_037179485.1 of Ochlerotatus camptorhynchus. Lineage (NCBI taxonomy): Eukaryota > Metazoa > Arthropoda > Insecta > Diptera > Culicidae > Ochlerotatus > Ochlerotatus camptorhynchus. The sequence continues at coordinate 527,049 of NW_027040616.1, forward strand.
AAGCTTTAGTTGGCGGCGGTGGCTCTTCTTGACCTTCTACCCCCTGAGTAGTTAGTGTGAATAAGGGCGTCTATGTGATGTTTTGCTGTACCTGTTGTGGACATCTAGTGCATCCTGTTCCCTTAACTTGTTGAGGACCCCCTGTCTTGCCTCAAAAGTTACCCTTTTTGAAGTACTAGTCTTCACAACATAAAGGGCACCATTACGGAGCATGAGATTTGATCAAATTATTCGCAGTTCTACTTGTCCAACGCCCCCGGCTGGGTGAGGGATAGAGGATGACACACACACACACAAGAAGCAGTATTAGATTTTGAACAATATCTCAACAATTTGTGAGTCTTTATCAAATCCAACGGTACGTATGGAAAGGTGAATAAATTTAGAAATCATCTTTGACAAAAATATTCCCCTGTTTGTTTAAACTCGTTCAGAAAAGAGAGGTAAAACGCGGGTTGTGCTTAGTAGGACGGAAATTAGATCAAAAACCCTAGGACATTTGTTTAATGTTCTTCGAATCGACGGCAGTAAGAAGTCAACCTACCTTACTTCGACCGTACACAGCAATCTGATCGTTTCGGTGAGTGACGAACCCGCAGTCATCGAGCACCCATCGTCATCGTTTTTGTTCGTCATGTATACGAAGCCGGCTAACAGTAACGAAACTGTGGAGAGTCTCTCTTGGGTTTATTAGTTGTAAGATAGTATGTATAAATTTGTGCACACATTAAAATATACATATCATTCTCTGCTTGTACGTCAAGCAGTACAGTTCGGTCTTTGCTCGCTCTGTCGAGTTGTTCTAAAGTTTCTAGTTTGTTCCAAACATTCGCAGTTTAATCGCGTCGTCAGTAGTGTCGGTCGCTTCGTGTGATGGGAAGACAGCGCTCCCGGAGCAGGCTCCGAGAGAAAACGGAGAAGAAGAACAGCGGTGAGGGTAGCTTGAGTGTACCTATTTCGAATAGGTACGCTACTCTTCCCACCGATGTAGGGAATACCACCTCAGCCACGGTGAAGCGGTCAAAGAAGAGGAAGAAAAATCAAGGCCAGTCCGATGGTGCGAGTGGACGGGACGATGCCACCGCGACGAACGTCAGCGTCATTGGTGATTTCGGCGACGCCGTCGACAACGAAACTGCTGCCACCCCGAGTGCAGCAAAAATGAAGCTTCCTCCACTGGTGGTGAAGCAAGTCCCACTCAACACGCTGATTGGCGATCTTTCATCGCTGGGCGTTGCAGCTGAGTTTAAGCTCGGCAGGATCGGCACCAAGGTGATGCTCCGAACAAAAGCGGAGTACGAAGTGGCCGTGAAATATCTGAAGGATACCAAGGCGGAATTCTTCACGCACGACATCCCCGGTGAGAAGCCCTTCAAGGTAGTCATCAGGGGTCTACCAAACTTCGACCCCAAGATGGTCGAAGCTGAAATCAACCGGTACAAGCTTGCCCCAATCGCTGTCTTCCGAATGACAAGGAGAGACGAAAACGTGAAGACGTACCCGGATTGTCTTTTCCTGGTGCACTTCCAGAAAGGGACGGTGACGCTCAATGCGCTACAAGCCATCCGATCAATCTGCTCCATCATCGTACGGTGGGAGCCATACCGTGGCGGCCATCGTGACGTAACGCAGTGTATGAGGTGCCTCAATTTTGGACACGGTACCCGCAACTGCAACATCAAGCCACGCTGCAGCAACTGCGCTCAAGAACACGCCACTTCCAACTGCCCTGCGGATGGAGCCGTGGCGATAAAATGCGCTAACTGTGGTGGTGCACATCAAGGTTCCGACAGACTGTGCTCCAAACGCGAGGACTTCAAACGCATCCGAAAGCAGGCGTCAAGCAACAATCAACCAGGACGCAAGAAGGACAAAACCCCAGCATTCAGGACGGAGGATTTTCCGCCTCTTCGTGCTCCCCAGCAAAGGCAAGCGAATTCGCGGGTGCAACCCGCCCCCCCTCAAGAAGCTTCCGGTGATTTTGCTGGCCAAAGCTCTCCATCCCCCCCTGGATTCTGGAGACAACCAACAGCGCAAAACAACAACCCCGATCTGTTCTCAGCGGATGAACTGATGGAAATTTTCGTCAACATGTCCGGTGCTCTTCGTAAGTGCCGCAATAAGCCCGAGCAGATCCAGGTGCTCGGTAAGTTCATCATCCAGTATGGCGTCTAAACCGCTAACTATCGTCACCTGGAATGCTTGCTCTGTAAGAGCAAAAGAGATTGAGCTTGCCGACTTCCTCCGCAAGCACAGCATCGACGTGGGCCTTCTAACCGAGACCCATCTAAAGTCCGGCGACAGCTTCTGGTTGCCTGACCACAACATTATCCGGCTTGATCGCACCAGCTCCAGGGGGGGTGGTGTTGCGGTCGTCGTCAAGAAAGGAATAAAATACCACACTCTGTCCCATATCCGCACCTCTATCATCGAGGCCCTTGGTGTGGAGGTGGAGTCGTCGACTGGATACGTCCAGTTCATCGCCGTCTACTGCCCTCGACAGTGTGCCGCCAGCAGTGGACTAGCGGCAAAATTTAAGAAGGACCTGTCCACCATCACCCGTACCGGTTCCCGCTTCGTTGTTGGAGGAGATCTGAATGCTCGTCATGAGGCATGGCGGAACTACCAGCAGAACCAGAACGGTCGTCTGCTGTTCGACCATTCGCAGCATGGGCTGTACTCCGTTTGGTTCTCGGACGAGCCAACATTCATCTCACCGGCAGGCAACCCATCGAGGCTAGACCTGTTTCTTTCAAATACCGGCTTGTCCAAGCCGGTAGCCTTAAATGAACTCAGCTCCGACCATCAACCGGTGGTGGCTGAACTGGGATACAACGTAGCTGCTGCTCCAAGCCTGCGCAAGGACTACCATCGCTTAAACTGGGCCCAGTTTGGACGCGTGGTAGACAGGCACATCATCGACAACCCGCCGCTTGACTCCGTGGAGAACATCGACCGAGCGTTGGAAGTACTCCACCAAGCCATAACCGTGGCTGACGAGGCGTGCGTCCGACGAGTTCCAGTGAGGGGTAAGTTTATTGCCATTGATTCCCACACCCAACTCTTAATTCGCCTGAGAAATGTTCGTAGACGCCAGTTTCAGAGGACTGGAGATCTAGCGAGGAAACGTGAAATGGCCAATCTGAACAAGGAGATTGCTTCCAGAATGGTCTCACTCCGGAACGAAAGTTTCGGGCGGCTTGTCCAGAATCTGGACGACCGCTCCAGACCATTCTGGAAAGTTGCCAAGGTCTTAAAGACGCACCCTAAACCCATTCCGCCACTAAAAGATGAAAATGATGACGATCGGCTCATAATAACCCCTCAGGAGAAAGCAAATGCGATTGGTGAGCATATTGCCAAATCGCACTTGCTTGGCTCCAACATCCAAAGTCCGCTCGAAGTTCAGGTTGAGCAATGCGTACTCAACCTTGATTCCTCCCCTTGTGCCATCCCTCCGGAGGATAGAATCACAGTGGAACAGATTTGCTCAGCGCTGAAATGCACCAAAAACATGAAGGCCCCCGGGTTTGACGGAATATTCAACCTAGTGTTGAAAAATCTCAGCGTGAAGGTTCACTCTCTGCTGGCTGCTGTCTTCAACAGATGCTTGGAACTGCACTACTTTCCAAGTATCTGGAAGATAGCGAAAATCATACCTATCCGCAAACCCGGGAAGGACCCAACGCTAGCTTCAAGCTACAGACCAATCAGCCTCCTTTCAGCGCTGAGCAAATTGTTCGAGAAACTCATTCTCAATTGTTTGCTCAAGTTTGTCGAGGAAAATAACATTCTCCTTCCGGAACAGTTTGGGTTCAGAAAGGGGCACTCCACCAATCACCAGCTAGTGCGGGTGATGAATAACATCCGAAGTAACAAAGCTGTATCCAAGTCCACAGCCATGGCATTGTTAGACGTTGAGAAAGCGTTTGATAATGTCTGGCACAATGGGCTTGTATACAAGCTTTGTAACTTCAACTTTCCATTACATCTGGTTAAAATCACCCGTAGCTACCTCCAGCAAAGGTCGTTTAAGGTATCGTTGAATGGTTGTCTTTCAGATACGTTTTCCATCCCAGCAGGAGTCCCGCAAGGCAGTCTGCTGGGACCCTTGCTTTACAGCATTTACACTTCCGACATTCCTCCCCTTGGAGACGGTTGCGTGTTTTTCCTGTTCGCAGATGATACCGCAATAGCCGTCAAAGGAAGGATGCCTCGCGAAATAACGAACAAACTTCAACGATGCCTTAACGCCTTTGCTGATTATGCCACCACGTGGAAAATCAAAATCAATGCTTCCAAAACACAAACAATCATGTTCCTCCATCGGCAATCACCCAAACTAAAACCGGCTCCCTCTTGTACTGTAATCATGGATGGCACAAGGGTTGAGTGGTCCGCCGAAGTAACCTATCTCGGGATGTTGTTTGACGAAAAGCTCCTATTCCGCTCGCATGTGGAGAAAACCGTAGTCAAGTGTTCCGCCTTGGTTAGGAGTCTGTATCCGCTGATTTGCCGCAGATCCCGCCTCTCAAGGGTGAACAAACTGGCCGTCTACAAACAAATCGTAGCACCTGCGATCCTCTACGCAGCTCCGGTGTGGGAATCATGTGCACAGACTCACAGGAACAAAATTCAGGTCGCTCAGAATAGAGTGCTGAGGATGGTTCTTGATCGTCCTTTCGACACTAGAATAACAAATTTACATGAAGAGGCAGGCATTGCCAAAATAGATTCCAAAATTAACGAAATTAAGACTAAATTTACACAAAAATGTAATTTATCAGAACATGCTTTGATAAGCAATTTGTATATAGTAGGTTAGGTGTACATAGTAGTTGTAGGTTAGTTGTAGTTGTAAATAGTAGTTATAAGTAGTCTCCTTTTTCCAATTCAAATCAAACCAATCCCACCAAGGTGGTCATACTTTAAAATAGGCCTGATAGGACTAGGAACTGTAAATAATAATTAAAATCTCAAATGTACCAAAGTTGAAAAGACGAATCTGTGTCACTTAACAAATTCATACATGTAAACCACACAATCACAAGAAATAAAGATCATTTAAATGCAAAAAAAAAAAAAAAATATACATAGGGTTACGGTATGTAATGTGGGCCTATCACGCAAATAAATAATTAATTAAGGAATATTACACAAAAAATAAGGAAAATATTGATCACTGATGGTTCATAAATGTGTACCACACACAAATCAATTTATATCACAACATTTCAATACATTTTCAGCTCTCGTAAGTAATAAAACTGGTTGAGAATATCACTCTGTTCGGAGTTTTTAGCCGCCATGACTTATAAGGTTAAGATGGGAAGGTTGACTGACGATCATCAAATGGCCTGATTATGGCATTTATTGAATGGAATTACCTGATAATACACACTAGACGTAAAACTTACAGTTGCTGTTTGAATATTTTATGTTTCTTTTAATTGTTTAACAACGTTTTCACAAGTAAATCATGGACCCAACTTTAGGGACACATTTCTTTTCTATGTTCCTAACTATGGCCCATGAAATTCATTTGACAGCATATAGCAATAAGAGTAACGTCAACAATGTGGTTTGCATTTGGATGATAAGGAACGAACAGGAAGGAAGATTTTTTCTGCCAAACCTGTATAATGAACATCACAATGTTTTGATTTCGCTATTCTGCGGTCGAAAGACGATAAGCGAAATTTTTAATTTTTAATTTTTAATTTGAGTGATTTAATGTAGTTTTCGTAAAATTTTCTCTGTGAAATGTTTTGAGGAATGAAGAGCATTAAGTTAACAGTGATAGTGATAAAAAAATATACATCAGAAAACGTTACCAAGAGCGTTTTTTTGAGGATCAAACAAGATAGGACGAAGTTGCATCCATAAATAGACCCAATTTGGGGACAATAGACCCATATTACATACATTTCCCTGGTGAGTTATTGTCTCAAAAAAAGTAAGTTTTTCAACTTTTCGTGGTTTCTGGTAGCAAACGACATAATAAGCATATCTAAGCATACCATTTAGCAGTAGAATATCGTCTGCAGGTAAATTAATTGATGAGTTATGATTAAAAACGTAATCGATGGCTGCATATTAGACCGAGGTTAGGGACGTATACCCTATCAGTTTCCATAAATACGTCCATGAGTTCAGTCCAGTTTAATTGTCCGCTTAGCCAGAGAAAGCCGGTAACACGAGGCTCCACTAACTCGAGGAGCCGGACGGTGTCGACGTCTCGTACATAAAACGGTCCTTCGAACCGGATTGTCTGGTTGAAGTGGATTGCTGATTGTTCATCTGGCACCAGTTTCGATAGAGGAATACATGGTAGGTGGATCGTTGAGCTAGAGCAAAGCGCGTGTAATTTATCGAATAGAATCGTGGTAGCGTTCTTTTCCGCCATTGTGACCCTTACTTGCCCTTTGTAACTCGAACACAATCATCGTCGTAATTGTTCCTTGATTACGATGGCTGCCGAGAGGAAAGCCTCCATTTTGTCGTTCCAAAGAATGCTTCAAGCGCTGAAACAACGTGCTTCGAAAATTTTGACCTTCGTGACCTCTTTCAAGGATGGAGAAGATCTGTTGCAACTTGAAATCCGCAAACAGGGTCTTGACGAAATGCGTGAATCTTTTTTCGAGACCGAGACCAAACTTTACGGCCTAGTCAAGGACGATGAAGTTTCGGTTATCGAAACGGCAGGTGAAGAATATTACGATCTGTTAAGTGAGATTAATTATCAGATTACGAAAAAATTGAAACCCCTTTCGATCCCCCAAGATACAAAGGCCTCTCTCGACACCAGTGTTTCTCAAAGGCCCTTACCTGATTCTTCTATCAAACTTCCGGAAATTACGTTGCCACATTTCAGTGGACATTACGAGCAGTGGATCTATTTCCGGAGTCAGTTCAACCTGCTGGTCCGGCGAAACGAATCCCTCAACGATCAACAACGTCTGCACTATCTTCGATCGTGTCTTACTGGTGAAGCAGCGGCCATCGAAACCCCGGAAGAATCCTTCTCATCATTGTGGAAGGCTCTCGAGTCACGGTACGAAAATCGTCGGTGGCTGGTCGATCGCCATCTTGCTGAAATCTTCCAGCTGAAGCCCATCCTAAATGAATCCTCTTTTGCTCTTCGTGAACTGGTGAACATCGTGCAGAAAAATCTCCGGGCCTTGTTGTCGTTGAAGCTCAATCTCGATTCACTTTCGGAGTCAATGGTGGTCTACGTCGTCGCATCTCGTCTTGATAAGCAAACTCATAAGGACTTCAAATCCCAAATCGTCGGTACAAATCTGGTCAAATGGCAGGAAATGGTCGACTTTCTGCAAAATCGTTGTCGCGTTTTGGAAAATTTGGAACAGGATTACAAACCATCGTCTCGACCCAACATTAAACCTATCGGCATCAAGCAACAACCGAAGGTTTTGGTCAGTTCAAGTGAAGATGATTCGAAGAAGAGGTTTGGTTGTTTCCACTGTATGGGTAGCCATTACATCAACGAGTGTCGTTCTTTCTTGGCCAAGTCTGCATCGCAACGCTTTCAACGAATCAAAGAACTTCATTTGTGCGTCAATTGTTTTAGCAACCGCCATATTGTTGCTGAGTGCAAAAGTAGCTCATGCAAAGACTGTGGACAACGCCACAATACCCTTCTCCATTTTGAACCCAAGTCATCGAACCCTTCCAACAGCGCATCGAAAAACAACTGCAATTCGAAGGTTTGTGGTAGCAACAACGAACAACAAGCTGAACCTGAGGCTGGTCCAAGCCGTGTCGGATTGTGTGTTACCAGAATCATCGACTCCAATCAGCCAAGTTCTCCAGTCTCGATGGAAGCGCCCGGACCAGAGGCGTTTCATATTCCGAGAGGAGAGTCAAGCTCGAAAACGATGTCTAAAAGGGTTCAACTTCTCGTATCCAACGATCAAGCGTTGTTGCATACAGCTATCGTGTACATTCGTGGTGGGAATGGTGAGCTTCAACAGTGTCGAGCAGTATTGGACTCCTGCGCGATGTCTACGTTCATGACTACGGCCTGTGCGCAGAAGTTACGTCTCAAAACCTTCTCTTCAAATGTCTCGGTTGTTGGGTTCGGAGGAGCAGGAAGGAAGATTGGAGAATCTGTCGTTGCACATGTGAGGTCGAAAACATCTTTCTTCAATTCGATCTCTGAATTTCTCGTTACTCCCATCATAACAACCAAACTTCCGCTACAATCCTTCAGCATAAGCAATTGGAAAATTCCAGAGTGGATTGATCTTGCCGACCCTCTCTTTAACCATACGGCCAAGGTGGAAATTCTGTTTGGCATCTTGGATTGGGACAAAATGATGTTGAGTCGCACCTACAAACTTTCGGATGGTCAACCAACTTTTCGTCAAACCGTATTCGGCTGGGTTGCTGGAGGTCCTGTAACCGAAAGGAACAACTACCCCATCGTGCAAGCGCTTCCGGTAACCAACGAGCAGTTAAACGAACAACTCGTTAAATTCTGGCAGCTGGAGAGCTATGGTCAAGAACGAATCTACTCTACCGACGAACAACAGGCTGAAGATCACTTCATGTCGACACATCATCGTGACGAATCTGGTCGTTACGTTCTCGCTCTGCCATTCAAGGACATCGACACGGAACTGGGGGATTCTAGTCACATGGCTCATCGAAGATTTCTCCTCCTCGAAAAGAGATTGATGAAGGATCAACACTTGTACTCAGAATACCGAAAGTTCATGCAAGAGTACATAGACTTGGGACATATGGAAAAGGTCAGCACATTCGATCCTCTCGAGCCTCCAAAGGAAACGTGCTATTTCATCCCACATCATGCCGTTCAAAGACCGGAAAGTAGTACGACGAAGGTTCGAGTAGTTTTCGATGCGTCGGCGAAAAGTAGCAATGGATTATCGTTAAATGATCTTCTATTAGTGGGTCCAACCCTTCAGCCCCATTTAGTTGACATTCTTCTTGGTTTTCGAGTCCACAAGGTCGTCGCAACAACAGATGTTTCGAAAATGTTCCGGCAAATGCTTGTTCGGAAGAAAAATCGTCGATTCTTGTACATTCTGTGGAGATCCAGTCCCGAGGATGAAATTTGCATCTTTCAACTTGCTACTGTGACGTACGGCACAGCTTGCGCACCCTACCAAGCCACTCGTACGTTGTTCCAAATATGTGCCGACGAAGCAGGAAAATTTCCATTAGCTGCAGAATTTGGGAAAAAGTCTGTGTATGTCGACGATGCATTGTTTGGTGCCGAGACAGTGAAGCAAGTTTTGGAGATGAGGAGACAGTTCGAAGGCATGCTGGCAACGGCCGGATTCGACTTGCACAAGTGGTGTTCGAACCGTGAAGAAGTATTGGCGGATCTTCCTACCGAAAAACTGGAACAGAAGGTGCTGTTCAGTGAAGAAGGGCGTACAAAAACACTTGGGTTAACCAAGACATCTTTAGTTTCGAGATCCCGTTATCAGCGTTCAGCGAAGGAGTTCCCACAAAGCGGAAGGTACTGTCCGACATTTCGAAATTATTCGATCCGCTTGGTCTCGCCGGGCCAGTACTGCAGGAACTATGGAAACAGAAGCAAAACTGGGATGAAGCGTTGCATCCAGAACAAGAACAGCTATGGAACGAGTATCGACGTCAACTTCACAGGATCGAAACTGCCAGGATCAGTCGCTGTGTGCTTCCTCTCGAGAATACGAACTGTGTCGAACTATTGGGCTTTAGCGATGCCTCCAATAAGGGCTATGGGGCTTGTTTGTATCTCAGGTCACGAAATGTCGAAGGTCAAATTTCAATAAAATTGTTGTGTTCGAAATCGCACGTCGCACCTCTCAAGGCTAATCGAGCCACGATTCCGCGCTTAGAACTTTGTGGAGCCGTTCTGCTCACTCAATTAGTCCATCAAGTATCACGATCCCTACCAGTTGAAATCAACCAAGTCAGACTTTGGAGTGATTCAACAATTGTACTCAGCTGGATAAACACCTGCCCCAGCAAACTAGACGTATTCGTTTCCAATCGAGTCGTCAAAATTTTGAAGTTCACTGAACCTGGTAATTGGTCTCATGTGGGTGGTCACGAAAATCCCGCAGATTTGATATCACGCGGAATCATGCCAGACGAACTGAGAACAGCCAAACTCTGGTGGAAAGGTCCACCGTTCGTGAAGAATCCCGAAAACACCTGGCCAAAGGACGTAGAACAAGTCCCTGAACAACATCTTCCCGAGCTGATGTCAATCACTGCGTTGCCTGTGGTGGTTGAGAGGTTCCAGCTATTCGACGACTGCAGCAGTTACAACACTATGGTTCGAGTCATCGCACTGATCAAGCGGCTGTTCCAAAACCGCAAGCGCAGCCCAGAAGAAAAGCTCTATGGAGAGTTCACCGACGAGGAGAATCGGCAAGCCATGCTGACACTCGTTCATCTCGCCCAGTTGGAATCCTTTCCGGAAGTATTCGCCCAATTGCAGAAACAGGTAACGATAAAGAACAGCTCGCTCATACCGCTCTCTCCCTTCGTAGACCTCAACGGTGTCCTCAGGGTCGGAGGACGCCTGGCGAAGAAGACCTGCTCGTTCGACCAGAAGTACCAGATGATCCTACCGCCAAGCCACCCCTTCACCACTGCCATCATCCGTTCGGTGCATAAGCTCAATATGCACGCAGGCGCTTTAACCACTTTGTGCGCCATCCGAAGGGAGTATTGGATCATTCGTGGGAAAAATGCCGTCAAGAAGGTCATTCGAGAGTGTATACGATGCTCCAAGAACAACGCACGCCCAATACAACAGTACATGGGCGATCTTCCAGTCTGTCGTTTGGAGGGAGAGTACCCGTTCTATCGTGTTGGCATCGATCTCTGCGGCCCAATCTCGATCAAACAACGCAACAAACGATCGACCGTCGTTCATAAGGGCTGGATTGTGCTTTTCATTTGTCTCGAGACAAAGGCCATCCATCTCGAAATCGTCAGTGAGCTGTCCACCGGAGCATTTATGGCAGCTTTTGATCGGTTTGTCAGTCGGCGAGGCAAACCAGCAACCGTTTGGACCGATAACGGTACAAACTTCGTCGGTACAGCGAACGTACTAGACGAATGGAAATCCTTCTTCGACAGTATCGACAACCAAGACGGCATTCGACGAGCAGGTAACGAAATTGAGTGGCGATTCAATCCCTCAGAGGCTCCGCACTTCGGCGGTATCTGGGAGGCGAACATTCGACAGACCAAATCCTTGCTGGTGAAACACACAGCAGGCGCAACCCTTTGTTTCGAGGAGCTATCAACTGTATTGGCACGTATCGAAGCGGTGTTGAACTCTCGGCCTATCACACCGCTATCCGACGACCCAGAGGACTTCGAGCCATTAACTCCGGGTCACTTTTTGATCTTCAGACCATTGACAGCTATCGCCCGTCCGGAAGTCAGCGTTCGAGTCAAACATCCAAGGTCGCGTTTCGAGCACATCACCCAAATCATCCAGCACTTTTGGGATCGCTGGAGTTCAGAGTACCTATCGTCACTACAACTAAGGTACAAATGGCACACACGGATTGAAGTCAAGATTGGACAACTTGTGCTAATCAAGAAGGACAATTTGCCAGTGCAAAAATGGTTGCTTGGTCGAATTATCGAATTGTTCCCTGGTTCTGATGGAGTAACGAGAGTGGTCAACGTCAAAACCAAGAATGGAATCCTGCGAAGACCTGTTTCGAAACTATCCTTCCTTCCAATCGATCCAGAACAGATAGTTGGAAGATCCACCTTCCAACGGGGGGAGGATGTTTAATGTTCTTCGAATCGACGGCAGTAAGAAGTCAACCTACCTTACTTCGACCGTACACAGCAATCTGATCGTTTCGGTGAGTGACGAACCCGCAGTCATCGAGCACCCACCGTCATTGGGCACCCACCATCATCGAGCACCCATCGTCATCGTTTTTGTTCGTCATGTATACGAAGCCGGCTAACAGTAACGAAACTGTGGAGAGTCTCTCTTGGGTTTATTAGTTGTAAGATAGTATGTATAAATTTGTGCACACATTAAAATATACATATCATTCTCTGCTTGTACGTCAAGCAGTACAGTTCGGTCTTTGCTCGCTCTGTCGAGTTGTTCTAAAGTTTCTAGTTTGTTCCAAACATTCGCAGTTTAATCGCGTCGTCAGTAGTGTCGGTCGCTTCGTGTGATGGGAAGACAGCGCTCCCGGAGCAGGCTCCGAGAGAAAACGGAGAAGAAGAACAGCGGTGAGGGTAGCTTGAGTGTACCTATTTCGAATAGGTACGCTACTCTTCCCACCGATGTAGGGAATACCACCTCAGCCACGGTGAAGCGGTCAAAGAAGAGGAAGAAAAATCAAGGCCAGTCCGATGGTGCGAGTGGACGGGACGATGCCACCGCGACGAACGTCAGCGTCATTGGTGATTTCGGCGACGCCGTCGACAACGAAACTGCTGCCACCCCGAGTGCAGCAAAAATGAAGCTTCCTCCACTGGTGGTGAAGCAAGTCCCACTCAACACGCTGATTGGCGATCTTTCATCGCTGGGCGTTGCAGCTGAGTTTAAGCTCGGCAGGATCGGCACCAAGGTGATGCTCCGAACAAAAGCGGAGTACGAAGTGGCCGTGAAATATCTGAAGGATACCAAGGCGGAATTCTTCACGCACGACATCCCCGGTGAGAAGCCCTTCAAGGTAGTCATCAGGGGTCTACCAAACTTCGACCCCAAGATGGTCGAAGCTGAAATCAACCGGTACAAGCTTGCCCCAATCGCTGTCTTCCGAATGACAAGGAGAGACGAAAACGTGAAGACGTACCCGGATTGTCTTTTCCTGGTGCACTTCCAGAAAGGGACGGTGACGCTCAATGCGCTACAAGCCATCCGATCAATCTGCTCCATCATCGTACGGTGGGAGCCATACCGTGGCGGCCATCGTGACGTAACGCAGTGTATGAGGTGCCTCAATTTTGGACACGGTACCCGCAACTGCAACATCAAGCCACGCTGCAGCAACTGCGCTCAAGAACACGCCACTTCCAACTGCCCTGCGGATGGAGCCGTGGCGATAAAATGCGCTAACTGTGGTGGTGCACATCAAGGTTCCGACAGACTGTGCTCCAAACGCGAGGACTTCAAACGCATCCGAAAGCAGGCGTCAAGCAACAATCAACCAGGACGCAAGAAGGACAAAACCCCAGCATTCAGGACGGAGGATTTTCCGCCTCTTCGTGCTCCCCAGCAAAGGCAAGCGAATTCGCGGGTGCAACCCGCCCCCCCTCAAGAAGCTTCCGGTGATTTTGCTGGCCAAAGCTCTCCATCCCCCCCTGGATTCTGGAGACAACCAACAGCGCAAAACAACAACCCCGATCTGTTCTCAGCGGATGAACTGATGGAAATTTTCGTCAACATGTCCGGTGCTCTTCGTAAGTGCCGCAATAAGCCCGAGCAGATCCAGGTGCTCGGTAAGTTCATCATCCAGTATGGCGTCTAAACCGCTAACTATCGTCACCTGGAATGCTTGCTCTGTAAGAGCAAAAGAGATTGAGCTTGCCGACTTCCTCCGCAAGCACAGCATCGACGTGGGCCTTCTAACCGAGACCCATCTAAAGTCCGGCGACAGCTTCTGGTTGCCTGACCACAACATTATCCGGCTTGATCGCACCAGCTCCAGGGGGGGTGGTGTTGCGGTCGTCGTCAAGAAAGGAATAAAATACCACACTCTGTCCCATATCCGCACCTCTATCATCGAGGCCCTTGGTGTGGAGGTGGAGTCGTCGACTGGATACGTCCAGTTCATCGCCGTCTACTGCCCTCGACAGTGTGCCGCCAGCAGTGGACTAGCGGCAAAATTTAAGAAGGACCTGTCCACCATCACCCGTACCGGTTCCCGCTTCGTTGTTGGAGGAGATCTGAATGCTCGTCATGAGGCATGGCGGAACTACCAGCAGAACCAGAACGGTCGTCTGCTGTTCGACCATTCGCAGCATGGGCTGTACTCCGTTTGGTTCTCGGACGAGCCAACATTCATCTCACCGGCAGGCAACCCATCGAGGCTAGACCTGTTTCTTTCAAATACCGGCTTGTCCAAGCCGGTAGCCTTAAATGAACTCAGCTCCGACCATCAACCGGTGGTGGCTGAACTGGGATACAACGTAGCTGCTGCTCCAAGCCTGCGCAAGGACTACCATCGCTTAAACTGGGCCCAGTTTGGACGCGTGGTAGACAGGCACATCATCGACAACCCGCCGCTTGACTCCGTGGAGAACATCGACCGAGCGTTGGAAGTACTCCACCAAGCCATAACCGTGGCTGACGAGGCGTGCGTCCGACGAGTTCCAGTGAGGGGTAAGTTTATTGCCATTGATTCCCACACCCAACTCTTAATTCGCCTGAGAAATGTTCGTAGACGCCAGTTTCAGAGGACTGGAGATCTAGCGAGGAAACGTGAAATGGCCAATCTGAACAAGGAGATTGCTTCCAGAATGGTCTCACTCCGGAACGAAAGTTTCGGGCGGCTTGTCCAGAATCTGGACGACCGCTCCAGACCATTCTGGAAAGTTGCCAAGGTCTTAAAGACGCACCCTAAACCCATTCCGCCACTAAAAGATGAAAATGATGACGATCGGCTCATAATAACCCCTCAGGAGAAAGCAAATGCGATTGGTGAGCATATTGCCAAATCGCACTTGCTTGGCTCCAACATCCAAAGTCCGCTCGAAGTTCAGGTTGAGCAATGCGTACTCAACCTTGATTCCTCCCCTTGTGCCATCCCTCCGGAGGATAGAATCACAGTGGAACAGATTTGCTCAGCGCTGAAATGCACCAAAAACATGAAGGCCCCCGGGTTTGACGGAATATTCAACCTAGTGTTGAAAAATCTCAGCGTGAAGGTTCACTCTCTGCTGGCTGCTGTCTTCAACAGATGCTTGGAACTGCACTACTTTCCAAGTATCTGGAAGATAGCGAAAATCATACCTATCCGCAAACCCGGGAAGGACCCAACGCTAGCTTCAAGCTACAGACCAATCAGCCTCCTTTCAGCGCTGAGCAAATTGTTCGAGAAACTCATTCTCAATTGTTTGCTCAAGTTTGTCGAGGAAAATAACATTCTCCTTCCGGAACAGTTTGGGTTCAGAAAGGGGCACTCCACCAATCACCAGCTAGTGCGGGTGATGAATAACATCCGAAGTAACAAAGCTGTATCCAAGTCCACAGCCATGGCATTGTTAGACGTTGAGAAAGCGTTTGATAATGTCTGGCACAATGGGCTTGTATACAAGCTTTGTAACTTCAACTTTCCATTACATCTGGTTAAAATCACCCGTAGCTACCTCCAGCAAAGGTCGTTTAAGGTATCGTTGAATGGTTGTCTTTCAGATACGTTTTCCATCCCAGCAGGAGTCCCGCAAGGCAGTCTGCTGGGACCCTTGCTTTACAGCATTTACACTTCCGACATTCCTCCCCTTGGAGACGGTTGCGTGTTTTTCCTGTTCGCAGATGATACCGCAATAGCCGTCAAAGGAAGGATGCCTCGCGAAATAACGAACAAACTTCAACGATGCCTTAACGCCTTTGCTGATTATGCCACCACGTGGAAAATCAAAATCAATGCTTCCAAAACACAAACAATCATGTTCCTCCATCGGCAATCACCCAAACTAAAACCGGCTCCCTCTTGTACTGTAATCATGGATGGCACAAGGGTTGAGTGGTCCGCCGAAGTAACCTATCTCGGGATGTTGTTTGACGAAAAGCTCCTATTCCGCTCGCATGTGGAGAAAACCGTAGTCAAGTGTTCCGCCTTGGTTAGGAGTCTGTATCCGCTGATTTGCCGCAGATCCCGCCTCTCAAGGGTGAACAAACTGGCCGTCTACAAACAAATCGTAGCACCTGCGATCCTCTACGCAGCTCCGGTGTGGGAATCATGTGCACAGACTCACAGGAACAAAATTCAGGTCGCTCAGAATAGAGTGCTGAGGATGGTTCTTGATCGTCCTTTCGACACTAGAATAACAAATTTACATGAAGAGGCAGGCATTGCCAAAATAGATTCCAAAATTAACGAAATTAAGACTAAATTTACACAAAAATGTAATTTATCAGAACATGCTTTGATAAGCAATTTGTATATAGTAGGTTAGGTGTACATAGTAGTTGTAGGTTAGTTGTAGTTGTAAATAGTAGTTATAAGTAGTCTCCTTTTTCCAATTCAAATCAAACCAATCCCACCAAGGTGGTCATACTTTAAAATAGGCCTGATAGGACTAGGAACTGTAAATAATAATTAAAATCTCAAATGTACCAAAGTTGAAAAGACGAATCTGTGTCACTTAACAAATTCATACATGTAAACCACACAATCACAAGAAATAAAGATCATTTAAATGCAAAAAAAAAAAAAAAATATACATAGGGTTACGGTATGTAATGTGGGCCTATCACGCAAATAAATAATTAATTAAGGAATATTACACAAAAAATAAGGAAAATATTGATCACTGATGGTTCATAAATGTGTACCACACACAAATCAATTTATATCACAACATTTCAATACATTTTCAGCTCTCGTAAGTAATAAAACTGGTTGAGAATATCACTCTGTTCGGAGTTTTTAGCCGCCATGACTTATAAGGTTAAGATGGGAAGGTTGACTGACGATCATCAAATGGCCTGATTATGGCATTTATTGAATGGAATTACCTGATAATACACACTAGACGTAAAACTTACAGTTGCTGTTTGAATATTTTATGTTTCTTTTAATTGTTTAACAACGTTTTCACAAGTAAATCATGGACCCAACTTTAGGGACACATTTCTTTTCTATGTTCCTAACTATGGCCCATGAAATTCATTTGACAGCATATAGCAATAAGAGTAACGTCAACAATGTGGTTTGCATTTGGATGATAAGGAACGAACAGGAAGGAAGATTTTTTCTGCCAAACCTGTATAATGAACATCACAATGTTTTGATTTCGCTATTCTGCGGTCGAAAGACGATAAGCGAAATTTTTAATTTTTAATTTTTAATTTGAGTGATTTAATGTAGTTTTCGTAAAATTTTCTCTGTGAAATGTTTTGAGGAATGAAGAGCATTAAGTTAACAGTGATAGTGATAAAAAAATATACATCAGAAAACGTTACCAAGAGCGTTTTTTTGAGGATCAAACAAGATAGGACGAAGTTGCATCCATAAATAGACCCAATTTGGGGACAATAGACCCATATTACATACATTTCCCTGGTGAGTTATTGTCTCAAAAAAAGTAAGTTTTTCAACTTTTCGTGGTTTCTGGTAGCAAACGACATAATAAGCATATCTAAGCATACCATTTAGCAGTAGAATATCGTCTGCAGGTAAATTAATTGATGAGTTATGATTAAAAACGTAATCGATGGCTGCATATTAGACCGAGGTTAGGGACGTATACCCTATCAGTTTCCATAAATACGTCCATGAGTTCAGTCCAGTTTAATTGTCCGCTTAGCCAGAGAAAGCCGGTAACACGAGGCTCCACTAACTCGAGGAGCCGGACGGTGTCGACGTCTCGTACATAAAACGGTCCTTCGAACCGGATTGTCTGGTTGAAGTGGATTGCTGATTGTTCATCTGGCACCAGTTTCGATAGAGGAATACATGGTAGGTGGATCGTTGAGCTAGAGCAAAGCGCGTGTAATTTATCGAATAGAATCGTGGTAGCGTTCTTTTCCGCCATTGTGACCCTTACTTGCCCTTTGTAACTCGAACACAATCATCGTCGTAATTGTTCCTTGATTACGATGGCTGCCGAGAGGAAAGCCTCCATTTTGTCGTTCCAAAGAATGCTTCAAGCGCTGAAACAACGTGCTTCGAAAATTTTGACCTTCGTGACCTCTTTCAAGGATGGAGAAGATCTGTTGCAACTTGAAATCCGCAAACAGGGTCTTGACGAAATGCGTGAATCTTTTTTCGAGACCGAGACCAAACTTTACGGCCTAGTCAAGGACGATGAAGTTTCGGTTATCGAAACGGCAGGTGAAGAATATTACGATCTGTTAAGTGAGATTAATTATCAGATTACGAAAAAATTGAAACCCCTTTCGATCCCCCAAGATACAAAGGCCTCTCTCGACACCAGTGTTTCTCAAAGGCCCTTACCTGATTCTTCTATCAAACTTCCGGAAATTACGTTGCCACATTTCAGTGGACATTACGAGCAGTGGATCTATTTCCGGAGTCAGTTCAACCTGCTGGTCCGGCGAAACGAATCCCTCAACGATCAACAACGTCTGCACTATCTTCGATCGTGTCTTACTGGTGAAGCAGCGGCCATCGAAACCCCGGAAGAATCCTTCTCATCATTGTGGAAGGCTCTCGAGTCACGGTACGAAAATCGTCGGTGGCTGGTCGATCGCCATCTTGCTGAAATCTTCCAGCTGAAGCCCATCCTAAATGAATCCTCTTTTGCTCTTCGTGAACTGGTGAACATCGTGCAGAAAAATCTCCGGGCCTTGTTGTCGTTGAAGCTCAATCTCGATTCACTTTCGGAGTCAATGGTGGTCTACGTCGTCGCATCTCGTCTTGATAAGCAAACTCATAAGGACTTCAAATCCCAAATCGTCGGTACAAATCTGGTCAAATGGCAGGAAATGGTCGACTTTCTGCAAAATCGTTGTCGCGTTTTGGAAAATTTGGAACAGGATTACAAACCATCGTCTCGACCCAACATTAAACCTATCGGCATCAAGCAACAACCGAAGGTTTTGGTCAGTTCAAGTGAAGATGATTCGAAGAAGAGGTTTGGTTGTTTCCACTGTATGGGTAGCCATTACATCAACGAGTGTCGTTCTTTCTTGGCCAAGTCTGCATCGCAACGCTTTCAACGAATCAAAGAACTTCATTTGTGCGTCAATTGTTTTAGCAACCGCCATATTGTTGCTGAGTGCAAAAGTAGCTCATGCAAAGACTGTGGACAACGCCACAATACCCTTCTCCATTTTGAACCCAAGTCATCGAACCCTTCCAACAGCGCATCGAAAAACAACTGCAATTCGAAGGTTTGTGGTAGCAACAACGAACAACAAGCTGAACCTGAGGCTGGTCCAAGCCGTGTCGGATTGTGTGTTACCAGAATCATCGACTCCAATCAGCCAAGTTCTCCAGTCTCGATGGAAGCGCCCGGACCAGAGGCGTTTCATATTCCGAGAGGAGAGTCAAGCTCGAAAACGATGTCTAAAAGGGTTCAACTTCTCGTATCCAACGATCAAGCGTTGTTGCATACAGCTATCGTGTACATTCGTGGTGGGAATGGTGAGCTTCAACAGTGTCGAGCAGTATTGGACTCCTGCGCGATGTCTACGTTCATGACTACGGCCTGTGCGCAGAAGTTACGTCTCAAAACCTTCTCTTCAAATGTCTCGGTTGTTGGGTTCGGAGGAGCAGGAAGGAAGATTGGAGAATCTGTCGTTGCACATGTGAGGTCGAAAACATCTTTCTTCAATTCGATCTCTGAATTTCTCGTTACTCCCATCATAACAACCAAACTTCCGCTACAATCCTTCAGCATAAGCAATTGGAAAATTCCAGAGTGGATTGATCTTGCCGACCCTCTCTTTAACCATACGGCCAAGGTGGAAATTCTGTTTGGCATCTTGGATTGGGACAAAATGATGTTGAGTCGCACCTACAAACTTTCGGATGGTCAACCAACTTTTCGTCAAACCGTATTCGGCTGGGTTGCTGGAGGTCCTGTAACCGAAAGGAACAACTACCCCATCGTGCAAGCGCTTCCGGTAACCAACGAGCAGTTAAACGAACAACTCGTTAAATTCTGGCAGCTGGAGAGCTATGGTCAAGAACGAATCTACTCTACCGACGAACAACAGGCTGAAGATCACTTCATGTCGACACATCATCGTGACGAATCTGGTCGTTACGTTCTCGCTCTGCCATTCAAGGACATCGACACGGAACTGGGGGATTCTAGTCACATGGCTCATCGAAGATTTCTCCTCCTCGAAAAGAGATTGATGAAGGATCAACACTTGTACTCAGAATACCGAAAGTTCATGCAAGAGTACATAGACTTGGGACATATGGAAAAGGTCAGCACATTCGATCCTCTCGAGCCTCCAAAGGAAACGTGCTATTT
This sequence comes from Ochlerotatus camptorhynchus, assembly GCF_037179485.1. Classification (NCBI taxonomy): domain Eukaryota; kingdom Metazoa; phylum Arthropoda; class Insecta; order Diptera; family Culicidae; genus Ochlerotatus; species Ochlerotatus camptorhynchus. The sequence continues at coordinate 547,200 of NW_027040616.1, forward strand.
CATCCCACATCATGCCGTTCAAAGACCGGAAAGTAGTACGACGAAGGTTCGAGTAGTTTTCGATGCGTCGGCGAAAAGTAGCAATGGATTATCGTTAAATGATCTTCTATTAGTGGGTCCAACCCTTCAGCCCCATTTAGTTGACATTCTTCTTGGTTTTCGAGTCCACAAGGTCGTCGCAACAACAGATGTTTCGAAAATGTTCCGGCAAATGCTTGTTCGGAAGAAAAATCGTCGATTCTTGTACATTCTGTGGAGATCCAGTCCCGAGGATGAAATTTGCATCTTTCAACTTGCTACTGTGACGTACGGCACAGCTTGCGCACCCTACCAAGCCACTCGTACGTTGTTCCAAATATGTGCCGACGAAGCAGGAAAATTTCCATTAGCTGCAGAATTTGGGAAAAAGTCTGTGTATGTCGACGATGCATTGTTTGGTGCCGAGACAGTGAAGCAAGTTTTGGAGATGAGGAGACAGTTCGAAGGCATGCTGGCAACGGCCGGATTCGACTTGCACAAGTGGTGTTCGAACCGTGAAGAAGTATTGGCGGATCTTCCTACCGAAAAACTGGAACAGAAGGTGCTGTTCAGTGAAGAAGGGCGTACAAAAACACTTGGGTTAACCAAGACATCTTTAGTTTCGAGATCCCGTTATCAGCGTTCAGCGAAGGAGTTCCCACAAAGCGGAAGGTACTGTCCGACATTTCGAAATTATTCGATCCGCTTGGTCTCGCCGGGCCAGTACTGCAGGAACTATGGAAACAGAAGCAAAACTGGGATGAAGCGTTGCATCCAGAACAAGAACAGCTATGGAACGAGTATCGACGTCAACTTCACAGGATCGAAACTGCCAGGATCAGTCGCTGTGTGCTTCCTCTCGAGAATACGAACTGTGTCGAACTATTGGGCTTTAGCGATGCCTCCAATAAGGGCTATGGGGCTTGTTTGTATCTCAGGTCACGAAATGTCGAAGGTCAAATTTCAATAAAATTGTTGTGTTCGAAATCGCACGTCGCACCTCTCAAGGCTAATCGAGCCACGATTCCGCGCTTAGAACTTTGTGGAGCCGTTCTGCTCACTCAATTAGTCCATCAAGTATCACGATCCCTACCAGTTGAAATCAACCAAGTCAGACTTTGGAGTGATTCAACAATTGTACTCAGCTGGATAAACACCTGCCCCAGCAAACTAGACGTATTCGTTTCCAATCGAGTCGTCAAAATTTTGAAGTTCACTGAACCTGGTAATTGGTCTCATGTGGGTGGTCACGAAAATCCCGCAGATTTGATATCACGCGGAATCATGCCAGACGAACTGAGAACAGCCAAACTCTGGTGGAAAGGTCCACCGTTCGTGAAGAATCCCGAAAACACCTGGCCAAAGGACGTAGAACAAGTCCCTGAACAACATCTTCCCGAGCTGATGTCAATCACTGCGTTGCCTGTGGTGGTTGAGAGGTTCCAGCTATTCGACGACTGCAGCAGTTACAACACTATGGTTCGAGTCATCGCACTGATCAAGCGGCTGTTCCAAAACCGCAAGCGCAGCCCAGAAGAAAAGCTCTATGGAGAGTTCACCGACGAGGAGAATCGGCAAGCCATGCTGACACTCGTTCATCTCGCCCAGTTGGAATCCTTTCCGGAAGTATTCGCCCAATTGCAGAAACAGGTAACGATAAAGAACAGCTCGCTCATACCGCTCTCTCCCTTCGTAGACCTCAACGGTGTCCTCAGGGTCGGAGGACGCCTGGCGAAGAAGACCTGCTCGTTCGACCAGAAGTACCAGATGATCCTACCGCCAAGCCACCCCTTCACCACTGCCATCATCCGTTCGGTGCATAAGCTCAATATGCACGCAGGCGCTTTAACCACTTTGTGCGCCATCCGAAGGGAGTATTGGATCATTCGTGGGAAAAATGCCGTCAAGAAGGTCATTCGAGAGTGTATACGATGCTCCAAGAACAACGCACGCCCAATACAACAGTACATGGGCGATCTTCCAGTCTGTCGTTTGGAGGGAGAGTACCCGTTCTATCGTGTTGGCATCGATCTCTGCGGCCCAATCTCGATCAAACAACGCAACAAACGATCGACCGTCGTTCATAAGGGCTGGATTGTGCTTTTCATTTGTCTCGAGACAAAGGCCATCCATCTCGAAATCGTCAGTGAGCTGTCCACCGGAGCATTTATGGCAGCTTTTGATCGGTTTGTCAGTCGGCGAGGCAAACCAGCAACCGTTTGGACCGATAACGGTACAAACTTCGTCGGTACAGCGAACGTACTAGACGAATGGAAATCCTTCTTCGACAGTATCGACAACCAAGACGGCATTCGACGAGCAGGTAACGAAATTGAGTGGCGATTCAATCCCTCAGAGGCTCCGCACTTCGGCGGTATCTGGGAGGCGAACATTCGACAGACCAAATCCTTGCTGGTGAAACACACAGCAGGCGCAACCCTTTGTTTCGAGGAGCTATCAACTGTATTGGCACGTATCGAAGCGGTGTTGAACTCTCGGCCTATCACACCGCTATCCGACGACCCAGAGGACTTCGAGCCATTAACTCCGGGTCACTTTTTGATCTTCAGACCATTGACAGCTATCGCCCGTCCGGAAGTCAGCGTTCGAGTCAAACATCCAAGGTCGCGTTTCGAGCACATCACCCAAATCATCCAGCACTTTTGGGATCGCTGGAGTTCAGAGTACCTATCGTCACTACAACTAAGGTACAAATGGCACACACGGATTGAAGTCAAGATTGGACAACTTGTGCTAATCAAGAAGGACAATTTGCCAGTGCAAAAATGGTTGCTTGGTCGAATTATCGAATTGTTCCCTGGTTCTGATGGAGTAACGAGAGTGGTCAACGTCAAAACCAAGAATGGAATCCTGCGAAGACCTGTTTCGAAACTATCCTTCCTTCCAATCGATCCAGAACAGATAGTTGGAAGATCCACCTTCCAACGGGGGGAGGATGTTTAATGTTCTTCGAATCGACGGCAGTAAGAAGTCAACCTACCTTACTTCGACCGTACACAGCAATCTGATCGTTTCGGTGAGTGACGAACCCGCAGTCATCGAGCACCCACCGTCATTGGGCACCCACCATCATCGAGCACCCATCGTCATCGTTTTTGTTCGTCATGTATACGAAGCCGGCTAACAGTAACGAAACTGTGGAGAGTCTCTCTTGGGTTTATTAGTTGTAAGATAGTATGTATAAATTTGTGCACACATTAAAATATACATATCAGTTTCCATAAATACGTCCATGAGTTCAGTCCAGTTTAATTGTCCGCTTAGCCAGAGAAAGCCGGTAACACGAGGCTCCACTAACTCGAGGAGCCGGACGGTGTCGACGTCTCGTACAACATTAAAAAACATATCGGATTGTTGGGTGTAAATAGTAACTTTCAACCTGCTTGCAAACGGGGTGATCGGGTTTAGAATCGAAAAAAAAAAACATTCGGCGTGGAGATACGTCAATGAGTCTTAACACATAAAATCTGATGTCTGTGTTAGGGAATCTGATTTTTTTTGCCCGTTGTAGTTACTGCTCCATTATGGTTAAGTTTGCATTAACCTCTACTTGTATAAACATTTCCATGTCAATCTGACGGTTGGTGTTAGAGATAGAGCGATTTACCTGTTTTACTTTTGTCCAATTACGAGGCAAGCTATCACACATAAATTATTATTTTAAAATTTTCCAAATTTTCAAACGCAACCCTAGGTAAAGTTTAGTTATACACAGCAAAAAAAAATGTAATATCGATCAATGTAATTCAAGCTGATGTATGAAATAATGATGTAATAGCAAAAAGCAGATACAATATTACATCAATGGATGTAATTTTGTTCGCAAAATCGATGCACATCGTACAACGTTACATTACTCAACCGATGGATTGGCTTGGTTGCAGCAGTTTGTATGTAATATTCAACAACTTCTGTGAATGGAACTAAAGTCAACATTTCTTCTAGATCAGTGTGATGGAACGCATTTGTGCTCGGTTAAGAACAAACACGCGGTTTGTCGATTGTAATGACAATTGTTAAATTTGCTGCTTTTTCCGTTATCATTCTGCTTGGACCTTTAAGTTGAGGGTTGCTGTAAAGATCTTATTGGGACACCGCCAGTATTATGTCAACAAATTCTTTTTTTTCTACGTTTATCCGTAGGAGGAAGAAAATCTATTGGCGTTTCAATGCGTTATGACAGACCGGATACTCGTAAAACGAATTTAGAATCAAGAAGCAGTATTAGATTTTAAACAATATTTCAACAATTTGTGACTCTTTATCAAATCCAACGGCACGTATGGAAAGGTGAATAAATTTAGAATGCATCTTTGAGAGAAATTTAACATTTTTTTTTGTTCAAACCCGTTCAAAAAAGTAGGCTGTGCTTAGTAGGACGGAAATTAGATCAAAAGCCCTACTCCTATGCGACTAGACTACCATGCGTCATGACCATTTAGCAGTCGCTAAAAATCAATGGAGACGCATGATAGCCATTGCCTTTGTCTTTTGTTCAGTTAAAAAAAAAATTAACCAGGATGGCCGACCATTGATTTGTTGGGTTGAAATTTTTTGAATGATGCACTAAATGTATGTACTTTCGATCTCAGAGAGGCAGCGTGCCAGCGCGGAGATGTGATGTTGACTATACTATAATTTTATTATGCTCGAGTATTTAAACAGGATTTCAACAATACATTATTTTGCGGTATTGGAATCATATTTGAATGTAGTGAATTGTTATTTTCAGTGGATTCAACAGCTGCCTTTTTAGCAGCACCGGTGGTGTAGTCGTAAGCGTGATTGCCTCTCACCCCAGCAGGCCTGGGTTCAATCCCAGTCAGCGCCGCCGAGATGTTCTGAGGCATATTACATCTCTTATCACGCCTTTCTTCGAAAGGGAAGTAAAGCGGTTTGTTCCCGGTTCATGAGTTGATGGGTCGATAGGTAGGGTCCAGGTGTGGGAGCTGCCTCCCTGGCGTCGGTAGCATTGGTGCTCAGTACGGAAAATAAGATCGACGGAAAACAAATCAAGTAAAAAAAAAAAACAATAGCCTTTTTAAATGCAGAAATGCAGAAAAAATTATATGTGTGAGAATATTTCTCCTCTTTGCAAATATAACCATAGAGCAGTTTAGTTTAGTTTAGTTTTCTTTATTAAGTCTCGTTAATAAAGAAAACTAAACTAAACTAAACTGCTCTATGGTTATATTTGCTCTACATTTGATCTTCGTCAGATTGGCATGGTTCGTTAATAGAAAAAAATCTTCTCTGGTTCACAGCCACTAAAGGGAAACTAGAACCATGAGTGGGTAGCTTGTGGCACGGATAGTCATTGCACCATGTCAGCTGGTACGGTCAACTCAAGGAAAAAACTTATGCAACCAACCGATATTTTCAGGAACTTTACAAAACATTCAAGAAACTCTAGACAAAATCAGGTATGTTTTAAAATCTTTAGGAAAGGTCTGAGATCATCAGGTTAGTTCCAAAACATTTGAAAAATGATGAGAACTTTATGAATGTTTCAAGACAATTTTAAGGACATCAGGACTAAGTTAATCTTCAGAAAAAAAGCAGCAGCTTTACAAATGCTCCAAGAACAATTTCCAGAAAACTTGGAAAAAATTAGGAATTTTGCGAGAACTTGAATGAAGCCCTTTTACTCTGATTTATTGTGGTTTTATAAAAGAAATAAGCAATCTATTTAGTTTAAATACAGCATTAACCAGTACAAAACATTCTTGATTAGCAGTTCAGCTTTATGTTATTTTCAAAACCTTTTAAAGTCTGGCGAGAAAATTAGAAGTTGTCTGGTTTTAAAAATGAATTTAATGCAGCACTCTATCCCTTTATAAAACTGTTCAGTAAATTAATTGCAATTCCAAACGGCATCAAAAAGCATATATTGATACGTTTTGGTGTCAATGAAGTGTATCACAAAATCTTCCACTGTTTACAAATAAAACTAAAAAGATGGATCCGCCGCATTCACAAGGAAATGCCAAAGGATAATCGAGTCATAATTCTAGCAATGCTGTCGACGGAAAAGAAAAGGAATCCAATTCCAGAACTTTCTGGGAGGGCAGCTCCAACAAAATCGGTCAACAAAAATAGTGCAACCGACTGAGAGGAGCGAAGTGAATGCGGTTTATGAAGCACTGGAAGCCGCACGCTATGTCTGAGGGCACTTTTTTTGCAACTTTCATGTACCTCAGTTTTTTCATCACAGGAAGTTAGAATGGATCCTTACAATCAAATCAGTGATGGTTTGAAAATATTTCATCTTGGGTTTTTTGAGCAAAAGTATTTTGAAGCAGGGTTGCTTCCACTCACTTGCTATAAATTTTTTTTTTTTCGGTATTATGAGATAGTTCGATAATATAATGATATGATGTACTTGTAAGTAACACGAAAAGTATGTGAAGTATGTGTTTGACTCATAAAACCTGTCAATTTTGCTTTCAGACCGTCACCATAAGCGATCTTATGATTCGTGAGTGTTCACTCAGAGTGAGCACTCACGAGTCGTAAAATTGCTGATTGTGACGCACTGAAAGCAATATTGACAGATTTTTTTTATTTCAAACACATACTTCACTACCTCTTCTTGTAGCTTACAAGTAGTTATTATCATTATATCATCTAATGATCTCATAATTTTGAAAAACATTTTTTTTATCAAGGCGTATATGGACTATTGACGATACAAAACTGTTACGGATCGAAACAAATACAGCTGAATATGATTGTTGGCGATTAAGGTAGTCAAAATACTTCGTTTCAATGGTACAGCAAGATTTCCTCTTCGGTAATAGATTTTTGCAGGTAGGTCACACAGGACTTTTATTATCATATGCACACAAAACACCAACATTTCACACACCCGCCTCTTCCCGCGGGTCATCCTCAATCCGATTTATCCTTGCGATTTCAAACCAAAACATTCAAGGCGTCAGAAATACCGGGTTACCGAGATGGGTATTTTACAAACAACCGCAGCTTACTTTATGACCGGTGCAATCGGCACACCTGCGGCACACTGACAAAAAAGGTGACCCAAGATTGCTGTGTGGAGTGACCTACCCCTTGCATGATTTACACATTTTTATGAATTTGTTTTTCTTTTATTTGGTGCTTTTTTCTTATAAATATCCACACATTCGCACAATTCGGCAGTCAACATGGTTTGAACAACAAGACAACATCTTTTTCTAGATATTTGTGAACCTCAATTTTCATAAACTGATCAATATGTTTATTCAGGTAAACGGCAATGTAACATGCGTGAGCCGCACTCAGGATATTTTGTAGGTGGCGAACTCTCATTTTTTACGCCCTTCCACACTGGAGGGAGGTGACTGTCAAATACGAACAATCATCGCCTACCTCGCTTAACTGGTTCCAAACGACAACAAAGTCATAAGCAACGATGGTTTGTTGATGTTTGGAATCAAATTCCCATCTGGCAAATCAATGAGCAGGTGAGGCCCAGTAAATTTGTCGTCTCTTTCGTTCTCCGGCTGATTAAATGGATGAAGTTAGTTTGACGTCACACTCCTTCAACCGTTTAAACAGCGGGAGAACGAAAGAGATAACAAATTCACTGAGCCTTACATATTTACATCTCTTTGATGGACTTTCAGTAGGCCGATTTGACAGCACATCCCACCCCTGCTACCACCTTGCTTATGCCGTTGATCACATTTCATAAAGGAAGTGTAAAAGCGAAAGAGATATCGCAACAAATTCTCTCTCTTAAACCTGTTTTCTAAGACATGGAGTGGGAGTCGTTCCACCAACGACTCGATGAGACAGCTTTTTGGTTTTTCCGTGATTTCGTTGAACTTCGTTGAAATTCTTCAATTTTTTCTGATGTTCTTAGAACTTTTTTTAAGTTCTCAGAACGGCTCTGAGTCTTGTGAGCCGTAGAACTTATCAGAAGGACATTGAACTCCCCTGAGGCTCACAAAACGTCCCTGAAGTTGGCAGAATTTTCCTGAAGTTTATAGAGCTTCTCTGAAGATCGAAGCACATCTTTAAAGTTTGAAGAATTTTTCTGAACTGAGATCAATGAACTTCTCTGAAAGTTGTTAAACTTCTCTGATTCTTTTGAGGAACGTCTTAAACTTTCATAAAATTCACTACAGTTCCCTATAGTTCGCAGAATTTCCTAAAAAGTCGCTGAGCCTTCCTAAAAGTTTCCTTAGACAAAATATAGGAACTGCAATGAAGCTCTAGCAATTCTGTAATAATTAAAGGTGAAGGCTACCTAAACTCACTGGGCAAGAGCAACTAACATCACGTGAGTTTCATTCCTGTATTATTGGCATTATCTGTTAACCGATTTTCAAACAACTTCGTCATGGGTTCCAAAAATCCAAACTAATTTTCTATCCCTCAGGGTTGTTAATGCCACCTTCGTCACCAGCTGAGTACGGGACACAAACATTTCAGGTAACTCCTTTATTGAACTCCGATAAAAATCTTTCACCAAACGTCGCTGGCGTGGCGTGATTTTTTTTTTTTGTTTTTTTTTTGACTGAATCGCTTTTTTTAAGCACAACAAGCGAACTCTCTATTTTCTTCGAGAGATTCAAAAAACACTCGAAACAGGCAGAAAATCAATGCCAACTATGATTACGTGGCTGTCTCGGACTGTCCTGCTCGTTTATATCTCTTTTACTCTGTTGTTCTAGCAACAAATATTAATTGATTTTGCGCAAAGTCGACGTAATCAATTGCATCTTGCTTGAGAGTCAAAGAGAACACTTTAATGCCATTTGGATTAATTCAATCAACTTTTAAACCTGATTTAACTGCATTTCAAGAACAACATATGAAAAGGACATACAAGCTTTTTGTAAACAAACTATCTTATGCCCTTTTCTCGCCACCTATATGACACCAACGCAAACCATCATCATAACCGGGTAGGGGAAACTATACTCTTCCCGATGATGTTGTTGGTTTGCGTGGGTGACCCTCGGTTGGTGAGAAAAGGGCCTACAAAGGTTTGTTTACATAAAGCTTGTATGCCCTTTTCACATGTGGCTCTTGATTCGTTCAATTCGCAATAGTTTTGTATAGCTTTACTAAAAAAACCCAAGATGAAATATTTTCAAACCATCACAGAGTTGATTGTAAGGATCAATACTAACATCCTGTGAAGAAAAAACTGAGGTACATGAAAGTTGCAAAAAAAGTGCCTTTAGACATAGCGTGAGCCGTCAAATTAGACGCATACAATTGATGGGAATACACAGAATATTATCAATGGCAGCCTTCTCCAGAAATAACGTTACGATGATGATCCGAATAGCATCAGTGCCAAACTGGGACTGCGGAGAACTGCTGACAGGAAACTCATCCGGAAGAAGGAAAACTTTTCGGGAACGATTGACCTTCACCTGTTGCAGCTACGTAGACTCTCTTGACGAGTAACTGCTTCCAATAGATGAATTGCCCTTATCAAGGATGTCACGCAACTTGTTGATCCAACGCTGGAGTAGAACATCGTTGCAATGACCGCACAACAATACTATCGAAAGATAAACAAATTCTGACGTTTTACTTTTTCCAGGCAACTTTGCCACCATTAATGTTAAAGTTAAGTTAAAGCTAAGTTTAAGTTAAGTTATAGTTAAGTTAAAGTTAGGTTAAAGTTAAGTTAAAGTTAAGTTGAAGTTAAGTTAAAGTTAAGTTAAAGTTAAGTTAAAGTTAAGTTAAAGTTAAGTTAAAGTTAAGTTAAAGTTAAGTTAAAGTTAAGTTAAAGTTAAGTTAAAGTTAAGTTAAAGTTTAGTTAAAGTTAAGTCAAAGTTAAGTCAAAGTTAAGTTAAAGTTAAGTTAAAGTTAAGTTAAAGTTAAGTTAAAGTTAAGTTAAAGTTAAGTTAAAGTTAAGTTCAAGTTAAGTTAAAGTTAAAGTTAAGTTAAAGTTAAGTTAAAGTTAAGTTAAAGTTAAGTTAAAGTTAAGTTAAAGTTAAGTTAAAGTTAAGTTAAAGTTAAAGTTAAGTTAAAGTTAAGTTAAAGTTAAGTTAAGTTAAAGTTAAGTTAAAGTTAAGTTAAAGTTAAGTTAAAGTTAAGTTAAAGTTAAGTTAAAGTTAAGTTAAAGTTAAGTTAAAGTTAAGTTAAAGTTAAGTTAAAGTTAAGTTAAAGTTAAGTTAAAGTTAAGTTAAAGTTAAGTTAAAGTTAAGTTAAAGTTAAGTTAAAGTTAAGTTAAAGTTAAGTTAAAGTTAAGTTAAAGTTAAGTTAAAGTTAAGTTAAAGTTAAGTTAAAGTTAAGTTAAAGTTAAGTTAAAGTTAAGTTAAAGTTAAGTTAAAGTTAAGTTAAAGTTAAGTTAAAGTTAAGTTAAAGTTAAGTTAAAGTTAAGTTAAAGTTAAGTTAAAGTTAAGTTAAAGTTAAGTTAAAGTTAAGTTAAAGTTAAGTTAAAGTTAAGTTAAAGTTAAGTTAAAGTTAAGTTAAAGTTAAGTTAAAGTTAAGTTAAAGTTAAGTTAAAGTTAAGTTAAAGTTAAGTTAAAGTTAAGTTAAAGTTAAGTTAAAGTTAAGTTAAAGTTAAGTTAAAGTTAAGTTAAAGTTAAGTTAAAGTTAAGTTAAAGTTAAGTTAAAGTTAAGTTAAAGTTAAGTTAAAGTTAAGTTAAAGTTAAGTTAAAGTTAAGTTAAAGTTAAGTTAAAGTTAAGTTAAAGTTAAGTTAAAGTTATGTTAAAGTTAAGTTAAAGTTAAGTTAAAGTTAAGTTAAAGTTAAGTTAAAGTTAAGTTAAAGTTAAGTTAAAGTTAAGTTAAAGTTAAAGTTAAGTTAAAGTTAAGTTAAAGTTAAGTTAAAGTTAAGTTAAAGTTAAGTTAAAGTTAAGTTAAAGTTAAGTTAAAGTTAAGTTAAAGTTAAGTTAAAGTTAAGTTAAAGTTAAGTTAAAGTTAAGTTAAAGTTAAGTTAAAGTTAAGTTAAAGTTAAGTTAAAGTTAAGTTAAAGTTAAGTTAAAGTTAAGTTGAAGTTAAGTTAAAGTTAAGTTGAAGTTAAGTTAAAGTTAAGTTAAAGTTAAGTTGAAGTTATGTTAAAGTTAAGTTAAAATAAAGTTAAAGTTCAATTAAATATCATTTTATATTCTGCTTATACTCACGAGTGCGTGTGTGTGCGTGTGTATGCGTGCGTGTGTATGCGTGCGTGTGTATGCGTGCGTTTTTGTGTTTGTGTACCTATTATAAATCACTACAATCAGCATTAGTTTACCAAAAACGATCCCTGCTGCTGCAAACCTTTCCCCACATCCAACATCGCATTGATTTCTCGTATAAGCGCAGAGGATTTCTCGGTTTCCTTCCCAGCGAGTATCACGACAACACATTCCTTCCCATTCCCTATTGGACCTGCATTCGGACACGGCCGGCGCTGGTATTGCTAAATATTAGATCTTCAGTTTTTACACATTGAGGATGAATGTTAGTCCCAAACATCATCTGTTGGTTCTCTGTGTAATTGCAGCTGAGCTGGTAATAACAGAGTAGCAACCGTGGGCGGTCAATAATTTTTTTTTCCTTTAGTTGTTTTCCGTCGATCTTGTTTTCCGTGCTGAGCACCAATGCTACCGACGCCAGGAAGGCAGCTCCCATGAACCGGGGACCAACGGCTTTACTTCCCATCCGAAGGAAGACGTGATCAGAGATGTTATGCCTCAGAACATCCCGGTGAGAGGTAATCACGCTAACCACTAACCACCGGCGCCGCTGGGCGGTCAATAATGCTAATGCTAATGCTAATGCAACTTTGCCACCATTAATGCCATCATAAAACTAAACGGAATAGGATCAAGCAAAATGGCTTCAGATAAAAACAATCCAGTCTGCAAACTATCTTCATAAAAGCCGCATTGAAATGTTTTGCATTTGCAAGCTTTTTTTTTTTTTATTCTTTATTTAAGAGATTTTTAGCATTTGTAAGCGATTTCATGAAAACAAAACAGCTTTTTCACAGATGGCTTATGGAAAATAATGTTTATTATTATTATTTCATTTAATTTTTACAATCTTCTTTTTTCAAGATGTTTTTCCTTCTCATCAACTTTATTCTCATCAATTCATCAATGAGCAGCAATAGAAATAACGAAAATAATTAAATTGCCTGGGCTGAGAGCAATAATTAACACAACATTCAACTATCTTTTGTTTCCTAAATTAAAAATAATTAGTCAAATCAACGCTTTCCAAAGGCGGCCTCATTTTTTTCGATCTTCCTAAGCATATTTCACATTAAATTTTATCTGTCACCTAAAAATAGACCACAATAGGAGTTTTGATAATTTTAGTAATTCTTTCACTTTAATGATGAGCAAATTAATGAGAATTTTTGACAGATTCATTTTTAAACAATTAATTTGGCAAGATTGGACGATATTTATGCATCCCTTTTTATCCTGATCGATGCTTTATTTTTAGTGCGCTTAGCAAGCGTCAAAGGCAAAAGGCACAATTATTGATGCCAAATGGATTTTATTGTACTTTTAATAAGGATTTCAACTTGTTCTCAATGCATTCGTCATATAACCTTTTTGCAGCAAGTCATTCTTGAAATGTTTCGATAATGCAGTCTTTAGAACCTTCTTAAGGGTGGGACAACTATACAGATTCTAGTCTTAATGAGGTTTAGGTGGATGTAATAAAGGCAAAGCTATCCTAACCAGGGTTTTATGAATGTTGTAGTACTTCATAAAACGTTTAATATTACTTGGGCATTTTAAGCTGTATCTAGAAAACTATCATACTGAGATTATATATGGGAAATGACCATCAGCGTACAAAGTTCAAATATGTTGTAAACTAGTGTAATTTATTAGCTAGAGATATGATGGAAGACGATAGATTGATAGTTCCGTTAGAGTACGGCAGTCTGAAAATTGAACAGAAGTTGAAATTAAGCGAAGGGCCGTTCCGAAAATGTACACATTGTAGGGTATTTGATAGTTTTTGACGTAGGACTACGTCTTTGATTTCTATATGGAGGTACACTTTGTGAAAACCGAAAATGGAACATGTAACAAATTAAGAAAGATTTTATCACCAATCGATCAAAAATATGGCTACGCATCGATAACAATGCTTCCGAATGTTGATTTTCAACAAGAAACTATTGAAAAACTGGTGAATGTCCAGCATTGTCCAAAAGCGTCGAATTAACTAACAAATCCACCAATTACCTACATGCATATGCTGCTTCCCCAGCACAGTCGTCAGAGAGTAGTAAGTAGACGAAACAAGTCGACGTGGCATTCGCCTCCGATCCTCGGGCGCGTGCGAATAGGGAGGATGGAATTGCGTAATATTTTGCACACTCATCGCCATGCTCAGAACCACACGCTTCCAACGACCACACCACTGTGTGGTGGTGTTCGGTTGTCGAAATTAGTAGCAGCAGTAGCAGTGCTTTCGGCGTGGGCGTTGAAAATTGTTCTGCAGTAACAACGAAAGGCTGCCTGCGAGCAGCGAGCTGCAGAGCCCACATAAGCAACCATCAAAGGAGGAAGAAGCTGCACCGCTATGCTATGGATCGGAATCAGTAGATCTTCGTGAGTCGCTGCGGGTCGATCATCCATGCCATGCGTGTCACCCTCGCTCCAAACGACATACAGCTCGACAGCCTCATCCGTGTTGAACACCCAGCTCAGAATTACTCAACCATCACTACAAAACGGTCCTTTTCAGGACCACCATAAATTTGTTAAGAGTATTATTTGGACATTTGTCAAGGTCATCACTTCCCGCAAGCAGCTAGCTATCAAGGCTCAATCTGGTCTCTATAGAAGGTGTGGAATTGTAGGCCCGAATGTATTGGTGAGATTAATCATCGTCCGACCATTTTCCAGAACACGCCGGTAGGAAGTGTTAAAAATCCATATAGAATTTGAGAGAAGTGGGAATAATTCGCTTTGGGTGTATATTCAATCCCCAGAAAGCCAATAAAATCAAATTTGTGAGAAAATTTGCTCTCACAAGTTCAATCTCTCGAAGTCCCTCCTTTTTTACATATTCTGCACAAATGATACTTTCCGCCCCACCCCATTCATATAATTCGGAAGGAAATCCTGTGAGGGGTGAATTGAATAGACTTTAATACCAAAATGCACAAAACTTAAAAATTGATAAAAAACAAAAAAATCGAAATACACCTTTTAAAGTCGGGATAGGTGACTCGAAAATACTCAAGTTGACAGTCCCTTGGATTCTCTTCATCAACTTTCTCTTTGAAATAAATACTAAAAATTTAATACGCTTACAAATAAAAAACGGAAAGAGTTAAGATAATTGATGATTGATCAATTAAAAGAACTAAATGTTCACATTTGTTCCGTCCGCTAGTGGTCCTACGTCAAGTTTCCGTTCGTGCCCCTAGGCACAGATCCTTCTACTTTTTTTTTTCGAAAACCGATGTCCGCCATATTGGATTCTAAAATGGCAGCGAACGTCGAGTTTTGACCCTCACACTACCCAAGTAACATTTTAAGTTTTACGAAATACTACAAAACTACTATAAAACAACATTCGTAAAACCCTGGTCAAGCCTGCTTTGCCATTGATGCATCCACCAAAACCTCATTGATGCTAGAATCTGTCTAGTTGGCCCACCCTGGAGAGGGTTCTGAAGGGTATATTTTCGAAGCTCTTCAAGATTGATTTGCTGCAAAATGGTTGTACGATAAACGCATTGAGATCCATTTAAAACCCGTATTTAAGCTACAATAAAAGCTATTTGACAACATTTAAAACCATTATTCGAGCCATTTACCCTAGCTGCTTGCTAAGTTCACTAGAAAAACAACAATCAAGATAAAAAAGGATTCATAAATACCATCAAAATAATTAAAATAAAAACTGATCGTATAAAAATCCTGCCGAATTTTCAAAATTATAAAACAGTTCTCATGAAGTGGCCTAGTTTTATGTGCCATATAAAATGTGATGTAAAATGTACGTGAAAACATCGAAAAACTTGAGTCCGCCCACGGAAAACATCGATTTTACTAATTATTTTACATTAAGAAAAAAAATATATATTCTCAAGATTTTTGCATTCTCAATATTTTCTCAGTGCTAAATTAACTAAAATAAAGTTATATCCAAGGAAATATAGATTGAAAATCGAAGATTGTAAAAAACAAACAAAATAATTGTAATATGGCGGAGGCATAAAAGTTGATTTTCATGGGCCATTTGTAAAAAAAATTATTTTGCTTTCAAGAAATCCTTAACAAATTCATAAGGTTTTGAAATGGCTGTTATGAAGAAAACTTGTAGACTGAATTGTATTTATCTAAAGCCTTTTTGCTTGATCCTAACCCGTTCTGATTTATGGCAGCATTTATGGCGGCAATGTTGCCTACAAAATGTTAAACGTCAAAATTTGTTTATCTTTCAATAGTTGCGCTGTCCGATTCAGCGTTCTTCCAGGCAATTCTCTCCCGATGCACTATGGGCAAAAATGGGTCCAAAATTACCCAAAATTCAATATCTCAACAGCACGCTGAATTCCGGCCATGAAAAACAACTTTTCCGAAGGGAAATCGTCCGGGGAATCGATTGCACGTGGTCCCATAGACCGGAGAGCCTTGTAGGTATGTGTTTTGGACCATTTTTCCCCATTTTCCCCTACTTTTTAGAGGAAATGTTTTTTCACAGCTCTATTTTTCGTAAAACATAAGCAATTTATGCATGGTTTTAGAATACTATGTCTTTAAACACCAGTTCATGTGATATTAGGGGAATACGGGGTACACTTTATAGGGGAGTAAGGGGTAAAAGTGAAAATACAATCAATGTTTTTTAATACAAAATCCATTTTTTTAATATCATAATATTTTTTTCTAAAAAATACTTTTAATTAACTTTCATTTGGTATTTTTAGATCCGTCATTGGCCAAACAGTTCAAAAGTTATAAATTTTTGAAAAAAACGAAAAAAAAAAATTTTTTTTACCTCCTTAATATATAAATAGTCACCCTAATGACAAAATTAAAAAATACGGGTCTAATATGTTGCGATAAGGAACAAAACTACCAATTTTTACAAAATTCTGAGAACCACTATATCGTTTTGCTGTATACAGACAAAAAAAGTGAAAACTCTTTTAAAATAGATAGCAGTAAATTAAAACTTATTTAACCCCAATTAACCTTAAATTTCGAAAAAAAATCTTATTATTGCAGGCAACCTTTGGGGTCATTCAAACAATCGCATCGTTCAACATTTTTATGAATTAAAATAAATTTAGCGAGGTTTCTTACTCCCCTATAAAATGTACCCCGTATTCCCCTAATATCTCATGAACTGTTATTTAAAGACATAGTTTTCTAAAACCATGCATAAATTTCTTATGTTTTACGAAAAATAGAGCTGTGAAAAAACATTTCCTCCAAAAAGTAGGGAAAAATGGGGTAAAATGGTCCAAAACACATACCTACAAGGCTCTCCGGTCTATGGGACCACGTGCAATCAATTTCCCGGACGATTTGCCTTCGGAAAAGTCGTATTTATGGCCAGAATTCAGCATGCTGTTGAGACATTGAATTTTGGGTAATTTTGGACCCATTTTTGCCCATAGTGCGATGGCTTGGAAGCAGTTAATTAATTAATTTATCTTTATTAGGGAGGCTTTCAGCCTGGGGCTGGTTCGCCTCCAATTGGAAGCAGTTACTCAGAAAGGGTTCATCACATTTCGCATTTTGCACAGCTGTAACCTCGATCATTCCGGATGGTTCTGAAAGTGCACCATCAAACGATGCAGGAATGTACGGTTGAATGTAGAAGGCTGGTCTGTTTTCAGACTGTTTTGACAATGTTTTATACATTTGAGGACCACGCTCACTTCACTCTTCTCCACCAGATGCTCAGTCGTTGATGGTACCCGTTCCGGTGGACGTGCTGGTTCTTCTAAAGAACTTAATTTTACTGAAATCGACTTCCCTTCGGTCGTTAGCATCGCTTGAATTTTTCCTCCAACTTCATTTATCCTTCGAGATATCCTTGTCATAAATTTGGTTTTTATTCACTGTGAGGATCCATCCTTAAATTCAATTTGTAAACAGAGGAGATTTTATGATACACTTTTAAAAGCCTAAAAGGCAACAATATATGATTGATTTTATAATGATAGAACTGGTTTATAGAGTATTTTATCAAGACATTAATAAAAAATTGCTAATGAAGTTTATGATTGATTTATAGAATAGTTTTTTTTTTTCTCTGGTTTGTTTTTTCCGTCGATCTTGTTTTCCGTGCTGAGCACCAATGCTACCGACGTGCCAGGAAGGCAGCTCCCACACCTGGACCCTACCTATCGACCCATCAACTCATGAACCGGGGACCAACAGCTTTACTTCCCATCCGAAGGAAGGCGTGATCAGAGATGTTATGCCTCAGAACATCCCGGCGGCGCCGACTGGGATTGAATCCAGGCCTTCTGGGGTGAGAGGTAATCACGCTTACCACTACACCACCGGCGCCGTTTATAGAATAGTTTTATGGCGGGATTGAGAACTACTTTAAATTTAATTTTAAAACAAGACAGTTTTTGACTTCTCGCAAGACTGTAAAAGGTTTTAAAAACAGAGAGAAGGTGAACTACTAAGCAGGAACGTTTTACACTGTGAAATGCTGTATTTAAACTAAATGAATTATTCATTGCCATTATAAAACCATCATAAATCAGAGTGGATGCCAAATGATTGCAGAATTGTTCCTTGGGTAGCCACGTAGTGAGTGAGTTCTGATATGAACACCATCCAGAAGACTGTGGTCATCTGAATAACTTTGCTGAAGACAGTAACCTTCTATATGACCACGATCTCGAGATACAGGTTAAACAGGAAGTTCATGTGCACACTGGCGCCGCGTAGTGTGAGAGTTTCAAAGTAATAAGGCCAAAATCCGAAAGGATTTGACAACCTGAACAACTTTGCTTGAGACAGTATCCTTCTATATGGCCAGGATCTCGAGATACATAATGTACAGGAAGTTCATGTGTACACTAGCGCCACAGAGTGTGAGAGTTCTAAACTAATATGGCCATCATCCGATAGGACTTGGCCATTTGAACAACTTTGCTCAATACAGCAACTTTCTACATTGACAGGATCAAGAGACATTCTATGTTGGACCCAAATTCCATATACCTTAATCGAATGGCACAGGCTTGTTGGTATAACCCAGTACAACACCTTTGTCGAAGACAGTATAGCTTTATAGGGGAAATGTCTCTAATGTTGGCCTATGAATCTAAGATTGGGCCCATCGCTTAAAATCTGCTATTTATCAATTTTATCTAGATGAACGCGTTATTGGGATGGTACTTATGGATATTTTTGGTCGCTATTGAAAATTTAGTCGATTGATGAATTTATGTATGGGTGCCAATTAGGGACACTTAAAGGGTGTCCACGATGAAATTGCCACACACAAAATTGATTCGCAAAATTCGAGTTTTCATCCGGGAGAGGAAGCAACCGCTTCTGGAGGCACTCTTTTATGTACACCTGTCCGTTCATCGTGTCCTGGGTCACGAAAGGTGCACTCCGCTTCCCGCACGTGCAGATGGCTTGCCAAACCAGGAATTTCTTCGCAAATTTGGACACCTTCTGAGTGCGGACATGCTCCGGAACGCTGAACTTATCCTTGGCCGTGAAAAACAGGTTGCCGGAGATCTGTTTGAAGTCGGCCTTCACATATGTTTCGTCGTCCATGATGCAGCATTCAACTTTCGTCAGCATGTTGAGGTACAACTTCCTGGCACGGGTTTTGGCGGACTTGTTCTGCTTCTCGTCGCGATTAGGGGCCTTTTGTACCTTGAACGTTCGAAGCCCAGCCTTAGTTTTGGCCTTCTGGACAAAACTTCGGCTTAGGTGCAGCTTCTTAGCCACATCCCTAACGGAGGCGTTCGGATTTCGGTTGAAGGCCCCAACTACGCGGTTGTGATTTTTGGTGTTGTACGGAATACTTTTTCCTTCACTTCTGGGCTTCCGATCGGTGGTCAACCGTTCCTCGAACCACTTAATCACTCGCGACACCGTGGAATTCGCGATTCCCAACGTTTTAGCGATGGAACGATGCGAGAGATCCTTGTTCTCGTGATGAATGCGCAAGATTTTATCACGCACGAGCTGTTCTTTCGACTCCATTTCCGCGAGTTTTGATCACAGGACTTTAAAACTTGCAGGATGTAAATAATGCACTATGAACTAAATCCACCCAAATTTTCATTAAATTCTACCCAACGGTTAAAAAGTTAGAGCAATTTCATAGTGTGGCCATTTCATCGTGGACACCCTTTAGGCCGACATTACCTGCATTTCCCCTATATTGAAATAAATGAGATGATCCACCACAGCCCCTATTAGTAAAAATCCAATAAGCTGTGGGTATCCTTATTCGCGGTTCACTTGCTGAATTCATGTATGGGCCCAAATTAGGAGCACTTAGGCCGACATTAAATCCATTTCCCCTACAATAAGCTGCATCATAAGAGCAATTTTTGTGCGTGTCTTGAACGAAATTTTAAAGTTCTCTGAACCCTGGGATCTGATGATGTTAACTGCTTTGACTTTATCTACCCAGCCAATGTTTTTTGTTATGCTTAAAATTTCGAATGCTTCGTGGGCCGCACGAATCTATACCGCGGGTTGGAGAAAGTTGGTTTACCCTATACAGTTTTTTTGATAACTATGCCTGTGACGAAAGGCATGAATAAAAAAAGATCATTTCATGGTCGCACCAGATGAAATCATTTTTGTTTGAATTTCTATTGTCATTTTTGCTCATATTCATGATTCGTTAGCTCAATCAATTATCAGGAAAAATATCATTTAGGCAGTATCAATTTACACCTGAAGATATGGACATAGTGACCATATTGGCTTAAGATCAAAACAAGTTTACTTTCTGTATTGTACAGCAACTTCCCGCTTAGTAACAATCTGATCAGTAAGTTTTTCATATCGATCACCATTTACATACCGATAGAAAAATGATGCATGTAAACCGTTTTTACGGGCTCAATATTCCACAAACGCATCTGCTGGCTGTGCTCAATTCTTTTTTGGAAATTCAACTTAACTCCCATTCGTTTTAGGTACTTCATATATGTACTTCTAGTACGCAGTTCCACCGGGAAGTTTTCACGTGAAAAACGTTGTATACTTAACCACCCCCGAACGGCGGGGTACGTAGGGGAGGATTGTTTTAAACGCACTCTCATAGCAGAGAGCAGTTTTTCATTTTATTTTGAGCTTTTATTGGAATGTTTATAAAAAATTCTAGTACTTAAAATCAGAAAATTGTTATTAAAAAGCCTTTTTGCACCGCATAAGATTCTACTGGTGCGTTTCGTACACTTCTCTCCTACATACCGATTGTTTTCTTTTCATCAGAATTCATTCCGACATGTTTATCTTTTAAATTTGTACTCCAATCTGGCAATGCTAATGAACATAGCCCGGAAGGAAAATGTGGCCTCTCGTACAGCATAGTAGGTAAAGCTCGAACTGACAAGGGTTTGACTTTATTTTCCCCTGTGTCAACATTTGCGCGCAATGAAAATGTCCCGGAAATGAACAATCCGGGAGAGTGGTACATTCATTAGTAGTGACTATCGTTGAGAGTTTTTGCTTGTACTCGGTTGATTGCGTTTTATCGGCTCAAGGAAAAGGTTTTCGAATCTTCTAATCATCCAGAAGCCGTGCAGCTATGAAAAAATAATGTATTGGTGGCATCTCTCCAGCCTACACTGAGTAGCATGTTCAGTTTCGTAAATCAAAATGATAAAATAAATAAATTGTATGATAAATAATAAAGAGATGAGATAAAGAGAATAATGAAACCTTCAAATCAGTTTGAAGATAGTGCAAAATAATGTTTCACCTTTCCCTGTCAATTTAAGTTATTGTACTTGAAAAGAACCATTTTCAACTCTTCCCGAAAGATTTACCTCCCGACGACGTTTGCTATGTTCAAAATTTGCTATGCTCACAATGTATGTTGTTATCCTAAGCCAAATCGTGTTATTCGCCCAAAGTAATCGTTGCAGTACGATGCAAGCCAACAGCTCCGAAAGAATTTTCATGCAAATACCTTGCTACCTTTCAGCACAATTCCAGGTCCTACTCGGAAGAGCCACAAAGCTTCAACAAGAGCAATTGCTGCTGTGTTGAAAATCACGTGGGTTAGCTTTGGTAGCTCCCGCATTGTTTCTTTTAATTCAAAACCTCCTCGGGCGAGATGTGGTGGTTGTTGCTGTTGTTGCTGGTCCAGCTGCTGCTCAGTGGAATGAAACCCTTCCGGATCCTGCTCCTTTTCATTTGCCACTTACCAACGAAAAGTTTCATCTTATGTTGTTGGTTCTCAACCGTTTGTGGAATGTTCGTGGACGAAGCCAGATGGGGAAACTGCCCTTATTCAGTTACTAAATAAATTTAATGAAACAATTGAAACTTCAAGAATTTCGAATGTTTGTTTCAGCTTCAAGATCGCAGCAAATTTTCCAAGGAGTGCGTTCTCCTAAAAACTTATTTATTAGTAAAACATATAAAACTCCTACAAAGACACCAAAATCGCAGCGGCCTTGGTTTTCAAGCTATTGATTGTTTTAGTTAAAATATAAAGAAAACTTTATTTACACTTTATTATGTTAATTTTTTTTTATCATGAAAAGTAGTAGTTTTTTACATTTTTTTTTTTTTGCAAAGTAATTCACCAAAACTTGAAACTTTTTCGAAAACACCGTTCGACGCTTCATTTCAAAGATGATCAAAAACCAATACATTTGACACATCTTTCAAAAATCATATCTACGTAATCGCACAAAATCGCACGTAATCGCAGGAAAAATATAAACTTGAAAAACTTCAGAGTTGGTTGGAAATAATTTATTAGCTAGAGAATGATCTTAGAATAGGGTAGGCAGATAGTTCCGTTAGAGTAAGGCAGTATGAAAATTGCATAGAAGTTGAAAATGAGCGAAGGGCCATTAATGCGATAGTGCAAGTAAAACGCACACTCTTTGCCTAACCCGTACGATGTACGCGGAGATTTGAAGTATGTTTTCAAATCTACAGGGAAAAAAGGTGCGTTTGACTTTACTCAAACATTGCGTGTGGCTGTGGAATAGTTCTAGCGACGTTCCATCACTACCTATAGCCCCACGTTGCCGAAAGTATTTCCAGTCGATGGTGTGTTATAATGCATCTCTCTGAGATGTCTACGTTGGTCATGGCGAGAGGAGCAACACAATAGTTGGTTTTTATATAGTTGGGAATTGCATTATAAATCAGTGATCAGAGATGTTAATCCAGGCCTGCTGGAGTGAGAGGTAATCACGCTTACCACTCCACCACCGGTCCCGCTTAAGGAATAACATCTCTGATCACTAAATTTTTGAGAAATTCAAAATGGCTGAATTTTAGTTCAAATAAGAATGATTGACCATAACAAACAATTATGCGTAGTTTCATGCAACTCAGATAAGGACGTGGTTAATTATCTATTCGTTTGAAATTGGGCACAATGGACATTTCAAAATTGGCCAAAATCTTAGTACTGCAATCTTTTTTTGTCATAAATAATTTTTATTGTTTTTCAGGTCCACAACATTTTTTCTAGTCCAAAAAATTGTTTCTAATGCCCAAATCATATAAATTTTGAATGAAAAAATTATTAAAATTGTTATTAAAAGTGTGTGTTTTACGATTTTGGTAAATTTTCTAGTATCCATTGGGTCCATTTTTAAAAATATATCATTTATGATAAGCTTTGAAAGTAAACGAATTTCTAAAAATCTTCAAAATGTACTATTTTTGTTAATAAAGATCTTAACAGTTTCATTTTTTTTGACAAAAATGTATGGTTATTATTCTCTTTCATTTACATTTTGCAGCGTTTGGTGGGGCAATGGAAGCGCAAGTCAATCCAAAGCCGAGGATAAAGGACGGGTAATGGCTGGATAGTCTATGCGGACTACTTGAACGCCATGGGAAAAGGAAGGGATTGAAGAGGCCGGTTATTGGGGGGTTTTGAGGAAATGACACATAGTGATGCTAAAAGTAAAGAAACCGAAAATTCATCTCCCACTGATTCATCCTTTCACATATATACCAAATTGATATCTTATAGCAATAAGCAAAATAAACAGACAATACATGAAAAGGCTAGTTGCCAGTTGCTTTAAAGGCTACTTCCTCCCTAAGCGGATCCTCCGCATCCTAACTCTTCTGTTAATCCACTTAATGCTACTAGGCTGTCTAAATTTTCTTATCTAAGTTTATTTGATGATTATGGTATCTCTAGTCTAATTTAATAAACAATTGAAATCTCCAATCTACCTACCATGCTCTATTAAGTACCTGCACTTGTGAATGTAATCTAAAATTTAACGTGTTTCAAGTTGTTTTTGACTTTGACCTATATTTAATATATATTAGTTCGTCCCAGGTGACACCCTCAACTGACTAAAATGCTTCACTTTGAAGTTAGTTTCCTAGCTGATTTTTAAATTATATAGGGTATATGCTTCAACTAAGCTCACACGTTTCCACTATGTCGCACCACAAAAATACGTATGGTTATGTCACAATAGAAGCACGCCACAGTGGAAATCCCGAGCCATAGTTCAAACACTTATCTCAAATCAAAATCAAGCACATATAAGATTAGTTGTAACACCATGTACAAAAATGGTGTTTAACATTGTTCCCTGAGTAACACCTCATTGAAAACAACAACGAAAGCTTGTCACGCAAGTAGAAGGAGCACTGTTGGGCACTTTCTGAAATATTTCAATAGTATAATTCCCTTGCAAACCCAAATAAATCTATCTGCGTAAAAATAAAAAAAATAAGAGTGATTTGCGGAAAAACCCGCCAGTATCGCACCCAACGTCAGTGCCTATACGTAAGCGTACTACAACGCGGCTTTCAAATAAAGGAGTAACAAGTGTGATACTATCACTTCAGGCTAGAACTTTGGTTCTCTCATGCAATGGTTCATCAGAGAGGGGAAGCTCAGTAATCCTCATCGCATGCTCATGACGCTATTCTGTCATGGCATGAGCCAACGACGCCGGACCTAAACCAACCGTCTCCAACGCTCCACTATGAAGCATAAGATTAGGCCCGCCCACCAACGTCCAGGTTAAAAAACTAGCCAAGGGGAGGGAAAAATGTATGGTTATTATTCTCTTATATCTTTTTTTTTTCTGAAAAGGTAATCTAGTTTACTTAAACATTTTGATTAGACGTGCCATTCTAATGCTGTGATTAATAGAAAAATATCGAATACGCCACTTTGAAAAATTAGGCGAGACTTTAAATGGTAAAATTCGGCACAAACTTGGTTCATTGCCACTAGCGAACAATTAGGTAAAGTTTCATATAACTACTCACAAAGATAAACATAAACATAGAAAAACAGTGCTTTAACCATAATTAAAAGGTCATGAATTTAGTGTAAAAGTCATAACAGCTACTAGGGGGTCTATAATAGGCCAATTAAAGTCTGTTCATAGTCCACATTTTATCTTTTTTTTTCATGTGGAAATAAATCAACTAACTACCATGCGTCTCCATGAATGAATTGTAACGAATGCTGGAGAGCATGAGCATGATTGACCGCCAGAGGATACAACTCTGTTATTGCCAGATTATATTACAAAACAATTACGATCAAGTTTCCGTTCAATTTGTTGCTATGCTTCGATTCCGGCGACGACCTCACCGACGAAGACAACAACCGCTATTGAGAAGAATTTGATATGGATCTCCAATCAACACGTCTTTCCTAAAACCGAAGACAACATATCAAGAACACGGTTGCTACTCTGTTACTGCCAGATCAGCTGTAATTACACAGAGAACCAATAGACGATGCTTGGGACTAGCAATCATCCTCAATGTGTAAAAACTGGTGATCTTAAACTAGGCAATACCAGCACCGGCCGCGCCCGAACGCAGGTCAAGAAAGGAATGGGTAGGAATGTGTTGACGTGACACTCGCTTTGATGGAAGCCGAGAACACCTCCGCACTTCCACGAGGAATCACTGGGATGTTGGATAAGAGGGTTGGGTTTGCAGCAGGGTTCGTTTTGGTAAACGATAAGCTGAATTGATGTCCTAACGATCATATAACGCGAAGGAGCTTGGGATTAAACCCACGGTCTTCTGCTCATTAAGCAAAAACGTTTGCCACTAGGCAGACGAGCACCTTTTTAATCACCGAGTTGCTGTTATTACCATGTAGTCATTTAACAAATAAAACGATAGACGAATCTTGAATGTGGATGAGCCTGAGATTAGACTCATGATGTTCTGCTCAGTAAGCAAAAACGGTTGCTCTAAAGCCACCGAGCCCCTCATATCACATAATAACGTTGCTCAAATTTTTGTATCCATTCAAACCCGGAACCAACGACAACAACGATATTCGCAAAATACACGATACACAAGCGATTTTACCATAAATCTCTTTGATATGTAAGAACCTGTGACCGCGTTTTTCTGCCACTGTAACCGACGATCTTTCAAATCCGAAAAAAAAACTACGAAAAAGTACTTAGGCCTTCATTAAGTTCCACTTTCACGCGACGTTCAATGACAGGGCCCTATCAAGGATTACATCTGAAAAATCCAAATCTGGCCAACGCCCACCTAAACCTGTTCTAATCCACCTGAAATGACTAACGAATAGAAGACTTTGACTACCCAGCCATGCAATAGTCTCATTCCGTGCCTTATGGCAACTTGATGATTCTATTGCGCTTATCTTTTGGCACCACCCAGGGGAGACTTGGTCCTGTACCCAATGCTTAACTTATCTCCATTCCACTCAGCTACTCGCAATTTCTTGTGATATAGTGGGCGGAATATTATTATATGAGACAATTCAATGCAGACGTCTTTCCAAATTTGGCAGATCGACAGGTAATCGGTGAGTTACCACGATAGTTGCTATTCAACAACTCGACAACGTCCCATCGTCAACGCTTGCTATGAGAATTTCCCATTGCAGACGTCAACGAAATGACGTCATCGAGCTATCGATCAATTACCCTGGTTATCGCCTGGTACCTTATAGCACGATGCTAGGAGGCGAACCGGAAGAATCGATGAGCTACCTCTCCCCCTTAACCGGATTTCATTGCGCTCAGTAGTGTAAAGTGGATAGGGTCGATCCATTTTATTGACAATAATCGTATTATCAATTAATTCTATATTGACGTCAATACATCGATATTGACAAAATTACTGTATTCACATCATCAATATTATTGTAAATAATTCCTCTTCACGTCAATATATTGATACGTGTGAGGTTTGCTTAAGGGGCTTGGGTTCTGATCCAAGATCTCCTGTAAGCAAAAACGGTAGCTCTAAGGCCACCACGCCCCATACATCATAATAAGCTACGACCGACGATCGTTCATTATCGGTTACAAGTAGCTATGACAATGAAATTAAATCCCCAAAAGTAGTTAACAATGTCCTCCGAACCGGATCAGGCGTACGTCACATTTGTCTAATTATACGTATTACTTTTCCGAGTCGTTCCACCGATTTCTTTTTCTAACGAGTTTCTACAATAGATGCCTGGATAGACCAACTCATGTTCTTCTACTTAACGAGCAAAACCCATATTCTACGACCAACTTAACAAAAAGCTATTCAAATGAAGCGATGGCACCGAAAGCAGCCAACAATGTCTTGCAAACTGGATCACGCATACACCCTTTCTGACGTTCATGGTTTAAACAATTCAACTTTTGGTTATTTACTGCGATTTATGCTCTCGGAATGCAACGATGACGGTTTATTCTGTTTTGAGATAGCTCTGATCTGATCTATGAAAAATGATCCATCCAGGGTCATCGAGCGTCTAAAAACCACAATATTCCACGACAAAATATGATTAAGTTTTCGCTTGGTATGTGATGAACAACAGAGATACGCTATAGTTCATATAGTTTCAGCGGTTGATGGTTCATTTTAGCTATACGAATGGTACTACCTACGGCGACTACGACGATGACAACAGTGAATTTGGAATTTGGAACCATTTTTCCTGCACTTCCACTGGATCTTCATGTCCGCTAACTGTCACTGTTTGCAAAAATATCTAATAGCAATTACCTTTGTCGTAACTTTGTCAAACTTTCCTGTATTGCCATCGTCATCTGGGAGGAGGTTCAGGTCTAGTGATTTCCCCAGGAACCGTTCGTAGCCACCAGGTACCGCCCATCCAGTCTTGGGCATATCCAGCGAGGCATCTTTCAGATTGTTCGCAATCTTCGATACCGGCGAGAGACCAGCAGCCGAGCACTTTTGCAAGCGGAAAACTTACTGGTTCACGGCAACGTCGGCCACCGAATCACCACCAAAACTCGCGACGGACACACTATCAGCACTTTCCCGGGCTAATTCGCCAACTGGACCGGGTTCAAACTCGGCCACGGTGACTATAGTCTCTATAGACTCTCGATACAACTACACGCCGAAAGTGTCACATCCAAACCCGAACGGGGCTTCCGGGAGGCAATGCGCTATAGCACAATTTCATGAACACTTAAAACTCAATTACAGCACAAACAAATGATGTTTAATCCAAATCCGCGGAAGAAAAATACGCAGCAAAACTAAGCACGTCAGATTTCAAGCGTGGCTTACTGCGATCGATCGCAACTGATTGGTTGAGATACTCTTAACTATTTTTGAAGGCATTGGTATAACCAGTAGTGGCAAATGCACACTTTTGGCAAAAATATCATCCTGAGCAGCGAATCCAAACACATAAAGCAATCAACGATACAGACAAAACGGTTGCTACCACTACCATGACAAACTCGCTCTGTAACATAGCTCGATCCGAGTGGTAGAAGGATAATGATATATTGCTTGCCTGCTTTGTTGCAATATACACGGATGAGGACATAGCTTGATATGAATTGAGAAAAGCCATAACAAAAAAATTCCCATTAACACACGTGTATCATGTTCGGCTTTACTTTGTGAAGCAGCTTGCCAACAATTTGCTCGTTTCCTTCTACCGCCCCGAGTGAGTTGTGTCACACGGACTGCTTGTCATGAAAAAGAAGGAAGAAGATTATATCATTATTGCTTTGCACTTCTGACATAGCGTTATTATTCGGTTCGATGACCGCTTGTCATTTTGTCATTTGAAAATATTTTTGATTCCTTGATCCTGAGCGAAACAAAGCTGCCAGAATATTCATTTCAAGCGAACGGTGGATATAGAGAATAGATAAAATGTCGCAGCCTATTCTTTTCCAAACAGTATATTGTAATGAAGTTTTAAAAACATGTGATAGGAAAATTATCTACTCCCTTATTTACGCTTAGTTGTATAATCTTTCCTTATGAGTGATTAATATTCATTCTAATCTTCAAGGTTGCAAATACTCATTTCAGCTAAAACAATGTTTTTTTTTTTTATAATTATTATTATATTAATATATAATTATTATATTAATATAATAATTAGATGCTATGATTTTTTTTGAATAAGTAAGATACAAGAAGAGGTTGCAAAGAATGCGTTTGGCATATTAAACCCGTTTATTTCACTTCATGAGAGTCACAATCAACGATTTTCAACACTCTCATACACTCACTCACTCACTCGCTCACTCACTCAGCGATCAGCAAATCGCTGATTGTGACTTAAAGAAAGCAAAATTTACAGGTTTTATGTTTCAAACGCATACTGTGCAACCTCTTCTTGTAAGTTGAAATGAGTATTTGCAACCTTGTTAATCTTTGAATTCCATTGAACATCACATAAAAGCAGTAATTTGCCACAAATCTGCAAAATTCTACATGACATAAATTTAAGTACTGTACTCGAAAAAAATGCAACAGACAAAGTGATCACCAAAAACTCATTTTAAGACGAATATTGTTGAAATTTTCAGGGAATAAAAAATCACATATTAGCTATGTTTTTGCAAAGTTGGTTTATTCAACCTCCTCTTCTAGGCTAAATGTCCGCATCTTGGACTTAACGCTATCCATCAAATCCTGTGCAGCACTTGCGCCATCTTTCTTGCACACTCTTTCTTTAAATCATTGTCGTTTTTGAAGACCTTCCCTGTTTTCCGGGAACTTCATAACCACCAACAATTTTTCTATTGGGCGAAGTTCTGGCGAGTTTGGCGGATTTGCCTTCTTCGGCACAAAAACAACATCGTTGGCTTCGTACCACTCCATCACCGGTTTTGCGTAATGACACGATGCCAGATCCGACCAAAACAGAGTCTCACCTTCGTGGGACCGGAGGAAGGACAGCAGGCGCCTCTGGAGGCATTATTCGTTATATATGGTGCCGGTCGTTATGTACGGCTTGCTGAATTTGCCGCACCCACAGATCGCCTGCCATACTAAGCAGGGTTACTTCCACTCACTTGCTATTAAAAAATGTTTTCGGAATTATGAAATCATGAAATAGAATAATGCAAATTAGTACTTGTAAGTTACAAGAAGAGGTCGTGAAGTATATGTTTGACTCATAAAACCTGTCAATTTCGCTTTGAGGGCGTCACAATCAGCGGTCTTATG
The DNA here is from genome assembly GCF_037179485.1 of Ochlerotatus camptorhynchus. Lineage (NCBI taxonomy): Eukaryota > Metazoa > Arthropoda > Insecta > Diptera > Culicidae > Ochlerotatus > Ochlerotatus camptorhynchus. The sequence continues at coordinate 576,807 of NW_027040616.1, forward strand.
ATTTGTGAGCGTTCACTCAGAGTGAGCGCTCACGAGTCGTAAAATCGCTGACTGTGACGCACTGAAAGCAATATTGACAGATTTTATGTGTCAACATACACTTCACTTTTTATAGCAAGTGAGTGGAAGTAACCCTGATACTAAGTACTTCTTGGTAAATTTGTCGACCTTCTTCTTCCGGAACTTCACCGGAACATCCAAACGGGACTTGCCGACGAAAAACTCCAGGCCGGGGATCTGCTTGGAGTCTGATTCAATGTACGTCTCGTCGTCCATTACGATGCATTTCGGCTGCAACAACCACTACAACTTCCTGGTGCGGGATTTGGCCACCGTATTATGTTTATCGGTTCAGTTAGGCACCTTTCTTACCTTGAAGACATGAAGTTCTGCCCGTTTCATTGTCTGCTGGACGAACCAGACGGAAGAATTGACCTTCTTAGCAACGTCCCGAATCGAAAGGTTCGGATTGCGCTTGAAGTAATCCCTCACCTTCCTTGCGTTCACGGCAGGGTTGCTTCCACTCACTTGCTATAAAAACACATATTTCGGAATTATGCAATCATTAGATGATATAATGATATGCTGTTCTTGTAAGTAACGAGAAGAGGGTTTACAGTATGTGTTTGACTTATAAAACCTGTCAATTTTGCTTTCAGAGCGTCACAATAAGCGATCTTATGATTCGTGAGCGTTCACTCAGAGTGAGCACTCACGAGTCGTAAAATTGCTGATTGTGACGCACTGAAAGCAATATTGACAGATTTTATGTGTCAAATATACACTTTACGTCTTCATCTTGTAACTTACAAGTACTAAGTATCAGTATACCATCTAATGATTGCATAATTCTGAAAAACATTTTTTTATAGCAAGTGAGTGAAAGTAAACCTGGTTCACGGGATCGGTCACCCCCGCCTCAATAACTCCTTGACAGATTGTGACGAGATTTTGCGCATGTAAACATTAAACTCGAAACTAATTTTATTTAAATTTTTATTCATGCAATGAAAAGTTAAACACATTTGTTTTTTGCATTTTTTCGAGTACCGTAAAAAGGGGTGCTAGTTTTTTAAAGTATATTCTTAAAATTTTTCGCAGCAATTATTTTTTTCATTTTTTTTTTAAACAAGCACTGATGATCCTTGAGTCAATTCGTTAGTAATATGTTTGATGGATATTAAATCATTCGCACTATTTTTTTTTGTCTTGTGACCGAACATTAGTTTTTTGAATTGGGGTTACTTTGATAATGCTCGATGCATGTAGAAAAAAATTGGTGAAACTCAAACAATTTAGTTTTTTAAATATGAAACTTTGAATGAGTATATAATCAGAAAATATCATAAGTAATAAGAATACAACATTTAATTTCTTATGGCTTAATTGGAAATACATTTCATAAATGATGGTTTGAATGCTTTTTCGAACAGGCGATTAACAAGAAAATAGAATTTTTATATATTTGTCAACAATAGAAAACGGCCCATCATAAACAAACCGTTCCAAAGCCCTTTACTCACAAAGCGAAGGCCACCCACGCAAACCAATACAATCATCGGATAGGGGAAACTTCTACCTACACGATGATGGTGTTGATTTGTGTGGGCAACCTTCGATGTGTGAGGAATGGGCTTTAAAACGGTTTGTTTACGAATGCTGATGGGCCCTTTTCTATTTTTGATCCAGAAATATGTAACTCATACAATATAAAAACTACATACCACATCAACGGAAATGCTCTAAGCTACAATATGGAACCAATGTATCCAATTCGGAAAAGGCGCAGAGAGTAAATTTAATCATTCTATTCTACTATCAAATATTTGATTGAACGGCTACGCAGTCTTTGTTAAATTAAACGAGTTTTTATTTACCCGACGTTTCGACACGGGGATTGTGTCTTCTTGAGGGGGAAAATAGTTTTCCCCCTGAAGAAGACACAGTCCCCGTGTCGAAACGTCGGGTAAATAAAAACTCGTTTAATTTAACAAAGACTGCGTAGCCGTTCAATAAAATATTCAACGATACAGTCGATCCTCCACCACTACTATCAAAGCTACCCGCATTACTAAAGATACCCCGTTTTACGGTACAATCTTTACATCGCGTGCGCCACTGGTCTTGTCTGCATCTTTATGCGAAAATGTTCTGTTGCTGGCAGAAAATAGTTCAGAAATTGCATGACATTTTTGCAGCTTGCTAATTTGTATTTGTATGTCTTCAATAGCATTGGGCGATCTTGAGGCGGGAATCAATCTTAGTGAATCGATTAATTTTTTTTGAAAATAATCGATTCACCGATTTAATCAATCATTTTGAATCGATCTTTAGAATCGATTCATTTTAAAAAATGGCACAACAATGTTTCAAATAAAATGAATCATAGGAAAGTTGGTGCAGATTAACGCCAAGTTCAGTCTAAAGTTGATATTACGTTACATAAGTTATCTTGTTATGACATTTAGCTTATAATAGTAATTTTGTGTGATGATTGATATTATTTAGAAATAAATTGTGTGGTGCGTACGCAGTTTAAGTTGTGAATGTAACATTAGGGTGTTTCATTCTGGAAAAAGATTGATATTTTGGATAGGCCACCCCCTAGTTCAGTTCATAACACAAAAAAAAAACATCTGTGCAAAGAATCAGCTAAATTGGTCAATGTTAAGAGGTCGCGCCAACGATTTCAATTTTGTTCGGGATTTTCGTCAAATTAGTATGGCAAAAAATGATGACCCACTGAAATCATTCTAACTTTTTTCTTAATTAATCGATTTGCATGAAATTAAAATATGTTATACCAAAAACTATAATAAACAACTTTGTTGAAGGCTGCAAGTCGATTTGATGCTCCAGAAAACAGAAATTGGCTTTCGGAACTCAGATTGCAGATAAACCTTGATTTGAGCAGAAAAGCAGACATGCTGATAGGGCATATTTCATAGTATGCTTTGCCAGATTATTTTTTTTACCTCAATGTTTATAAACATATTGTGCTGTCATCTCTGGATACAATACTGCCATGGAGTTGAGAAGTTATACGGAGAAGTGGTTGATCGGTCAGCCCATTACCAGGTTCACCGGTAGTTCCAAGTAACCGAGAAGTACTGCAGCTCTTCTTTTTTCATCGCGCACAATCTCGCTCCACGATACGACAATGTTGCTGGAAGGTGGTTCAATTGGCAGAACAAGTTTGGGTCATAGCTTGTATCTCAATGAGGAAAACCAGCCATAGTATCAAGGCTTTGGAAAAACTTCACGATCGGTGGACAAGCATAAAAAAAGTATTTCTGGCATTGACGAAAAATTTGTTCAGCTTAAGCCTTCAACGAAGAATTAGGCAACCTTTTCGATATGGCTAATTCAAATGATTACGAAAGCAGAAGATCGCGAATTTCTTTTAGCGCAGAGAGAAAAAGAAAGGGCAGGATTCATGTTGGGCTCCTACAGCGACGCATGTAATGACGGTAAGAGTCTGAAGGAACCGGAAATCAAGGAGAGGCTGGTTTCTTCATTGCTATACGAGCTCTGACTAAACTTTTTCTGCCGATTGAACCACCTTCCAGCAGCATTGTCGTATCGTGGAGCGAGAGTAATGGGCTGACCGATCAACCACTTCTCCGTATCACTTCTCATTTCCATGGCACTATTGTATCCAGAGATGACAGCACAATATGTTTATAAACATTGAGGTAAAAAAAATAATCTGGCAAGGCCAGAGCTGGCAAATATCACGGCCGTCATGTGAGAATGGGAAAACAGGTCCTCTCACTATCACGAGACGAAACTACCTATCATTAGCTTTCTTGTCATTTTCCAATGATCAAGCACTCATGATAATAATTATATTGCGGTTCTAACATCTAAATTTCTAACTGATTTAGATTAATTCAAGCAAGTAACCGTATGTAATCGGTAGAGTGAATATATTATTACGATTTTCTCTGTACAAGTAACTTTAAAAGCAATAAATGAGGTAGTAATTACGCTGATCACAACACTGTCACGTTTTGTCATGACGAAAAATTCGATGAGATTTTGAAGAAAATCTCTATCATCGTTTTCTCATCCGATGATAGTGACAGAAGTATCTCTGTAAATATCGCGTGAGATCTTTCATTGAAAATGACATTTGCCAGCCCTGGGCAAGGCATACTATGAAATAGGCCCTATCAGCATGTCTGCTTTTCTGCTCAAATCAAGGTTTATCTGCAATCTGAGTTTCGAAAGCCAATTTCTGTTTTCTGGAGCATCAAATCGACTTGCAGCCTTCAACAAAGTTGTTTATTATAGTTTTGGGTATAACATATTTTAATTTCATGCAAATCGGTTAATCAAGAAAAAAGTTAGAATGATTTCAGTGGGTCATCATTTTTTGCCATACTAATTTGACGAAAATCCCGAACAGAATTGAAATCGTTGGCGCGACCTCTTAACATTGACCAATTTAGCTGATTCTTTGCACAGATGTTTTTTTGTGTGTTATGAACTGAACTAGGGGGTAGCCTATCAAAAATATCAATCTTTTTCCAGAATGAAACACCCTAATGAAACATACATACATGATGAGAATATAGTAAATGACTAGTTTGATTTCATTTGACATGTGGAAGTTTTTGATCAGTATACTTGGTTAGGTGAGTGATTGAACAAGCTATAATATTCGTTTTATTGGTATTAAATTAACGATTTAAAAAACGAAAGATTAACATGTGACGCAAAAGATTAGATGGTCGGAGTGTAAAAGCAGGTAAGTACAGAAAGTACTTAATTCGGATATCCCAAAACTCATCCAAGAGAGATCCCAAGAAAGTTATTTGAGCCATGCGTTTTGCATTGAGCCGATATCGATTCTGTGTGGTTTCACCAGTTTTAGAGAATAGCCTCTCTGGCGGAACACTTGTTATTATTCTTGATAAATAGTCTCGAGCAATGGGGTATACATGGGGAAATTCACGACGGATTTTCGACAGAACATGGGAAAACAGGCTGATGCAAGACATTTTGTAATTTTGCCGATATGCCCCCATGGCTATCCAGTTCTGACATAGCAGAGGAATGATGAACCTGAAATATGTCATAAGAAGTGAATGTTTGTACATGAAGATTAATAACTTTCTTTACCATTTCTTCATGAATATCCTACAGGACTCCGGTTTGTTTTGGTTGGGGGACAGATGAGTGCATATCATCGTATACTCTTTCGGTACTGAAGATCTGCCAAGATCGCCCATTTCTAGTCTTCACTATGGTCATTGCGATAAGTATCAAATGGTAGAACCCAATACTCGTTCCACCACTGGGTATTAGAGTGGGTCATCGTTATATGGAAAAACGCAAACTTTACCTCATCAATCGAGAACAACCCTTTTTTGGTTCCATTTGGAGTCCCAAACAACTGTGCAAAATTTGGGGACGATTGGTTGTAACTCGGCTTTCCGCATTGCATTTGAAATTTGTATGGAAATTAGTATGGGAAAACCAACTTTTTTGCATTTTTTATCCCTAGAGACCACAATTTAGCATGAACAATGCAACTAAGGGCCTGTTAATAAACTACGTAGACAGTTTTTTTGGGATTCTTGACCCCCCTCGTAGACAATTATCCATACATTTTTTTTAATTTGTATGGACCGTGGATAATTGTCAACCCCCCCCCCCTAAACTGTCTACGTAGTTTATGGACAGCCCCTAAGTATGTACAAATGTAGTGTAAATATTTAATATCCACTTTTCCGTTCATTTGTTAGTGAGGAGATGTTGTTTGAATTATTAGCAGTGGAAAATTTTAAATTTCTATATAAAGCTTTTATTTGAAATATTAAACTGCCATTAGGGCCACCCGCATATAGAAAACACAGAAGTAGTCGTACATAAAAAATCAAAAAAACTGGAGAAAACGAAAACTGTCTTCACCAGTTTCGTCTCAGACACAAGTACAGTTGGATTTCGCTTGTGGCTCCCAAGTCAAACGTCATTTCTAACAGTGCTGATTCCTTTTCGAAATTTCCATGCAAAAACCGGCAAACGAGTGGAGTAATACAGACTATTCCAATGCGATACAACGAGTTGCTTCCTTGATGGTTGTCAAGGATATGGCTGAATGAGGGTGAAGCTAATATCTAACTTATCAAGAAATCCACCCGAGACCTAGTTCAACAGCAATATTTGCTTCAAGGGATAGAACAGCATTGAAAAAAGTACCCTGAGAAATCGTAGAATATATTAAAATGAAATATAATCATTACAATCCAATGTCGTTTGCGTGAATATATCTCACGTTGTACATTGCACCAAAAGAGTTAGGAAGGGACTGGGGGTACTCGCTTTCAAACTACTCTTATGAGATTGAGCAAATGTTTTTGAATAACCCATCCGAACAACCGAAAGATGGGAAACTCCGAAGTTATTTTAGCCTTTATCTTTACTTTCATTGGTATAAGTGAGGGGCCGAAAGGATACAGTAAGCCCCCCTCCCATATCTAACTACGCCTATTAAATGAAGCACATGTTTTTGAATACATATGATACCAACTTGACAAGATCAGAAACACCGGATTTATTGCAGTTTGAAGCTTTACTTCCATTTAATTGAGTGAGGGGCGTGGGTATAGTGTTCAGATGAATTATTCAAAAACAATTTTTCAGTCTCATAAGCATATTAAGTGATGAGGGGGCATCACTTAATATGCCTATGAGACTGAAAAATTGTTTTTGAATAATTCATCTGAACATACCAAATCGATAAGATAAGAAACTCCGAAGTTATTTCAGTTTGGAGTCTGACTTTCATTGAAACACCGGCAGTGTTGGCAGAAAAAGAGATTTTTGGCATTTAATTCGAACCATTGACGTTGGAGGCGAACCAGCCTCAGGCTGAAAGCCTCCTAAATAAAGATAAATCAATCAATCGCGAACCATTGATCTTTGAACAGCTATAACTTTTTTTAGATACCTCCTTTAGCAAAGCTGTTAGGCACTTTCTGGGCTATACTTTAACGTATGGTTTGTGCAAAATTGTGGTCCCTAGTAATAAAGATGCAAAAAAGTAGGTTTTCCAGGCCGGGTTAAAACCAATCGTCCTCAAATTTTGCACAGTTGTTTGGGACCCCAAATGGAACCAAAAAAAAACATTGTTCTGAAAAAATGATCATAATGACCCATCCTACTAGGTATAGCACACGACGTGTGTTCGAAGTGGCAGATTTTTTTCTACTTTCATGCACCACGGGTTTTTCTTGTTGCGGTGCTCTCAATTTAGTGTTCTAGATACACTTTCTCAGTTATTAATTGAGAGCTTTCGATGCCTGTACCATTTTTGCATTAATAATTGTGTTCTAAGTACCCAGGTAAGTCGAGATTCCAACCCGAAAAATCCTACACCGAACCGGGAATCGAACTCAGCTACCTCCAGTATGATCTTGCTTTATAGCTGCGCCTTTAATGACTGAGCTAAGGAAGGCCCCTTAGTTAGTAAGGTTGCTTAAATTTTCAAATCTTTTGATTTAAAAAAAATCTATCGGGACAATTTTTGGTGCATTTTTATATGGGAAGAATTTGCCTCCTCAAATGAAGATGATGATGATGGTCCCACCTCTTACCCCTACAAAGGTTTGAGCTGGACGATTTATCTTTAAGATAATTGAATATGACATTTTAACCAGGTGGGCAAACAAAATCGAACTGATTCCCTCTAAAGTTTACAGTTGCTTCACAGCGATATAAATGTGGAAAAGCTCAGGCGTCCACCTCTTAGTTCGCCTTTTTGTCCACCTAAAATATTCATAAGTATTACAAGCAATCAAAAGTTAATGAACAATCAACAAAGCATCCTATTACACTAGCAACCCCGCAATCTGATGCTATCATAATTTTCAGCAATGTCAGGAATGCTCACGAACCCCCAACATTTGCCAGAAAACTTACTACTAACTCAAAGTATCTTCCAAATAAGCTTCAAAATTGCATTTTTTTTTTATCAAATGTTAAATTCAGTCCTCTATATCCGTAATACGCGCGCGAGGCTCAAACCTTTGTGGACTACTTTTTTTTTTAATTAATCTACTATAAAATCATATATTAAAAATCCATCATCACCCTCGTGGCGAACAGAAATAGTTTTTGCAGTGCTACAATAATTATTAAAAAGTCGTTATGACAGCTATCCATATAAAATAATCCGTTAGAGATAACTTCGTCAAGATACATAATTTGTCAATTCATAAAAAAATCACTGGATAACTGTTCAAAAGACAGTTTTAACGTGTGAAATGCAGTGTCTTTTAAATTCGGTAAGTGTTGCTAAACGTTTGATATGTCTAGGCATCGAATTGAAAACATTTATTCCTTTATAATATAATGAATTTTGTGAAGCACAAGTCAAGAAATGTGGTGTTCTTATTTCAACCGCGTTTCTAGTATTATATCTATGAAAGTCACTTTCTCTTTCAATTCGATCACACAAATATCGAGGCAGCAAACCGTTAACTACTTTAAAAATGAACACCATAGTCAAATATACAATTCTTTGCTTCACCGACAACCATTGTAAGGCGTCTAACATCAAAGTTGAGGAAGTGAATCTATTACATCTCAAAATCAAACGCATTATTTTATTCTGCAAGCGCTGTAATCTCGATATTTGTGTTGCATTGGCCAGAAATAAAATGGAAGGGCAAAAGTCAAGATGAGGAGAGATGATTGATTTGTATAGCTGTATTTTACTGGCAATAGTTAAATCGTTTTTCAGTCGACATAGAATTCCATACTTCTTGGCAATTTTCTTGATGACATTGTCAATGTGAGAGTTGAACTTAAGTGTGTCATCAATAATCACGCCAAGATATTTAATCTCCCGAACGCGATCAATAGTCTCATCATCAATTACAACAGAGACGTTCTCATTTACTCGATTCCGCGAAATTACCATAAATTTAGTTTTACTTGTATTCAATTTTAACTGCTTATACTTCAACCATCTACTTAGAGAACGCAAATCTTCACTCAAGTGTAAAACGGCATCATCTAAATCCTTAGCTGCAATGAATAACACAGTATCATCTGCAAAAAGATTAATGTCGCAAAATCGTAAAACACGTCGCAAGTCATTAATATACATAATAAATAACAGGGGCCCTAATACACTTCCCTGGGGCACTCCAAGGTTATTCCCCACGGGACTGGAAACAGAATCATTAAAAACAGTCCGTTGAGTTCTGTCAGACAAATAGCTTTCAAACCATTTATATGCAGTACTCGTAATTCCAAAGCGCTTGATTGATCTTAACAATAAGGGCCTAGAAATTGTTTCAAAAGCGCGTTTAAGATCCAAAAAAAACAGCAACAATCGTATCTTTACACTCCAAGTTATTTTTCCACTTCGCTAATACCAAATTCAACGCGGTTTCACAAGAATGACCTTCCCGATATCCCGATTGTTCTGGTATCAACAAACTATTACTATTTAAATACTCCAAAGCGGTCTCCTAAAATTTGTATGGAGCATTATGATTACATTTAATATTTCGAATGATGTCATTAAATTTTAATGTATTTGTTGCTTGGTCTGGCTGTAGGGTAATAAAAACCACTCCAACTGATCGAGCAAAATCCACCATATCTCGATTCTACTCAACAAACAATCATGGAATGAACACGTGTTCTACATATGTTTCCAGTTAACCAGTCGACGGATTGGTTTCTGATCACTTAAACACTCCATCCATTCATCAGCAGCGTCGAGACCATTATGCACGCGCTGGGTTAATCAATCATCCTCCCCATTTTTTTCAAAACCAAAACAAAACCTTCTGAATGATAAACAATAGGGTGGGTCATGTTTGTATGGCTGATCACAACCCACCGCTTCCCGAAAATAAATAACCATACAATTACCATAAAATCAAATAAAGTCATAACAAAATTTATTGCAAACAATCGATCTTATTGTATGTAGGGGAAATGGATGCAGAGTTTTGCTATTTCAAGAATTATTCATGGATACTTGTTTATATAACTCTTGTATGCTCAAATAACCTCGATTATTTAGCAAATTGATTCTTTATTTAAATTATGGATTCATTAAATAGGTAAAGTTGCGTTCAATCATACCATGCAATTAAAATATTCATATATAGATTGAGTTTAAATAAATTGTGTGACTAAAATCGAGGTTGTTCATATTTTGTTATATTTTATTGATTTTATATCGACGAGATGGATCTGAAATTTTTGACGTCTGTGTTAGAAGGAGATACCTGCGATGGGTCGAAGAAAGTCTACGAGGAGGCCGGTTGCTGTTGGTGCAGCTCTACTTGGTTATTTGGGTGAGATCATTCCTTTTTTATTTATTTTTACAGTAACCCCTCCATATCGTTAGGACATCAATTCAGCTTATCGTTTGCCAAAACGAACCCTGCTGCAAACCCTACCCTCTTACCCAACATCCCAGTGATTCCTCGTGGAAGTGCAGAGGATTTCTCGGCTTCCATCAAAGCGAGTGTCACGTCAACACATTCCTACCCATTCCTTTCTTGACCTGCGTTCGGGCGCGGCCGGTGCTGGTATTGCCTAGTTTGAGATCACCAGTTTTTACACATTGAGGATGATTGCTAGTCCCAAGAATTTGTCTATTGGTTCTCTGTGTAATTACAGCTGATCTGGCAATGACAGAGTAGCAACCGTGGACGGTCAATCATGCTCATGCTTATGATTTGCGATCTTGAACTTAGCTGTTCTGCATAGGTTTCTCAATCTAAGCCCTAGGTTTGGAGAAAATACAGCAATTTTTTAATTTTTGACAAGTAAATGAACAGTTTTGTTCTGCTTTCCATACAAACCTTATAGTTCTGCCGCAAATCCAGACCATAACCAAATTCTTTCAAATTTAGCACAGCTATTGAGGAGTCGGGAGCAGGGTTGTTAAGTTGACCCACCCTAATCTTACACCCAGAATCATTAAGTCAGAATAATGCACTGAAACCGTTTCGCATACATTGTGTTTGTATTTATTTACGGGATTATCACAAACCCAGAGTAGCATCATCCGCGTGGACCATTTCACCCGCGCAATTTCCGCTTTATTTCACGTCTAGTTTTTTTTTATCTAATAAATCGTTCCCGGCAGTGATCCATTATCACGTAGCAAACACAACATTCTATGATTAATAAATTATTTTTTGCATGGTTGTTCTCATACCAAGAAGAAAAAAAACGTGAGCAGTAGAACGCAAAAACGTTTCAGATCACTGATATTACTCATATATATATATATTTATCCACATCATAAACTGTCTACCTACAGATACCTAGTTGATGTGTATTTATAGATCAAATAGAAAATGTAAGGAGATTCTGAAAACTCACACCGGCTACAGCGGACACTGTGTATCTTGGATGGTGTGTTGCTCCCAATTTTCAAGTTGTGTTCTGCTGATATTATTTTTCGTCTGGTCCAAAGCATGTGTGGCCCATTTACGGTGTGGACATCGTGTCCATCAAGTTTGGAGCGGTTTGTAAACGATATTTGAGAGGCAACAGATCAGACTGTAAGCATATGCGAAAATAGCTTCGGAATGCTTGCGTTGTTCTTGAAATGGGCTTTTGGAGTTGCGAAAGAGCTGTCACCTTCTAACTCCTGGATTTAAGCTTCTTGCAATTATTTATATAAAAGATGGTTGCAGGAAGATTCTATCCCTAATGCCACTGCCAGTCAGTGGGAGTTAGATTGTAAATACACATAAAAGTTGGAACTCCCTTGTTTATTTTGGCACCGTAAGGTTCTGGAACAAGTTTGTTAGCTCAAATAATAAAGGGTGATACGGTCAAAATTTGGTCAAGGGAAAACGCGTGTAAATCGGTGAAATCGTTTATTTAAAAAATCAAATTAAATTTCTTTTTCAAGTTCAATTAGTATAAAATTCAGGAAAAATATTCAGTTAGGCTTCCACTTTTCCAAATCCGAATTGCCGGGCCTTACGCTTGACCCCTGCCATCAGATTTTGTACAGCCACCTTGTCCACCGTCTTCGCCGCAGAAAGCCAGTTTGCCTTGAACTGCTGCTCGCCCTTAGCAGTTTTTTGGTCTTCTTTAGGTTCCGCTTGACAATAGCCCAGTATTTCTCAATTGGGCGGAGCTCTGGCGTGTTGGGAGGGTTCTTGTCCTTGGGAACCACCTGCACGTTGTTGGCGGCGTACCACTCCATGGCCTTTTTACCGTAATGGCAAGATGCCAAATCCGGCCAAAACAGTACGGAACAACCGTGTTTCTTCAGGAAAGGCAGCAGACGTTTATTCAAACACTCTTTCACGTAAATTTCTTGGTTGACAGTCCCGGAAGCTATGAAAATGCTGCTATTCAAGCCACAGGTACAGATGGCTTGCCAAACCAGATATTTCTTTGCGAACTTTGACAGTTTCATGTGCTTGAAAACATCTGCTACCTTTCCCCTTCCTTTTGCCGTATAAAACTCCTGTCCCGGAAGCTGCTTGTAGTCGGCTTTGACGTAGGTTTCGTCGTAAATTACCACGCAGTTGATTTTTGAGATCTATTTTTTGAGGTAACAAACTTGTTACAGTACCTTGCTTACGATATCTATCAAAAAAATCCAGCGGGTCCCAACTTTTTTCGTGTACAAAAATTGGAATCCATGGCATTGCTGGATCAAACTTAAGGTGCGGAGTGAGTGGCCTCTGGACGGAAGGCCTGAATCGGAAAATGTTTTGTTTCAGGGACTTGAAAAGTATTTAGTTGAAGGCATGGCAGTTATTGATCAATACGTTTATTTATTTAATTTCTTCAATCTTGGAATAGTTCAACCACTTCATTTTAATATTGTTGCTTCCATCGGAAACTTGTTTTGAGCTGCCTCCTATGTTTCATCATACTTCTTCGGAATTTTTCTACGACTGCTCTCGGGAGTTTCTTTTGACCAAGACAATATTTCCAAATTCTCCTAGAAGATTCTTTCATCTGATTTCATCGGAAGTTTCGACCAAAAGTCCTTCTGAATTACACAATAGCTTCCTTAGACTTCCGTTGTCACGTTCATCAGACATCTATATGAAGTTGCATCCAAATTGATCAACATACATCGAGACTCATAAGATGGTAAGGGTAAACTCATTCAGCCTAACTTTCTTAGAGCAAATAATAGAAACTGTGTTTAGACTGATTCAATGCGGTTTATATAAGTATCATGATATGGAGGCCAGACTACAGTACTTAAGGAGAGGCCTAACATATGCAACGTATAATGTTTTGTTTGTGTATGTATCATTGAAATGAAAGCTAAACCATTGAATAAACCCTAGCATGTTGCTTGCCTTGTAGATAATGTTATTATTATAGTATAACACCTAAATCTCTAACTTGATTGCACCTTTCAACTCCGTTTTGTCCTATTGTTACATGTTCTTGCCTAATAATTTTCTTTCTTGTTAATGAAATGGAATTACATTTCTTCACATTAAGCTTTAATAAACTTTTTGTGCACCAAGTGTAAAAGTTATCAATTTCTTGTTGACATACTACAAGATCAGACGTATCACGAATTTCCAGGAAAGTTTCATGTCGTCTGCATATATTGAGACATTCAAGTGCCACGCCGTCCGAAGCGGTAATGAGCAGTGGCACGACAGCAGCGCTGTTTTATATCTTTTCAGGTTCAAGCAGAATGATGTGCAACCAATTGGTATTCGTTTATGATGACTGGGTTTGGGGAAAACGTTTAGTTCATGAAAACAGTTATAAAATTAGCATTTGTGCATTTTTCAAAAGGTTTTTGATTAAAAATTTAAAAGTATTTATTTTAGCAGATTTGTTAAGTAATATCCTATCGATTGGCGTATTTGGATTTTAATTTCATCTATAAATGACAAAGTTGCAAGCGTTCAAAACCTAACACTATTTCAACACACATATTTTTTGATTCAAGCCTCAAGATTTTTTAGTTCTACGTCAAAAAATCATCCTCAAAAATGTCGTATGGATACGCTGTCGATTAATGTTTAAATTCCCTCACTGTTTTTGGCTACCCATGATTCGATAAACATTCGATGGCTCTTTCTGGTAATTCCAGGGGAATCGGTAAATATTTTTTAAACATTATTTAACTCCCTGACATTTCTTCCAAATTTCCCCTGGAATTTTCTTCCACCTTACATCGTAAAATATTTTTCAATTCCTCTCGGAAACTTATTTCGACTTCTCTTCGAAGCTTCTTCAGCCTTCAGGGATGCTTCCAGATTTTTATTGCGGATCCACACTAGCTGCAAGAACTTTTAAGAAGTTCTAGCTGCAGGAACTTTTAAGAAAATCTGAAACTTCAGAAAAATCCAGACTTTTGAGTAGGTTTCGATAAATTAAAGAATGTTTCAATAGCTTCTGCTAAAATTCATAAATATTTGGGATAAAGGGCGAACACGAAATTATTGCGACACCGAAAATGTCATGCCAATTTTCTTATAATGTTTAGAATCAAACCAAAATTTTAGGGTAGTTTTATACATATATTTACTTCAAAAATCAAAAGAAAAGTTAATCGATGGAGCCTTGAGTGTAAAATTGAACGCATTTTCGCTTGATGCCCTCCATCAAAGTCTTTACAGTGTCATCCGGTACCAGTTTCTCAGTTTTTTTTTCCATTTTCTTAACATGTCCTTCTCGTCTTCTTGCTCTTCCGAAGTTCCCGCTTCATTATTGCCCAGTACTGCTCCACCGGGCGCAGCTCCGGACAGTTTGGCGGATTCATTTCCTTTGGAACAAAATGGACAGAATTGGCCTCATACCACTCCAGCACACTTTTAGAATACTGGCATGATGCCAAATCTGGCCAAAATAGCGGAGCTTTGTCGTGCTGCTGCAAGAACGGCAAAAGGCGCTTCTCGAGGCACTCAGATTTGTAGATCTCGCCATTTACTGTGCCCTTTGTCACGAAAGGCTCACTCCTCAGTCCGCAAGAGCAGATGGCCTGCCAAATGAGATATTTGGAGGCGAACTTCGACATTTTCTTCTTCTTAAATTTGTCGTCCACATCGAACTTGCTCTTGCCTGTGAAAAACTCCAACCCCGGAATTTGCTTAAAATCGGCTTTTATATACGTTTCGTCGTCCATCACACAGCAGCCATATTTTGTCAGCATCTTCTCGTAGAGCTTCCGTGCCCGAGTTTTAGCCGTCGATTGTTGCCACTCATCGCGGTTTGGGAAGTTCTGTACCTTGTATGTATGTAGTCCAGCTCTCTTCTTTGCATTCTGGACGTAGCTCTGCGACATGCCGATCTTTTTAGCCAAATCACGGCTTGAGACGTTGGGATTTGCTTTAATCATCCGCTTCACCTTTCCCTCCGTCTTTTTGTTCTCCGGTCCCGGTTTTCTTCCAGCTCCTTTGCCGTGGTCCAACGTGGAACCGCTTCAACACTCTGGAGACGGTTGAATGGTGAATGTTCAACATTTTTCCCAACTGCCGGTGCGACAGGTCAGGAAATTCCAGGTGTTTGGAAAGAATTTGTTCTCTCAACTCGCGTTGGTTCACCTCCATTTTCGTTGAATCGAAAAACACGACTTCGAGTTTGACAGCATGTACACAATACACATCAATGAGAAAGTGTGCAAAATTTGGTTGATTTTTACCCAATGGTAAAAAAGTTATGCCCTGTTGAATGTGTCGCAATAATTTCGTGTTCGCCCTTTACTTCACAAGTCCAAAGAACTTCTGGAAAATTTAATAGTTTTCAGGACAGTTCAGTTTCAGGAGAATTGAGAGAATTTTAGGAAGCTCCGAGAACATCAGGACAGATCAATAAATTTCAAGGAAATCGCTGAAATTTTAAAGGAGTTCCGAGATACTCTGGCAATTTCCAAAAACTTCAGCAATGTTCCGCGGGGCTCATGCAAAGTTAAGAAACGTAAGGGAAGTTACATGAATATTAGCACATTGTGAGAACATTTTATGGGAAGTTCCATGCTTATTAATGGCAGTGTTGATAACTTTTATAAATTAGAAAAATCAGAAAGATCAGAAAACTTCAATGATGATGTTACAATAGAAGGAAATGTGAGAGCGCTTAAGAAATTTCGTAATCTTCAAGAAAGTCTAGAGACCTTCAAAGATGATTATAGATATTCTGGTAGTCTCATTATAATCAGGGAAGTTCCAAGTATTTCAAAAATGATCAGAATACTCCAATACAGCCCTTTTAACTAATGGAAAATTACAAGAACTTTTAAGGAATTCCGAGGAAATATGGAATATTCCTAAGTACATTTCAGGAATGTTCCAAAAACTTCAGGGGAATTGCGGGGTCTTCAAGGAAAATTTTCGCTCATTAAACACTCATTATATAAAACATCCCTCAAGAGCTCTTTTTTCCGGAATTATGTCCTTGTTTCTTTCGACTGTTCCGTTAGCGCTCTGGCTTCCCACTTCCTCTAGATTTTTTTTATCCAATCTACCTTAAGAAGTTTCTGCCAGTGTCTCCAGGAAGTTTCTTCCGTCTTCCCAGGAAGTTCAATTAAACTTCTCCCAGAAATTTCTTTCGTCTAGTTCTGGAATCTTGTCCAGTTGTTTTTCTTTTACTTCTATTTGAAGATTTTTCCGAGCTTCTTCTGTTTTCCTCTGGAAATTGATATTTCTCGGAAGTAAATTCCGAAACTTCTTAGTTTCAAAGAATGCGAAAACCGATTTTTCTCGAAAGTTTCTATAAATTTTTGCCAAAAGTTTCCCAGTTTATATTTTGGAAGTTCCGCGGATGTTTTTCCGAGTTTTCTCAAAACTTCCTCAAATTTCCTCCAGGAGAGCTTTTATCTTCTCTCTCTGGATGTTGTTTTCAGCTTCCTCTAGAAGCTAACTCAAACATTCCCCGGAGTTTTCTTTTGGAATTTTCCGATCATAGTCCAGAAGTTTAAACTTTTGCTTTCAAAAACGGCAAAAATATATAATTAATTAAAATAGTAAATACCGATAAAAACCGATTTTTTAAAACCTTTGATACCGACAACGTCCACACGACGAATGAGAACGACCCAAATTTGAGTTTAGCTCACTCATAATCGCCAAATTCAGGAACTCAGTGGTTAGTGAATTTGCCTCATGGTTTCTTGTGGAAAACCTAAAAAATCTGCCAAAAAATGAGAAAAAATTATCAAAATTTTACTCAGTATAGGAGTAGTATCAATAGACTGAGTGAATCCAATCTTTACTTTTCTCATATTCGGGAAGTTTTTCCTGGACAAACCTGGAAAAACATAAGGCAAATTTACTCATCGCTGAGCTCCACTTTATGTGATTTATGAGTTAACTAATCTCAAATTTGGGTCGTTCTCAAACGCAGTGTAGCTAGACCTTACAGAAATGATGCGTTGAACACTTTGTATGAAAGAAACAAAACTCGAATTCATTTTTAGAGCCCGGCATATCACACCGTTTTTCATAAATAAATCTTAAATTAAAATTAATCTTTAATCAACCCTACATTTTATCCGGTCAACAACAGAACGACCCCTAAAATAAACACACATAGCTAGATAAACACCGACCTACCTTGTGGAATTTCTCCTTATCGTTTCAATCGAAATCGATAAACGAAACCGCCCTGGATTCCCCGTATCGAGTGGCTAAAGTTCACTTGGCCTGCGTTCCACTTGAGCGTGCATATGAAATCAAGTGACAAAGATCAAAGTGTAGGCCACTTACGTCGACTGAAATACGAAAAAGTTCCATTTCCTTTGTGTAATTTTCTTTCAGCCATTCTTTCCAGAAGTTACGGTTCCGAATGAGTTTGGACAGTGTGTGCAATGAGGATGGTTGACGATGGAAGTAGGTACCTACCGATCTCGGGCACGTGCGCTACCAATTACAGTTGACGGTAAATAAGAAGATGTGGGTTGTCACTTGACCTGTTGTTCATGATTCTGAGAAGTGCCTGTCAAAACGGTGGCGTTTTGACAGCCAATTGTTCCGGGTGTCAGCGTTGAATGGACGAATTTTTTCCATTAAAACGATAACATTGTATGCAGGAATCTCCCGAATACCGCGGTGGGTGGTACGGACCGTTATAGCTCGGCTGTCCTCCACCCGATGGAGCGGATTTTCTGTAGGTCACTAGTAAGTATATGATTGGGCACTAATCAGACACACAAAAACAGCTATTTTTTATATATATCTTTATTAAGGAGACTTTCAGCCCTGGGCTGGTTCGTCTCCAAAAAAACAACTAGGTATTTGGTTGAAGAACAGCCGGGCGGACCACACCACTCACCGCGTTATTCGAGGGAATCTTTATTGTCGTCTGCGACTGCGGTCGATAATGGATGGTGAAGGTCGCGACCGGCGGCTAGTTAGTCGCAAGTAGCAACAAAGTGAACTCCGGAAAAGCAATGATTCGATCGATTGAATTTCCTCCACTTTGAGTTGAATGGTTTTTCTGGTCACTTCTTTTTTCGCTCTCCTTCTGGAGACATCCGGCTTGGGTTGGAGACTGAGACAAAATTAAAAACATTGTGATGGGGTGTATGTGTGGATCAAGGATTTTTCTTTTTCGTTCCATATAACGCTTAATGGATCTTGGCGATTGGATAAATTTGTTGGATTTCTTTATTTTCCTTCCTTTCTTAGATAATTAGTTTGCGAGCATAAAACTACTCAACATTCTTTCAGTTTCTTTTTCTCATTCAGTTGGTTTCGTTTGCCAAGTCCTTCTGGTTGCGAAAAAGTGTCAACAGGGGTTTTTCTTTTCCAAATTGGATATTTTTCTTCTGTGTTCGATTGAAAAAATGAAGGAGAAGGACCTTACTAAAACTGAAAGTGCCCTAAATACTAAGGGAGAATAAATTAAATGGGAACGTGGTACTTGTCAGGGGCTTATTCTCTATCTATGTACATCGAGTGTTTTTGTGACTATTTTTTGCTTCAAGAGAGACATGTTAAGCGTGAGCTTAAGGTGACCGTATTTTTAAGGTATGAGATTTCACGTTTACAAATAAAATACTGCTGCGAGTGCCAAATGAATACAATGATCACATTTTAGAATTCCTAGCATATATCTTAAGTTGAATTCGCTCTACAGTAGTCAGAAAGTTTTACGATTGAGCTTTGCAAAAATGCCAGATGGGATTAAACTATCAGGAGTGTACTGTACTGTTCAAGTACAGTTTTAAACGTCTTTTTTTGCTAACCGCAAGCTTTCAACGACACTGCAACAACAGTTTGGTGTATTGTTTTCATCAATTTATTCGCACTCTCAGTATTTGTTTTCAAATACAGGCAATTAGAATTAACTAAACTTGGTCGTTCTTTTCCACCTGACTGGTTCCATTGGCACAGCGTACCAAAGGTGAATCTATTGCAAGTAAGTTTGATTGCAGTTGTAGTTGTGTGCCGCTTGTGCCACGGTCGTGTGTTTTACAGATGCATGGATCTTGTGCGGGTTTTCTTTTGTTATTATTCTTACTCCTCTGTTCGCTCATTGTTTTCATATTCTTGGCATCTGGTTTGTTTTTGCTACGATTGTGGTTCATTTTTTTTGTCAAAACGCTTACTACTGCCATTGCACTTGTTCATTTTTGTTTTTTAGATTGTTTGGACACCGATACAGTCACTATTTTTTTTGTATTGATGGTGATTGTTGTGATGTGTGTGGTTAACTTGATCTACATTTCTTACATACTAAGAGTGTGATGCTGCCAGTAATGGGGTTTCTTCGATTCGTACCGTATCTTATAGAATAGAATACTTATTTAGACACCCTGCTTTTCGTTTTATAATCATTCTTGTGTTTAGTTTGATTACAATGTAAATATTAGTTCTTTTTCATCGACATAGGTAAATACATCAATTTTGAATTGAAACATCTTCACGATATCCTGCGCTTCGCGATCCTAGATCTTACTTACATCCATGTATGCTTACCAAGTTTTACTTAAATGCAAATACATCTGAAGCACCATTTTCTAACCAGAGTTGCCAGGAAATTTCCTGTGTCGGTTGACTGCTTTTAGCTAACTGTCTACTGATCCTAAGAATTAAAGCATCTGTTTCATGTAGTGTTTGTTGAGGGGGATGATGGGGGGCGATACTCTTCACTAGTTAGGAAAATCAATCGTTAAGCGTACAGTCAGTACTCAATTTTTTGAAACTATTATCAGTTTTGCGCGTATCTAGGACGTGTGCTTTGTTTAGATATTTGTTTTTATTTTTCTAACACTAACAATTTATTGTTTCATTCGAGGCCTTAGAAGAATAGTTAATTTTAGTTTTATCAATCTTTTGCTTTTGCCTTCTCTCCGTTTTTTTTTGTTTCGTTTTGTAGCTATAACAATCATCCGCATTCGTTTTTGGCCACTTTCTCGCTCTCGCTATCTACGGTACGGGTTTGGTTCAGCATCAATGTAGCACCATTTCGACAAGAGTGTTTGTGTTTTTCCTACGATTTAGATGGAAAATACCAAAATTGCGAAGGGCAAACGGATTCGATGCAGTATTATCCCTTGGGTGTTTGGTTGTGTTAATCATGTCTCTTTTATTTGTTTGGTTTGATGAGCAGAAGAGGTTGGCTTGAATTTTTCCATAAGGAAGTGTAAATGCGATCGGTAATTGATTTCCATGTGTTTTGATTATCGGAAGGCCATGAAACTGTTATCTCTATGAAATTTTCCCAATGTCTTGCGACGCCGTTGGCGCTGCAGTGCATTGATTGTAAATAAAGGATGGCCTTTGTAAATGAGTCAGGTGATTTCGGCTAAAGGGAGGCTTTTGGTGATAAAGCCATCAGCAATAATCAGTAAGAATTGATTTTGAATGTGCTCGAAATCGAGGTTTGTTTGCTATTTTGGAATGATTCATTCAACATGCACAGGAAAGGTATTTTATATCAGGTTTGTCACAGCAATAAATAAAGTTTATTGGTTGTAAAATTGGTGAGTTCCTTTTTCGAATAGCAAACCGGATTAGGCGGATGCCGAAATTAACTCACAGGAGCTACATTTCGGTTTAGGCAGTAGACTGATGCTATGATTTTCGGGCGTAGATAAGCCCTACTGCAAAATTTATGGATGAATCGCGTTGGAAATTATTTAAGGGGGCTGAAACTGTGAGGTGATAAGATTAACAGCAATACCCTAGTAAAGTTGATATTACAGGCTGTAATATCGTAGCTCCTAAAATCAAGCTAACATAACTCACCAGCTTCAATTCTCAGCAAACTTTTGTTTAAGCTTTATTAGCGAGATTTTTAGCTCGTTGGCTAGTTCATCACGTTTCTCAGCAAACTGTGGTGGTGAGTTTGAATTTCAAGATTTTTGCTTTACAACCGAATGCAACCCCAAACTTCCATCACTGCTGGCAGCAGTAGCTTCGTGTCTGCCATGGGTGAAGAGTACAGAGAGATAGCAAACTAGACTTTCTCTTTCTAAGAAAACGATGTGCAACGGAATCATTTCTGTGTCGAGTCAGCTCTCAGCTACAATTTTACATGTTGAGAATAGCCGCGCAATATCAAAGGAACTTGAAAAACCACGCGTGATATTGAAAGCGTTTATCTAAAATATAATTTTGCAAAAGATTATGCCATCACTGATATTGATATTATCGGATCATAATTATCGATACGATATCCGATATCTGTCAACCCGATACCGATAAAACATGTATGTTGTATCGATATTTTGAGTAGTTTAAGCTGGGATCTCAAATAAAACATTGCTCAACGTCAACTGGTCATCGGCAGCATTACATTTCAATATTATTAACGAATTTGTTGTTGATGTTTGGTGCGCATGATGGTGGCCTCATAGTCCATTAAACTGATGAAAAATGCGAAAAATTTTATGTAAAGGCTACAGGCTAAGCCGTTAAACCAAAGTTTTTAAAAAAAATTATCGGATATCGGCCCGATACCGATAATTTGAAATCCGATACCATACCTATTCCTATTTTGATACAAAACTGTATCACGATTACGATAAACCAATGTTCTGAATAGCCCTAATATATTCAGGTTTTCACCCTAGTCTACTATAAAAATTGAATATCCCCCATCTGACATCCGACATTTATCTGGTGTTTACATCTGTGCGGATTTGCTAGCGCTAAAGATTTGGAAGCCCTCTGTGTCGTGATTTCTAGAGGATTTCGGCTTGAATCAACAATGATTACATATTTCAAAGCATGCAAGTTCGGCTGCGCAAGGTGTGAGGCGAGAGGTATGTGTTTATCAGCTTCCTCCTGTAGATATTGCTGTTGAACATGCTTTGCAATATTCTCAATCTCTAGTAAACCAGTAAAATGCTGAAGATTATAAATCATGACATTTCGGAGGAATATTCCTAACTAGCTAATGTACATGTTCGAAAGCGAGTCACGCAAGATTGTCGAAATTGACCAGAACTAATAGACATTTGAGGTAAATGCATTCGTGAAGGGTCAATTCAAACTTGAACGAACTGTTTTCAAAATATGGACGTGGACTACACAGCTAAATGCATTGCCGTAGATCTGCATTCTTCTCTTGAAAGACGACTCTTCAAAAATCGTCGAATTCTAGGTAAATTTGATTATACATTTCCATTACATAGAGTCGATTCGATTTAAACTATCTGTCAGTTGAAATGTTTTCATTTCTTAATCAGGGGAATTGACTATGCGCGCCACAGGTGGTGGTACTACCAACTATGATACTTTTAAATTGTTCGTTAAATGCTTGTTCGATGAACAACTTTCGAGAGTTATGTCTGTTTGTCTGTGGCCTAATGTCAAAGCGAGGGGTAATTGATTGAAATTAAAGCGAGCGTAAAAAGAGTATGATTTCCACGCTGAGAGATTATACCGAATTTATGATTTTTTCCAAGTTATCTGAGCATTTTTTCAATGCGCTGAATTCAAAACGACACAAAAGGGTGATTTATAAATTATGTCATGCTTTAACGGGGTTCAATATTCCGTGGCAAGCATATTATTAGGAAAAGTAATAACATGACTGATTTTTTCCTCAATTCCGCGTGACATAATAAATGCAAGGCCTCAAAGGCCTAGAGCTTTCTTGGGAACTCGTCTTAAGATTGTCTTGACAAAATAATTCTTGACAGTCTCATAAAAACAAAAGTCTAACGTATGTATATATTGCCCAATATATTCCGAATACATCACCATACGCCTCCAGGGGCATTCCTAGTCCTATCCCACCGTCTTATCTAGAACTTCATCCGTCGACCGTCCGAGAAGCATTCTCCGAAAACCAGAAATTCAACATTTTAAAATTATAGCAACGCCGACTGCGTTGACACCTTGCAAAAATACCCAGAATTCTGCAAGGCGGTGGTGGCGGTGTCTCCTTGGGAAAACGATGATGGTTCTATTTTTAGTCCAAATCGTGTTCGTAGGCCACAGAAAAAAAATGCCATTCTAGCAAACCTGACGCTGCTGATGCAGTAGATCACACCGCTCACCGAAACACACACACACACACACACCGAGTGCCGTGGCTGCACTGTTTCTTTTCCGATTAGCATAACCGGTCGTCGTCATATGGGCACAAGAACAGAAAAGAGAAAAAAATTGATACACGATGTGGACAAGTGCTGCGCTCACTCAATTTGCCCGATACGCACGTGCCCTATCGGGAACCAGATTGCCGTGTGAGGGTTTTATAGCGAGATAAATAATCGGAGAAAAAGGCAGCGGGTGATCCCTCCGGAATTGTCACACCCAGCTGGTTAAGTCTATCTTTGTTAGTTCCCTTACCCAGGTCCGTTCTGAAAGACAGTGCATAAATTTCCATCACATTGGCACGTTTTGGCAATTTTCCAGCGGTCACTTTGTTTCAGGCAACAAATTAGTTCGACTTACTAGCTTTGAGACATGGAAATCAAACAACCCTTGTTTCCACTAGTGACATTCGCACCAAACTTGTATTCTGCTTCTTTGGGCATGTTACATAAATGTCCAGGAATGAACGATTTTATTCGATTTTATCGTGCTTTTTTTTCCGTTCGCCTCCAATGGAATAGCAATGAAATAGGGTAGAGCGCTACTTCATCATAAGCGCTCATTTCCATTTTATCGAGCAGAAAATATCAATACTATCAATGATTTCGCCGTGCACATACCAATAATACATTTGCTCCGATGCGTTAGTTCATAAGCTACAACACAAAGCCTCATTGTTGTTAAAACAAAAGAAGCGCTCCTTCAAAATCAATTTTTTTTTCTGCCTTCAACCGTAAGACGACGGAAATCCAATGGCGTTTCAATGCGTTAGGATGTAATTGAAACTCGAAGGACGAACTTGGAAACAGTATCTCAACAATTTGTGAAGGTAAATAAATTTGGAAGCCATTATAATCATTCCATTTATTGTTCATATCCGTACGAAAAAGGGACGTTTAGTGCGGATTGTCCTTAGTAGGACAAAAATTAGATCAAAAACCCTACCTACGTTGGTAGATAAATTTACATCACTCGTGCACATACAGGTGTTGCGCTGACAAGACACAGCTAGAATTTGCCATGCGAGACTAGAGATTAAACGACCAAATGTAGTGCTTCAAGTCAACCCCGATAGACTGACTAATGAATGCTGGTTCTTTCTTTCCTTCGTGTCTGCCCTGGGTGAAGGCCAGTCCGTGCCGGGACCGGGATGCAAATTAGTCAGCGTGCCCCAGTCTCACTATTCCAATGTGTATTTTATGTAAATAGAGAGACATTGCTCATTAGGCAGCGTTCCAAACGCCCCATTTCCCCGATTATTCGAAGGGATCAACAAGGGACAAGCTGTCACCCAAGATAACCGTCAAGAACGTACCAGAGGATACAAATGGGAACAATTTTCCTCCAACCCCATTTGGTCACCACTACACGGCCGATTAAACTAACTCAACTTTGAGTTGCATCGTTGCATTCACTTTAATTCGCATAAACGTAGGATACCAAAACTTTTCGAATCGAGAAAGGTTTCACACAGTCTAGATTTTTGAGGAAAAGCGAGTAACATTTTACTCAGTGTCTATGTTTGAGTGACCTACGTTTATGAGATTTAGAGTGAAAACCACTCCATTTTGAGTTGATCTCATCGGCTGTGATCCACCGTATACGGGGTCGCCGTCGGTACGGTGGGATTTGAGATGGAAGTAATGCAATTTACTGCCGGTTTCTGACCGGCTGCTGCCCTGGTTTCTATCTTCGGGGAAGACGGTTGATAGCCGTTTGGTGGAGAAAAATAGCAATAATGAAAAAGTTTGCTCACACCTCCCGTTTGTAATGTCTACTTGGATGGGTGCGCGTAGGAGGATAGGCATCGAGAAAATTGACAGTTGGTGACATCGTCCGATCGTCCGTGTGGAAAATAGGCATCCATTGCCGAAGAATAATTCCTTCGGTTGATGGGAAATGGATCATCATTTAGCCACTGGGGTTTTACAGCTGATGTTGCAAGATTCGCACAGATGATGTGAGTTAAATGCTGGTCGTATTGAATAGAGGAGTCGTTCACATTTCTAGACTAAATGTATTTTCAATTTAGTAAGACAGAAGCAAAAATGATCTATCGACCTCGAAATTTCAATTTGGGTTTTCAGAGATATTGCGATTGCTCGTTCGTAGTCTGCATTACTAATAGAACCGCAATCAAATATTTCTTCAATTTTGGCGCACTGAAACAATCACCACAGTTGACAACACCTTTTGAAACTGTCAAATGAAGCTGCAAGAACGATCACTTGAATCTCTTTAAAATAACTGATAAAAGGGTAATCATCTATAAGGCTCTTCCATCGGCATTCAACGCAGCTGATTGAAGATGTTAGTGATTTAAGGACATGGTTCAAGGAACCTTCATATGGTCCACCACTTCACGTTTGCAGGGGAACACATCTCATTCTCCAGAAGCTTTATGAATCTCACACAAGGAAAAGTTCGCCAGTCATTGCGAGTTTTCGCGAACTTTTCCCGTAGATTGATTAGAGACTCGCTTTTTCTCCCTTCTCCTACGTCCTTTTCTTCCATTCTTCGCTTTTCAAAAAGCGAGGAATGGCGCTATAACCATAAGCCATATAGAGCTAGGACACGAGTTAGTGCTCATGTTCCGACCACTAGAGGAAAATGGAGCATCACTTAACCATTTATTACTAGATATTGTGACCATTCATTTATAAACAAAAATACAGCCGAACGTCGGCTACTATGTCCACGTTGCACCCATTTAATGGATCCACGTTGCACCCATTTAATGGATTCTGAAGTATAGTGTTTAAATCCTTTATTTAAATATGCCCGATGATTCAGAACATCTTGTCCCTTAAATGCTGCATTTTGATATATTTTGCGTATTTCTAATGTGAATCATGTACCTAATAGACAAGACAAATTATGGAGGTATATCTATCATTTTCCAGGTTCGAGTTCGCCTCTTCTGACATTTTCCCCCTACATTGTGTGCCCGAGCTGATGCAAAATGATGAACCCAATAATACCTACGGGAAAAGGCTTCCGTGAACCATGCCCTCAAGCAGAACGTAAAGCAATAATCCGTGGAGAATCAATCGCTAATCCTACCCTGTTGACTATTTTGCTAGCTACGCGATAGTAATCCAGCATCATCTACCCGACGTGAATCATTTATCTCGATTCTGCTTGTTGTTTTGGCACTGGCATAATCCGATCAGTGAGTAATTACTTTGTTACCATCATTCGGTGACGGTGTGGTTCAGCTAATAATTCAATTCAGCTGGGTAATTCGACATCTCACTGGACGATTTGTAGTGGAAGCACATTAGATAATCCGATGCTGTTGAATTTTGCGATACATAATAATAAACAAAAGGAAAATCTAGAATTTTCCTTTGTTTATTAGTGCAAATGCCTGCGGGTACTTCAGATTATGATTATCAAACGACGTGAAGTTGAGGGCGAGTGATTTTGGTATGCTTTGATCATTCAGATTACAGACATTGTTTCAGGTCATATTTAGTCAAGGTGTAGGAAATCCAAACTTAAATGAAACTGGTTTGTTTACAAACAAAAAGGTAGAATGATCCAATCGGCATCGCAATTGCACGAAACATGTCAGATAGTCAGATTACGCATAGCGCTGGCAAATCATGACATAGCAAAAACTAGTTTCACACGTAATGCAATTCAACTTTGACGTACATAAAGAATCGTTAACAAATATGGTTTATATTTCAAATCTTTAATTACTGACTTGTATGACATAAGTGACGTTTTTGTTTCTAATCACCGATATTTACATGAAAATTTCGTGTCTGACAAAAATTTGACAGGAGAGTGTTCATTAATAATAAATAATCCCATAAATTGCAAGTTTTATTGAAGTTTTGAAGCATTCTACAGTTCTAAATCATGGTCTACAGTACCCTCATAAACAGTGTTTACTTAGAAATGAACAATAATTGTGAAATTTTTAGTAAACAAGACCCCGCTCCGCACAGTAAGAAAATAAAAATTACTATCACATTGCACTTCAACCACGTCAAAAATGTGGTGTAATTTAAACTGTCATGATAGGAAAAAATGGTATTTTGGCAGCGAATGCATTGAAATAAGATGGGATTGAGCCGGCACCGGTGGTGTAGTGGTAAGCGTGACTGCTTTCTCGCCCCAATGGGTCTGAGGTTCATTTAAAATTAACTTATCGCGAAGAAGAATCCCAGCATCAGCCTTTGTTAAAAGTGAATCAGCCTACGGCTTTACCTTTTTGATTCAATTATCAACGGTAAAATAGCTTCTAATTAGTTCAATCGAATTTCTGCCCACCTCCGACAAACTAAGAGACATGATTTTCATAAACCCCACACAAGAGACATTAGCCCAATAAAATACCTTTTTAAAGCTACACTTCCGTTTGCTCGTCGTTGCTGGTGCAGGAATTGGTGGCAAAGTTGCATCCCCACTTCCGTGAACTATCACAGACTCGTTTCAGTATCGATTTCTTCTGGATGCACAGACTGTTGAGTTCGTCCGACGGATACCGCTCGAACTCGACAATGAACCCGTTGGCCACGGCCACGGCCGCCGCGTGATTCGGGGTAAGGTATTTGCACGAACTATTACTGCGTGACAGGCTGGCGATGCGTACCTTGTGCGATTTGTGGTGCAGTCCGAAGGGCCCGTTCGATTCAGCTTCGTCCGACGGTCCGTTTCCGTTGGTGGTAGCCTGATGAAAGCTAATGTTGGCATTGTAGTTGTTGTTATTGTTGAAGTGGGTGTTGCTGTTGGTGAGCTTCTGCAGCCGCTCGTTGGTTTTCTTGTCGATCCCGAGCAGTCGCCTGACACCGCGCTGCACCCGTTTGTTCCGGTAGGCAAAGATGAAGGGTGAGCTAAGGTTGGCGATGATCACCGTGAAGATGGCCAACAGGGCTTGGTCCGAAATCAGCACCAAATCCACATGCCCTTGCATCAGCACCAATATTCCGTACGGGAGGTACGATATGAGAAACATTATTATCACCAGTATGCTGATTCGAGCTGCACGTGATTCTTCGCGATATTTGAACAAAGAAGATGCATTCGAAAGTCGATGTCGGATCGACGTCATGTAGCTGAGTGCCTTTGGCGGCACGTGTACAGCCGGCAGGGACAGAATATGATGGTTTCCGATATGGTCAAACTCCTGCGATACGAGTTTCTGGAAATTCGGAGTTGAGTGAACCTGCCGTAGGCCGGGACGTATTTCTTGGTCCTGTTCGCTGAAACTGACCAACCGCCCGGCACTGTGGTTGCGGCGGATTTTTCCCGAGGCATCGGTGGGGAGGCTCAACATAATGTTGTGATTTTTATCTTGCTTCATCGATGGCTTCGGTTTGCTGATTGGTGGGGACTGTGGCTCTACGGTGGTATTGTTTTCAATTTGTACTATTGCCGGTTTCTCTTCCGGTTGGTACTTGGATTGGTGTGTGGGTGTTGGTGACTGCTGCAACAAAGGCTTCAGGCAGACATCCTTGTTTTTAATACTACTGCTGTGTTGAATACTATTTACAATAATGGTTTCATCTTCATAGTGAATCTGCTTATCGATTTTCATAGTCAGCCCATCGCAGACATCACGGTCCGTGTGCTGGCGCAGATGTTCGGCTTGCTTTTCCGCTTGCTTCTGTGCTGACACGGCTGCCAGATTCAGTGCACTCTGCAGCAACGGGGAAGATCCATTTTGCCGCATCCGCTGGCCGCTCTCCCGTGCCTCCGAAAATATTCGCCAATACATGCCGCATACGAGCGCAAACGGCAGCAGAATCACAATCACAAAATACGTGTAGGAGAAAATGGTGTTGTACAGATCCTCCGAAATGTTGAGATGATTTATGAGGCCATTATCGTAGTGGACGGCCGTTAGGTTTTTATTAAAATGACTAGACTCGAGTGCTGCCGCTGCTTCGGCGCTTGTTATCCGGTTGTTAAACAGTGTAATGTTTTTCTGATCGCCTCGAAAACCGGAAGCAATTCCGAAGGCTATCCCCAGCAGCCAGGTCGTTGCAATGAATGCCCAAGCTTTGAGCTCGGAAATTCTAGAATGGTACCGCAGGGGATCGGTAATGGCACACCATGTATCACCGACTACTAGCAGAACCGAAAGAGCTCCGAGAGCCACGGCCAAGTCGAGCCCCCAGCATCTTATCTTGGTGAGCGTTAGCTTCATATCGATTACATCATCACGAGTGGATTTCACGTGCAGCACATCTTCCATATTTACATTACTTCTTATCAATATAGTATCACATTCGATGGTGGTGGCGGTGGCGTTCAAGCATTTAACTATCCTATCGGTTTGATTATTAACACTATTTGCCGTACTGTCGTCACTGGCGGTGGCATTCACTATGGTCGCGTATGGAAGTCCAGCATTTCCGGAGGTCGATGCCGCCGTTGCGTTTGTCGAGGTTGACACGGTACTTGCGGCCAGTACCACCACCGTTGACGGCGATGCCGTCGATGCAGATTTCGATGTAAATGCATTCAACAGCAGCGATGGGCCCAGAATTATACAACATACCAAGTTCACAATCAGCAAGTTAATCACGAACCGATTCGCTGTTGTTCGCAGACTTGGGGTGACCCAGAAAGCGCCCAACGCTAGGATATTCACACCGATCGAGCAAAGCAATAATCCACCGACCAGGCAATCTACGGCTAACATTGTGCTACACTGGTTTCACTTTTGTTCAGCCGGTTGAGTTTCGTCATTTTTGTGTGTACAGTTTTATATTGAACTGAAAGTTTCGCTACTCTATTCTCCTCGCTTCAACTGTCACACCTCATGACAGTCATGGTGTGGCTACTGAAATTGGCACCGAAGTTTCATTGTCGCTTCGTTTGTCACTCAATCGCACTCTTGTTTGACACTGAAATCCACAAGCTAATTTATGATATGACTGCTCTTCGGGGTGCTTCTTCACTGAATTCACCGCTCGCCTTGTATCCAATGACAAACATTCAACTGCTTCGGTTTCACTAAAAACTGATCGCACGCGTCTTTGCAAATTTCTCACGGCACTGTTTTCTCGAGTGATTTTTTTTCTTCTTAGCTAATTTCGTCTATCTAAACCGCATTTATCATATAAAAAATCGTTTCACACAGGGAACACAGATTCTCTCTCATCTAAGCACTGCTTTCGAGAAAACACTTGCTCGTCGCGCGGTAGTCTTTTGACGAATGACACAATGAATCAGCACCGATACCTTGCCAACCACCGACTAACTGACTGCGTCCTCTGGATGTTGGCAAATTTTCATAGACGGCCGTCGTCGTGTCGTTCTTCCGCGTGCTGCTGCTACACACGAAGGATTTTACCGAGTGCCGAAGACGTGCTCGGCTTTTTTCTATTCTTTATGCCTCCCGCTCGGGTTCTGTTACATTCTGTGTTTGTAATATTACCGCCTGCTGGCTGCGTGTAAGTCAAGTTTGTGTGTTTGTATTGGTGCTGCAGCTTTTGCCACTATCCGTACTGCTGTTGGCTTGGTGAGGCCAAAGACTCGGCGTTCGTCGTCGGTTGCAGTTAGTGTTGTTTGGGCTTGGCATTCGCAGTGGACGCTCTTTTTTTCGCACCGGTAAAATATCTGTATGCCGACGATTGACGTAAATTTCACATTTGCGTGGAGCGCTTTAAAAATGTTTATATTTTCCCACCACCACCACTTTGCCGCCGCAACGCACCTCGTCCGTTCGTCTGGCAGTGCGTTTCGACGATCACTTCAATTAAAGTTTTCTTCGGCGATGCAGAATGGATATCATGCTTCAACTTTTTTTTTTAATGTTCGCCTTTTGCTTTTCGTATTTTCTCACCACAGACTGGATCTTGTGTGATATTTCAGTGTCTAGTTTTGCTGTGGTGCGAAGTTCAAGTTCATGTTGCCGTTCGCGGTCGAATGCCTCTGCGCGTTGTTCGATGATAGGTTACGTTGCAGAACCTGGAATGAAGTGAAGAGAATTTTTATTATCGATTTTGACAGGGTTAGCTTTCACTGTAATCGGTTGTTTGCGCCGCATTTTGGTGGATTTTAATGGAAAACTTTTAATATTATTTTAGTGGAGCATGGTGCTTGTTTGCTTTATATCGAATTACCCGTTGTTATTTGTGATTTAATCATATAAGTATATACAGGTCCCCTGAATATATTTCGCACGAAAAAAATGTTACCGAACACCAATGTTTTGGGTTTCATATATTGGTGGAAATCGATTTCATTCACATAATTAGCTTGCATTTATTTTGTAAAATTTAATGGAAAGTTTTCTGACGGCCACAATAGAGCAGTTCAGCGTGGAATAGGTATATGAACAGTTGTGAGTCATTCTTATTGGAAGCGGGACATTTCGCTGAAGGACGTTTCGCCAAAAGACGCTTCACCGTAGCTCATTTCGCCAAATGGGTCATTTCGCCGAAGAGCAAGCCATTTTATACGGTTTAGAACTTTTCTCAAAGCTCATTAAATTTTGAAATCAGTCTTGAAAAAAGATTAAGAAGGATCGATTCCTTCTTTTGAACATGAGCAGTTCTTTCAAGTTGTACTGATGTCAGAAATTTTTCAATAATCAATATTTTTGATTTATATTATATTATCTTTCTTCTTTTAAACATGAGCTGTTTATTCGAGTTGCTTACTATGGGAATGTATATTATTTAAATGTTTTCCAAATTAATATTAATTGTATATTGATTCGTGATTAATATATGGCTAAATGACCCAATCGGCAAAAAGACTCATTCGGCAAAAAGACTCAATTCGCGAAATGGTACATTCGGCGAAATTATCCATTCGGCGGAATGAACCATTCCGCGGAATGAACCATTCGGTGAAATGTCCTTCGGCGAAACGTCCTTGGGAAAAATTCCTTCGGTAAAATGACTTAATATATGTTGTTTATGTTTTCGATAGATGAAAACATGAATCTTTCACAGATAAATATATATATAGTTTGCAAGCAAAAAAAATTTATTTATTTATTTCATCAACCGATGTAGACTAGTACAAATACATATACAAATTTGTTTTTCTTAAGAATATTAAAAAATATATTGTCAGCTATTATATTTTTACTTCCTACGAGTTATGATTCCGTATGGAGTTAAAATATTGTTTTAGTTTATGCCGAGACATTGAAAAGTCAATGGTTTCGCAGTATTGATTGTAAGACGCCATCATGCGATTTAATGGCCCAAATTTTGCATAATTTGTGCGATGATGGGTTACGGCAAATAAATTTCGATTTCTGAGTTGTCGAGTAGGTACATAAAAATTTAATTTTGATAAAAGTTCTGCTGAGTTAATGCGCTGCGAAACGATATCGTTTACAAACGAAACCATTGCATATTCACGACGCTCTTTTAATGTTTGTATGTTTATAAGCATGCAGCGTGCTTCATATGATGGAAGAGGAAATGATGTCCAACCTAATTTACGAAGGGCATATAATAGAAATTGCTTTTGTACTGATTCTAATCTTTCTTCGTGCGTGATTGAAAATGGAGACCATACAATGCTGCAATATTCCAGTATTGACCTCACATAGGCAATATATAGTGTTTTAATTGTGTATGGGTCCTGAAAGTTATAGCAAAAGCGCTTGATAAAGCCTAGCATGTTATTTGCCCTGTGAATAATTGTATTGTAATGGTCTATGAAAGTTAGTTTGGAGTCTAAGATAATCCCTAAATCCCTGACTCTTTCACATTTTTCTACATTCTGATTTCCTAATGCAATTGAAATGTTTGATGGTGTTCTTTTTCTGCTAAATGATATTAAGTTGCATTTTTTTACATTCAGTTCTAATAGGCTTTTTTTACACCATGTGTAGAATATGTGTATTTCACTCTGGAATATATTGATGTCTTCATCATTTTTTATTTCCAAAAAGAGCTTCATGTCGTCGGCATAGATTAGCAATTTTATTTTTTTGAGAATGAAGGAAATGTCGTTTACGTACAGAATAAAAAGAAGAGGTCCCAGATGAGAGCCTAGGACAAATTGGATACATTTGAAAATATCATCAAATGTTTGTTCTACATATAGGTACTTTTGATTTGAAGTCTAAGTCAAGAAAATGATAAAATCAATCAGATATTTTGACATAATCAGGCAAGTTGTCCCGCACTCTTGGCGTTTATGAGTCTTGTAGCACCATTATTGCCATAGCAGATAGTATGTAAAAGCCTGGAATCAAAAATACAGAAGTCAATACCGTGCCACTAATCCTTGAGAAAGGTTAAATATATAACCGAAACTATCGGATGTAGAAGCGAAACCGTTTCCCTGTTACTTAGAATGCCAGAGTCCTAAGAAATTGCACTCATATTCAGATAGTTGTTTTATTTTTAAGTATATAGAAATATTTGTAAGATTTTCATGGAAAATACGTTAAAATTACCTTGGATTATTTCTAAAATTTTTTGAAATTCTGTTTAGAAATATTCAGTGCCGTCAAGGGTGACAATTACACATTATGTGGATATTTTGGATTTTTATAATTCTTCTTCAATCCTTCGGGATTTTTATCATCAACATTAAACATTTCAAACGGATATGTGTGATGTCGTGATCGTCTCGAACAAGCAGGTTTGCCTCTCGGTTGATAAGATTTGATGCGTAGTAGGTGTGTGCTAGTTTTATTTTTTGGGTAAATTTTTCAGTCGCGTATCATCCATGTGCTACACTTTGGTTTATTTATTAAGTTTCATTAACAATGTTTTATTGTATTTTATGATGTACGATATCGATTTTGAATGAGCGAGCAAACTGTCGGATAGGTGAAATGAGGTGAAAGGAGGTTTTCGAAGCTACTAATCAAACAATAACTGCAGTATTCAAGCTTGCTGAATGATTCTATTTTGTTTTTTCAATTAAAACAAGTTTCAACGTCGATTGATTTCAAGGAGGATAAACGTGACTTGGGTGTGCGTGCGGTTTGACATGTGTTGGATTGTTATAAAGAAAA
Organism: Ochlerotatus camptorhynchus; assembly: GCF_037179485.1. Classification (NCBI taxonomy): domain Eukaryota; kingdom Metazoa; phylum Arthropoda; class Insecta; order Diptera; family Culicidae; genus Ochlerotatus; species Ochlerotatus camptorhynchus. Next base: position 611,244 of record NW_027040616.1, read on the forward strand.
ATGAGCGTTTGAAATGTTTAATGTTGAGCATAAGCATGAGCATGATTGACCGCGCACGGTTGCTACTCTGTTATTGCTAGACCAGCTGTAATTACACAGAGCACCAATAGACGATGCTTGGGACTAGCAATCATCCTCAAATGTGTAAAAACTGGTGATCTCAAACTAGGCAATACCAGCGCCGGCCGCGCCTGAACACAGGTCAAGAAAGGAATGGGTAGGAATGTGTTGACGTGACACTCGCTTTGATGGAAGCCGAGAAATCCTCTGCACTTCCACGAGGAATCACTGGGATGTTGGGTAAGAGGGTTTCGGTTTGCAGCAGGGTTTGTTTTGGTAAACGATAAGCTGAATTGATTTCCAAACGTTCATATAACGCGAAAGAACTTGGGATTGAAACCACTGTCTTCTGCTCAGTAAGCAAAAACGTTTGCCACTAGGCAGGCAAGCTCCTTTTTAATCATCGAGTTGCTGTTATTACCATGTAGTTACATCGCGAATCTTGCATGTGGATGGGCCTGAGATTAGACTCATGATGTTCTTCTTAGTAAGCAAAAACGGTCACCGATCCCCTCATATCACGTCATACCGATACTCAAGTTGTTGTAACCATTCAAACCCGGCACCGACGACAATGAAAAGTTTTGCAAAATACACGATACAAAAGCGATTTTACTATAAATCTCTTTAATATAAAAGGGCCTGGGAACGCGTTTTTTGCTCAGTAAGTAAGCTACGAAGAAGTATTTAGGCCTTGATTAAAGTCCACTTTCACGTGACGTTCAATGTTTCGATTTGCTTTTTAAGCATTGTTCAGGGAAAGTTATGCGATCTTTTAAAACATGGTTTAAGCAAACGACCCTATCACATAAGTAATGTAAAGGGGCATGGGTGCTCAGTAAGCAAAAGGGTTGCTCTAAATAATATATCAAGCCCGGGTAAAAAGCTATTCAAATGAAACGACACCCCCGAAAGCAGTTAACAATGTTTTTCAAACCGGATCAACCATACGTCAAATTTTAATTTACTTATTACTTTTTCCGTGCCGTTACACCTGAGTTCTAGCTGATACGATTTTCTACAATAATGGCTTAATATCTTTTCCCAGCCAGGCTCAAACATGTTTTTGAACCTGGGCCGATCAAAATTCATTTTCCACCGAAAGTAATGCTTTTGTACTCCTCATTCGTCCCATCATTCGTCCCATCATTCGTCCCATCATTCGTCCCATCATTCGTCCCATCATTCGTCCCATCATTCGTCCCATCATTCGTCCCATCATTCGTCCCATCATTCGTCCCATCATGTCAATTTTTATCTTTTAAAACCAGTAACGCTGGTAACCTTGGTGCCCTAGTTCTGACAACTTCAAACTAGGGGAACAGGGTTTTTTACTAATGAAGGGAGCACATTTTAGTACTTGTTACTTTTTATGCCTTGTTAGTAGTGACAAGACTCGGGTTGTGACCACCCCCGTTATGAATTGTTATATTGCACTCAAAAAATTGGTCACATAAATTTCACTGGAAAAAACACGTAACTTTCAGATATTAAAAATTTTCTGTAAAGGACATGACGTTAATAAAAGTTATTACAAATCGTATTAAAAGCAATGTAATTCGCTTTGAAACTTAGATGAATATATTTAAGTTTCAAATGAATTTCATGTAAGATAATTTCACTTAGATCCTACATGAATTTATAGTGTGAAAATTTCTGAGTGGTGATTTCACAAACAAAACCTAGCAAGGCGTCCAAACGGTACATTGCTGACGAGTTGTTGCTGCATTCACAAATAACATTGGATTTGTTGAATTTTCTGATAAGTATGATGTTTATTTTTGTCATAATACACCATTTATTTATGGTAGGTTTTTAGAACGAGGAATGGATAGACGAGGAATGATCTCACCCGAAAGATTGGCAGAGGAAGTGCAGCTGGCCGGAAGTTGCTGGAACACATAAGACATCCCTTATAACATTGTTATGGTTATTTTGCTTAACGACGTGTTTGGGTATCATCCAAACCATTTGTTTAATAGTTCTATTATTTGGGTTATCGTTCGTTTATGGTATTTTTATAGGAATATATTATATTCAGAAAGCAACAATACAATTTTTATTATCTTGAAAAATAATTTTAAAATTCCTAACAATGGATGCTACGCAGAAACTTACTAAAATTTAAGTGAAAACATAACAAAATTTACTTAGAAAGTACCATAAAATCTATGTTGTTTTCTAGTGGATTGGACAAAGATCTTTTCACTTTGAGTAATTTTTACTTAGATGCTACATGAAAATAAAGTGAAATTTATTTCCAAATCCTATACTACCTATTAGAGCTGTATGTGGATAGAAATTAGAACTTTCAAACCAATCCACATATGCAAAATGTAAAATTTACGTGAAAAACTAGATGGAAAAATCTGTATATGTTTTCATGTAACATCTAAGTGAAACATTTTCTGAGTGTGTATATTTCAAATCAAACATATTGTTTATATTCATATAGAGTATATATAATCATTTTCCCTTTGTCCTTCTCCTTTTCCCTTCCTTTTCCTTATCCTCATGTCTTTTCAGAAAGCGAGTAATAGCGCTATAGCCATAAGCCATTAAAGGCTAGGATAAGAGTTAGTACACATGTCCCAACCATCAGAGGAAAATGGAGCATTACTTAACCTTTCTAGCTAAGATGCTTCCAACGATCAATCATATAATTCATCCATTTATTGGATTCTGAAAAATCGTGTTCAAATCATCGATTTAAACAGGCGAATTAAACAATCTATTTTGATGTATATGAGATGCTCAAGGTTCTTCAAATCATCCTAGAGTTGGGGGCGACTCCGTCGCAGTGTTTAACCTCACACGACAGAGTCACGATTTCAAATCTCACCCGGACAAGTCACGAATGATCCCAGCGTATTAAAGTGACTATAATAAATGCGGTGTCGTTTCGATTTCAACCAATGCATGAATTTGTATATTGTGTGGCAAGCACAATGTTGCTCTATACCCAGGGAAGTCAAGAAAATGTACAACCATTTGCAACACTTGTGCGGTTAGCATGGGGTCAGCTTTTAGCATCTCTGCTGATATGCGATCGACTCCGAAAGCCTTGTTGGATTTTTGTTGGCTGTGGACGTCGAAACTTGATCGTTTCAGCAGGTTTGTTGGGTAAGTAAGTCGCGTCGTGCACATGTGTGGGTATGTGCTATCGCGGAGGGCATCGTGCATGTCTTGGTTAATCCAGGAGATTAAGTTATCTGAACACCAGGACAATTTGGAGAATCTAGAACAGCTCATACACATAGAATTGAAACGTAATGATGTGAATAATGTATATTGTTTCATCTGAACTCCAGAATAATTTTGAGAACCTTGAGCACAGATAAACAGACGTAACTCTTTGAAAAACTTTTTCTTGAAAACATAGTATCTCAAAACATATAACCTCAGTAGCGACATCTATCTGGCTTCTCACGGAAAACAAGCTTGCTCACTAACTCGTAAAAAATATTGCATAAAAGTTCTATATAATATATAGAAACGTCAAAGTGATCCGATGCCAGCGCTGCGGCGAGTAGGTTCGCGGAACTGGTAATATTCAAATCAACCGTTAAATGCATGAACGAAGATACACAATGAAGAGATACGCCTGTTTGTCTGTGCCTTGAGCATTGTGTAAACATCAAAATAGATTATTAGTGTTACGTAAAAACTCTATGAACATGTTTGAACAGGTGTCGTCAATGAGGACGTCGTGCAGGCCTTGGTTGATCCAGTAGATCAAATAGCCTGAATTCCTGGACAATTTTGAGAACCTAGAACATCTTATACACATGAAATTGAAACGTATATGATGTGCACAATCTATATGTGCTTGTTTGGAGATTTTTCGTTACTAAGGGCCTTGTAGGCATGGTTGGTCTAGTAGATCATATGATCTGAACTTCAGAATAATTTGGACGTCCTAGAACATATCAAAAATAATATATTCCCGATTTTTTTAGGTATCTGTACTTAAATAGCCGTATTCTATTAAAAAGCGCTAGTTTTTCATTAAAATATGCTTTAGGAAAAATCGGGAATGAAAGTGTTAAAGTAGATATTATAATAATAATGGCTCTGAACTGGTAAAGAAGACTGGTAATTCCGAGTTTAAAATCATAGAGCGTGGAGTCTAGAAAGTCATTCACACTTCAAGTCCGTCATCCTCTTAAACGAATAAAGTCAATCTGTCGAAAAACTTACTCCACGTTGTCCCTATTTTCATTGCATACACTTTCAATGTCAGTAAGGCAACGCTGCAACGAAAAAAATCAAATCATTCATCCGTTTATCTGTCCTGGCATCCATCAATCCAGCAATCAATAGCCGTGCCATAGGCACAGCCGCAGTCCCTGATGCAGAGGCATCTTTCGTGACGGAGCAAAAAGGGTGTACAGTAGCCCCTTCGTATATGCGGTAGGTGGTACCGTCCAACCATCGCTATTTCTCGGCTGTCCTTCAACCAATTGAGCTAATTTTCTGTAGATAACTAGTATATGGTTGACACTAATCACATACAACAAATCAGGTTGAAGGACAGCCGAGAAACAGCAGTGGGTGCGGATGGCAACACCCACCGCGTATACGGAGGGGCTACTGAATACAACAAAAGCTAGGTGAACCTTTACGATAAACTGACGACGAAATGCACCATCCACATCCAAAATGCCGGCGAGGATCCTTTTCAAAGTTTCGCATTCTTCTCGTGGTTGCCTTTGTTTGTAGTCTTCATTCGCTGGAGGCCGTTCTCGGGGGTTGGTTTACTGTCGTTGAATATGCAAAAGCGAGTACAAGTCAATCCCCGGGTTCAATAGAGTCCTTCTGACAGAAAAGTGGATCTCCACTCGTTTTTTTTTGCTGTGCTATTAGATTCATCGATCCGTAATTGATACCTATATATTGCCTTTGACAATCTGGCTTTTGCTCTTGGCACGCTGCCTGCCATTGTCGTGCCAGGAAGTGAACTCTTGCGAAGTTGATTGAGATTTCATGCCTAGTTTTGGACTTTTGCAAACTTTCGCAGAGGAAAATGCCACCATGTCTGGTTTGGTGTTTTCTTTTCTAGAAAGTATGAGAAGATCACAGCATAAGGTACAATTGAGTGGGCTGGTAGGTTTTGTGTATTGAATTACAAAACCTTCTCCCACCTGATTCATTGCAGGAATAATTTTTATAATATTTAATAGTTCAGGTAAATGTTTTCTGATGCAACATGGCGTTTAGGTCCCAGAATTAAGCAATTATTTTCATGTTCGAGGCCGATTTTTTTTTCAAAGTCCCAGAGTGTTTCTGAGGTATAAAATTCTTGCAAATATTTCAATAGAAATAGGTCTAATGTCATTGGGCCAAATGAGTCATCCGGCTGATATTTGACGTAGGACTACGTCTGTGATTTCTATATGGGGGTGCACTTTGTGAAAACCAAAAATTGAACATGTAAAACAAAATTATGAAAGATTTTGAACGGTAATAACTCAGCTGCCCCTGGACCCATTTCAATAGTTTTATCACCAATCGATCAGATATATTTCTACGCATCTATTAAAGTTAAGACTTTATCATTTTTCAAAATGTCACTTTTGAAAATTGCACGAATGTGCAACTGTTGCTATAATAATTAAAATTATTAGCGATTGCTTGCGAAAAGCGATTTCTCTAACACAGATTTCAAAGTTGAATTACATCCGGACTCACCAAACGGTGTTTATTCAATCATCGCATGGTGAGTGGTATTGTTCTCCAGTGCACAACGGAAGGCTCCCCGCATGCAGCTAGCTACCAAGGCTGGCTCCAACTGCTGATCGGATTCAGTTCCAATCACCGTGTGTGGTGGTGTCCATTCGCCGGCATCATAGTACATGAACATTGTTCTCTAGTACACAACGAAAGGTTGCTTTCAAGCAGTGAGCTGCAGCTCACATGAACATCCATAGAAGGAGGAAGTAGCTGCACCGCTATTGATCGGAATCAGTAGATCTTCGTGAGCCGCTGTCGGCCATCTATGCCAAGCGCGTCACCCTCATTCCAAACAGCATACAGCTCATCAGCCTCATCTGTGTTGCTAATTAATAGCTCAGCATTACTCAACCATCACGACAAAACGGTCCCTTTTAGGACCACCATAAATTTGTATTTTTTTTTACATTTCTGGATTAACAATAGAAAAGGGCCCATCAGCATTTGTAAGCAAACCGTTGCAAAGCCCATTCCTCACAAAGCGAAGGCCACCCACGCAAACCAACACCATCATCGGATAGGGGAAACTGCTATCTACACGATGATGGTGTTGGTTTGTGTGGGCGGCCTTGGATTTGTGAGGAATGGACTTTGGGACAGTTTGTTAACAAATGCTGATGGGCTGTTTTCTATTGTGGATCCAGATTTTTCAAGGTCATCAATCGGATGTCAGTCCCATATCAAGATAGAGCTGGAATTATGGCGTATCAGCTTTTGTAAACAATGAGTTCTTTCGATGATGTCTTGAAAGTCAAGGCTCGCCCACGCAAATCAACATCACCATCAGGAAGGATAAGACTTCCTCTACCCGACGGTAATGTTGGTTTGCGTGGGCGTGCCTTGATTTCCTAACAATCAACGAGAGAAATAATTGTTTTCAAAGGTTGTTACGCCTAATTCTTCTTTGATTCTTTGATTAAATCAAACATACATTGGGGGTGCGATTTCAAAAACTAACGTCGGTCGCGGCATGAAAGTCTGATTTTGCAGCTCATATGAGCATCCATAGAAGGAGGAAGAAGCTGCACCGCTATTGATAGGAATCAGAAGCTCTTTTTTAGTTGCTATGGGACATCTATATCTAAGCGTGTCATACTAAAAAGTATAAACAGAGAGAACCCCGCTCAAATTCCTATTCCTACACAAAACACAAGCTCCTGCGTCAGTTAACAAATAATATTTATTATATAAGACCACGTACTTCTACGTTACCATTGCGTACAACCCCATAGGGCTGTCTCTTGAAGTTTTTTTTTTTTTTTTTAGAAAGTATTAGATAGAGCTTGGACATGGTTTTAGTAATCTTGACAAATTTTTGAGGTCTCAGCTAAGATTTTTTTTCAAGCTTACGGATTTTTTTTCTGTTTCTAGGACTGCGGAAGGTGCCAGTACGACCAGCTGTCAGGTCGCTGGTTGAAAGCTCACGGAGAATGGCCACTTCCTCTGACGCACTGGTACATATTTGAGGAGCCATCCACTGGACGCTTTTTAAAACCACGAAGTTTGACAGATGGCTCATCACATTTTAATTCCATTGGAGAACTGATCAAATCCCCGGACGTATCGGAATGCGTCCTGGAAGATCATGACTGCAGTCTGACCGTGAATATGGCCAGCACTGGCCGAGTTCTGAATATCCGGAAGTTTGATATGTTGCCCGGTTACTTTTAATTATTCTCAAGAATTGGCGATTCCCGGGAAGGCATTTGAACCGGGATGACCAGTGTCGCATCAGTATGGCCACCATTGAGGTTTGAAACATCATGAAGTTTCAAGTGTCAAACGGCAGGGTTTGGTTCTAGTCGGAATCTATGTCTGTTGGATCATTTGTGATTTGTTCGGGAATGATCTTTGGACTCGTGACTTTAATGTGAGAGAGGTATGGATGTTCCAACGCGGTGGAAATAGCTGTATTTTATCGGGTGTTCTTTGGCTGTCACGCTAGGTTGCAGTGGTGAAACATAGTTATGTGGTGGAAGACCTTAACGGGGTAGCCGTTCTTGAAGAAAGTCCTGAGAGCAAACATCCGGAGCGAAAGACAAAACGATGTTAAGGAAATTCCAGCACCTGGGAGTTTGCTCTGATAGAACCGGAAGTGATTCGAGACCGGGATGGTTGTCGAATCCGAAAGCGAGCTGGAGAACGCCAAGATCTGTGATAGCCGACAGGAGGCTGATGGGAGCGGATGTGTGCAAGGTGAGCAGAGGTGTGTAAAGGAAGTGGAAAGCAAGTGAAAAGGATGTCGAAAGGAAGAAGGTCCGACATTTGGATAGAAGTTTAGAAATAAAGGACAGGGGCAAGAAGGGACGATGGAATGAATGTTTGAAGCGTACAATTTCGTGTCTTGTTGTCTTTTGATGAAAAAAAAAAACACTCACAATACTCAATAATTCCATGTTGCGCTTTTCCAATCGTTAGTTCATTTTCGTTGCCTAGGTCAATGATGATTGCTCCAGTCCGTATTCACATTGTTTTTTGACGGCTGGCTTTTTTGAGCCAGAATGGGAATTTAGCAGAAATAATAGTCCTAGAACTTTTGTTGTAATATTTTAAAGTTTGGAGACTAAGGTGAAGTTTTCAAATGTCCCTTCTCTAGGTGGGTGTAAACTTTAGGAAGGCCCTAAAATAGTTTATATTAAAAAAAATACTATCTCTTTTAATAAAAAAGTTATATCTAATTATATTTTACAAAGTTACATTGATGTTATACGAGTTTGAAGAAAAATTTGGGAACTTTCAAGTAGTTCGGAAGACCTCAGAATAGTCTATTCTGATTTCCATTGAAATATTCCTCAACATTTCAATAAAGCTATCCTCCTAATTTAATTTTAGTTTAGTTTTCCTCTGAAAGATCTTGAAATTCTCCACAATAAGAAACCCTTTGGAAAAACTCTCCGAATATTCATTGAATTCATTTCAGATATCCTTCCTCTGGAATTCTACTCACATTGAAAGTCTCCTAAGAATTCAGTGGCATTTATCCTCACAAATTACTTAGATTTCATCGTATAATTTGTTTGGCAAACCCTCCTAAATTTATTTTCCGAATTCCTTTAAAGATGTTCTGGAGTTATTCTCAGATTTATTGTAATCCTCCTTCTAGTATTTTCAAAAAGATTCCAAGGATTATGCTCCGGATTCGTTTTCTTCCGCAACTTTATAAAATTATCCTCAGAAGGCCTTTGGAATTTTTGTTTGAAGGAGTTGTGCTCCTAAGAAATTTTTAGAGTTTTCATTAAAATTTGCTTTTAATTCAGTTCAGAGTTTCTTCAAATTTTTGTCAAAACTTTCAGGCTTCACAAGAAATCTAAAATTTTTCAGAACTACCTTAAAAGCAGATTGCATTCGATGTTTTTCTGAAAGATTCTTTTCCCAGAACTTCCTTAAAATAAGGCCATTAGAAATTAAAGTAAAATTCCACGAGCTTTTAAAACTGTGCATGGACTTTTACTCCAGATTCTTGAAAATTTCTTGAAGTATTATAGCTTTTAAGTCCAGAACTTAAAATTTATTATTTTCTTTAAATATCCTTAGCAAAAAGTTTATTAAATTCTCTGAGCCTTCCAGGTATTTTCAGGAAAAATAAAAAGTCCTGAGGATTCCCGGTTTTCCAGGTTTTTGCAGTTAGTAGACACCCTGACTAATACCGTGGGTTTGGCCATACACTTTCTATTGAATTTTTCATTTTAAAGGTTCATTTCGTGCATAAATGTTTATGAGATACTTGGTGAATAAGTCTAAAACATCAAACATTTATTTTCTCGTAGGTCACTTTTTAGTCCACTATTTTTACAACTATAAGTCACTATTTGGTCACTTATTTCTTTAACATGGTCACTAAAATCATTATTTTTGACACCAGTGTTCGCTACCAGCCCTGCATTTGTTAATAACTATTCACTCAGTTATTCAAAATTGATTTTCTTGAAAGTAATTGATAGATAAGGATCATAGCTTACTAGAGTTATGCAAAGAGTAGGTAAATCTTTACATTTGAATCAACACCAATGAATTTTTACACATAAAGTCCGAGATGTGAGGTGAGCATTTCTCACTTGATTTTTACAACGCAAAAACAAATACAGTTTATTACTAGAATTAAAATCTACTTTTTCTTACGTACCTATTACAAGCTCTAACTTTATTCTATCTACTGCTTCAAACAGAACTATTTTTAATCAACTGTGTACAAAGTTATTAGCAAATGAGCTGTAGTAATATCTTTGAATCCTTCCTGGAATTCTTCCCTCTCTTTTCTACGGAACATGCAACACATTGCACTCTCACCATAAACAGAAACATTCCATAACAATTTATAAATGAATCGTTTATGTTTATCACCCAAATTCTTAACCTACTGAGGACTGCTCAGTCGGCACCCGAATACCTTTTCGTCGTTTGGAAACCTCCTTTAATTGTTTCCGTATGTACACTTCACGCGTATACAAACTAAGTAAAATAAACACAACTCGCTGTGTCGCTTTGACCTCAATAGCCTTCTCCAATAGATAGAATGGAATAAAGACACATTCAATGTTCAACAGTAGAACGTTTAAGTTAATTATCCGAAGTCCGTATGCCACAGAGCAGTTCTTGACCAAAACTGTGAATGCCAAGCATGCATGACAATCCGTTTTAAAGAAAAAGCTTTACAGTCAATTACATTAACTGTTAAAGTTTTACATTTATCTGAACTTTAGTAAGTCGAAGATCTCAAAATGTTAAATGTCTTGCTGTTTTGTATTTCAAGTACAACTTAAATATATTTAATATTTACAGCGGTGCACCGCGGTGTTGGTGGTGTAGTGGTAAGCGTGATTGCCTCTCACCCCAAAAAGCCTGGGTTCAATCCTAGTCGGCGCCGCCGGGATTTTCTGAGGCATAAAATCTCTGATCACGCCTTCCTTCGGAAGGGAAGTAAAGCCGTTGGACCCCAGTTCATGAGTTGATGGGTCGATAGGTAGGGTTCACGTGTGGGAGCTGCCTCCCTGGCGTCGGTAGCATTGGTACTCAGTTCGGAAAACAAGATCGACGGAAAACAAATCAAGGAAAAAAAAAATATTTTAAACTTTCAAACTGCCATAATTCTGAGCAAAAAAAAATGTTTATTTCAAATTTGCATTATAATTTATGCAAGATTAAAGATGTTCAGTGAAGTCCCATTAACTTCACATCAATTTTAAAAACTTGACAAGAATGAAAGGAAATGCTAAAAAAATCAGCAATACTTAATAAACGAGCTATAGGAATATAAGGAATATAAGGAATATAAGTGATAAAAGAAATATAAGGGAAGTTATTAAAACATCTTAATAATATGCGGAATTTCATGGATGCCTCAAAAACTTCATAGCGGTGCCATTTACTTCAAAAAAGCTACAGGAACTTTTAAGAAGTTCTTGGAATTTCAGGAATATTCAGAGAACTGATCGTAAGTTAAGATAAATTCAGAGATGTGGAGAGAATCAACGATAAACTGTGGAAACATATAAGAAGTTCCAAGTACCTCAACAAATCTAGATCTAGAGATCTTTTGTGAATTGCGGATATATTAGTTCCCGTAGCTGCAGGAAAGTCCAGATTTTTGGAGGAGTTTACAAATCTTTTAGCGTGAGATTAGATAAATTCAGGATAACTCCATGATCTTCAGGAAAAAATACAATAACCCTTAAGGGTCATCCACATTAGGATCTGACGCGTTGTGTCAAAGTGACAGTTAAATCTATTGTCTAACAGTAAAATTTTCGTCAATGAAACTTAAACGGATCTAATGAGAGTGGCCCTTGAAGATGTGCCGAGAATCTCAGGGAAGTACAGAGTCCTTCAGAGGACTTATGAAAGCTTCAAAAATATTTCGGGACCTTCACAGAGGTCCAGACAACTTCAGGTAAATTTAAAAGTGTTTAGGACAGTTCCATTTATTTCAGAGCAGGACCAACATATTGTAGAATTGTGAATTTCAGGAATAGATCAGAGTACCAAAGGGCAGTTCAAATTATTTCAAGAAAATTGAAGAAAGCTTACAGAAGATTCGAGAAATTCGGGAAATTCCAGAATCTTCAGTAAAGCTCCAAGAGAATTTATAGAACGTAAGGGAAGTTAGGAAAATATTAGAGTATTTTAAGAATGTTATATGATTATCCTGGGAATTGCAAGAACTTCAAAACTTGGCGAGAATTTAATAATTTGAATAGAGATCTTCAAGGCAGTTCCATTAATTTAAAAAAAAATGTGATATTTTCAAAAAATTCAAAGAAATTTTGAAGATTTTAGATATTTTCATGATACTCAGCGAAGTTGCGAGAACTTTCCTTTATTTTAAACGTTGGTCTCTGTTTTGCTATCTAGTGCCAATCACCGATCACAGCTGCGTAGAATATCGCACCCATTCAACACACATGGGCCGGGACCAACGGCTTTACTTCCCTTCCGAAGGAAGACGTGACCAGAGATTTTTATGACTCAGAAAAATCCCACCGACCTCGGCTGGGATTGAACCCATACCCATTGGGGTCAGAAAGCAGTCACGCTTACCACTACACCACCGGCGCCGGCAAGTCGTGAGTACATCGAGGATAATAAATTAGCCTTGGAGCTATTTAATTAAATTAAGGAAATTTGCAGAGCCTTTCAAAAAGTTCCGTGGAATAATGGGATATTCTTAGAATACTATGAATGATCCGAAAACTTCTTAAGTGTCAGGGATTTATTAATATTTAGGGAACCATACATAAGCAAAACTTTAGGGGAGTCCAGAGAAGTTCAAGGAAAATTAGGGCTTCAAGTTCTGAGAGCGTTTATGGGGCTTACAAAAGAATGGCAAATTAAAGGCAATTCAATTAACTTCAGTAAAATTGCGGGACTTATAAAAATACTGAATAATTCAGGGCAGTCTCGAGAACTTCACGACAGTCCTGAAATCGTTTTGACAATTTTATTCTTTGATTTCAATTTTATTTTGCGAGACAGAAGGGATTCTTATGTAGGCCAAGTCTCAAGTATACAGGGCACACTCCAAAAGGTAAGTGCAGTATGGTGAGCCATATGAGAACTCTGTTGAAAGTCTTAGATCCATATTTATTATTTCGTCTTGATTCCAGAAAAATTGAGGTAACCTTAAAAACTCCAATGATAATATTCTGCTTGATGATTGCTCTGCAGGTTATTTCACTATTCAATATCCAAACATCTCAACATAGTTTTCTCCGGCAATAAATCCCTCAACTATTGATTTTAACTTAACTGATTCATATTAGCTTTGGTTACCCATGCTGAGTGACCAATTTAATTCACTCAAACAAACCTGAATGCTGCTCAACTGGAATTGCTCTTCTAGACATCGAAAGAGCATTCGACAGTTTTTGGAATGACGGTTTGATTGTCAAATTTAATAAGTTTGATTTTATGAAATTAGTTTAAAATTATTTAACGAACACAACTATGCAGATACATTATCAAAATTCCAAATCTGAACGACTACCTGTTAGAGCAGGAGTTCCTCTGGGTAGCATTCCTGGGCCTATATTGTATAATATTTTCTCTTTGGACCAGACTTGGAAAAACACCCACCGGCACTGCGAGCCGTGCAATAATATTGCTCCCCGTTCAAAGCTAACACGCACTCGGTTTCGGTACCTCTTGTCGGCTCGCCACCGATACGAACAAGAAACCTGAACGCGGAGCCGTTTTATTCGGCTTGGTGCCGTGCTATGGTTATTCGGTGCGCTCCGTGCGGCTCCGTGCCAGGGTCCGGTGCCAGACAAAATACCGTGCTTCTTCTTCTTTGTTTCCATTATCGCAGTCTACCTGCAGCAATTTTTTTTTTCGTTCCTTTTCTGATTGACCTTTCCGGCGATACTGTACCTCTTTACTCCTATGGGAAAACCCCACAAACAACTGTCATTCTGTGCGTGAAGCATGGCGGGCTGTTCCGTACTCTGTCGCTCAAATGAAAAATCTCAAAGGGGCTGTTCATTAACTACGTATACAGTTTTTTGGGATTCTTGACCCCCCTCCCCCTGCGTAAACAATTGTCCATACAAAAATTTTAAAATTTGTATGGGCCGTGGATAATTACCAACCCCCCCCCTCTAAACTGTCTACGTAGTTTATAAACAGCCTCTTATTTAGAAAACTTTCTTTAGTTTACGCAGCGCGGCACAACATGTACCAAACATAATCGTACACGAGAATGATGAGTGGTAAAATTAGCACCAGAGCACCAAAGAAGTTCTTTATTAACAATAGAAAAGGGCCCTTCAGCATTTGTAAACAAACCGTTCTAAAGACCTTTCCTCACTAAGCGAAGGCCACCCACGCAAACCAACGCCATATCATGTAGGGGAAACATTCCCTTATCCGATGATGGTGTTGGTTTGCGTAGGCGGCCTTTGCTGTGTTAGGAAAGGGCTTTAGAACGATTTGTTTATAAATGCTGATGGGCCCTTTTCTATGGTTGATCTAGACATTTTGCTTCACCCGGTTATTCATAATTTTCAACATTTAGAAAATGGCCAACACATCCGTATCCGAACGGACCCTGTTCCTGTCGAGAGAAATGACGGACGCAATTAAGAACGCATTTTAAGTTAGCTTCGCACCATGGATTCTTATGTAAAGGGAAAACCTACTTGCCCATTTTTCTAAACTATTTCAGAACAAATTTCTTGAGTTCATCGAGTATAATTAAACTATGAGCTACTTGCTACCACTTCCATTGAAAAACTCAGTTTTGACAAAAACGCAAATGGGACCGAGCATAGCGCATCACCAACAACGAACGATACGAAATCATGAGCTCCGTTGGCTCCGTGCCGCACGGTGGCGAGCCGAAGCCCGCAGCACCGCGTTTGGGTTTCTCTTTTGGTTCGGTGGCGTGCCAACATGTTGCACCGACACCGGGTGCTTTATCGAAGAAACCCAGTGCTGTGTATACATGAGTAGGTTGCCACCGAGCCGCACCGAGCGGTGTTTTTACCAAGTCTGCTTTGGACCTCCCTGATTTGCCTCAGGGTTGCCACAAATCTTTGTTCGTCGATGACACAAGCATTTCCGCTAAAGGAAGAAGTCTTCGTGTTATTTGCAGCAGACTGCAGAAAAGTTTAGATATTTTCTCTTCTTATTTTAAAAATGTAAGATTTCTCCCAACGCTTCCAAAACTCAACTTATCATATTTCCACATAAACCTAGACGATCCTTTTCGAAACATGGTAGCACTCACATAGTCACTATGAACGGAGTTCTAATTTCCTGGTGAAAACAAGTGAAATATCTTGGATGAGGACCTGGCCAAAATTTACTTTTAAAGATCACATTGAGGGCATTCAAACCCATTGCAACAAATATATACAATGTTTGTATGCTCTTTTAAACATGTAATCCAAACTTTGCCTTAAGAATAAACTTCAATTATTTAAACAATTTTTCAGACCGATCTTGCTTTACGCTGTTGTTGCAATACCAGGAAAAGGCACTTCAAAGCCTTTAGAACAAAGTTCTGAAGATGGGTTTGATGTTGCCTCCCTTGTATAGTACTACCAAGGTATATAGAATTTCGAATGTTGAAAAAGAAAAATGAGTGGTTTTTTGTAATTTATGCTGCTACTGCAATTTTCCGGAGGGAACATTTCTTGTTTCATGATGCAATTATTGAATTAGAGATATTTTTGGAACATCGTCTTTGCAGTCTAAAAATGCATCAAAATGAATACTTATGTCCGCCGTTTCCGCCCTTGGAATTGACCGGATTTTATATCACATCCACAAGCTTTTTTTTCAACTAGTTCGTTTATTTATTAGGCTCAGTCATGTGTGACACTTTGCGGAGCCAAAAATCAGTAATGCTTGAATTTACATTTTAAATAGCAGTAGTTCTAGGTTAGTATTGGCTACCAATTACTCGTGGCGGGCTCGAGGTTAATGGGTAACAATTTCGATTGGAAGGAGCTAGGTAGGAAACTGGTTTCTGAAGCCTCCTTCAGAACTCACGGACGGTTGACCGAATCCTGGCTGGGCAGGGGCAAGTAGCACAGCAACAGAAGGATAATAAGACTGGGACACAATGGCAGGAAATTGTTTGGAAAGGAGGGAATGGTCACATCCGACTCTAACATCAGACAAACAAAGGAATTCGTAGATTGCCTGCATGTAGGGAAGATCACGGGTTCCCAATACATCTCTTACTTCACCGAAGGGTTGTCTACCTCGGGCCACAAGGGTATCCAACAGTCGTGCTCTGGAGGCGTCATTACCCGGGCAATACCAAACTGCGTGATCGATGTCATCATAACCGGTTCTGCACCTACATATATAGCTGTCAACGAGGTTAATTCTGTAGAGATGTGCGTCTAGCGAGTAGTGGTTGGACATAAGTCTTGACATCACGCGAATGAATCCCCGACTTACGTCCAGACCTATGAACCACGCTCTCGAAGAAACATTTGGAATAATGCAATATAACCACCGCCCAAGAGAATTACTTGTCTAATCGTTTTGCCAAATTAAAAGAGAACTCTGACGTACTAATGGGAAAAATTCATCATGTGAAATTCTTCTATCACACATCTCGCCTTGTTGTGCGCCCACCGTTGCGAGAGAGTCTGCCATCTCATTGCCTGGGATTGAGCAATGTGAGGGGACCCATACAAAGGTAATCATATATGATCTTTCGACCAGCAAACTCATCTGTTCCCTTACCTTTGAAAGGAAATAAGATGAGTGCCTACCTTGTTTCATGGACCGAATAGCCTCAATCGAACTGAGATTATCCAAGAAGATAAAGTAATGGTCTATGGGCATGTCGGATATCATCCCCAATGCGAAGTTGATTGTTGCTAGCTCAGCAACATAAACGGAACAAGGTTCCTGAAGTTTCCGAAAGGCGGTTGAGCATTCATTGAAGACGCCGAAGCCAGTGGATCTATCAATGCGTGATCCATCAGTGAAAAATATTTTATTGCAAATGACTTGTTGGTACTTTTTAGCAAAAATACGGGGAATTGAGATAGGGGAAATGACGGCTTCGGCACGACAGACTATTTTCGGCAACCCAAATTGAAGCACTATTTTCACTGGATTTTCTTACGAAAACACTTCGCTGAATGCATGCAAACGATTCTTTATGCTTTCAGCTTCAATTTGACTATATTTTTACCACTGAGAAAAAGCAATCTAGCAAGGTTTTCTTGAAATGAAACACACGCACTACAAATTGTAGCTGATTTCGAGTTGCCGATAATAGAACAGCAGATTTACATGCAGTTCAAATGGAACGGTTGCCGAAGAAAAACTGGTTGCCGACAATACTCGCTCTCACTAGAGAAGATTGGAGCTTTGTAAAAGCGTTTCAAAACAGTTTTTGACAATTCTGTCGACTGAAATTGTTAGAGCAGCTGGCAGCAATAGATTGTAAACAAACCAATACTGCATATGTGTGCGTTCCTTAGAGAAAAAGGCTATAGAAAGAAGGTCGCTGCTTAGGTTGCCGAGAATACGTAAATTCCCCTAGGTCGAAGATGATCTGGAACTCCTTGAATAGCCTGTTTCATGGATAGATCATAGTCAATGGGGGAACTGTAGTTAGTAAAGCATACACGAGGGGAGTTATTGCACGGAAGGCTAATATCCGATGACATATAATT
Organism: Ochlerotatus camptorhynchus; assembly: GCF_037179485.1. Taxonomy (NCBI): domain Eukaryota; kingdom Metazoa; phylum Arthropoda; class Insecta; order Diptera; family Culicidae; genus Ochlerotatus; species Ochlerotatus camptorhynchus. The sequence continues at coordinate 628,676 of NW_027040616.1, forward strand.
AAGATAAATTCGCACGAATCTAGACTGGATGCTCAATTCGAGCATTTCTTCGAAGTTTTCAATCACAAGGTTGTTACTGACACTTCATTTAATCAATATTCTTAATGAGAGCTACCAAAAACGGTTCTGCAGGGGTTTTACTCCCGCTAGAACCTCTACCCACCATGTTCCGGAAATTGATCGTAGAAAGTAGATCCTTTGTTGACGCTTTTGTTTCAAATACGTAATGTGGGTACCCCAAGTGCATTTTGAATCAAACCAGACTCCAAGGTATTTGAAGGTTAAAGATTGGGTAATGTCTCTGACCAAAAGATTTAGACGCAGTTGGGCTGGAAACCGCTTCCTTGTAAACACTGCCAATTCAGTTTTTTGCGGTGAAAACTCGATCCCTAAATTTCTTGCCCAGAAGGACAGATTATTTAGAGAATTTTGTTGCAGAACACATCTTCACAGAGGACCACCAACTATCGACGGAGGACATCACGATTTTACGGACCGTATCTACACCATGGAAATTGGATGTTGCTGAAAGCCTCGAGATCAACAAACAACGTAATTCAACGTTACTCAACAGGGATCAAGGAAACGGACACCAGTGTTTTCAAAATCAGAAATCAATTGATATTTTTCGGCTCACATGGGCTCGCAATATAACGCGTGATATTGGAACAAAATATCATACTTGATATTGATTTTACAAGCTCCTTTGATATTGCGAGACTATTCACAATGTGCAAAAATCAAGCTCAGAGTTGACTCGACACAAAAATGATTCCATTGCACATCGTTCTTTAAGAAAGAGAAAGCATAGTTAGCTATCTCTTTTTTATCTTCACCGATGGCAGACGCAAAGGGACTGCTGCAAGCCGTTATAGAAGTTTCGGTTGCATTCGGGTGTAAAGCAAAAATCATTAAACTCAATCTCACCACAGTTTGGTGAGATTTGCAGTTGGTGAGTTTTGTTAGCTTGATATTCCGAGCTACGATATCACAGCTTGCAAAATCAACCGCAGTTGTTTGCTTGTTGATTTTTGTTTACGAAAATCAAGCGTGATCTTGGGCGTTGGTGAGATTTGATTTTTTGATATTTTCCCAACACTGACGGACACACATGGCCTTTCAAGTTACTACCTAGGACACATCAACGAGTAGACAGCGGAGTACTTGTTCCTACAGGAAATTAAATTTATGTTTACCTAGTTTCTAGGTGAAAATGTACCTGTGTTAATATTTATTCGGTAAATGCGATGTTTTCTTCAGTCGAGTACAAGACACTGAAGAAGTCTGCACATTGTAGACGAAATACGCTTATCTGTCAAGGATAAGCAAATAAGGTAGTGGAATTAAATGGAAATTACTAATCCTTCTCTCTCTCATTATAATTTTGCAATGGTCTTTGCAAGATTTCCGCACGTGGACCTCTCAAGCATCGCTAGACAATCGTTTGTTCCTTTACTCTTTCGGAAACCAAATTGCGGGCAAGTTTTTTTTTTTAAAGGTTATTTCTTGTACAACTTTCAAGAAAATTGAATTCATTCCGCAGATTTTTTTGATGATGGATAGGTAATTGAAACGTTTCATGTACGTTCAACATTTTTTGTCCTTACCTCTTCCGGAAATTTGATGTTTAGTATCATCATTATTGTATTGCATTTCATCAGCCAATTGTTCACGTATCAGCACCAGCAAGCTTTCAAATTGCGATTCGCACTATCATCCGGAATAATGAAATCTCAAGCTAGGTCTGGTGAACTTTTGATGAAAGATTGTAGCTTTACCATGACTTAGCACTTTTGTTTTCGCTTCGCTCTTTCGGAATTTCCTACACGAAGTTTACTCCAATACCTCAATAGCAGTGTGGCCGATGATGTTGTCTTGTTTTTGCAATGAAGATTTAATAGGCAGCCGGCAAATCAAGGGGGTGAAACTGATATTCTCTGGTTGTTGTGATATGCTTATGGATGAAGCATAAACGAAATCCTAAGCAATTAGCAGCACATCAGGGATGAATTTCGGTGGGGTGGATGATGGGCCAAACAACAACGATGACGTTTTAATGTGGGTCGATGGATGTAAATATAGCTTTGTACGCAGTTCCTTAGTCCGTGTGGCGTGATTGTTGTGTGATAATGTGTCCGACGTTGTGCAGGTCAAATCGAAAATTCATGAGTCGCACCGGTGTTATTTGTTGTTTTGGGGCGACAGAATTATGGAGAGAAACGAGGAGCCGGCATGGCAGTGGCTGATTACGAAAAGAAAAGAATATGTATGTTGATAGCCACTTGGAAACTGTGGCTATTTACTGCATGTATGTCATTGGGAAACGTCTTCTTAGGGATGACCATCCGGTAAGTTTTGTGATTGATGTTTTGTTTGTGAGTGATTTTGAATGCTTGTCTCAACTGTTGCTGATTGTTTATACCATTTTATATGAGTTGTTTTGGTTTAAGTAATTGGTGTGCACAGTTTAAACGGTAATGTATCGTTAAACCAGATCATTTCTAAGCTAGATAATCCGGAAAATGTTACATATGACTAGAAAACACCAGCTTAGAAGCATGGAGCATTAATTTCGATTAGCAACTGAACGTTACTACTCTCGAAATAAATTGTTCATCTCATGACGCGAAAGTTAATACACTTCATACTAACCGTTCAATTTAATTCAAGCAGAATTTTTGTATTTTGGATAATAAAGAGCGGATTGTTTCTCAAATGTTCGCAGAGTAAAGAATTCTTCAAAACAGCTCAAGCTTAAATATGATATGTACTGCGGATCTTTTCATAAGCCAATGATACTCACTGTTCATAGTTATAATTTAACAAACATTCTCCAACCTGTATAAATAAATGACCAGTAGTTTTCCCGAATTATTTAAACGACAATGAAAGCTTTTCGCATCCTCTACAGACTAGATATGTTAATTGAACAACTTGCAACATTGATGGAATTCATGCGTGTGTTCAATATGTTGACGAACCCCCCACCACCCACGCACCATTAAAATTTCCCAACAAGCACCGGAGCCGAGCGGGACGGTTTCACTCCACTTCATCAACATTAACACCACGTTATCGACGTCGCCGTCGTCATCGCCGTTTACGTAGTCGTCGTCGATGACGGTATCAATCTGCGGCATGTAATGGGGGTTTCTCCAAAAATAAGGCCCGATATCTATTAATAGCAATCGCGACCGAGCGCGTTCGCGTGTGCTCGTGGATTGATTGAGCAATCCTTGAACTCCCGGTGATGGATATGGGTCGTCTTCAGATTCTTAATTTCCATCACGGTTCGGTTTCGGGGAATTCCTCAGCCATAATAAATTCTAACAACGGTTTGCTGGATGTATCAAAAACCGGCATCTGACATCGTGCGTTCGCTTTGTTTTGATCACATCATTAGTCAGCGAATTTCATTGCCACATTGTTTTGCAGACGGCGCGCGGTGTATTTGTTTTGGGCTATTTTTTGCTGCAGGTAGTGGACACTCAAAGTTCATCGGAAGCTTTTGCGTACATACTTTCATGTGCGATTTGTTTTCGAAATTTATTTGGGGAATTTTGTTGACGTGTGGTGCATGCTGATGGAAAAGTTGGATGACTTGCTAATGTTTTTTTTTATATGGAAATTACTAATTGTGGTTTCTGATGGTTATAGTCGAATGATTCACGGACTTGATTCACCATTCGTAACCTTTGAGTATGCTTCTTCCTTTTATTATTATTCTTCTTCTTCTTCTTTTTCTTCTTCTTCTTCGAATTTCAAACTTATTGCATATCACATATCAAGAACAACATGTGAAAAGGGCATACAAGCTTTTTGTAAACAAACATTCTTATGCCCTTTTCTTGCCACCCATATGACACCAACGCAAACCATCAACATCGCCGGATAGAGGAAGGTTTCCCCTTCCCGATGATGTTGTTAGTTTGCGTGGGCGACCCTCGGTTGGTGAGAAGAGGGCCTACAAAGGTTTGTTTACAAAAAGCTTGTATGCCCTTTTCACATGTGGCTCTTGATATTAGCTTATTGCGTGCTCTCAACTTAGTGTCTAGATGCACTTCCACAGTTATTAATTGAGAGCTTTCGATGCCTGTACCATTATTGCATTAGTATAATTGTGTAGCAAGTACAATCATACTCTATGTCCAGGGAAGTCGAGAAATTTTCAACCCAGAAAATTCCTAGACCGGACCGGGAATCGAACCCAGCCACCTCCATCATGGTTTTGCTTTGTAGCTGCGCCTTCACCGACTGATCTAAGGGTATGCCTTGGTGTAATTAATTTATTATCTTTATCAAAAGCCACATTCTGTACGATTGGAAATAGAAAATCGAAGATGTTTGATATAGATTTGATTTCGGCGTCTTCTCCGCTTCAGCTTGCCGTGCTGCTTCAGTGACCACTATCAGCGCTTCATCAGCATTTTTGGCTTTGTTCATCCATGTTGTTCCCGTTCTGCTACTGTTATTCCAGATTTGATACCCGTCACTAGCGCCCTGATGTTAATCTTTTTTAGAAGTTGGGGTCAATATGACCCGAAATTAACTTTCAAAACGGAATAACTTTTCACGGTGAGTTAAGAAAGATCTGAAATATATTGACATTTTCTAATTTCTGGAGACTTACATTTCTACATTGTAATTATTTTATTTGTACGTTTCTGAAGGGGTACAGAAGGTTTTCGCAATCAAATCTACATATTTTCATACATTCCATCAAAGTGTTTCGTTACTCCATATACGTGAAGTTTACGGTTTTCAGAGTTGAGAGGAAATGCTACACTAATATCAACATCAAGATTTAGTGCCATAATTTAATAGCTAGAGAAAGCTCTTAAAACGAAACATTGAAAGTTCCGTTATAGTATTTACACGCAGGCAAAAGAACGTAAGGATTCCATAAGAAACACTTATGAATTTTAGCCACAATAAATCAGTATAAATTTCATTGGCTTATGAAAAATAATGTTGACAAAAAAAAATAAGTTGTAGCAGACTGGAACCGAACCATGGACGTTGAGATTATGTGGCCCGCGTGATGACCACTCGCCTTTCAACGCTTGGAAAGATTACCTCCTGTTACCCGAAAACCATTCATAAGGCACGCTTATGAAATTCATATGTGTTGTTCATAAGTCGAGCCTTATGAATTTCTGAAGTCTATTTGCCTTACCATATGTGAAAATTGAATTCTGAGCTTCAGGTATACATAACTAATTTTGACGCGATTAGAGGGTGGACAATTCCCGGGAAATCAACCAATTTCACTATTCTCGATTCCCGGGATTTTCCATAAATTTCCCAGGATATTCAAGTCATCGACCTAATAAACGAGCACCATACATGAACGATACCATAAATCGTTCTGCAATACCACATATTGTTGGGATGATAACCCGAATAGGTTGTTAGGCACTCTTCATGACTATTTTCTAGACGGGCGGTAATAATTTGATTTTGATGGATGATTGTTATAATTTACCACATAGTCGGATTAAACAGGCTCTACTTTAAATATTGATGCAAATTAGAGATGTTCTACTGTCTGCTCTGTCATTATCGTTTGTTGATAAATTTATTGTCACTGTAAATATTTTGTTTCAAAACTTTATCAATACTCTAAGTTATTTGCGTGTTAGGGAGGGAATTCTTCAACTTGCTGCTATAACAAAGCAAATTTTAGAAAAATGTTACTCATATCAAGCTAAAATGTCAGAAGTTTGGAAGCATTTTACCAAACATTCGGCAGACAAGGCATTGTGTTATCGTTGTTCGAGGTGTTGGATTGCAAGGGATGCAGTGCATCTGGACTGATTCTACATCTGGAATCAGCTCATAACATAATCTTGAAACGACCATCAGAATCCCAGCAACAGCCGAGCTCTTATGAAGGCTTGAAAACAGCAAAACAAGCAAGTTTGTCAGCTTAGCTAAAACACAAAGAACAATCTATTGTTCAAAATCTCATGGACGGGATCGAAATATATCAAACCATGGTGGATGATTAGTGAAAAAGAAAAGAACAGGAAGATCCAGGAGCGTACTAATACAGTACTAAAAAACAAATTAAGGAACTCGGCTAGCTAAGCGGTTGCTGCGTTTGCTTACTGTGCATTCGTGGGCTTTATTATCAAATTCCTAAAAAAACAACAATCATATGCTTTTGGTTGTATTGCCTGATTGAGGCGTATCCTGAGCTAATACCGTACCCAATAATTCAGCTCCATTGGAGCTTCATAATGAAATGCTATCAAGATTTCACTTCATATTTACCTCCAACCAACCAACCGGGAATCTTGAGCGTGTCATTCGGGAAAAATAACAGTGGAGTTGGGCCCCGACATGTACACAGGTGTGCGAGGTGTATTCATGGACGTGATAAAAGAAATTCGCACCTCGTTGACATTTCTAATTCTTAAGAGGAATATATTATATGCTGGGAATAAGGATATATGCTTTCTATGTAAGGCGGAGGGACATCTGCAGAATTAATGCCTCAAATGAAAGGCCCGCAAACAACTCTATAAGCCATTGGAAGAGGAAAAACCCGAATTTATCCACCTATGGTGTGATCAGACCCTTCTTACTTATTCAAGTTTATTTATTTTATTGTCATTATCAGTGACCAAGCCCCCCACCCCCGTGTCATCCAGTGACGCTACGCCACTGCCTGGGGGTACCCGGAATATATCCGGGTGTAGTCTATTTGGTGAGGCTACCAATCACCTTATCATCGTATTTTAAGGTGATTTAAAGGGTTTTAATTCAATTCATATTCAAGCAACTTCCCCGGGGTACCCGGAACATGTCCAAGTGTGTCCAATGTGGTCTGGAACACTTAACACGACTTGCATTGATCTTATTTTTGAATTCTGTAGTAATTTGATGTGTCGCATGTTGGTTTTAATACGTTTTCCGTTAAATCCAGCGTGAAGGCCCATATTCACCGGATCTTATTCCGGCCATATCTCCGGAACCGGTTCACCGATTCCAAAACCTTCAATAGCGTTCAATGGGACCCCAAGACCTATCATTTGGCGTCCAAATCGGTTGAGCGGTTGCTGAGAAACGTACACACATACACACATACACACATACACACACACACACAGACATGTTCCGATCTCGTCGAGCTGAGTCGAATGGTATATGACACTCGGCCCTCCGGGCCTCGGATCGATAGTCGGTTTTTCAAGTGATATCTATACCCTTCTTTGTAAGAAGGGTAAAAAACAACAATCATATGCTTTTGGTTGTATTGCCTGGTTGAGGCGTATCCTGAGCTAATACCGTACCCAATACTCCAACTCCGTAGTACTTATGCGGGTGTCACTAATTCGGTGGCCTCTCGTTGAGTAGGTACTACATCAATATTTCCTTTCCTATCCCTAGTAAATATAGGTGTGGCCGGGAATAATGACAGTCATGCGTTTGGTATACTTGGTTAGATTGGAAATCATTTTAACTTCCTAGCATTATTTCTGAACGCAGTCTGACTAAGAATTTCAAAAGAGACGTGAGTGTCACTAGTATTCGAAGTATACCGTAGCAGCGCTGACGCTAACGCTAATTTGTTGATCGGAAATACATATAAAATCCTTCTCAAGAGCAGTTGTTGCCGACGTCGGTAAGATCGCCGCTGGGATCGAAATCTGATGACAGCAAGTTGAACGGGAACTTGATCGTAATTTTTCTGTGATTTAAGGAGCTCGTTGGCCTTGTGGTGACCAATTTTGGTTACTGAGCAGAAAATTATGGGTTCGAAAATTTTAGGCTTAATTTTTTCTGTCATTGATTTTTTCATCGCGTTCTAGCCCGAATCAATGTGCCACTCGAAAACATAGTTCTAGAAAAGAACTTGAGTGCAAGTGCAAGTGATCGGGTAAAATGCATTTCAAAGTGTTTTTATCAGCATCCTTTTCGTCAGAACTGTTATTAGGCGATTGGCAAGTTGGCCCGATGATTCTGATTGGATTGGAGGCGAATTGTGCAAGAATTTCTTTGAAGATCCTATGGAATGGTTTGAGGTGTTGAGCTAGAACTAGGAGATGCAACAGTCTTCCAAGTTTTTGCTTCACGGGCAAACCATCGTTCATTTGATGAGATCGTTCCTGTTTATATATTCACCTGTTTCGGTTTCTACAACTTTGTCCTAGACATCATTTCGAAGAGCCGCTCTCGTGTTGTATTTTGATGAGAAATCAAATGTCGAGTGCGCTGTTTTCAAAGGTTGGGAACGAGTGGCTATGGCCAAGTTCCAAGATAGATTTGCCTATTGGTTCATTCGGCAAGAGAGTCGTCCTAGTGATTTCTTTTTCTGATTTTAGACGTTTGATGTTTTGTACCTTAAAATTCCATTTTTGTGATCATGATTTGCCTGAAGAATTTTTGAACTAGTTACGCAATAACCCAGAAACGTCTTGGAAGTGCCAGTAGTGCAGCAGGACAATTAGAGTACAAAATTTATGAAACTTGCTGAGATCTTCCCTTTATTTTCATTTATGTGTTTTTAAATTTATAATATATTTTCATTCTATTGCTCTCTACTGAAATCTAGCTCTCACTTGTTCGTGTTCAGCGTTGGAAAATTTTGCGAGGTTTTTTTTTCTCCTACGGCCTTTTAATCATTTTTTTTTCTTTTCGGAAAAGCCATATAGGGCTAAGACAAGAGCTAGTGCGCATGTCCCAATCACTCGTGGAAAATGGAGTACCATTTAACCTTTTTTAAATTAGATGCTCCCAACGACCAATCATTTATAACATTTATTGGATTCTGCAGCATCGTATTTAAATCTTTGATTTGAACAGGCCCGATGTTTCTGAATCATCTTGCCCTTAAATGCTGCACAGTAGGCCTGGTCGTTTTGATATATTTTGCGTTGTATCAATTTCCAGGATGCTTTTATGAACTGGCTGTGTTGGTGTTAGATTAGATTAGAGAAGATTACCTAAGACGCAATGAACAATCTGAGATAGTTGCGAGGCAAGCTGCTCTTGATGGATTCTCGATCGCTGGAATCGAGAAAAGTACTTTCATCCGCGAATCGCTTCAGAGGAGAGGATTTTCTTTACCCACTGGTAGGACAAACGTGATGAATCTGATTCGCTACAACTATGGCCTTCATTTGGCTGTTTCCGACGACCTTTATAAAAACTAAGCTGAAGTCGAACGTGTTGTGCAGTATACTGATTCCAGTTCTGATCTAAGTTCTGATAAATTAGACTCTGAATCCTATAGTGTATGTATTTATACCTACCGTGTCCCCCAAGTCAAATCGATTTTGTTGCGTATCAGACATATAGTGAAGCTTTTTAAACGTTCTTCTTTGAAAAGTGGACTTCTTCAAGCAAATATTTCTAAAGCTCGTGGAAAGGAATTGAAATTTTATTGGATGTAAATACCAGATGGAACAGTGTGGAAACTATGCTTGAAACGTTTTTGCTAGCACACTCATGTGTCGAAAAAAATTGTGGGTGAGCGTCAAGCATCTCTCTGTCAAAGAGGATGACATAGAAGCAGTACAATCACAGTTAGATTGCATACAGCATGTTCGTCTCGCTGCTGAAGCTTTATCAAGTCGTCACGCAGATCTCCTCCAAGCTGAAGGAACCCTACATTTCCTCATCAGTACTCTCAAGGACCAAACAAATCACAACGGAAAAGGACTTTTCCGCACTCAAATTATGAAAATGGCCAAATTGGTAGCATCAAGAGTAATCGACTTGACAAGACCAGTCTTCATCGAATCATCCCGTTCCGGAGACATCTTTCCAATGGATAGAAGAAGTGCACACAGAGTCAAAAGTGAAGGTTGGTGTATGTTAGAGAACAACTTACTCAGTGTATTAATGAACACACTTTTAAACGCATCGTACCTAGTACAAGTAACACTGACATTGCTAAAAAAAAATCCAAAAATATTTTCCAAAAATTCGATTATTTTTCCAGGCTTATTTGCCGTAGCTTTGCGGAGCCGATATTCATTGTTTCGATCACAAAATTACTTAAAACTAACGTTAGTAAAGCAGGGGCCGATTACTCGCGGCTATCTCGAGGTTAGGTAACAGATTGTAACAAATGGATGGCAGGGTAGGGATTGAGAACTGACGACATACTGACGAAAAAGACAGACATGGGGGAGCTAACAACTGGAGAGAACACAAGATGACACTAACTACTAAATCCTCAGATCTATCCGTTTTAAAAACACATAAATATAATCGCAATAGTCGATATCTTGGCTCGCCAAGACATCTCTAACGAGTATCTCGGGTTGTTTTCCTCGGGCCCTGAGGAATGTGGATAACTTCTTTTCAAAGCTTTCCTCATCATCATCAAACTTTTGTTTTAAGAAGCGTTCGAACCTTAAGGATGAACACCTGAACTTGTTGACATTCCTTAAGTCGTATTTCATGAATCAAGATCAGCCAAAGTGATATCAGCAAAAGCCAACTGACTGATTTAACTTGAAGCAAGGACTAAAAGTTGATCTTGCAGTTGCTATCTGATATGCGATAAAATAAAAATTAAATTAAAACGTTTTTTTTTTCGTTTGTATTACTTCAATCGAGAATTCCCGATTCCCGGAAATTTCCGGGAAAGCCTAATGTTGTATTCCCGAATCCCGGGATTTATAAAATGTCGGAAATCGTTATCCTCTAGACGCGATTAACCACAAGGAATCTATGTCGATTGAAGTCAGGTTTGGCCAGGATTGGTCACTCATCAAATATCGTAAATCTTTTACGAAGTGGAACCTAGATGCATCAACAAAGTAAAATCAATACCTCACTGAGGACAATTGATGGTTTCTTGCTTTATGTTTTTTTAACCGGATGTCCCGGATACCGGTTCTGGTGGCCACGATCAACTTTCTCATTAGAATGGTCATGCAATACTTTAAAACACATAATAAAAAGTGTATGAAACGATTCTTTGTATATGAGGTCACTTTTATGGCTACTAGGGGTCAGTGACCTAATCCGGATGTTCCGGATACCAGATTCGGAATATCCGGATTAGATCACTGGCCACTTACAACCAGAAACATGATAAAATATTCGAAGAATCGTTTAGGTCACTGGTCTCTTATAACCAGAATAATAACAAAATATTCAAATGATCGTTTCATACGCATCAATTTGTTGTGCTTTGATGTGTTGCATGGCCATTCTTATTAAAAAGTTGATTGTGGCCACCAAATATGGTATCCGGAACATCCGGACTAGGTCAATGGCCACTTATAACCAGATGTTTGGCAAAATATTCGAAGAATCGTTTCATACGCATCAATTTGATATGTTTTGATGTGTCGCATGCCACGCTAGATGCGCATCTCAAAAGAATAAACCTCGTGGACAACAACATCTGTCAGTGTGGAAACGGCTACGACGACATCGATTACGCAGTTTGGCAATGTACGGATAATGACGCCGCCAGAGAGCGACTTTTGAATACCATCGAGGCCCAAGGAAGACAACCCTATATCCCTTTCAAAGACGTGTTGGGTATCCGCCATCTGTGCTATATGCAGTCGATTTATGTTTTTCTGCAAATGTCTAGTATAAGAATTTAATTCGTTTGTCTTTTGTATCTCTTTATTAGTTTTTGTTTGTCTTGTCCCCCGTCTCGATGAGTCTCATCGTTGCCATAGCCATAGCCGGTCGAACTCCAGACGAATCTAGAACCACACTACCGTTCATACTGGCGATATCGCTCTGCTGAGACAACGAAACCCTACCCCCAAGCTCCTCCCCTTTTCCTATCCTTCGACAATGTACCCCTCTAACCTCGGGTAAGCCGCGATTATTCGGCCCAACTCCTACTAGACATTATCTAGTGACAAAAGTCACTTCGACTCTCGGAATAACCCCCAGAATTAAGTGAATATTGTTACAAACAAAGAACAATTAATTATCGGCTCCGTAAAGCTAACGCAATTGTGCCTTACAAATAAACGAACAAGATAAATGTGTTGCTTGAGCATTATTATGAGCAGGTTGATTGTGACTACCAGATCTAGTATCGGGAATATCCGGATTAGGCCACTGGTCACTAGTAATCAGAATATTGACAAAATATTCGAAGAATCGTTTCATACGCATCAATTTGATGTGCTGTATGGCAATTTTTATTAAAAAGTTGATTGTGGCCACCGAATACGGTATCCGGAACATCTAGATTAGGTCACTTTTTTTGGGTAGATTAGCTTCAGAATTTTGGCAAAATATTCGAAGAATCATTTCATATGCATCAATTTGATGTGTTTTGATGTGTCGCATGAGCATTCTTATGAGAAGGTTGATTGTGACCACCGAATCCGGTGTGTGCAACATCTAGATTAGGTCACTGGTCACTTATAACCAGAAAATTGGCAAAATTTTCAAAGAATCGTTTCATACGCATCAATTTGATGTGTTTTGTTAAGTCGCATGGCCATTTTTATGAAAAACTTTATTGCGACCACCGGTACCGGTGTCCGGAACATCCGAATTAGGTCACTGGCCATTAGTAACCAGAAACACCAATTTGATGTGTCGTATGAGCATTCTTATGAGAAAGTTGATTGTGTCCACCGGAACCGGCATCCGGAATATCCGAATTAGGACACTGGCCACTTATAACCAGAATATTGGCAAAATATTTGAAGA